>NC_057396.1:4175034-4846272 GCF_019320065.1 Cervus canadensis
GGTAAGTGGGGGCGGGGTGCTGAGGCTCAGATGATAAGTGGGGGCGGGGTGGTAAGTGGGGGCGGGGCGCTGAGGCTCAGATGATAAGTGGGGGTGGGGCGCTAAGTGGGGGCGGGGCGCTGAGGCGCAGGTGGTAAGTAAGTGGGGGCGGGGTGGTAAGTGGGGGCGGGGCGCTGAGGCTCAGGCTCCGAGCGTTGGAGCCCAGGCAGAAGGCTGGGATTGACTGTGTACCATCCGAGAGTGGCAGTATGGCACAGATGAGGGGGGCAGGAAAAAGTCTGGGCCTGCTGGGAAGGCAGGTCATTGTCGCGGGAACCCTCTAACTCACAAGCTCGAAGGGCCCCGCCTTCACGCATGCCATAGGCAGTACCAGCCTTGGCTGCGGACTGCGACCCCAGAGATTGATATGCTGCTGGCTACCACCAAAGCCTGTGTGAGTACGAGACATGGGACAAAACAGCGACGCGGTCCCAACTCCAGAGGCAGCAGCTGCCACCGAGCCGTGAACAAGCACAGGCCCTGCCCACAGCTCCCTGGGGGCCTGAGCAGCCTGGCTCTACCCAGGGACTCACAGTCTGGGGGCAGCCCCCCTGAGAGTGTGCACAAACCCCTCGGACTGCAGCAACTGCCGGCAGGCCTCGGCTGCAGCAGGCAGCCCCCACACCCCCGTCATCGCTGCTGTTCTCCCCCATCGCTCCAGCCCGAGCAAGTGAGTCCTAATAAACTGCTCCTTTGGCCCTTTTGTCTGGGCAGGGAACAGACCTGGAGAGCAGCCTACACACAAAGGGAGGTCAAATCAAAGCTGAGCGCCAGAGGCTGTGTGGCCAAAGAGGAGGAAGGGAATTTGCTCCTGTGGTCATAGGTGCACTGGTTAAATCCCCACAGTTTGCCTGAGACTGGACTGTGGGGGTAATTGTGGACTTTGGAAAAAAGTACAAGCCAGATCCGAGCCTGAGCTGACCCCCACAGCAGCCGCAGCAGGTCCACAGACCTTCCCAGAAATATTGGCGGACTTTTGGCATAGGCAGATTGCCTGGTGCTTGAGGACACAGCCAAGGACAATGGTGGACATTCTTCTTACTACAACTCTCTTTCTATTTTTTTTGGTCTTTTTTCACTTTCATATTGTCCTATTGTTCTTTTTCATTATTCCTTTAATTTTTATAACTTACTTTTTCTTTTTTAAAAGTTTTTATTTTAAATAAATTTATTTTATTTGGTTTTTTTCCTATTTTTACAGTACTCTTTAGTTATTTTGCATTTTTCCATGTTTTTAATTTTGTATTTTGCTAGTCTAGTTTTTAGTATGAGTTTTCACTTATAGTTTTGTTTATTGGCTTGACTGTACTCTTCTTTTTTGGTTCCTGTTTTTATTTTTTATTTTTCTTCTTTTTTCTCTCTTCATTTCTCTCTGTGACTGTGTGTTTCTTTGGGTGTTCTTGTCTGCTGAGTGTTGCTTTCACCATTTGTCTTGGGGTTTTATCTGTCCATTCTTTTTTGTTGTTGTTTCTATGTTTGTTTGACTTTCTTTTCTTCTTTTTATTTTTAAATTCTTTTTTCTCTATATATTTTTCTGTCTTTCTTTCTCTTTCTCTTCTTTGCTGTGTGGCTTGAGAAGTCTTGGTGCTACAGTAAGGGGTCAGGCCTGAAGCTCCAAGGTGGGAGACCCAAGTCCAGGATGGTGGGCCACCAGAGAACTCCTGACCCCATGATACATTAATCAGTGAGAGCTCTCCCAAAGGCCACCAACTCAACATTAAGACCAGGCCCCATCCAAGGTCAGCAAGCTACAGTGCCAGACGCCTCATGCTAAACCTTACAGCGAAGCAGTAACACAACACTGCCCACTAGCAGATAAGCTGCCCAAAGCCATACCAAGCCCACGGACACCCCAAAACACAACACTGGACACAGCGCTGCCCTTCAGAGAGAGAAGCTCCAGGTCCACTCATCAGGACAGAGGCACCGAGTCCCCTCAACCAGCAAACCTCACAAGGCCCTGGTCCAACCCGTTCACAGGGAGGACTGTGAATGAGAGGACTACAAACCTGAAACGTGCAGGAAGGAGACTTCAAACAGTAAATCAAACAAAATGAAAAGACAGAGAAACATGCAACAGATGACGCGCATGTGTGGGTGCTAAGCTGCTTGACTTGTCCGACTCTGTGCAACCCTGGACTGTAGCCTGCCAGGCTTTTTGTCCATGGAATTCTCCAGGCAAGAATACTAGAGTGGGTTGGTATGCCCTCCTTCTGGGGATATTCCTAATCCAGGGATTGAACCTGTGTCTCTTATGTCTCCTGTGGGTGCAGGTGGGTTCTTTACCACTATGACTGCAAGGGAAGCCCAACAGATGAAGGAACATGGTGAAAACCTAAAATATCAAACAAATGAAGAGGAAATAGGCAATTTATCTGAAAAAGATTTCACAGTAATGATAGTAAAGATGATCCAAAATCTTGGAATTAAAATGGAGGCCTAGATAAATCGAATGGAGGCACAGATTGAGAAGATATAAGAAATATTTAACAAGGACTTAGAAGAAATAAAGACTAGACAAACAGCAATGAGTAACACAATAACTGAGGTTAAAAATACAGTAGAGGGAACCAACAGCAGAATAACTGGGAAGAAAAGGAAGCTGGAAGATAGAATGGTGGGAATAACTGAAGCAGAGCAGAATAAAGAATGAAAATAAATGAGGATAGTCTTGGAGACATCCAGGACAACATTAAATATCCAAAGTATATGGGTCCCAGAAGAAGAAGAGAAAAAGAAAGGGTATGAAAAAGTATTTGAGGAAATTATAGTTGAAAACTTCCCTAGCATGGAAAAGGAAATAGCCATCCACGTACAGGAAGCCCAGAGAATCCCACACAGGATAAACCCAAAGAGAAACACACCAAGAACATATTAATCAAACTAATGAAAAATAATAAAAAGAAAAATATTGAAAACATCAAGGGAAAAGCAATAAATAACATATAAGGGGATCCCCATAAGGCCCACAGGTGATCTTTCCACAGAAATTCTGCAGTCTAGAAGGGACTGGCAGGATATACTTAAAGTGATGAAAGGAAAAAATCTACAACCAAGCTTACTCTACCCAGCAAGGATCTCATTCAGATTCAGTGGAGAAGTCAAAAGCTTTACAGATAAGTAAAAGTTTAGAGAATTCAACACAATCAAACCAACTTTACAACAAATGCTAAAGGTACTTCTCTAGACAGGAAACACAAGAGAAAGAAAAGACCTGTAAAAACAAACCCCAAGCAATAAAGTAAATGGTAATATGATCATTCATATCAGTAATTACCTTACATGTAATGGATTAAATGCTCCAATCAGAAGACACAGACTGGCTAAATGGATACAAAAACAAAAGCCCTACACATGCTGTCTACAAGAGACCCACTTTGGACCTAGGGACACATATAGACTGAAAGTGAGGGCCTGGAAAAAATATTCCATGCAAATGGAAATAAAAAGAAAGCAGGAATAGCAATCCTCTTCAGATAAAATAGACTTTAAAATAGAGACTGTTACAATAGACAATGATACATTTTACAACAATACTTTTATAATATAATATATATATAACATATAATATATATAATATATAATATAATATAAATATAACATATAATATATATAATATATAATATAATATAATAACCAATACTTTATAATAAGTAGAAATGGGCTATAACTTTTAAAATTGTGAATCACAATGTTGTACACCTGAAATTTCTGTAATAATGTACATCAACTATATCTCAAGAAAAAATATACAAAGGACTGTGCATTCAAGCACCGTATCATTTTTACCTATTGAATCAGCAAAGATTATGGAAGGAAATCATAATTCATGATTGAGGGTGCAGGGAAATGCCACTCCCACAAACTGTTGATGACGATATAAACTGATATTCCCTTTTTAAAAAATGTACTTATTTTTAATTGAAGGATAATTGCTTTACTGATACTTCCTTTTGAAAGCTAATTTAGCAATATGTTTTCAAAACCTTAGTTTTACAGCCATTTTGGCAAGAAAGTTCACATCAAATTTTTAAAATATTAAAATAAGTATTAAATTAAAAATATTAAGAATGTTTACTGAGATTTTCTACAAGATTTTTCATGAAACCTAGTAATTGGTCAAAGTCTAATGCTGACCAATAGAGCACCAGATATATAAGTTGTTTATTGATACGGTGGACTACATTTTATTCATTAAAAATAATGTTTTAGATGGATAGTTATGGGAAGATCTTCACTCTATATTTTTAAGTTTAAAAAGTGAATTATAACACAGTATGATTACCATGACTCCATTTTTGTAAACTAATATATGTGAAGACCTAAAACATAGGTGTATATATATCACCAGTTGTTTCTAAGTAGTGGGATGACTGTGACTTCCATGACTATGATTTTTAAGGTTGCCTTCTTATGTAAATTAAAAAAATACACTATTTTTGTCATGAGTGCAGTGGAGTTGGCACTTACATACACTAACAGGAATGTAACATAATACATTCGAGGCTGTCAGTTGGCAATATGTTTTACAATTATTAAATTGTGTGTATACTTTGGCCTAGTCATTCTAATTCTTGGAATTTATTCTAAGAATTAGTCATAGCTATGTATAAAGATTTGTATGACAATTTTTCATTGGATTTTATTTATAGTGTCAGAAAATTAGAAATAGCTTGAAAATTGAACATAAAAGGATTTGTTAAATGTTATGGCACAGGAATCTGAAAAAGCTGGCATAGATGATCTTATATACAAAGCAGAAATAGAGACACAGACATTGAGAACAAATGTATGGATACCAAGGGGTAAGGTGGGGATGGGATCCATTAGGAGACTGGGATTGACATGTATATACTATTGATAATGTGTATAAAATAGATAACTAATGAGAACCATTAGTATAGCAAAGGGCCTCTACTCAGTGCTCTGTGGTGACTTAGATGGGAAGGAAATCCAAAAAAGAGGGGACATGTGGTAATATACATGTTTCGATGCTATTCTTTCAAATCATCCCACCCTCGCCTTCTCCGACAGAGTTCAAAAGTCTGTTCTTTACACCTGTGTCTCTTTTGCTGTCTCGCATATAGAGTCATCATTACCATCTTTCTAAATTCCATATATATGTGTTAATATACTGTACTGGTATTTTTCTTTCTGAATTACTTCACTCTGTATAATAGGCTCCAGTTTCATCCACCTCATTAGAACTGATTCAAATGCGTTCTTTTAAATAGCTGAGTAATATTCGATTGTGTATATGTACCACAGCTTCCTTATCCATTCGTCTGCTGATGGGCATCTAGGTTGCTTCCATGTCCTGACAATTATAAACAGTGCTGCGATGACCATTGGGGTGCACGTGTCTCTTTCAGATCTGGTTTCCTCGGTGTGTGTGCCCAGCAGTGGGATTGCTGGGTCATATGGCAGACATAGATGTAAAGAACAGACTTTTGGACTCTGTGGGAGAAGGCGAGGGTGGGGTGATTTGAGAGAATAGTGTTGAAATATGTAAATTATCATATGTGAAATAGATCACCAGCCCAGGTTGGATGCATAAGACAAGTGCTCAGGGCTGGTGCACTGGGATGATGCAGAGGGATGGGATGGGGAGGGAGGTGGGAGGGGGGTTCAGGATGGGGAACACATGTACACCCATGGCTGACTCTTGTGAATGTATGGCAAAAACCACTACAATATTGTAAAGTAATTAGCCTCTAATTAAAAGAAATAAATAAATTAAAAAATATATATATTAGAAAAAGAAAAATTTTAAAAAGAAAGAGGGGCTTTATGTATCTGCATAGCTGGTTCACTTTGCTGTACAGTAGAAATTAACACATTATTGTAAAGCAACTATACTCTAATAAAAGGTTTTTAGAATATTATGGCACAGAAATTGGTTACATATATTGTGGCCATTATAAACTGCATTGTATGTTCATTGCAGCACTATTTACAATAGCTAGGCCATGGCAACAACCTAGATGTCCATCAGCAGATAAGGAAGTTGTGGTACATTTACACAGTGGAATAATACTCAGCTAGAAAAAGGAACACATTTGAGTCTGTCCTAATAAGTTGGATGAACCTAGAGACTATTGTACAGAGTGAAGTTAAGTCAGAAAGAGAAAGACAAATACCATATATTAACGTACATATATGGAACCTAGAAAGATGGTGCTGACAATCCTATGTTCAGGGCAGCAAAAGAGACATAGATGTGAAGAACAGAGTTTTGAACTCACTGGGAGAAGGACAGTGTGGGATGATTTGAGAGAATAGCACTGAAACATATACATTACCATATGTAAAATAGATAGCCAGTGTGCATGCGATGTGTGAAGCAGGGCACCCAAAGCTGGTGCTCTGTGACAACCTGGAGGGGTGGGGTGAGGGAGGTAAGTGGGGGATTCAAGGTGGAGAGAATGCGTGTATACCTGTAGCTGATTCATATCGATACATGGCAGCAGCCATCACAATCCTGTTAAGTAATTATACTCCAATTAAATAAATAAACTTAAAAAAGAAACCACGTTATAGAAGACTTTTTAATGTCACACAAAAAAACATTAGTGGTATGTATGGTTATGGTAAGTAGAAAAATCAGATTTCAAAATGATAAGCATACACAGGATGATTCTGATTTTGAAAAATAAATTATATTATTAAAAGTAAAAAAATTCCTTCTTATGATTTATCTGTATTTTATGCTATCTCTTCAGTGAACTGGAGATACTTTTGTATAATATATTTAATTTAAACAATATGAAGAATTATAAAAATGCAGCATACTTATGTTAACATTTTCTAAAAAGACCACTTTAGTAGAGTTGAAGTCATGAGGCTAAAAATTTTTAATAATAATAATTGCTACTATTAATTTAATAGTTCCTGCATTCCAGACACTGCAAAATTCTTTGTATGTCCTTGTAGTAACATTATCAAGTAGGAATCACTGTATCCTGACTTCAAGGATGCTGGGAATGAGGCTCAGAAAGATTAAATGACTTCCTCATGGTCACCCAACCAATAGAGGATGGAGATAGGCTTTGAATTCTGATTTGTCTTTTAGATTCATGCTCTTGACTTTATACTGCCTTCATTCTCAGTAAGCAGTTACAAATTATTTTAAAATCAGTTATTTTAGTGCCAGTTATGTAATTTGGTGGATTATCTAGACCTCTTTCTTTGTTCTTTCTTCTCTGTTATCTTTTTACAAATCTTACTCTCCCTTGTTGGAAAATTTGTTCTATACTTGATACTCCTGTGAGAGATCTGATGCAGATACATGTCAAAACTGTGTTTGTATTCAGGGTTTGGGTTATCTATTTACATTTGAATCCAGGTTATTCCTGTCTCCTTTCATCAGTAGTCACTGAGAGCACTTTTGTATCAAAAGCCTGAAAACACCATCTTTCTCTTAGATCTCTTAGATCTATGTGATAGATTGTGATTTTTTTCTCTTTTACATAAGCTTGAATTTTTTTTTTTTCCTTCTGACTGTAATAGGGAAGAACGAATCTGACTCCATATTGGATCTGTTCCTTTGTATTCTGTTGCTTTTGTTACAAGTAAGAATGATACATGATAACCTTTTCTCAAGGCTCTGATCTTTAAGGTGTAATACTTTCCCACTCATATAGAGATAAAAAGTTGCAGAACAGAGAAAAACTTTGTCTTTCTGGAGGTTTACAGGAACATGATGACCTGACCTACCCGGACAATTGCAAGAACAAAGGATTCTGACACCAAAATATTTGCAACAACCAACCACACCCCCTCCACTTTTAGTATAAAAGACTCCTGAATTCTAATTTGAGAAAGATGGTTCTTTGGGACACTAGTCCATCATTTTTTCAGACTCTGACTTTCTGAATAAATCATTGTTCCTTGCCCCACCTACTTGTCTCAGGATTTGTTGGCCTGTCGTGAGATGAGCAGTATAAGCTTGGCCTTGGTAACATGATTATACATCTAATATGCATTTACTTGTTGAAAAGTTTCCAGCCCTCATCTCAGTTTGAATTAGCTGAAATCGAGTGGCAGTGGAAAGTAGGGACGTCAGGCCATGCATTTGTAAGTCTCGGCTGCAATCCCTGCAAGTGATGACAGGGCAGTGAGACCCGGGGCAGTCTCAGAGTCTGGAGGGAGCATCTGGAGGTCTACAAAGTGATGATAAAGCAAGTGGCCACAGCCTAGTTACTCTATACCCCTTGCTTTATTTTCCTTTGCAGCACTGATCATTACCAGTAATTACAGTTCCATATGTTTGTTAGTTTATTTTCTGTCCCCGCTCTGTCTCCATGAAAGCAGGGACAGTCTTACTCATAACTCAGTCTTCAGTACGATAAGTAGAATCCTACTAGGATTCACCTAGAAGAATGTCTGGAATATAGTCTAGGCATTTAGTAAATATTTATTAAATCAACAAATAAAAGAACTGTGATGATGAATGACACAGAGAAGAGATAAGAAGAAAGATTGTGAGGGGAGAAAAATTAGATATGACGGTTATGGAGGTAGGTTAAAATGAAAGTTTTCCCCCAAATGACTGCTGTGTCCATAAACTAGACTCCTGCAATATTTTCCCTATTTAAAAGCAACAAAGTCTCCATTAGCAAAAATGTAGTTGTGAAGGTTAAATGAACTCAGTCCACAATGATTTTACACAATTGTTGTATCCACAGAACTGGAAAAAAAATCTTCAAAGTCCTTAGGTGACCTCAGCTATTGTATCACCAAATTCCAGTTAAGGCAAACAATTCCACAGCATGCCACTGCCTGCTGGGTGGAATTCTCTTCTTCCTTCCCTCTTTGAGAAGTTCTAAAAATGTGTGATTAGCAATCAAACTTCAAAGCAGAGAGCCAGAGGAGGGTTTGACAAGAGCAACTTGAAAGGTATCTGAAATCTCTATGCCACTAACTAGTTAGTATTTTACTGAATTAAACTCTTTTATGTTCCTACTATCTGCATTTATCCACAAATTTCTTTCTTTCTTTTTTTTTTAATCCACAAATTTCAAGCATCATTTTAGTTTCTTTCTTTCTGTGTATCGACTTGTTCAGTTTCCTGTGAGTCAGTTTACAAAGGGAGGGGGAACCAACATTTCTGAACTCCTATTGTGCCAGGTATGGCACTGAAAACTTCATATGGATCATCCCATCTAATCTTCACAATACTCTGGGGGGGGAGATGGTATTGAATCCATGTAAGAGATAAGAAAATTGAGGCTCAAAAGTTAACTGTCTTGCCTAAAATCACACAAATAATGACTGGCAGAGGCAAGATGCAAACCAATTCTGCCCAAATAACACCACAGTTCTTATTGGCGGTGGTTGTGGTCAGACACTTCAGTTGTGTCCAAATCTTTGCAGCTCCATGGACTGTAGGCCACCAGGCTCCTCTGTCCATGGGATTTTCCCAGCAAGAATATTGGAGTGGGTTGCCATTTCCTTCTCCAGGGGATCGTCCCAGCCAAGGGATTGGAACTGCGTCTCCTGCATCTCCTGCATTGCAGGTGGATTCTTTACTGCTGAGCCACCAGGAAAGCCCACAGTTCTTATCAGTTTGTGGCTACTTATGGGCCCTGTGCTGCACATCAGCCTTGCTTTGTTAAATGGTTTCTTTCTGAGTAAATAGTTAAATTTAACAGAGTATTATTGTAGGTGTACCATTGTCCACTCTTTCGGTAATAGTTTTTCCTCACCTTTTATCATATACACGTATAGTCAGTCCTTTTCCTCCAAAGAATTCAGTGATCTTTGCACTTTCAAAATGCCTGAAAATTCCAGACACAATATGATCAAATAATGAGACATTGTGTAATCTAAAATGGCACTTCCGTCCAGTCTGATTCTTCCCCAGGTATGTGGGCCTGTGGGAGGCAGTGGTGCTGTGTAATGTTCGGGTAGCAAGGAGGTAAGTAAAGAGCTACGGGTGGCTATCTTAGGTCTGTTAGAGCCACACTTTCCAAGAAACAAACTCACTCAGAAAGACAATGCAGATAGTGGAGTGCAGTTTATTACGCCGGCGGGCCCAAGGCAGAGTCTCCTCTTAGCCAAGGACCCTGACCAGCATTTGTGAAAATCTTTTATACCCAATGTGTACATGTCCAAACCCACCACTCCAAATCCCTTGAGGCTTACAAAGGAAGGGTAAATACAATCACAATAACCCCATCATTCACGTGTTATGTGTTCAAACAGTTAATAATAAGTCCTCGGTTACATTCCAACCAGTTAATAACCGATAAGCCTGTGGTTACACTCTGATAGATACTGTCCGGAGGCAGGGGTGATTAGTGTCTGTTTTCTCTTAGGTGATGAGTAACCTAGATATGATCTTCAAGGTTCCCCTGTCTGGAGGGGGTCTTATCCTTCCATTGTCATTCCCACAGGCACTAAGCAGAGGGTTCAGAGTCCACTGGAGAGGTGGCCCAGCACGATCAGCACGGACAGGCCTCAGATGGAGTCCAGGCCCCATGAATTCCTTCTTCAGGTCAACCTGAGCATGGGAGAGGGGCGCTCTGAAGGACACCACTTTCTCCCTACCTGCCCCCCACACTGTTGTGTTGCTCTGGTATCCCTGAGCAAACCCTAGAAGAAGCTTCCCTGGGCCTGAGGACTGATCGCTGACAGAGGCTTCCTGACTGTGCTCGTCCACTCTGATACTCTCCTGCCTCTTCTGTGCTGTGCGGTCCCCCCAGCTCCACACTTTTTTGTCAGGATGGCAGGTTTATTAAAATATTTCTTACCTCCCCAAACCAGCGCATCCTTTTTGTGCTCCCTATAATCTGTGCTAGAAGGCTTCAAGTCATCCTTGACTTTCCTAATGCTCAAATATTCAATTAGTCACTAGCTTCCGTCATTTGTATTTCATTTTTTACTTTTTATTTTGTATTGCTATATAGCCAATTAACAATGTTGTGGTAGTTTCAGGTGAACAGCGAAGGGACTTAGCCATGCATGCACATGTATCCATTCTCCCCCAAACTCTCCTCCCATCCAGGCTGAGACATAACAGTGAGCAGAGTTCCATGTGCTGTCAGTAGGTCCCGGTTGGTTATCCATTTTAAGTAGAGCGGTGTGTACACCTTCATCTCAAATTCCCTAACTGTCCCTTCTTTTCATCTTCCTCCCTGGCAACCATGTGGACATTTGAAATTTAAAGCTTGTACTGAGTCTGTCCCATCCATCCATCCATCCAAACATCCATTCATCCAACCATCCATCCATCCAACCATCCATCCATCCAACCATCCACCCATTCTTCTGCGTGTCTGTTGTGTTCTAGATGCTGTATAAGATGCTGTGAATTCAGAGATGATTGAGATGTGGACCTAGTTTTCACTTTTACATTATAGCTCAAAACACAAGCGAAAATTTCATTACCTAAAACTTAAGTTTCTACACTTGAATATGGTGGCGTTCGGGGTTCTCTACTACCAGGACTCCAGGGCCTCTCCAGCGTCCCGTCCCACACCTGTATCCCTTCACGCGGTATTCCCGTCTGACTGTTCTGCAACCCTCCACACCTCTCCCCTTTGTCTGTGCCCAGACTGATTCCCCAAGACCTTACCTACTGAAAACCCTATTTACCCGCTAAAGCTCAGCGCAAAGGCCTGCACCTCTTTGAAGTTCTCTCCATCATCTGCCCAGAGTTAGTAATTTTTCTTCTTGTTCTCACAGTGCTTGTGCCTCAAGAATAGGATTTACTTCAATTAGCCTGGGATAAACCATCATTAACATTGTTGCTCCCCTATTAGATTAGAGAAACCTCTAAGGCAATAACTTGATTCATTCCACTTACATGGCTCAGTAAATCTCTTGTTGGCTGTAAGACTGTTCAGCAAAGAAAAAATTATGATTATATGATATTCATATTGAATTATCTGATATAATTCAACTTAATTCTTAATTCTATTGCCTTTTCCTCACCTCACTTTCCTTTTGGCCCCTAGGTCCTCCATTTTTGGTGTATAAATTTGTCCTCATCAAGTGATTCTATTGAGAGAAATATTTGTCTGACTGCCACCGATGCTTTGAAGGAGGTACCTCACATCCTGTGAAAAGCAGATTCAGCCTGGATTCAAATCCTGACCCACCATGTGACCTTGAGACTATTAAGTTATCATTTCCATACCTCAGCTATAAAAGGGTAATTAATAAGGATCACCCTATAGGATGGTTGCAAGAATTAACTGAAATATATATGAAGCATGTAGAATAGTGTGTGGAACATAGAAAGTACCCAATAAAGGTTAGACCTAATACCATTTCCAAAAAAATTGCTGTGATGACATTTAGATTTATAAGAACACAAGGCAGAATAATAACATTTAGTAAGTTCCTTTGAGTGTATCAAGATATTTCTTGGGTTGTATGATTCAATTAGTGAATCATTTGTGAATTAACTTTCTCAGTATGTTATACTTCAAACTAAATATTACTCAAGAATGATGGCACAAAGTTTGAAGCATTTGGCATTAACTTTAAGGCTTGTTAAAATAAAACTTACATATTTTCTACTGACACCCTGCAGCTCCTCCTCCTCACTTGGCTTTCTCATACCTCTGTATGCTTTGGTCATTTATCCTGCTGAGAAAGTCTTTACTTTCTTTGCTGAAATCTATGTTCCTCATCATTGGAACAGCCTGTTCAAACATTCTGTTGCTCCCAGAATTCTTTTCTGACTGATCCTACCTGAGTCTGAAGGCCCAAAAGATAGAAGTGCTAAGGAGCTTCCACCAGTTGTCACATTATTTAGCATTTGTTCATCATAATATTTATAAATATTTTAAATCAGTCTCAGGTATGTTCTCCCTGCAATTAGATATCCAGTTCTCCAAAGGCTGTGTCATTTTGCCCCCAAGATTTTTCACCCCACTCTTTGCAGTGAGAAACTCCTGATGAAATTCCAGTTAAGAAGAGAAGATGCTGAAAAAACAATTTTTGTTTTTTTATTTTTTGTTTTGAGTCTAAACTCCTTTAATTATTGCCTTTGTTTATAGTTATTTCAGGGTTGGTCCACAGGACTTTGGATGGTGAGGCATAAAATTTCTTCTCTTCTTACAAGACTCCTGGGAAGGCTCAGGGTTGGCCGGAAGCGTGAAGAAGACTCAACACAGTCACGCGCCCACTGGGGAAATGTGGGCCGTCTGTTGGTCTCCACAGTGTTTGCAACGTTCCAAGGAAACCACCTGGAGGCTGGCCTCTTCCCCTTCCCTTCCTGGGAGAAGGTCTGGTCATAAAACACAGAAATGGCTCCAAGGAAGGTCTGAGATTGCAGTAATGCTCATCACAGAAGAGCCCTCTTCCAGGCCTGGTCCTAGATAAAGTGACCATTTTTTATCAATGAACTGAAGAGGACTCCTCTTGACTGGGGTTTTATATTTCTCCTGCAACTCAGTTTCATCTCATCTTTGCCCTGTTGCTCTGTGGGTACCAACAGCCTTGGCCAGCTTTGAGGAAATGCATAATACTATTACTTGCTCTGACTATTCCACATGAAGATTCCAAATAAAGATGGAGCAAAAACTTTGGCAATTATTCTTGCCTGGGACAGATGAATGGCTATAGTGCCCTAGTCCCTTGATGGCACCTGTCTGTATCCCGAGCACTATGAACACAGATGTTCAGAATATATGTTCAGGGAGAGAGCCGAAGGCAAGTACCGTGGTGGTGGAGTTCCTCTGTTGGCTAACTTCTGTCTCCTCCACATCGGCATGTCCGGTCTGTCATACTCTTATTACATGGCTTTGGTTCAGGATGCTCATGCTGTGTCTGCTGTCAACCATGTTCACTGCCAGACTTTTCTTGTGAAAGAGGCCTGTATGCCTAACGCAGTGCAGGTGGGTCCCACTGTCCAGATTCCTGTCCCTGTAAAGGGAAATGTCAGCACTGATGATGACAGATGCCTGTTTAACTTCAGGTTATACATCTGTATAACAGCAATAAGGGCATGCATGTTGGTGGTCGCCAGAACCTTCTCTTTACCATCTCAGGCACTCCGTTATGGCAGCCCTCCGCACCACCATCATTTCACAACATTTCATGGGGTTGCCTTTTTTTGAGAGCCTTGCTGTCAGCCAGCCACGTGTTTTAGGGGAATGGCAGCAGATGGTAGCTGAAGCAATGGTGGTGGCCCGTAGAGGCTACACGAGGCCTGCAACTCCCCGTTTCCATCGCTGCGCAGGATGTAACACTGCTGCGTGGTGTCCACTGTCTGCTCCTGCCTCCGCTGCATGTTTGATTCTGGGACCGCTATCTGGGCAAATTTCCATAGAGTCTTCAAAGGTATTAGGGGCAAGCAGCATCTGTCAGCTGCTGGGCAGCATCCTATGGGTGCAGATGCTCCGATCTTGATGGTGGTGGGTAGTTATCATCATGTCAGCTTCATCCAGACCAAACCTTGATCTTCCTGGAGTCAATGAACTTGAGCTTGGAGTACCAGTCCAGAATTATCCCAGGGGTAGCAAAGACAAGGTGCTCCCCGATCTCTGACCTTGGTGCCCAATTTATTGCCTTGAACAGCATAAGCTATCTTGAGTTCAGGGTAAAATTTTTCCATCTGCTCAATCACTTTTCCCATTTGAAACACCAGCTTAGAAGTCTGGGAGAGGCACAGACAGTGGGGTATCCAACTGCATAACTAACACAAAGGCAGCTGTTTCAGCAGTGCCAGACTGAGACAGGGCAACTAAGTTCTGCAGGGCCTCAGCAAACATCAAAGGCAGCGTGTTCTCTTGTATTTTGGATGGATGGATGAAGCCCACGGTGTAGACTCCTCACAAGACTTTACTGAGTGTAGGGAGGAGTTCAGATCTTGTTGTAGGTTTTCCACCTGGTTTGTGTTATTAATAGAGTTGCTTCTGATCAGCCTGTGGAGTAAAGAGGACAACTCTGTCCTCTTTCTCTTCTTCATCTGTCTTCTCTGCACTAGTGTTGCTCTTGTTTCCTGCTTGTCCACTGCCAGGACCCACAAGGAGGTGGCACAGTCCAGGCTGTGAGTGGGACGCTGGTGCTGGTGAACTCACCAGCTGACGCTGCCTGATTGCCATATGGGGACAACAAAAATTGTTTTCCAACAGAAATGGGAGAATATTATCACACAACACATGAGAACGGGTGCTGAGGAGGTTTCTCACCAAACATGGTTTGGTTTATATATGACAGAGAAGTAGAGAATGTGAACTGAACTGAGGATGGGAAATGAAAACCAACTAAACTCTTGAGAGCCAGTAGTCCGTTGTATTCAAAATTTGCTCACTCATTCATTCAGAATGTTTTAAGAACATATAACCCTAGGTTCTATGGCAATTCAAAATGAGTCAAGGCATTGTATACCGTAATAAGAAACTTATAATTGAGTGATGTTGGGTCAGGGAAGAACAACCAAGGATCCACCAGGCAGAAAGAAAGACAGATGCAACTTGACATACTTTTACAACAGCTGAGACTGATAAACCTGCTCCCAACACCAAACCTGCTGCCTGCATTTGCATCCGTATTCTTTGATTTACATCCATGTTACGATGGATGAATTATCCACATTCCTATTTAAGCCAAGCCCCTTCATGTAGTAAATCACATCTTTTCTTGCCTACCCAAGGGCAAGACTAGCAATTTTCACTGTGTACTGCATCACTAGTTTTTTACACAGCTTTATTGAGATATTCACATACCATGTAATTTATCCATTTAAAGTATATAATTCAATTTCCTTGGCATATTACATTACAAATTTTTTAAACTGTGGTGATATATATATATATATTATATATATATATATATAACAAAATTTGTCATTTTAACTGTTCAACTCAATGGCAATAACTATATTCACAATGTTATGCAACCATCCTCACTCTCTATTTCCATGAATTTTCATCACTTTAGATAGAAACTCTATAATTTTGAGGCAATAACTCCTCATTTTTCTCCGCTGTCAGCCCCTGGAAACCTCTAATCTATTTTCTGGTTCTATGAATTTGACATCTATTCTAGATGTTTCATAAAAAAGGAATTGCACAATGTCTGTCCTTTTGTGTCTTGCTAAAAGTGCAAAGTTTTCCACATTCATCCAAGTTGTAGCATGTATCAGAACTTCTGTTTTGTGACTGAACAATGTTTTATTATATATATAAGCCACATTTTCTGTATCTATTCATCTGTTGATGAACATTTGGGTTGTTTCTACTTTTTGGCTATTGTGAATGTTTGACTTCCTGCTTTTAATTATGATGGGTAAATGCTTAGGAGCTGGACAGAATATGATAATTCCATGTATAGCTTTTTGAGGAACCACCAAACTGTTTTCCATAGTAGGTGTACCATTTTACATTTCCATAAGAAATGTGTGAGGGTTCCAATTTTTCTCCATCTTTACTAACACTTTTTTTGTTTTATTGATTGTAACCATTTTAATAGGTATAAATAGATTCTGCTTACATTTCCCTAATGATCAGTGATGCTTAGAATCTTTTCACATACTTATTTCATATTTGTATTTTTGGAGAAATATCTACTCAAGTCCAATATTTTTCAGATTGAATTATCTTTTTATTGTTGAGTTATATTAATTTTTATATGTTTGAGATATTAAGCTTATTTCAGATATATGATTTTAAATATTTTCTATCAACCTTCAGCTTGTTTTTTTCACTTTCTTGATAATACTATGATACAGAAATGTTTTTTAATTTTGAAAAAAATTAAATTTATTATTTTCTTTTGTTGTTTCTGCTTTTAGTATCATATCTAAGAATCCATTGCCAAATCCTAGGTCATGAAGATTTACTCCTATTTTTGTCTAAGAATTTAATGATTTTTATGTCACTGATCAATTGTAAATTAATTTTTGTATATGGTGTGAAGTAGGAGGTTCAACTTTATTCTTTTGCATAGGGGAAGTCCAACGTCCCGCAAAACCTGTGAAGAGACTTTTCATTGCCATTGAATATATTTGGCACGCTTGTCAAAAGTCAATTGACCATAGAGGTATGGTTTTATTTCTGAACTCTCAGTTTTTTTCTATTATGTCTAAACTTATGCCATAATCATGCTGCTGTAATTACTGTAGCTTTGTAACAAGTTTTGAAACTGGAAAGTGTGAGTGCTCCTACTTTGCTTTTTTTCAAGATTTTTTTTTGACTATTTGAGGTTTTTTCCACATGAATTAAAGGAATGACTTTTTCATTTCTGGAAATTAGGCTATAGGAATTTTGACAGGAATTGCACTGAATCTGTAGATCACTTTCTCTAGTATTGACATTTTAACAATATTAAATTTTGTACCATTAACATAGCATTTCTGTTTATTTAGATCCTATTTTATTTCTTTCAGCAATATTTTCTGGTTTTCAGTGTATAACTCTTATCTCCTTGGTTAATTTTTTCCCAAATATTTTACTCTTTTAGATGTAATTGTAGTTGCTTTCTTAATTCCTTTTCAGATTCTTTATTGCTGGTATATATAAACACAACTGATTTTTTGTGCATTGATCTTATACCCTGAAACTTTGCTACATTCCTTTATTAGTTCTACTAGCTTTCTAGTGGATTCTTTAGAATTTTCTCTATATAAGATTGTGTTATATGTGAATAGAGATAATTTTACTTCTTTCCTTCCGGTCTGGATGTCTTTTACTTATTTATTCTTTCCTCTGGCTACAGCTTCCATTACAACATTGGTGAAAGAAGGCATCCTGATTTTGTTCATGACCTTAGAGGAGGAAAGCTTCTAGTCCTTCACAACTATTTTTTTTTTTTAACCTATGGATCTTCCGTAAATGTGCTTTATCATATGGAGGAAGTTCTAGTCTATTCCTAATTCACTCCCATTCACCTCTTATCATGAAAGGGGGTTGGATTTTATAAAACGCCATTCTCTGTCCGTTGAGGTGATCAGGTAGGGGTTTTTCCCCTTTCATTCTATTAATATGATATATTACATTGATTAATTTTCTTTTGTGGAACCACCATTGAATTCATGGAATAAATTTCATTTGGTCATGGTATACAATTCTTGTAATAGGCTGTTGGATTCAATTTCCTAGTATTCTCTTGAGGATCTCTGCATCTGTATTCATCAAGGATATTGATCTGTAATCTTCTCTTTTTCTGATGTTTTTATCTGTGTTCTACACTAGATAAAGACTAAGGTAGTGCTGTCTTCATAGTGCAAGTTAGGATGTGTTCTCTCCTCTTCTACTCTTTGCAAGAATTTGAAAAAGATTGGTGTTAATTCTTTTTTAAATGCCAGGTAGAATTCACCAATAAAGCTGTCTGGTCCTAGATTTTTCTTTGCTGGGAAGTTTTTTGATTCCTGATTCAATATCTTTACCTGTGATAAGTGTTGAGATTTTCTATTTCTTCTTGAATCAGTTTAGGTAGATAATTTGTGTGTTTCTAGGAAGTGGTCCATTTTATCTAGGTCATTTAATTTGTTGGTTCACAGTTGTTCACAATAAAGGATAATGATCACTTTTATTTATGATGACTAATAGTAGTGTCCCCATTTCCATTTCTGATTTTGGATACATACTTCTCTTCTTTCTCAGGGTGCTATTAATTTTTACCCCTCCTTCTCCCCTGCATCCCCTTCCTTCCCTCCTCAATCCTTCCCACCCCCTCTTGCTCACCTTGTTCTCCCCGTCCTCCTCTATTTGCTTTCCTTCCTTCCTTCCTTCCCTCTTTTCTTCCTCCTCCTCCTTTATTATTTCTATCAGAAGGCAAACACACTGTAGAGTAGCCCAGCTTAAAAACATAACCCTCTCTCGACAACTTTGCCCCAAGTCCAGATCTGCCTCAAGTCTCTGCTTTGCTCTACAACAGAAATCCTTGGAAGAGTGATCTATACCAGCTGTCTCCAGTTTCTTTCCACCCGTTCTCTCTTAAAGCCATTTCAATTAGGTCGTCAGTGAAACATCTCTTGCCTAAGTCCATAACAACCTCCGCACTTAGTCATCATTGACTGGTCCACACTCACTGCTCTGAACTCTCCCGTAGCTCCTTTCCTTCTCACTGATCTTCTCTGGCCTCATCACTTTAAACCCCACTGATACACAGAGGACTCCCAGATGCCATATTTCTAATTCTGACAACCTCTGTTTTAAACTCCAGGATAGTAAATCCAACTCTCTTTGCAACATCTCTATTTGTATGTTTGATGTCTCAGACTTAATAAGCCCCAGTCTTTTTCTTCACATCTCCTCTTCCTGCTGTCTTCCTCATTTCAGTAAATGCCAACCTCAGGTTTACAGTCATTCATGCCAAAAAAACCTTCAAGCTGTTCTTGACTCTTTTTTTTTTTTCTCTCTCAGAGTCTGCATCTAATCCATTAGCAAAATCTGCTTGCCTTTTTGAATATACAGAATATGACCTTTCTCCCCATCTGGACTGCTGTCATCTTGATCCCAGTTATCATCATCTCAGCTTTTTGTAATAGCCTCTTTATGAAATAATTGATTAGGCTGGATTGGGACCCTTGTTGCATCATGTGGCATCTTTCATTGTGGCATTCTGGCTCTCTAGTTGTGGTACCCAGGCTTCAGTAGTTGTGGTGCGCAGGCTCACGAGTTGCATCACACAGGCTTAGTTGCTCTGCGGCCTGTGGGAGGCTATTCCTAAACCAAGGATTGAACCCTCCTCCCCTGCATTGCAGACTGGATTCTTAACCACCAGACCACCAGGAAGTCCCTATAAATAGCCTCTTAACTGACATCCCTGCTTTAGCTTTTGTGTTCTCTGCATGGACCCAGAGTGTTCTTTTTGAACACTAAGTTGATTTATTCCTTTGTTCAAAATCCTCCAGTTTGTCCTATCTCCCCTGAGTAAATGCCGAAGTCCTACAAAGCTTTATACAATCTGTCCTCTGTTAAATCTCTGAGTTTATTTCCTGCTACTCCCCACCTAGCCCACCAGCTGCAGCCGCACAAGTGTTCCTATGGTTCCTTGTGTTTTGGTGCTTGCCATTCCTCTGCTGGAGAGCTCTCATTTCTAACAACCTTGGCTCAGTCCTTCTATTCAGGAATGTGCAACACCCACCCTACTACACCACCCCACCCCTTCCTGAACTCTCTGTGTCTTGCCTGCACTTTTTCTATATAGCATTTGTCACCATCTGTCACGCTATTGTTGTTCAGTTGTTCAGTCGTGTCTGACTCTTTGTGACCCCATGGACAGCAGCACGTCAGGTTTCCCTGACCTTCACCATCTCCTGGAGCTTGGAGAAACTCATGTCCACTGAGTCAGTGATGCCATCCAACCATCTCATTCTCTGTCATCCCCTTCTCCTCTCACCTTCAAACGTTCCCAGCATCAGGGTCTTTTCTAATGAATTGGCTCTTTGGATCAGGAGGCCAAAGTTTTGGAGCTTCAGCTTTAGCATCAGACCTTCCAATGAATATTCAGAGTTGATTTCCTTCAGGACTGACTGGTTTGATGTCCTTGAAGTCCAAGGGACTCTCAAGAGTCTTCTCCAACACCACAGTTCAAAAGCATCAATTCTTTGGAGTTCAGTCTTCTTTATGATCCAACTCTCACATACGTAGATGACTACTGGAAAAACCATAGCCTTGACTAGACGGATCTTTTTTGGCAATGTAATGTCTCTGCTTTTTAATATGCTGTCTAGATTTGTCATAACTTTTCTTCCAAGGAGCGGCATCTTTTAATTTTATGGCTGCAGTCACCATCTGCAGTAATTTTGGAGCCCCAGGAAAGAAAGTCTGTCACTGTTTCCATTGTATCCCCATCTATTTGCCATGAAGTGATGGGACTGGATGCCATGATCTTAGTTTTTTGAATGTTGAGCTGTAAGCCAACTTTTGCACTCTCTTCTTTCACTTTCATCAAGAGGCGTTTTAATTCCTCTTCACTTTCTGCCATAAGGGTGGTGTCATCTGCATATCTGAGGTTATTGATATTTTTCTTGGCAATATTGATTCCAGCTTGTGCTTCCTCCAGTCCAGCATTTCTCATGATGTACTCTGCATATAAGTTAATTAAGCAGTGTGACAACATACAGCCTTGATGTACTCCTTTCCCTATTTGGAACCAGTCTGTTGTTCCATGTCCAGTTCTAACTGTTGCTTCCTGACCTGCATACAGGTTTCTCAAGAGGCAGGTCAGGTGGTCTGTTATTCCCATCTCTTTCAGAATTTTCCACAGTTTATTGTGATCCACACAGTCAAAGGCTTTGGCATAGTCAAGAAAGCAAAAATAGATGTTTTTCTGGAACTCTCTTGCTTTTTCAATGATCTAGCAGATGTTGGCAATTTGATCTCTGGTTCCTCTGCTTTTTCTAAAACCAGCTTGAACATCTGGAAGTTCATGGTTCACATATTGCTGAAGCCTGGCTTGGAGAATTTCCAGCATTACTTTACTAGTGTGTGAGATGAGTGCAATTGTGTGGTAGTTTGAGCATTCTTTTGCATTGCCTTTCTTTGGGATTGGAATGAAAACTGACCTTTTCCAGTCCTGTGGCCACTGCTGCATTTTCCAAATTTGGTGACATATTGAGTGTAGCTCTTTCACAGCATCATCTTTTAGGATTTGAAATAGCTCAATTGGAATTCCATCACCTCCACCAGCTTTGATTGTAGTGATGCTTCCTAAGGCCCACTTGACTTCACATTCCAGGGTGTCTGGTTCTAGGTGAATGATCACACCATCGTGATTATCTGGGTCATAAAGATCTTGTTTGTACAGTTCTTCTGTGTATTCTTGCCACCTCTTCTTAATATCATCTGCTTCTGTTAGATCTCTACCATTTCTGACTTTATTGAGCCCAGCTTTGCATGAAATGTTCCCTTGATATCTCTAATTTTCTTGAAGAGATCTCTAGTCTTTCCCATTCTATTGTTTTTCTCTTTCTTTGCACTGATCACTGAGGAAGGCTTTCTTATCTCTCCTTGCTATTCTTTGGTACTCTGCATTCAGATGGGTATATCTTTCCTTTTCTCCTTTGCTTTTCACTTCCCTTCTTTTCAAAGCTATTTGTAAGGCCTCCTCAGACAACCATTTTGCCTTTTTGCATTTCTTTTCCGTGGGGATGGGCTTGATCCCTGTCTCCTGTACAACATCACTAACTTCCGTCCAGAGTTCACCAGGCACTCTGTCTATTAGACCTGGTCCCTTAAATCTATTTCTCACTCCCACTGTACAGTCATAAGGGATTTGATTTAGGTCATATCTGAATGGTCTAGTGGTTTCCCCCACTTTCTTCAATTTAAATCTGAATTTGGCAATAAGGAGTTCATGATCTGAGCCACAGTCAGATCCCAGTATTGTTTTTACTGACTGTTTAGAGCTTCTCTAAGAATGAAGGGATGGAGGCAAAGCAAAAGCAACACCCAATTGTGGATGGGACTGGTGATAGAAGCAAGGTTCGATGCTGTAAAGAGCAATATTGCATAGGAATCTGGAATGTTAGGTCCATGAATCAAGGCAAACTGGAAGTGGTCAAACAGGAGATGGCAAGAGTAAACATCGACATTCTAAGAATCAGCAAACTAAGATGGACTGGAATGGGTGAATTTAACCCAGATGACCATTATATCTATTACTGTGGCCAGGAATCCCTTAGAAGAAATGGAGTAGCCATCATAGCCAACAAAAGAGTCCAAAATGCAGTACTTGGATGCAATCTCAAAAACGACAGAATGATCTCTGTTTGTTTCCAAGGCAAACCATTCAATATCATGGTAATCCAAGTCTATGCCCCGACCAGTAATGCTGAAGAAGCTGAAGTTGAACGGTTCTATGAAGACCTATAAGACCTTCTAGAACTAACACCCAAAAACGATGTCCTTTTCATTATAGGGGACTGGGATGTAAAAGTAGGAAGTCAAGAAACACTGGGAGTAACAGGCAAACTTGGCCTTGGAGTACAGAATGAAGCAGGGCAAAGGCTAATAGAGTTCTGCCAAGAGAATGAACTGGTCATAACAAACACCCTCTTCCAACAACACAAGAGAGGACTCTACACATGGACGTCACCAGATGGTCAATACCAAAATCAGATTGATTATATTCTTTGCTTGTGCTTCATCTGCATGTAAGTTAAAGAAGCAAGGTGACAATATATAGCCTTGGTGTACTCCTCTCCCCATTTGGAAACAGTCCGTCATTCCATGTCCAGTTCTAACTGTTGCTTCTTGACCTCCAGACAGGTTTCTCAGGAGGCAGGTGAGATAGTCTTATATTCTCATCTCTTTAAGAATTTTCCACAGTTTGTTGTGATACACACTGTCAAAGGTTTTAGCATAATCAATGAAGCAAAAGTAGACGTTTTTCTGGAATTCTCTTGTTTTTTCTATGATCCAATGGATGTTGGCAATTTTATCTCTGCTTCCTCTGCCTTTTCTAAATCCAGCTTGAATATCTGGAAGTTCTCAGTTCATGTATTGTTGAAGCCTAGATTGGAGAATTTTGAGTATTAATTTAGTAGCATGTGAAATGAGTACAACTGTGTGGTAGTTTGAACATTCTTTGGCACTGCCTTTCTCTGGGATTGGAATGAAAACTGACCTTTTCCAGTCCTGTGGCCACTGCTGCATTTTCCAAATTTGGTGACATATTGAGCGCAGCACTTTAACAGCATCAACTTTCAGGACTGGAAATAGCTCAGCTGGAATTCCATCACCTCCACTAGCTTTGTTTGTAGTGATGCTTCCTAAAGCCTACTTGACTTCGCATTCCAAGGTGTCTGGCTGTAGGTGAGTGACCACATAGTCTTGATTTTCTGTGTCATGAAGGTCTTTTTTGTATAGTTCTTCTGTGTATTCTTGCCACCTCTTCTTAATATCTTCTGCCTCTGTTTGGTCTATTCCATTTCTGTCCTTTATTGAGCCCATCTTTGCATGAAATGTCCCCTTGGTGTCTCTTTCTTGAAGAGATCTCTAGTCTTTCCCATTCTATTGTTTTCCTCTTTTCCTTTGCACTGATCACTGAGAAAGGCTTTCTTATCTCTCCTTTGTATATTCTTTGAAACTCCTCATTCAGATGGGTATATCATTCCTTTTCTCCTTTGCCTTTATCTTCCCTTCTTTTCTCAGCTATTTGTAAGGCCACCTCAGACAACCATTTTGCCTTTTTGCATTTCTTTTTCTTGGGGATTGTCATGGTCTTCAGAGACTGGGACCTCAGGACTGGAGTCGATGAGAAGAAGGACGCAGGGGACCCAAGTCTGGAGTGAAGCAAGGGTACTTTATTTGCAGAATGCATGCTTATATATCTTCAAGAAAATGATTACTCAGCCATTAAAAATAATGGAATTCCACCAGTTGCAACAAAATGGATAGTCCTAAAAGGTCACTGAAGGGAGTCACTGAAAGGAGTCACTGAAGGGAATCCAAGCAGGTGCTCTTTCCCATCATCTCAGTCCTAAGAACTGCGTGCAGCTCTGCTTGTTCCTGTTTTCCAGGAACTGATAAGGAACAGAGAGTCCTTGAGAAATGGCACACAAAGGAAGAAAACAGCACATTGGATCCCTTAAAGTTGAACGTCTCCTGACAGGGTATGATCTTGATCACCACCTCCTCTACAATGTTATGGACCTCTGTCCATAGTTCTTCAGGCACTCTGTCTATCACATCTAATCCCTCAAATCTATTTGTCACTTTCACTGTATAATCATAAGGGATTTGATTTAGCTTGTACCTGAATGGTCTAGTGGTTTTCCACACATTCTTCAACTTAAGTCTGAATTTGGCAATAAGGAGTTCATGATATAAGCCACAGTCAAGTACAGGTATTCTTTTTGCTGACCGTATAGAGCTTCTCCATCTTCAGCTGCAAAGAATATACTCAATCTATTTTGGTATTGACCATCTGGTGATGTCCATGTGTAGAGTCTTCTCTTGTGTTGTTTGCTATGACCAGTGCATTCTCTTGACAAAACTCTGTTAGCCTTTGGCCTGCTTCATTTTGTACTCCAAGGCCAAATTTGCCTGTTACTCTAAGTATCTCTTGGAGAAGGAAATGACAACCCACTCCAGTACTCTTGCTTGGAAAATCCCATGGATGGAGGAGCCTGGTGGGCTGCAGTCCATGGGGTCGCAAAGTTGGACATGACTGAGTGACTTCACTTTCACTTTTCACTTTCATGCATTGGAGAAGGAAATGGCAACCCACTCCAGTGTTCTTCCCTGGAGAATCCTAGGGATGGAGGAGCCTGGTGGGCTGTCGTTCGTCTATGGGGTTGCACAGAGTCAGACATGACTGAAGTGACTTAGCAGCAGCAGCAGCAGCAGCTAAGTATCTCTTGACTTTCTACTTTTGCATTCCAGTCCTCTATGATGAAAAGGACATCTTTTTCTTGGTGTTAGTTCTAAAAGGTCTGGTAGGTCATCAGAGAACTGTTCAACTTCAGCTTCTTGGCATTGGTGATTGGGGAATAGACTTGGATTGCTGTGGTATTGAATGATTTGCCTTGGAAATGAACAGAGATCATTTTGTCATTGTTGAGGATGCACCCACGTACTGTACTTTGGACTCTTTTGTTGACCATGATGGCTACTCCATTTCTTCTAGGGGATTTTGCCCACAGCAATAAATATATAATGGGCTCCCCTTTTGGCTCAGCTGGTAAAGAACCCTTCTATAAGGTGGAAGACCTGGGTTTGGTCCCTGGGTTAGGAAGATCTCCTGGAGAAGGGAAAGGCTACCCACTCCAGCATTCTGGCCTGGAGAATTCCATGGACTGTATAGCCCTCATCTGAATTAACTTCACCCATTCTGGTCCGTTTTAGTTCACAGATCCCTAAAATGTCAGTGTTCACTCTTGCCATCTCCTGTTTGACCACTTCCTATTTACTTTGATTCATGGACCTTACATTCCAGGTTCCTATGCATGCTACATATTTCACTTATTTGGCTGACTATTTACTGTCATCCTGACAGAAATTTGCACTCCAAGAAAGTAAGACTATCTGCTTTATTTTTTTTTTTATACTTCCATGTCCACAACTTGAATAATACCTGGCAGAAGAAATAAACATTTGTTCAGCAAATGACTAGAAATTACATCCTCATGACATAATCTTGTATACTTCCCTGTTGCCTTTAGTGATTTTCTGTTCCCTGCTTTTCACATATGACTTTATTATTTTTTATTGCTAACACATTTATTCATTGCTCAACTCAACCATTTTACAATAAAAAAAAAAAAATGAGGCCTTGGGGTTTAAGAGCCTTACCTAGGGTTATGGGGGGATTTGGTGACAGAGCCTGAAGCACAAGCTGAAGCTCTTGACATTCATCTTCCAGGCGGTCTGTGTGACTCTTTGTCTAAATGCTTGGCTTCTAACCTCAAAAGAGGAAAATTGATTGGGTTTGGCAGTTCAGACTCACTGCTCTGGTTTGATTCCTCACCCTCTGTCTTCTTTCTGTGTCGGAAGTGATGTGTTTTTCCAGCCGCAAGTAACAGGCCCATCTTTATATTTCTCAATGGAGCATGAAACCACTTTGTGCTCTGCTGATTCTCAGGAACACTTAGGCAATGCTGGGCTGTTAGATCCCAGGTCACTTGGGATCACAGAACTGCCAAAGTGAAAGGGAAGAAGAGGTTCTCCCAAGCCAGCTTCCTTTTATAGCTGAGGACCCTGAAGCCCAAGTTAGGGCACAGGGAGGCAAGATGTACCAGGTTTGTATGACCAACATGGTTTCCACATGTTAAACTTCCTGCCAGTGACCCAGTGACCACTTTTGACTAAATGTCTTTTCAAACTAGAAATTTAATTTTTAATCTCCCAATTGCAGGTTATACATTTCTCATCTAGGAAAATGGATTTTGTTTCCCTTGAGGTATTCCTCCTATGGTCAAGTCTGCATTAGTCTGGAAAGATTGATGCACTTTAAGGGTTTGGGGTTTTCCTGCACCCTATTTCTCAGGCCCTCACATAAAGGAGTGCTGTCCCCACTGCCAAGCGAGAGGCAGGTGCAACAGGACCTCAGTGAGTGCTTCCTCTGTGGTCATCATCAACAGAGCTACCATATAACCTACATAAATGGAACGTGAAAATGTGGGATATCAAGCAAAGTTTTCTGGAGTCACTTAGCTAGAGAATAGCAAAATGAGGACTATAACTAGGGTTTTTACTCTAGGTTCCATTTTTTAGGCAGAACATTTTATTTGTGTATTTGATAACTGTACAGATGTTTCTGCCCTCATCTCTGTATTCTTATTGAACCATAAAATTCCTAAAGAATGAGACTTGTATCTGTTTAACTCCATTTTTATACTTTCAGCAAAGTACAAACATCAGAAGGTCCAGGTTTCATTTTTGTTTCCACTGCAGTGGAATTGTGGTATGTTTTAACAGAATAATAGCTGGTTACCACAACTGAATAGGGAGCTGCAATATCAGTTGGGCCTTGTCATTCTGGACGTTTGTTTAGTCAAGTTTATTACATCCTTCCCATTGGCCAAACGTTTGCTAGGATCTGGAGATATGAAATGTATATAATTCTTGCCTTGCTGACATTACTAAAGACAGACATGCCAAAAAGTAAAAACAGCAATGTGAATTAAGTACTATCACAGAGAAATTATGGGAAGGAAACCCAAACCTAGGTAAGAACAAGTATTAATTCTTTAGATAAAATTGGAGTAATCAATAAATGAGGAGGAGGAAATATAATCCAAATAGTAGGAATTGCACATTCACAGACTAGCAGGCAAGATGAAGCCTGGCATTTTATCCAGAATCACATGTTATTCAGGTGGGAGTTCCACAGGGAGGAGGATGTGCTGAAGATCAAGAGGCAGCACAAGTGAGGTTTTAAGGAAATTACTTGTGCAGTACATCATTAAAGAATTTGAAAAAAAAAAAAAAAAGGACACAATTACTCACCAGGTTGGGAGATGGAAGGAAAGTCCCTAAGACAGAGACCAGCGGAAGATTGGTCAGTGATCCACAGTTTGATTCAATTCACTCAGTGCTGTGAACCATGCTGAAGACCCAGGATATGTTCTAAGGCTGATGAAAAGTTCTGAGAATTGAAAAGAAAAGGATGTTCTCTAAAATACGAAACATTGCAGAAATAAAATTTCATCTTCTGAGTTAAAACCTCTTAATAATGTACATTGTGTCCATGTAATTTATTTTTTAATGTAACAGTGGCAAAAGTTTAATTTGAGTAGGTTTCCTCACTTTGCAACAGTTGCAAAGAGTGCAAATTTTGCTGAGCCAAAGCAAAAAGAGTTACTCCAAGATAAATATTCAGAAGAAAATTTAAAAACTCTGTACATGAAAAGAAATATTAGTTATGGTGTGGTAGGTGGATTTTAATGTGTTTTTCACATGGTGTGGGATAGGGCCCCTGAAAGTCAGAATTCTCAGGATTTCTGAGGTCTTTATGGCCCTGACCTTCAGCAGAGGAGCAGAGGTTTTTTGGTGTGGTGTTACTGGCTGGAGAAGAAAGTTTATCCAGGCAGAAAGAACCATGCATTCTCAGCCTGCTCTGACCTCAGCTCTGACACCGGTGGCAGGGACCTCGGGAAAACCACGTCAGGCCTCTGTGCCTCATTTTCCTCCTCTGGCAAACCTGCAGTTGGTCTAAAGTCAGCTGCCACGTGGCCCACAGAAATAGTTGGCTGACACAATGTATTTTTTATTTAATTTTTATTAAAGTAACACATAGATTCAGTTTCAAAAAGTCAAAAGTATATGGAGACTTGTAACAATAGAATAGTGGTTCCCTGCTTTACCCCTTCCTAACTTTGAGTCCTGCTTCCAACAGGCAATAACTTTTAATCCAACAGTTTCTCCTGGTGGTGCTCTTTTTAAAAAAGTCATGTGTTTATTCCATAACATTTTAATTTTCAATTTTAGTTCTCATAAGAGCTGGAATTAGGGTGAGGCAAGTGGGGCTCTCACCTTCACAATATTTATTTCAGGCAAAATATTTATGGGGGTGCCACAAAAGTCAGAAGTCAAAATAAGTAAAATTTTAATGCAATATTTGAAAAAATCAAAATTATGCAAAAAATGTGTGATGAGTAAAATACCAAAATTTGCAATAAAGGCAGGATCTGACAGGGCTGAGATTAGGAGGAAGTGAGTGAAGCTGAACTGTACAGCATAGAATAGGATTCTGTCTGTCCTTAAACTCTTACTATTGGTGAGTAGGAATTCCCACCCTGCAAATTAGAATTTAGCTCTTCTCTGTCACACACGGGCTCCCCTGTTTTCCTCCCTCATCCCCTTCCACCTCATTAGGAATCACCTGGGGGCTTCTAAAAATTGTCATGGCCCAGTTTATGTGCCAAACCAATTAAACCAGAATGTCTGGGATTGAGATGGAAGGCCTCAGTATTTTTTAAAATACCCATGGATGGTTCTACTGTGCAGCCCAAATTGTGAACCACTGCAATCAAGTGATATGGCAGTTTCAACTGAATCACTGTAAAGTGCTTAAGTCATTTGAACAATACACAGTTGTTCACAGTTGAGCCCATAATGTACAATATTTATGTTTTGATATTGTTTAAGTTTTCCTTTATCTTTGTTTACTTTTTATATATTGATCACTAATTTATCCCAGAAGTCTAGCAGAACTCTGAAATGGTTCTCAATCAAACACAGCAGGTAATTTATTCAGTTCAGTTCAGTTGCTCAGTTGTTTCTGACTCTTTGCGACCCCATGGACTGCAGCATGCCAGGCCTCCCTGTCCATCACCAACTCCCAGAGCTTCCTCAAACTCACGTCCATCAACTCAAGGATGCCATCCAACAATCTCATCCTCTGCCATCTGCGGGGAGCCGGCCTGACTGCTCAGGCCCCTTCTCGGCCCTGAGAGAGATCAAAAGGTCCCTCTCTGTCCCGCCACCCCTGATTTGTTAAAGTGCAAATTGGCCTTTCTCACCTCCCTCAAGGAAATCGCTGCAGCCACCATTTGCCCATTTTCCTGACTCTGATAAGATTATCGGGCTCCTGTGAATGGCTTATGTCTAGGTAGTCTTTACCTGATTGTCAGACGCTGGTGCCATGCTCTGCTGGAGTTAAGATAAAACTCCTGAGCTAAAACTAGTGTCTGCAGTTCTGCACGTATGCAAGCCTTTGATCTAAAATTTGGTGAATCCTGTTAGTATATATATGTATGTTACCCCTCAATAAAGTCGTCGGAATCAGTCACAAGCTGACTCCGTCACTCTCAACCCCATCTTTCCTAGTCTTTTATTTCTCAGGTGCTCTGGTGATTGCGTCCTCGACCTGTTCATCTAGCCGGCAGGCCCGGCAGCCATCCCCTTCTCCTCCTGCCTTCTTCAATCTTTCCCAGCATCAGGGTTTTTTCCAATGAGTCAGTTCTTTGCATCAGGTGGCCAAAGTATTGGAGTTTCAGCTTCAGCATCAGTCCTTCCAATGAGTATTCAGGACTGATTTCCTTTAGGATGGACTGGTTGGATCTCCTTGCAGTCCAAGGGACTCTCAAGAGTCTTCTCCAACACCACAGTTCAAAAGCATCAATTTTTTGAGCTCAGCTTTCTTTATAGTCCAACTCTCACATCCATATATGACTACTGGAAAAACCATAGCTTTGACTAGACAGACCTCTGATGGCAAAGTAATGTCTCTGCTTTTAATATGGTGTCTAGTTTGGTCATAGCTTTTCTTCCAAGGAGCAAGTGTCTTTTAATTTCATGCCTGCAGTTACCATCTGCAGTGATTTTGGAGCCCCCCAAAATAAAGTCTGTCATGGTTTCCATTGTTTCCCTATCTATTTGCCATGAAGTGATGGGACCAGATGCCATGATCTTAGTTTTCTGAATGTTGAGTTTTAAGCCAACTAATAAAAAGGTAATTTAATAGGGGCAGACATTTTCCTGGAGACATCCCCCTTGGAGTTGTTCTCATGGTCTGCTTTGGCATGCTGTGCAGCCGTCATCCTGGGGCCTCCCTTTCTCTTTTTCTAGGTTTGGTATCCATTTTCCTGGTTCCCATGTCATATTTATGTGTGGTTGTTCAGATCCTCCTGTTCTGGAACATTTCCCTGTACTAATTCTTTGATAATTTTCACCTTTCCATTTTTTCCCCCCTGAAACTGCTATGATTTAGTTGTCATATTAATCCTATAATTTTCTTATATTTATGACATTCTGTTGTTCTAATTCCTAGGAAATGCCTTCAAATATTATCTCTCAACACTTCTGTTGATTTTTAAAGTTATACTTTAGTATATTTTTACTTCCTGGTTTTCTTTTTTTTCTGAGAGCTTCTCCCTGCCCCTCCCCCCACCATTCATGCCTGTTTCATGACTGCGATAGTAATAACTACTTCTGCACTTCTGAGGATGTTAATATTTTCACTATATTTTTTCAGGTTTTCTTCTGTATTGCCTCTGTTTCCTCAATTTACTTGTTCTTGTTTGTAAGTTTTGGTTTCCAGCTTTCACATTAGACCCTTTCCTTGAGTATTGGGAAATTCTTGGCTCTGCATTAATTTTTAAGAGTGAGGCACTCCCACAGCCACTATCAAACTTAATGGTGAAAAACTGAAAGTATTTCCTCTAAGATCAGGAACAAGACAAGAATTCCCACTCTTACCACCTTTATTCAGCATAGTATTGGAAGTCCTAGTTATAGCAGTCAGACAAGAAAAATAATAAAAGGAATCTAAATTTGAAAGGAAGAAGTAAAACTCACTGTTTGCAGGTGAAGAGAATCCTAAATATGCTACCAAAACTATTAGAACTAATAAATAAATTCAGTAAATTGTAGGATACAAAGTCAATATACAGAAATCTGTTGTATTTCTATACAAGTATAACAAACTATCAGAAAGAGAAATTAAGAAAACAATCCATATATAATTTCAATAAAAAGAATAAAATATACAGGAGTAAATTATACTCTGAAAACTGTAAGACACTGATGCAAGAAATTGAAGATGACACAAATGGAAAGATATACTGTGCTCATGAATTGGAAGAATTAATATTGTTAAAACGAACATTTTACCTAAAGCAACATACAGATTTAGTACAATCCCTATCAAAATACCAGGGGCACTCTTCACAGAACTAAAAAGTAATTTTAAAATTTCTATGGAAACACAAAAGACTGCAAATAGTCAAAGCAATCTTGAGAAAGAAAATCAGAGTTATAGATATTACATGCTCTGATTTCAAACTATATTACAAAGCTATAGTAATCAAAACAGTATTGCACTATCACAAAAACCAGATACATGGATCAATGGAACAAAATAGAAAGCCCAGAAATACTCATGCTTATATGGCCAGTTAGGCTATGACAAATGAGGCAAGAATATACAATGGGGTAAAACAGAGCCTCTTAAATAAATAGTGTTGGGAAAATTGGATGGCTACATGGAAAAGCTGACTGAATGGGAAAAGATAATTGCAAACAGTACGTTCAATAAGGGGTTAATGTCCAAAGTATACAAAGAACTCATACAACTCAACATCAAAAAAACCCCAAATAACCCAATTTAAAAATAAGCAGAGGACCTGAATAGACATTTTCCAAGAATATGTACAGACAGCCAACAGAAACATGCAAAGTTTCTCAACATGACTAATCATCAGGGAAATGTAAGTCAAAACCACAGTGAGACCATTTCACATCTGTTGTTATAGCTATTATCAGAAAGGTAATAAATAATAAATGTTGACAAAATATGGGAAAAAGTGATCTTTGTGTGCTGTTAGTGAGAATGTAAATTGGTACAGCCAATATTAGAAAACAATATGGAGGTTCGTCAAGAAATTAAAAATAGAACTACCATATGATTCAGTAATTTCACTTCTGGTTACTTATTTGAAAAGAACAAAAGTGGAAATTCAAAAAGATGAACACCAATTTTCATTGCAGTATTATTTACAATAGACAAGATGTAGAAACAACCTCAGCATCCAACAGATGAATGGATAAACAAATATGGTAATAAATATATACAATGGAATATTAGCCATAAAAAATAAATTTTTGCCATTTTGACAAATGGATGGGTGAATCTGGAGGGTGTTATGCTAAGCGAAATAATTCAGACAGAGAAATGCAAATACTGTATAATCTCACTTATATATGGAATCTAAAAAACAAGCAAGAAATGAAAATAGATTCGTAGATACAGAAAACAAATCAGTAGTTGCCAGAAGGGTGGCAGCAGAGAGTGAAATAGGTGAAGGGGGTTAAGAGGAACAAAATTCTAGTTATAAAATTAATAGTCTACTAGGGTGTAATATGATCAATAATGTTGTAATAAGTTTAATGGGGACAGATGATTATTAGACCTATTGTGGTGATCATTTTATAATATATACAAATATCAAATCATTCTGTAGTACAGCTTAAACTAACATAATGTATGTGAACTAAATTTTAAAAATCAATTAAAAAATAAAGCCCTGTTCCCCTTAGAAGAAGATATTAAAATAATAAATTGAACCATTAAAAAAAAAAGAGCGAGTCACTAAGAAACTGCTTGAAAGCTCTATGTGTGAACAGGTTGGTGTGTAGACTGCAGGGTGCTGACCTAGCCACATTTCTTTGTGTGTCCTGCTCCTCAATTATTAGCATCTGCAGACCTTTTCTCTTGAGTCCTTTGAGGGGATAAGCCTGATTGCCAGGCTTCTTAGAATCGAGGGTGATGGTGGAAAGTAGGGTAGTTCACTGTTCAGAATATAGATTGTTAATTTAATCTCTCTGTTTTCACCAAAACATCAATATCAGGGCTGGCTCTACTCACATACACTGTAATTTTACTGGTCTAGGGCTCTTAATAATCTCTCAAAGCTCATCAGCTTGCTCTAAGTCACTGTTAGGGAGGATGGGAACTTCACTGTGGTACAGTAGCTGTGACAGAAGGAGGAGAGAGAAAAAGTCACCTTCGAACTGGGTTCATTTGGGGAATTTAGAATTCAAATCCCTAGGAAAAGGCAACTGGAGGTCTGGATACATACACACACACACACACACATATATATATATATATATATAGTCGTGGACAATTTATGGACTATATGTATATTATATAATTATATATATAATAATATGGGGAAATATATAATATAATATGGACAATATATATAATATAATATGGACAATATACATAATATAATAATAATATGGACAATATGTACATATATATATATTGTCTGTGAGACGGGGAGGGGAGATGGTGGTGCTGTCCAGGGGAGAAAAACCGATTTGTTGCGCCAGTGCCACTGGAGAAACACCAAGAATGTGGACACATTCTGGTTCTCCTGTCCTCACGAGTCATCAAATAGTCTGTCACTGTTCTATAATTCCCCACTTTGTGCCTTACGGTCTGTCTACAGGTTGAATTCATAATCTCCCAATTAAGCCGTATGCCTTAGTCTTATTGGCAGCATGTTTGCGGGCCCTCTTCTGAAGAGGCTCTTCCGGGCCGCAGCGGCACGCCCGTCTCACCCTGGTTGCGGTGCCGGGCCCTCCCCTCCATGGCGCCGCCCTGCCGGGCCCTCTCCTCCATGGCGCCTCCGTGCCGGGCCCTCCCCTCCATGGCGCCGCCCTGCCGGGCCCTCCCCTCCATGGCGCCGCCCTGCCGGGCCCTCCCCTCCATGGCGCCACCGTGCCGGGCCCTCCCCTCCATGGCGCCGCCCTGCCGGGCCCTCCCCTCCATGGCGCCTCCGTGCCGGGCCCCTCCCCTCCATGGCGCCGCCCTGCCGGGCCCTCCCCCTCCATGGCGCCTCCGTGCCGGGCCCTCCCCCTCCCTGGCACCGCCCTGCCGGGCCCTCCCCTCCATGGCGCCGCCCTGCCGGGCCCTCCCCCTCCATGGCGCCGCCCTGCCGGGCTCTCCCCTCCATGGCGCCGCCAAGCGTAACTGGGTCCGTCATTGCGCCCGAGCGACCAGCGCCAAGCACAGCGTCCAGCCTGCATGGCTCACTTATATGCCTCTTCTGTCCTAGGCAAGTGCTCCCTGTTCACAACCTCCTTTGTGGAATTAATTCTAAATTGCAAGCATTCACCTCACATCTCCACTTTGCCCTTTCTCTTTTGACCTTCTGAAAGCCTTCTCAGTTAGCGCTCTGCTCACCAACTGCACTCGTTTTGACTGGCGGAAGAGGGGTCAACAGAGAAAAGGAGCGTGTCAGATCTTGTCTTCACGGGGCAAGAGAAAACAGAGAGAGGGAAATCTGAAACTGTATTTACCTTCAAAAGCAAATAGTCAGTACATCACAGCATTCATATGTGAAGCATGGTCTGGGCAAACATAAAAATGTCTTGTCTCATCAGTAGGAGTGGCAGGGCAAATGCAATCGGTCCCTGCGAAAGAGCTGCTTACCTACATTTGAAGGCGGTGCCTTCATGATTGAGCTTCCCCCGGTGGCTCAGTGGTAGAGAACCCGCCTGCCAGTGCAGGAGACGTAAGAGATGCCTGTTCGATCCCTGAGCTGGGAAGATCCCCTAGAGAAGGGCATAGTCACCCACTCCAGTATTCTTGCCTGGAGAATCCCATGGACAGAGTGGCCTGGTGTTTCATAGTCCATAAGGTCACAGAGTCAGACACGACTGAAGTGACTTGGCAGGCAGGCACGCGTTTATGATTAGCCAGACCCCTGGGTTAAAATATCAGAGGTGAGGGGGAAAAAAGGCAGGCATCACGTGGTTTAGTAAGTGGGAAATGCCATCAGAACTTGCTGTGGTTTCATGATATGCAATCACTTTTCTCTAGTGTTTCTCCAATTGGCTGGTCATTCCACCTCTCTGTATCTCTGTTTTTCTCATCTGTAAAGTTCAGGGGTTGGACTCGAGGTCTGTACTGCCCACCAGGGTCTCTATTAGCCACATGTAATTATTGAACATTTGAAATTGTGTTGTAAGTATGAAAGCCATGCTGGATTTTGAGGACTTCATACAAATATAGAATGTAAATATCTTATAATTTATTGAATATATTTGGGGTGATAATATTTTGGATATATTGACTTGAATAAAATATGTATCAAAATTTCACTTTCCCCCAGCTTTTCCAGAAAACTGGAAAAAGTAACCATTGTATACATGATTCTCATTGTGGATCCTGTCATATTTCTATGGATTAGCACTACCCTAGATGGTATAAGGCTCCTCTTAGCTCTCCAATTCTATGACTCTAGATGTTATTTTAAGTACTGATTCCCTGCTAGTTACTCAGGAGAGAAAACAATTCAGAGAACATTTAAAATAATTCTTGCCATTGCAAAGCTCAGAATCTCACTGTAGAGGCTAAGCTTAGGTCAATGGAGAGTTCTTTATCCTTAATCTAATATCTGACTCAATAAACAAACATGGGAAATTAGAGAACAATTAGTGTGGATATATTTAAATTGACAAGATTTAAGTAAAAGCAAAGTATCTCTGAGTGAACTCAATGTTTTGTTCTAGGGCAAGTCCTAATATACCTTGCATATTCAAGCATTCTTTTACCAAGAAAGTGAGAGAATTTCTTTCCCTGCCATTGTCCTCTATATAAAGCTGTTGGTTGGTATGCTGCCTCCTATTTGACAGCAGAAGAATCAGAGAAATTTATAAGTATGAAGATGAAAAATGCTAATAAATTAAGTATGTATAGAAGATTAATTTTAACCTTTAAAAATATTACCAATACTTAAGAGGCATACATTTAGAAATTATCTTGGTAGCTTTTTGCTCATTGATATTCAAATACTGAAGGGCTCAATTAATTTGGGGGGGAAGAAGAAACACAGAAGAAAAACTGCTGGTCTAGACATCTCAAAATGACTGATTCTAAATATTATATGGCAAAGTGAAGATGCACCGTAATTTCAGATTTTGAACTATTTTCTGGCAAATTTTTGGACTCTGTTGAAAACATCAAACATATTGGAGAAACAGTTTGATTTGACAGATTCCCTAAGCTTGAAACTTTCCCTCAGGAAGTAGGGAAAATAAAGTCATTGCTGTAATTGAGCTGAGTTCTTTCATTTGGAAGCAGGAATAAATTTGCTCATTTAGATAAACCATTTAGCCCCTCCTCACCCTTTAATGATCTTCCTTTTCCTTTAGAGCAAATCATAGTTGTGTTCCCAGTAGGCAGGAGAATATCATTAATACTCACTCCAAAGTGAAAAGAACAAAGTGGCTCAGATGGTAAAGAATCTGCCTGTAATGCAGGGGACCTGGGTTCAATCCCTGGAGGAGGAAATGGCAACCCAATCCAGTACTCTTGCCTGGGAAATCCTATGGACAGAGGAGCCTGGTGGGCTATAGTCCATGGGCTCGCAGAGAGTTGGACATGACTGAGCTAATAACTCTTGCTTTCTTTCACTGAGTCAAGGTCCTATCCAGGTGAAAGAATGTTTTTGCCTTTAAAGAGCCCGTTGCTCTTCACCCAAGTCCATGCCCACTTATCAGTCATAATAACAAAGTAATTTTCAGGGAAGAGCAATGCTGTTCAGTTTCCCTTCTGGCATAGGATATCTTTTTGCCTTTTCATACTGTAAACACATTGCTGACAAAGGTCCGTCTAGTCAAAGCTATGGTTTCTACAGTAGTCATGTATGGATGTGAGAGCTGGACCATAAAGAAGGCTGAGAGCTGAAGAATTGTTGCTTTCAAATTGTGTGGCTGGAGAAGACTCTTGAGAGTCCCTTGGACAGCATGCAATATCAAACCAGTCCATTCTAAAGGAAATCAATTCAATATTCATTGGAAGGACTGATGCTGAAGCGGTAGCTCTAATACTTTGGCCACCTGATGTGAAGAGCCGACTTATTAGAAAAGACCCTGATGCTGGGAAAGATTGAGAGCAGGAGGAGAAGGGGATGATAGAGGATGAGATGGCTGGATGGCATCACTGACTCAATGGACATGAATTTGAACAGACTCTGTGAGACAGTGAAGAACAGGAAGCCTGGTGTCCTGCAGTCCATGGGGTCACAAAGAATCGGACATGACTTAGCAACTGAACAAAAACAATATGATATCAGTCAAGTCCCTTATGAGCTCTCCTGTGATAATCTGAGTTGGGACTCTTAGCAGATCTTAAAATCTACTCTTCTTGGAAGTCACTCCTGTCATGGGAGAAAGAGAGTACACAGTCTCTGCTGACATGTGAAAACCGAGGCCAGGATGTCATTCATTTTTTCAGAAACCAGCATAATGTTTGGCTCACATAGAATTCACTAAATGGTGAATTAATGGTGGTTTTTCAATAGAGCTTTGGACACAGCTCCTTCATATCCTTGACTGAAAGCTAGGAAATAGGTATTTCTGAGTTATAAGTAGTTTATACAGAGGTTTAGAATGAATGGCTAAGAGTATAGGTGTTTCCTAAAACTTTAGTAGCTTATGAAGATGTAGTTGGAGAGTTGGGCTATTTCAGGCCTGATTTCCTTAAAAGTGAGACAGACAGGAAGAAAGCAGCCAGCTGCTTTTATACATGTTGCAATGACAGAATGAACACATCATCTAGGAAAACAAATAACTGCAAATATTCTTCTGAATAAGCAGGAATGGAAGATGGGAAAAACTTCTGAAAACACTTTATACTGGGATTTTTTTTCACAGCTTTCCCAATCTTGGAGGTTGTAAGAGAATTGTTTTATGTGGTTTTGGTCTGTGCTTGCAACATACGGCAGCCTATTCCCGAACACAAAGAGGTATTTCAGGATGTCTGGTGAGTGATCAGTGGTTTGCCTTTTTAACTCTTCAAAATATAAAAATTAAACTGATTACTTAAAACCATTTTTGTTTTCAGGGGTTAAAAATTATCTATTCCTTAGCACTAGCTTCTCTGGTTTTTATGCTGTCTTATGTTCCAATGAGGCTCTCTGAGAAGTCAAGAATGATATTCTTCTTCTTATTATTATTTTTCACCCAGTCCAAAAGACCTCTCTCAGTCTTTGTTTTCTATGATCTGTGTGACCTCCACTTGGTATCACCAACCACCTGCTCCTTCTTGAGATCTCCTCTGTTCTGATTTCTAAGACATCATGTATGCCAGCCCCTGTCTAGCTCTTTGATAGTGCCTCTGTCTCTTCCACAGCCTCTCTTGGGTGGGTTTAATGGAAGATACAGGGACTGAATGTGTTACCAATCTCCTGTGGGTAAGGGGCCCTTCAATGGGTCCTTTGCCTGGAGTCACAAATGCCAAAATTGAACGAGACTGGGTTTGGCATTCTTTGTTCATTGATCAAAGAATGGAGAAGGGAGAGCTCCTGCTCTAAAGATCCCTTCTCTTCAAAGGAAGGGGAGCAAAGGAATTTTAAGGGATAGGAGGCAGACGCATCATCAGGTTCTAGATTTTCAGGGGTGGCTGGGACATGTGCCGTCTTCCAGCTCCTTTGCAAATGGCACAAATTGTGCCTAGCAGAGTACAAATCCTGCCCTTGAGTGGCTATCTCAGCATGGTAATGAAGCAAAGGTGACTTTCAGACACCTCCAGGTCTGTTTGCACAGGCTCATCCCTGTGGTGAAGTCAGAGCTGGTTCTGTACAATTGGCAACTGTGTATCTCTCAAAGTACCTTAAAGCTTCTCTGCCAACCATCAGGCACTTTTGAAAGGAGCACAGACATAAACAAGGCTAGTGTCCTTCAGCTCTCAGATACTGGTTTGGAAATGCAGGGGTAAATCAAGGCACACGTTCTTCAGCTTTGAGAGGCTGTTACGGGTGACAAACGTAGTTGGTTTTTCAAGATTAGAATGAGGAGGAGGGAGGGAACATAAGCACGAAATGAGACCTGACGGAGGTCCTGAGGGCCACGAGGGCTGTGCTAAAGATTCTGACTTTTATCCTAAGGGAAGTGTGGAGCCACTAACATAAGAGATGTAGGGTCTGTCTATCTGTCTGATACATACATATGTATATATTACTTATATAAATGCATTTATGTATTATTTACATAAATGTATTTATATATTATTTATATAAATGTATTTATATATAATTATACATTATACATATAATATATAATTGAATACATTATATATAATATATATAATTAAATACATTATATATATAAATATAAAATGATTACTTTGCGTTTAAATGAAACACTCCAAATTCAGAGCAAGAATGGGAGTCAACAGTGGAAGCAGAGAACCTGGCTGGTCAGGAGTCTACGGCATAGTTCAGGGTAGAAGAGGTGCTGACTTGGGCAAGTGTGATGGTGAAGGGTATAGAGCGTGCTTGAAGAACTGAAGAGTTACAATAAAAGATCCAGTTTCAAGGCACTTAGAGCTTTTTTTTTCTCTTTCTACGGCCACTCCAAGCAGAGTGCAGGACCTCAGCTCCTCCACGAGGGGCTGAGCCCAGACCCGCGGCAGTGAAGCCCTGAGTCCCAGCCACTGGACTGTCCGGGAATTCCTGCCACACAGAGATTAGAAAGAGACTCTGACATAAAAAAATGACAGTACTTGAGGAGTGGCAGAAAGCAGCATGTGAATTTCACCAAGGGGATAAAGGAAGACGTCATCAGCTATGGTTCAGGTAAATCAGAGGAAGTCTCACGAAGACCCTTCTAAGTATTTAAGTTTGGCTGATATTGGGGTTGTAAGGGTGGGGGTGGGGTGACAAAAAGTGGCGGGACAAGAATTAGTGTGCGTTTCCTGACGGGCCTTGTTTGGACTTAATTCTATGGGGTTGGGAGTCATTTAAATGTTTAGAACCCTGGAGGGTGGAAACATTTGAATTTGGAGCCATCATTACAGCAGCAGTGAAGAGACGGGTTAGAGGCAGGGTGGGCTGCAGCCGGGAAACCAGCTGGGGAGACTCCTTTGGCTGCCTGGGTTAGAGAGGATGATGAGGTCAGGAAGGAAGGCAGGAGCAGCGGGGAGGGTGAGGAAAGGACAGAACAAGGAAACATGGAGAGGCTAAAACTGACGGGTTTTCTGAATGATGCATGAGCGCTGTTAAGGAGAGGGAGAAATCCAAGTCCCATCCCACGTTTCTGGTGTGGGGAACCGGGCAGGAGAAGGCGCCAGTGACCAAAACAGGGACGCACTTGAGGCACAGGATGATGGGCTTCATTTGGGACTGGTGAGGCAGATGAGCCTGTGGAATGCTGCATGGAGATATCCAGTAAGTAGGGGACAGAACAATCTGGGCTGGACTGGAGACACATACACACAGTCGTCATGACAGAGATGCTGAGTGACAAGCTCCTGAAGGTGGGAGTCCCCCTCTGTCTTCTAGTAGATCCCCTAGTGTAGCTGTTTAGTGCTTTGTACAAGGGGATTCCATAGCTTTGTACAAAGACATTTTAAAGTCCACGGTTAAGTTATCATCATGAGAGTAGGTTAAGTGAAAATGTTAGTTGCTCAGTTGTGTCTGACTCTCTGCAACCCCATAGACTGTAGCCTGCTAGGCTCCTCTGTCCATGGAATTCTCCAGGCAATTGGATGGCATTCTCTCCTCCAGGGGATCTTCCCGAGCCAGGGATGAAACCTGGGTCTCTTGCATTGCAGGTGGATTATTTACTGTCTGAGCCAGTAGGTAAATTCTTATTCTTTGTAGATTTTGAAGCACTTTAGGACAGTATCAAGTTCATTATAGAAGAGGTAATGTGACTGACAAGCCAGCAAAGTAAATTTTAGGGCATTTTAAAATACAGAGGCAAGATTGTATCTCATGAATTCCTCACCTAGGTTTACAGGATATTGGATGACAAACCCTTAGGCAGTGATGTACAGTTTGTCATTAAAATTATTCACACTTGCCTTACAGGCACTCTGCTGGCTTGTTTGGTTATTATATGCAGTACGTGACTATCACCATGATTTTAAAAGCCTTGGACAAACACTGTAGGCAAAATCAGAATACATACATTAAAAAAAAAGATCCCTTGCTTTCTTCTGACTGTGCTTGGTAGATTTTGGATGCCAGGGTGTGAGTCACGAGATTAAAGGAAGAAACCTAAACACTCAGTTATGGAATCTCAGGACTGGCTTTTCAAACATGAGTGTCTGTAAGAAGATTTTCCTAGAGCTGAAAGGACCTCAGTATATAATAAGAACTCAGGATGACGGTGATGATGATGATGTAATAAAGTCTCATAGCAACTGTATAAGGTAACATTTGTTACTATGTTCACTCACAGAGGTGGAAACAAAGTATAGAGAACTGTGAAACATGCCCAAGGTCACACTGTCGGGAAGAAGTAGGGAAAGAATAAGAAATTGGATCTGTTGGCTTCTAGAAGTATACATAAAGCCACTCACTTGACAGATGCTTATTGGGCACCTACTAAATGCTAGACTGAGGTAAGATGTTGAGTAAAACAGATTTGTTCTAGCTTTCAGGGATTTAGTCTAATTTGGCAGAAAGAGAATTCCAGATAAACATCTACTTCTGCTTCATTGACTATGCTAAAGCTTTTGACTCTGTGGATCAAAACAAATTGTGGAAAATTCTTCAAGTGATGGGAATACCAGACCACCTTACCTGCCTCCTGAGAAATCTGTATGCAGGTCAAGAAGCAACAATTAGAACTGGACGTGGAATGATGAACTGGTTCCAAATTGGCAAAGGAGTACATCAAAGTTGGATATTGTCACCCTGCTTATTTATCTTCTATGCTGAGTATGTCATGTGAAATGCTGGGCTGGATGAAGCACAAGCTGGAATCAAGATTGCTGGGAGAAATATCCATAACCTCAGATATGCAGATGACACCAACCTTATGGCAGAAAGTGAAGAGGAACTGAACAGCCTCTTGATGAAAGTGAAAGAGGAGAGTAAAAAAGTTGGCTTAAAACTCAACATTCAGAAAACTAAGATCATGGCATCCAGTCCCACCACTTCATAGTGAATAGATGGGGAAACAATGGAAACAGTGATAGAGTATTTTGGGGGGCTCCAACATCACTGTAGATGGGATACTTGTTCCCTGGAAGAAAAACTATGATAAACCTAGACAATGTATTAGAAAGCAGAGACTACCTTGCTGACAAATGTCTGTATTGCCAAAACTGTGGTTTTTCCAGTAGTTGTGTGTGGATGTGAGAGGTGGACAATAAAAAAGACTGTGCACTAAAGAACTGATGTTTTTGAACTGTGGTGTTGGAGAATACTCTTTTTTTTTTTTAAATGTTTATTTGTTTGGCTGTGCAGGGTCTTAGTTGCAGCTCATGGAATCTTTGCTCTTCCTCACAACATGTGGGATCTAGTTCCCTGACCAGGGATTGAACTGGGGTCCCCTGCATTGGGAGCGCAGAGTCTTGGCCACCAGACTGCCAGGGAAGTCCCTGGAGAATACTCTTGAGAGTCCCTTGGACAGCAAGGAGATCAACTCAGTAAATCCTAAAAGAATTCAACTCTGAATATTCATTGGAAGGACTGATGAAGCTGAAGCTCCAATACCTTGGCCACCTGATGCAAAGGACTGACTCATTGGAAAAGACCCACTGCTGGGAAAGCTGAGGGCAGGAGGAGAAGGAGATGACAGAGAGTGAAATGATTGGATGGCATCATCGACTCAATGGACATGAGTTTGAGCAAACTCTGGGAGATGGTGAAGGACAGGGAGGGCTGGAGTGCTGCAGTCCATGGGGTCCCAAAGAGTTGGAAACAACTGAGTGACTGAACAGCAGCAACTAGCAGAAAGACAGTATAATTATATAAAAGTAGTGTTGTTCAGTTGCTCAGTCGCGTCTGACTCTGCAACCCCATGGGCTATAGCCCTCTAGGTGCCTCTGTCCATGGGATTTTCCGGGCAAGCATACTAGTGTGGATTACCATTTCATCTCCAGGGGGTCTTTCCTACCCAGGGATTGAAACCACATCTCCTTCATTGCAGGTAGGTTCTTTACCACTGAGATACCTAGGAAGCCCATATAAAAGTATAAATTATAGAAATGTTATGAAGAAAATATACATTGAGATATTAGAGCACTTAAAAACTTTTTATTGTTAAAATTCGGCTTTTTGGTTTTTTCCTTGGTTTTTCAATTCTGATTGAAATGTAGTCATTTTACAATGTTGTGTAAGTTTCAGGTGTACAGAAAAATGATTCAGTTATACATATCTATATGTCTATTCTTTTTCTGATTCTTTTCCATTGCAGGTTATTATAAGATATTGAGTATAGTTTCCTGTGTTATTTGATTATTTGTTTTACATATAGTAATGTGTGTATTTTAATCCCACACTCCTAATTTTAGAGCACTTCTAATGCATGTAAAGGATTACCATAGCACTTGGCACTATGACTTGATTAAAAATATTTAGCAACCTATATAGTTCTAGTGCTGATCAGTTAGAATATATGAAGCTCTATCATCAGAGTGGAGCCAGCTGGGGCTGTTTTTCTGGTGTATCTATGCCTGAGTATCTGTGACTCCTGGCACATGCAAAGTATGATTGCGGTGCAGTGACTGATCAGATCCAGCCTTTATCCCACTTCCCTAGTGCAAAGCCTTGTACTCAACAAATACCAACTGAACTACTGTTTATTCATCTGCATATATCAATAAATTGTTTTAATTCCTGGAGCTTTTCCCAGCTCCACTGTAAAAATGAGGAATTTTGTTCTCTTTTCTTTTATTTATAGTCTAACCTCTTGAGAAAACTATGCAGGTCAGAAAGCAACAGTTACAACTGGACATGGAACAACAGACTGGTTCTGAATAGGAAAAGGAGTACATCAAGGCTTTATATTATCACCCTGCTTATTTAACTTATATGCAGAGTACATCATGAGAAATGCTGGGCTGGAAGAAGAACAAGCTGGAATCAAGATTGCCGGGAGAAATATCAATAACCTCAGATATGCAGATGACACCACCCTTATGGCAGAAAGTGAAGAAGAACAAAAGAGCCTCTTTATGAAAGTGAAAGAGGAGAGTGAAAAAGTTGGTTTAAATCTCAACATTCAGAAAATTAAGATCATGGCATCCGGTCCCATCACTTCATGGCAAATAGATGGGGAAACAGTGGAAACAGTGGTTAACTTTATTTTTCTGGGCTCCAAAATCACTGCAGATGGTGATTGCAGCCATGAAATTAAAAGACGCTTACTCCTTGGAAAGAAACTTGTGACCAACCTAGACAGCATATTTAAAAGCAGAGACATTACTTTGTCCACAAAGGTCCATCTAGTCAAGGCTATGGTTTTTCCAGTGGTTATGTATGGATGTGAGAGTTGGACTGTGAGGAAAGCTGAGCACTGAAGAATTGATGCTTTTGAACTGTGGTGTTGGAGAAAACTCTTGAGAGTCCCTTGGACTGCAAGGAGATCCAACCAGTCTATCCTAAAGGAGATCAGTCCTGGGTGTTCATTGGAAGGACTGATGTTGAAGCTGAAACTCCAATACTTTGGCCACCTGATGTGGAGCTGACTCATTGGAAAAGACCCTGATGCTGGGAAAGACTGAGGGCAGAAGGAGAAGGGGACGACAGAGAATGAGATGGTTGGATGGCATCACCAACTCAATGGACGTGGGTTTGGGTGGACTCCAGGAGTTGGTGATGGACATGGAAGCCTGGTGTGCTTCAGTTCATGGGGTCACAAAGAGTCGGACACAATTGATCGACTGAACTGAACTGATAGTCTAACCAGTCCATCCTGGAGTGCAGGAGGCATTTGTCTTGCATCAATGATTGTCGTGAATTTGGCCTGTTCTTAGGCTTAGAGAGAGTCATCTAGTAGTATTTTTGTAAAATGCTTCGGCCTGTGCCTGGCACATACTAAGCACCATGTAAGTGTAGCTAGTATTGTTACTGCTCATGTTATTTTTATTGTCGCTATTGTTATTGTGCCTCTATGCACATGCTACTCTTGTTGAAACTATGAGCTCAGAATTATGAACTTCATCTATTATCTGTATTCAATAAAACATATTGGGCAGCCATCTGGGAAAAACCACTTGAATTCCCACCTCCGCTTAAATAAATTCCAGATGGTGCAAAGATTTGATTGTGAGAAACAAAATCATAAAAGCAATAGCACATAGAGAGGATAATTTTTAATTTGATTCTGGAATAGAGAGGGACTTTCTAAGTTGAACAAATTTCAAAGGCATAAAACAAAACATTGATGCTTAACCCAACTGCATAAAATAAAGAGTGACTTCATAAAGGAAAAACATAGAGAGAAAATACAATTAGAATCTAGGGGTAAACTGCAATCATAACATAGGCAAATGACTATTTTCTTTAATGCATAATTTCCTCAATACATTGATACCAGAATAATTGCTAAGAAAAAGGCTATAAACTTATCTAATAACAAACTAGATAAGGATATTTTAAAAACATTATAAAAGTAACTCTTTAACATGAAAAGAAGCTCAACCTTATTCAAAATAAGACAAATGAAAATCATTATATTGGCAAAGATAAAGAATGAAACCATTGAATTGAGTTAGGGGTTGAGGGTGAAGGGAAATAAATATCCTCAAACATTTTTGGCAAAATGGTAAATTGCTACAACTCCAATGTAAAGCAGTTAGGCCAATCTCTATCTAAAACAAAAATGCAAATTCCTTGATTCAAGCAATTATATTACTGATTTTTCCTAAAGACGATTATTTTTACAAATGTGAAATGAGGACTGCATAAATGTATCCACTGTAGCATTGTTTGTAATAGGGAAAAATAGGAAACCACATAAGTATTCATCAAGAGGGGTCAGGTTAAATAAATTGCATTAGTTCTACACTATGGTGTACTATATAGCATTTAATAGAAGCAAAATTGGTTTTTATGGACTGATATAATCTACAAACTGCAACATAAATTTTTAAAGTGAAAAATTCAAGATGCAAAACATGTGAACCAAGCTACCATTTTGTAAAAATATATTTTCATATACACTTTCCCAAACAAAATATCTCTGGATAAGAAATAACAGAAAAAAAGAAAAAAGAAATGATTACAGGGGAGAACAAGATGGCAGAAGAGTAGGTGGATGTGCAGTACCTCTCTCTCCACGGATACGTCAGGAATACACCTTCAGACACAGAAGTGCATGCAGAACACCAGCTGACAGTGGACAGGAGGACCTGACCAGCGGAAAAGAACATTTGGAACCATGCAAAACTCAAGAGGATGAAGGAACTAGGGGGAAAAACCAGAGTGTTAGTAGGACTGGACCTGCCCTCGGTGGGTGGGGGAACTGAAGCAGGGGTCTGACCCCACATCGGGGCAATTGTCGGAGTCAGAGGAGAAACATTTAAGGCTGAGAGTGAGAAAGCTGATCTGTGGCAGCCTAAATGGAATGAGAATCAGACAGCCCTTGCTGCAGCCGTACATACCCCAGACAGGGATGCAGGTCCCCTGGAAGGCGCAGCAGCTGGGAGCTGGAGCTTAGGGGTTGTGGAGGAATCCCAGGGCGAAGACTGCTGTTGACTGTGGAGAGATGGATCCAGGGAATGTGAGGGAGGAGACTGTGGTGGGAAATGCCTGTGGAGGAAAGCCAGGCAGTCATGGAAGCAAGGTGATACTGCTGAGTCACACATATGGGGTGGAGCCATCACCATAGCCCCTCTCCCCAAGCGCCAGCATCCACAGCTGAACAGTAGAGACGTTGGCCCACCAAATGCCTGATGCCCTGAACTAGAGAAGGACCCCAGCCAGGGGGGCCCCCTCTATGTGCCTGACATGCTGAACAACAGAGAAGAACCCCAGGCAAGGGAGCCCTCTAAGTCACTGAACTGGCGGAGCTACGGAGAGAGACTGGCCAAAGAGGCCTTCTATCACCAGCTACAAGAGGCTCAGAAAAAACACTCTGATAGGGTCATAACTCCTGCGGTGGAGGCAGGCCATGTCCCTGCACACTTGGCACCGCCAGGGTCCCCGTGACCCAAGCAGCTGTGCCACCTTCATGCCCAACTCTCACTGGGGTAGAGCTGCCACAGGCAAAAAATGTCTTGCATCTATGTGTGCAGGGTCGCTTTGGTCATGTCCGAATCTTTGCGACCCTGTGGACTGTGGCCTGCCAGGCGTCTCTGTCAGGGGGGTTCTCCAGGCAAGAATCCTAGAGCCTATTGGCCAATGCTGGTTGCCACACCCTTCTAGAGCACTGTATGCTGCCCTAGCCGCCAACTCCTCTGAGTACCTGTGCTGCCAGAACCCCCATGACCCAAGCAGCTGCATCACCTCCACCCCTGGCCCTCACAGGGGCAAACCCAAGTCCTTCAGGGCAGCCTCGGGGCAAACCCCAGGGGACGACCCACAGGCAGAGGTGGAAATAAAACCACAGTTGAAACCCAGGGGCAGTGTGGCTAAGGAAGAAGACCCAAACCCTTCCCACCAGCTGTACACGCTGCAGATTAAATCCACATGATCAACTACGCAGATTCTGTGTCTGTGGAATATATAAAAGGACTTTGAGAGCTCCCACAAAAGAAAATGCATTAGATCTGATAGCTGTGGACATGGGAGGCAAGGACACACAGGAGTAGGACCAGATTAGAATCTGAGCTGCCAGGTCTCTGGACAACAGGTCCAGAGATCAGCACAGTGTTGAAGGGCATCCTAGGGAGGTGAGGTGGACTGTGACTCCCAGCGAGGGAAAGGACTCTGACAGTAGTGACTCAAGGAAAATTTTATTATTCTTATGTTTTGACTCGTTCTGTAGACTCTTTCGGATTTTTTTTCCTTTCCCCTCCCCCTGTTGTATTTGTTCATTTTATTGGCACTATGAAATCTTATTAAGCTTTTGAGCCTTATTTTTTTTTCTCAGTCACATTTTTTTTTATTGCTTTATAAACTTCTGCCTCTACATTGGGCGTTTGCAGTTCTGTGGAGTTCTCTCTTTTCTCTCTCTCTTTTTATAGTTTTAATTTTTAAACCTATGATTATTTTGTCTACATTTATTCCTTTGTTTGCTTTTCCTACTCTTCTTTTCCCCTTGCAGTTAATCTTTAATGTATATAAATCTTCTTTATTCACCTCTATTTAACATGGCATATCTATTCTTTCTTTCCTTTCCTCTCAATATATATTTGTTAGTTTTATTTTCATTGCTTTATTCCCCACTTGGCACCTTGCATTAGTTTTGTTTTCCAGTTTGTGCTTTAGTTAGTTTTGTTCTAAACTGGTAGATATAATTTTTGGCTTCCTTTGTTTGCCAGGTCAGTCTATTGTACTTTATTTTAGTTGTACTGTTTTGACTTTGCTTATGGGTGTATATGTATATGTGTATATTCCATTATTTTTGCTATTATTTGCCTGATTTTCTAACTGCCATTTACCCAGGGTTCATCTTTGGTTTCTCATTTTTGGGTGTTTGTTTTAATCTCACTTAATGCCATAACAAACCACTTGTGGGATCTTCGTTCCTGACCAGAGATCAAGCCCTGAGCCTTTGGACTGGGAGCACTAACTCCAACACCCTAGACTACCAGAGAAATAACCCTAGGGAGTATCAGATAGTGAGAACTCACACAAAGGAAACCACTTGAACACAAGACCCGGCATCACCCAACCACCATCTAAACAACAAACAGAACAAAAACACAAACCAAATCAAGAGCAGACAAGATCACCACCTCACTCAGCTTTGCCCATCAGAGGAAAAACAAAGCAACCAACAAAAACTCAGCACAAATCTCACCCTATACGAAGCTTACACAAACTACTGGACCAACCTTAATGAGGGCAGAAACCAAAAGGAAGAAAGGATTCAACCTTGAAGCCTGGGAAAAGGAGACCTCAAACACAATGTTTTAAAAAAGATAATGAAAAGGCAGAGAAATACTACACAAATGAAGGATCAACTAGAAACACAGAAGTCCAAACAAATGAAGAGGAAATAGGCAAACTACCTGAAAAAAAATTCAGAATAATGACGGTAAAGATGATCAAAAACCTTGAAAGCAAAATGGAGAAAAATGTAAGAATCAATTAAAAAAGACCTAGAAGAATTAAAGAATAAACATACAAACAACACAGTTACAGAAATTAAAAATACTCTAGAAGGAACCAATAGCAAAAAATGTGAAGCAGAAGAGCAAATCAGTGAGCTGGAAGATAAAACGGTGGAAATAAGTTCTGAAGAGCAGAATAAAGTAAAAAGAATGAAAAGAACTGAGGATGGTTTCAGAGATCTCTGAGGCAATATCAAACACACCAACATTCAAATTATAGGGGTCCCAGAAGAAGAAGAAAAAAACAAAGGGTATGAGAATATTTTTGAAGAGATTATATTTGAAAATTTCCCCAACATGGAAAAGGAAATAGTTAAATCCAAGAGGTGCAAAGAATCCCATACAGGATAAACCCAAGGAGGAACATGCCAAGACACATACAAATCAAACTAACAAAGACTAAACACAAAGAAAGAATATTAAAAGCAGCAAGGGAAAATCAACAAGTAATATACAAGGGAAACTCCGTACGTTTAACAGCTCAGCAGAATGTTTAATGGTCAGCAGAAACTCTGCAGGCCAGAAGAGAATGGCAAGATATATTTAAAGTACTGCAAGTAAAAATCTACAATCAAGATTACTGCACCTGGCAAGGATCTCATTCAAAATTGATGGAGAAATAAAAAGCTTTTCAAACAAGCAAAAGTTAGGAGAATTCAGTACCACCAAAGCAGCTTTACAACAAATGTTAAAGGGACTTACATAGTCAAGAAATACAAGAGAAGAAAAAAGATCTACAAAATCAATCCCAAACAATTAAGAAAAATGGCAATAGGAACATATATATCAATAATTACTTTCCATGGAAATGGATTAAATGCTCCAACCAAGAGACACAGACTGGATGAATGGATACAAAAACAAGACCCATATATGAGCTGTCTACAAGAAACCCACTTCAGACCTAAAGACTCATATATACTGAAAGTGAGAGGAGGGAAAAATATATTCCATGCAAATGGGAAGCAAAAGAAAGCTGGAGTAACAATCCTCATATCAGACAAAATAGACCTTAAAATAAAGAAGATTACAAGATACATAATGATCAAAGGATCAATCCAAGAGGAAGACATAACAATTGTAAATATCTATGCACCCAACATAGGAGCACCTCGATACATAAGACAAACACTAACAGACATAAAAGGAGAAATTGACAGTAACACAATAATAGTAAACTTTAACACCCCACTCACACCAACAGACAGATCATTAAAACAGAAAATTAATAAGGAAACACAAATCTTAAATTAGATAAGATGGATCTCATTGGAATCTTCAGGATATTCCATCCAAATGCAGAAGAATACACTTTCTTCTCAAGTGCACATGGAACATTCTCCAGGATAGATCACATCTTGGGTCACAAGTCAAACCTCAGTAAATTTAAGAAAATTGAAATCGTATCAAGCATCTTCTCTGACCGCAACACTATGAGACTAGATATCAATTACAAGAAAAAAACTGTAAGAAACACAAAGACATGGAGTTTAAACAATACATTTCTAAATAAAAAACGGGTTACTGAAGAAATCAAAAGGGAAATAAAAAAATTTCTAGAAACAAATGACAATGAAAACACGACAACTCAAAACCTATGGTATGCAGCAAAGGCAGTTAAGAGGGAAATTTATAGCATTACAATACTACCTCAGGAAACAAGAAAAACATCGAATAGACAACCTAACTTTATACCTAAAACAACTGGAAAAAGAAGAAGAAAAAACCCACCAAAATTAGCAGAAGGAAAGAAATCGTAAAGATCTGAGCAGAAATGAATGAAAAAGAAATGAAAGAAACAACAGTAAAGATTAATAAAACTAAAAGCTGGTTCTTTGAGAAGGACAAAATTGACAAACATTTAGCCAGACTCATCAAGAATATAAGAGAGAAGAATCAAATCAACAAAATTAGAAATGAAAAAGGAGATGTTACAACAGACAATGCAGAAATACAAAGGATTATAAGAGACTATTATGAACAACTATATGGCAACAAAATGGATAATCTGGAAGAAATGGACAGATCCTTAGAACGGTTTTGTCTTCCAAGATTGAACTAGAAAGAAATAGGAATTATGAACAACCCAATTACAAGCACTGAAACTGAAGCTGTGATAAAAAATCTCCCCCCAAATCAAAAGCCCAGGACCAGATGGCTTCACAGGAGAATTCTATCAAACATTTAGAAAAGAGCTAATGCCTATCATTCTGAAACTGTTTCAAAAAATTGCAGAGGAAGGAACACTTCCAAACTCATTCTAAGAGGTCACCATCACCCTGATACCAAACCCAGACAAAGACAACACAAAATAAGAAAACTACAGACCAGTATCACTGATGAATATAGATGCAAAATCCTCAACAAAATTTTAGCAAACAGAATTCAGCAACACATCAAAAAGCTCATACACCATGATCAAGTTGGGTTTATTCCGGGGATGCAAAGATTCTTCAATATACACAAATCAATCACTGTGATACACCATATTAACAAATTGAAAGCTAAAAACCATATGATAATCTCAAGAGATGCAGGAAAAGACTTTGACAAAATTCAGCACCCATTCATGATGAAAATTCTTCAAAAAATGGGCATAGAAGGAACCTACCTCAACATTGTAAAAGCCATGTATGCTAAGCCTACAGCAAACATTATTCTCAATGGTGAAAAACTGAAAGCACTCCCCTAAAATCAGGAACAAGACAAGGGTGTCCATTTTCACCACTATTATTCAACATAGTTTTGGAAGTCCTAGCTACAGCAATCAAAGAAGAAAAAGAAAGGAATCCAGATCAGAAAAGAAGTAAACCTCTCACTCTTTTAGGATGACATGATACTGAACATAGAAATTCCTAAAAATAGTATCAGAAAATTACTAGAGCTAGTCAGTGAACTTAGCAAATTCACATGGTACAAAATCAATACACAGAAATCACTTGCATTCCTATATACTAACAATGAAAAACTAGAAAGAGAAATTAAGGAATCAATCCCATTCACCATTGCAACAAAAAGAATAGAGTATCTAGGAATAAACTTAGCCAAGGAGACAAAAGAACTATATACAGAAAATTACAAGACACTGATGAAAGAAATCAAAGACAACATAAACAGATGTCATGTTCAGATTACATGTTCCTGGGTAGGAAGAATCACTATTGTGAAAATGACTATACACCAAATGCAATCTACAGTTTCAATGCAATCCTTATGAAATTACCAATGGCATTTTTCACAGAACTAGAACAAAAATCTCACATTTCATATGGAAGTTCAAAAGACTGTGAATAGCCAAAGCAGTCTTGAGAAAGAAGAATGGAGCTGGAGGAATCAAACTTCCTGATTTCAGATTATACTACAAAGCTACAATCATCAAGACACCATGGTACTGGCACAAAAACAGAAATATAGACCAATGGAACAAGATAGAAAGCCCAGAAATAAACCCATGCACCTATGGGTACCTTATTTTTGACAAAGAAGGCAAGAATATACAATGGGGCAAAGACAGCCTCTTCAGTAAATGGTGCTGAGAAAACTGGACAGCTACATGTAAAAGAATGAAATTAAAACACTTCCTAATACCATACACAAAGATAAACTCAAAATGGATTAAAGACCTAAATGTAAGACCAGAAACTATAAAACTCTTAGAGGAAAACATAGGCAGAACACTCGATGACATAAATCAAAGCAAGATCCTCTATGAGTCACCTGCTAGAGTAATGGAAATAAAAACAAAAGTAAACAAGTGGGACCTGATTAAACTTAAAAGCTTTTTCACAGCAAAGGAAACTATAAGCAAGGTAAAAAGACAGCCCTTGGAATGGGAGAAAATAATAGCAAATGAAACAACTGACAAAGGATTAATTTCCAAAATATACAAGCAATATTCATCTCAATACCAGAAAAACAAACAACCCAATCAAAAAGTCGGAAAAAGACCTAAACAGACATTTCTCCAAAGAAGACATACAGATGGCTAACAAACAGATGAAAAGATGCTCAACATCACTCATTATTAAAGAAATACAAATCAAAACTACAGTGAGATATCACCTCACACTGGTCAGAATGGTGATCATCAAAATGTCTACAAAAGATAAATGCTGGAGAGGGTGTGGAGAAAAGGGAACTCTCTTGCACTATTGGTGGGAATGTAAATTGATACAGTCACTATGGAAAAAGATGTGGAGATTCCTTAAACAACCAGGAATAAAACCACCATATGACCCAGCAATCCCCCTCCTAGGCATATACTCTGAGGAAATCAAAATTGAAAAAGACACATGTATTCCATTATTCATTGCAGCGCTATTTACAATAGCTAGAATATGGAAGCAACCTAGATATCCATTGACAGATGAATGGATAAAGAAGTTGTGGTATGTGGGGAGCCAGCCTGCTCAAGGCCCAAAAAGGCCCTGGGAAAGCCTTGAAAGAGGCCATTCCCTGTCCTGCCACCCCATGATAAAGTAGTAAAACATTTGCCGGGTCTCCTTTGTTCTTCCTTGAGAAAAACATAGTAGTGACCTTCACTTAGTAGTTTATCTTGGAATGCCAAAAACAAGATGTAAGCTTCTGCAATCACTTAAGACAAAGAATTGTATTGATGTGACAAACACCAGATGGCATTTTTATGAACTATGTTTTCTGCTTGTACTAGTATAAAGGTAGCTGTTTTACTCAGTAAAATCACTGACTTGCCTAAAGAGCATTCAGCCCTCTCGACCCCATTCTTTACTATCGGCTTTTTTCTCAGGCTTCCGTGCTGTTGCGGTCGGGACTTGTTCTCTTTGCCGGCTGGTCCCGGCAGTGGTACATACACACAATGGAATATTACTCAGCAATGAAAAGGAACACCTTTGAGTCAGTTCTGATGAAGTGGAAGAACCTAGAACCTATTATACAGAGTGAAATAAGTCAGAAAGAGGAAGATAAATCTTGTATTCTAATGCACATACACAGAATCTAGAAAAACGGTCCTGAAGGATTTACTTATAGGGCAGCAATGAAGAAACACACATACAGAATAGACGTATGGACATGGGGAGAGGGGAGGAGAGGGTGAGATGTATGGAAAGAGTAACATGGAAACTTACATTACCATATATAAAATAGATAACCAATGGAATTTGCTGTCTGGCTCAGGAAACTCAAACAGGGGCTCTGTATCAACCCAGAGGAGTGGGATGGGGAGGGAGATGGGAGGGAGGTTCACAAGGGAGGGGGGATATGTGTTCCTGTGGCTGATTCACGTTGAGGTTTGACAGAAAACAGCAAAATTCTGTAAAGCAATTATCCTTCAATAAAATAATTTTTTTAAAAAAGAAATGATAACAGGGTTTACTTCTAACAAAGACTCTGGGTGGCTGGGCTGGGATACAGGGATGGGAGAAAGATCCAAGCTTCATTATATTCTCTTCTTACCTTAAATTTTTTCTTGTGAATATATTCCTAGTTCAAAATTAATTTAAAAATTTGAATCTTTATCAATAGCTACTTGATATGGGTTTTGTTTTTTTTTTTTTAAAGTGAAGGAATATTAGACTTGGAAAGGATTTTACAGGTTATCTTATCCAATCTTTATTTTTTTTAAACAATGCAGGAAACTTTTGTACTATAAGAACAGCACATAATAGTCTTTTACTTTCTTGAACATTTTGTTAATGGACACCTACTCCTTGTTGAACTTCCCAGGTGGTTGAGTGGTAAAAGAATCTGCCTGCCAATGCAGGAGATTCAGGAGCCTCGGGCTTGATCCCTGGGTCAGGAAGATCCTCTGGAGGAGGAAATCGCCCACTCCAGTATTCTTGCCTGGGAAATTCCATGAACAGAGGAGCCTGGTGGGCTACAGTCTATAGGGTTTGTAAAGAGTCAGACACTACTGAGTGACTGAGCGTGCATTTCTTGTTGAAACAGCTTGTTGTACTTTTATATAGGTCTAATCCATTTCTTCCTTGATCAGTCTAGTATTTATTCAGCAAAATAAGTATTTAGCATTGTGTGTTTGTTGCAATTCCTTCATTATGTAGACACCCAGTATCTTTGGCATCCATTTATTTTACTTTGGGTTTCCAGAGGATTACATGAGTATCTTTTAGTAAGTGAAGAACCCTTCAGTTCAGTTCAGTTCAGTTCAGTTGCTCAGTCATGTCTGACTCTTTGCGACCCCATGAACCACAGCATGCCAGGCCTCCCTGTCCATCACCAACTCCTGGAGTCCACCTAAACTCATATCCATTGAGTCAGTGATGCCATCCAACCATCTCATCCTCTGTTGTCCCCTTTCTCCTGCCACCCTCAATCTTTCCCAGCATCAGGGTCTTTTCCAATGAGTCAGTTCTTTGCATCAGGTGGCCAAAGTATTAGAGTTTCAGCTTCAACATCAGTCCTTCCAATGAACACCCAGGACTGATCTCCTTTAGGATGGACTGATTGGATCTCCTTGCAGTCCAAGGGACTCTCAAGAGGCTTCTCCAACACCACAGTTCAAAAGCATCAATTCTTTGGTGTTCAGCTTTCTTTATAGTCCAACTCTCACATCCATACATAACCACTGGAAAAACCATAGCCTTGACTAGATGGACCTTTGTTGGCAAAGTAATGTCTCTGCTTTTTAATATGCTGTCTAGATTGGTCACAAGTTTCCTTCCAAGGAGTAAGCGTCTTTTAATTTCATGGCTACAATCACCATCTGCAGTGATTTTTGGACACCCCAAAAATAAAGTCAGGCACTGTTTCCACTGTTTCCCCATCTATTTGCCATGAAGTGATGGGACTGGATGCCATGATCTTAGTTTTCTGAATGTTGCTCTTTAAGCCAACTTTTTCACTCTCCTCTTTCACTTTCATAAAGAGGCTCTTTAGTTCATCTTCACTTTCTGCTATAAGGGTGGTGTCATCTGCATATCTGAGGTTATTGATATTTTTCTTGGCAATCTTGATTCTAGCTTGTGCTTCTTCCAGCCCAGCATTTCTCATGATGTACTCTGCATATAAGTTAAACATGCAGGGTGACAATATACAGCCTTGATGTACTCCTTTTCCTATTTGGAACCAGTCTGTTGTTCCATGTCCAGTTCTAACTGTTTCTTGACCTGCATACAGGTTTCTCAAGAGGCAGGTCAGGTGGTCTGATATTCCCATCTCTTTCAGAATTTTCCACTGTTTATTGTGATCCACACAGTCAAAGGCTTTGACATAGTCAAGAAAGCAGAAATACATGTTTTTCTGGGACTTTCTTGCTTTTTTGATGATCCAGCAGATATTGGCAATTTGATCTCTGGTTCCTCCGCCTTTTCTAAAACCAGCTTGAACATCTGGAAGTTCACGGTTCACATATTGCTGAAGCCTGGCTTGGAGAATTTTGAGCATTACTTTGCTAGCGTGTGAGATGAGTGCAATTGTGCAGTAGTTTGAGTGTTCTTTGGCATTGTCTTTCTTTGGGGTTGGAATGAAAACTGACCTTTTCCAGTTCTGTGGCCACTGCTGAGCTTTCCAAATTTGCTGGCATATTGAGTGCAATAAGAATCCTTACTCTGTACTAAATATACTCTGCTTCCTATTTTGTTCCTCATAAGAAATATGGAATGGTTTTCAGGTCTCTGCTTAATCCTGGAATATCTTATCTATTTTTTGGTATGCCTTCTACATTGTGGTGCTCTGAATGGATTCAACATTGCAGAGTAGCCAGATGAGCAGAAAGCAGATATATTTTGACCAGGGTCCCATAGTTTTATTAATACAGCTTAACATTATGTTGATTTTTGTTGGCAATGTTGTGAAAAGTGTCAATTGATTTTATAGTCAAGAAGAGTGAGTAAAAAGAAAAAACCCACAGATTGGGAAAAATATTTGCACATCATATATTTGATGTCTATCAAATATATATATATATATCAAATATCAAATATATATATCAAGATTGTATTAAGATTATGTAAAGAACACTTGCAACTCATTAATAAGTAGACAAATAACCCAATTAAAAAATTGGCAAAGGGTTTGAATAGACATTTCTCCTGAGGCTATATAGTGGGCCAATGAGCATGTGAAAATATCCTTGATGTCATGAGTCATCAATGAAATGCAAATTAAAACTATGAAATACTACATCATACCCACTAGGAGACCTGTAAAAAAAATATAGACAACAACAAGTGTTGTTGAGGAGGTGTGGAAACTGGACCCATCTATATGAAGGTAGCATGTATAATAATGTTACCATGATTGCAAAATGGTTCAGTCACTTTGGAAACAATCTGGCTGTTCCTAGGAAGCTAAAGCTCAGTGGATAAAGAATCTGCCTGCAATGTTGGAGACACAAGAGATGCAGGTTCAAACACTTGGTCAGGAAGATCCCCTGGAGACGGGCATGTCAACCCACTCCAGTATTCTTGCCTGTTGAATCCTGTGGACAGAGGAGCCTGGCAGGCTATGGACCATAGGGTTGCAAAGAGTCGGGCATGACTGAAGTGACTGGGCACACAGGAAACAAAAATATAGGCAGCGATTCTGCTCCTCAGTATTTGTTCAAGAGAAGTGAAGACATGTATCCACACAAAAATTTCTACATGAATTTTCATACCAACATTATTCAGAATGAACAAAAAGTGAGAACAAGTCAAACATTCATCAACTGATGCATAAATTAACAAATAGAGTATATTCATACAGTAGAAAATTATTTGGCCATAAGGAGGAATGAAGTACCAATGCATTCTACAACATGGATGAAACTTGAAAACGTTGTACAAAAACCATTCACAAAAGATCATATACTGCATAATTCCCTTTGTATGAAATGTTCAGAACAAGCAAATCTTTAGTGATAAAAAGTGGATTAGAGAGTGCCAAGCAATGGAGGGATCTGGGATGGGGAATGACTCTTCATGAGCATGGAGTTTCTTTCTGGTGTGATGAAATAAATGTTCTACAGTTTTATTGTGGTGACAACTGCACACTCTATATGGGAATGTCCCTGGTGGTCCAGTGGTTAAGACTTCACCTTCCAGTGCAGGCAGTGTGGTCTGATCCTTGGTTGGGGAGCTAAAATCCCACAGGCCTTGGGGCCAAAGATCCACAACATAAAACAGAAGCACTACTATAATAAATTCAATAAAGATTTTAAAAAATGGTCCACATTAAAAAAAATTACTTGTAATTTGCTGTATGATGCAGGGAACTCAAACAGGGGCTCTGTAGCAACCTAGAGAGGTGGCATCAGAAGGGAGACAGGAGGAAGTTTCTAGAGGGAGGGGACATATGTGTACCTATGACTGATTCATGTTGATCTCAGCAGAAAACAACAAAATTGTGTAGAGCAATGATCCTGTAATTTAAAAAATAAATAAATTTAAAAATTACTACTTGTAAAAAATATCTCTGTTAATATGTCTAAAATCCACTGAATTTTAAACTTTCTAAGGGTGAAAGTTATGATATGTGAATTATAGTTCAATAAAACTGGTGTTTGTTAAAGTAGAGCCTATAAATTACAGATTCTTATGGATATCATTGGAAGGACTGATGCTGAAGTTGAAGCTCCAGTATTTTGGTCATCTGATGTGAACAGTGACTCATTGGAAAAGTCCCTGATGCTGGGAAAGATTGAGGGCAGAAGAAGAAGAGGGTGACAGAGGATGAGATGGCTGGAGGGCATCACCGATGCAATGGACATTAACTTGGGAAGACTTTCAGAGATGGTGAGGAACAGGGAGGCCTGGATGCTACAGGTCACAGGGTCCAAAGAGTCAGACACAGCTGGGTGACTGAACAACAACAGCATGGATATTTTGCCATGAAATTCCACTCGTGACCTAGAATTGGATCCTTTCATGGAATGTTCTCAAATGCAAAAATGAAATACAGACGGCTGCAGACTGAAGACAATTAACTGAAATACAGTCATACTCTCAGGCACATCTTTTGAAATATTGTCAAATCTTGTCTCCATCATTGCTGTTGATTTTGAACTTTAATGCAGAGGTTTATATTTATTTTTTAAATGTCATCTTGATTGCTTTTCATCTTTGCAGCTTGTCAAGGTCTTTCTGATATCTGCTTCCCTGGTAGCTCAAATGGCAAAGAATCTGCCTGCAATGTGGGAGACCCAGATTCAATCCCTGGGTCAGGAAGATCTCCTGGAGGAGGGCCATGACAACCCACTCCAGTATTCTTGACAGGAGAATCCCAAGGACAGATGAGCCTGGAGGACTACAGTCCAGAAGGTGGCAAAGAGTTGGACACGACTGAGCGACTAACACTTTCTAGTTTCGCTTTCATTGTCATTCCACATGTGCCCCTTCAGCTTTGTTGGAGGGACAATGAACACTCCTCCATTTCCTGTTTGAATTATTGATGGGAATGTTGAATAATTGGGTTCAGAACTTATAGCCCTCAACATGATGTTACTGCATGAACCTAAACATACTTCTAGTTACTTACAAACAAGAGCAAACAATCAAAATCGCACTCTTACTTAGCCCACAGAATAGCATCATTTTTATCTATGTAATGTTATTCATTCATTTATTGATTATATACATTTGTTAAATGCCTGCCCTGAGCCAGGATTTTGGCTAGACACTGGAAGCATGACGGTGACAATGACCTAGTCTCTACCCCCCATTTAACTTACAACCTAGCTGGGGAGACAGATGCTCTCAGTGTGATGGGGAGCAATAGGAGGAGCAAAGAAGACTGTTGAAGCAGGTTCAGGGGCCACATCATGGAATGCATAAGACGGAAAAGTAGATATGGCATATTTACATATCATGTAACACTTTGGTGCCCTAAAGTATTTTTCTATTAATAATATTACAATTTAATAACCCTGTTAAAAAATAAAGTGTCCTGGATATGGCATGACTTTTCTCTGTGAACCCACTTTAGTCTCCCAGCCAACTCTCCTTTCCAAGTGCTTACAGGAGATCTCTTTTTAATAATTTCATAGATAATTTTGCAGGAGCTTAGTACATGGATTAAAGAATAAGAATAATAATCTTATTCTTTAATAATAATCTTATTATTATTATTATAAGAATAATAATAATAATCACAGAATAAGCTGTGAGCAACAAGAAAGAAGAATGAAGCCAACTCCCAAAGAGGAATTGGGAAGAAAATAGAAGTGGGCCAGGCAGTATTCAAAACTGAGTTCAAATTTTCCATGACAGGAAGCTCATTTGGGACTCTATGAGATAGTAACGCTGTGTTAAGTTCTTCTTTTTATGCTTAAAATGGTTTGAGTTTCTTGAGATTTGTTATTGAAAGAATTCAGGCTAACACAGAAATACTGCCTTCTCTGCTTTTCTGAAAATGTATGTACTTTCTTAAAATATAGCATGATGTCCCCTTCTCTACTATTAGCTCTGATTCTTTTGAGCTGGATATTATTTCTTGTTTGCCATTGCTATCTTTTTGTTGTTTTTTTCTTTTTTATTGTTCACTCCATTTGTAATAAACTCTTTTTTAAAAATTTTGTCTTTCAAGATTCACATCAAATAGCTAAATAAGGCACAAAGTCATTCCTAAGATGGCTCAATAAAGTTTAATGTTTGTTGTCTTTGACCTCCCTTGATACTTTGTACTTCTCTTTTAGCTCTCATTTTAGAAGTAAATATTTTGAAGACAGGCACAGCATCTTCATTTAAAAAACCTTCTCTCACTTCTATCAGTCCAGGCTTAGCTTCTTGTATATAGTTCTTGCTCAAGTTCATTTTTGTTGAGCTGATGAATTAAATAGATTCTGTTCCACATCTTTGTTATGCAAGTGGCCAAAAATAAGCCCCCCCAAATTAATTAATGATTTTCCCTAAGATAAACAGCTATTGAGGACTGGAAATTATGCCTGATATTTAATAGACATATAATAAGGATTACGGATAAAGTCATTCTTTCATACCAAAACTACTTTTTTGAGTCTTTTCCATGTGCCAGGCATTGTTCTATGTTCTGAATATTCAGCAGTGAATGAAATTGCCAATACAGAGCTCATATTCAGGTTGAAGGATAAGGAAGGATAGGGTGTGTGTGTGTGTGTGTGTGTGTGTGTGTGTGTGTGTGTGAAGTTCGCAATTTTAAAACAAGATCCTCAGAGAAAATCTTACTTAGCTGCTACAATTTGAGTAAGACCTATGGTTCAGTGGTAACAAATCCATCTGCCAATGCAGGAAACACAGGAGACACAAGTTTGATCCCTGGGTCAGGAAGATCCCCTAGAGGAGGAAATGGCAGCCCACTCTAGTATTCTTGCTTTGGAAGTCCCATGGACAGAGGAGTCTGGTGGGCTGCAGTCCGTGGGGTCGCAAAGAGTTAGACACTATTGAGCATGCTTGTAGGCATGAAAGAGTTCAAGAAGCAAGTCATGCCAGGATCTTGAGGAAGAGTGCTGTGAGCAGAGGGAAAAACAAGAGCAAAGTCACTGAACCAGAGGCTGTGTTCTAGGAACTGAAGACCTGAGTGGCAGAGAGTTAAAATTATGGGGGGAAAACTATAGGAGACGAGATCAAAGAGGTACCCATGGGCCAAATCAATTAGAGCTTTTTAGCCCATTTTATTGCTGATCCTGTTCACACTGTGTGCACTGTTCACAAATCCAGGGTAGGCAAGGCGCAACCTAAGAAGCTGGAAGAAGATGCGAGGAGCCGTAGGAGCTGGACACATTTATTCTCTCCTGGCTGGCACGGCAGCCATAACACAGCCTCTCTCCTGGCTGACTCAGCAGCCATACAGAACCATAACGTAGCCATAACATGACCTCATATAATGTAACAGTGTCGCCCCAGTGCAGCCCCAATGCAGCAGCAGCCAGGGCTTTCCTGGTGAAGCTTGCACAAGTGTATGGCACATGACCCCCAGGGCTTTCCAGGTGGAGCTTAGACAATGAAAGTAGCCAGGTCCAAGCAAGTGCCTCCTGACGCTCAGGCACAGTGCTGTAAGTGAGCTCAGCTCTTACATAAGCATTATTTACAAAACGTGGGGCAAGAGTGAGTGGCCGTGGGGCGGGAGAGCCTGACCATGCCACCTTGGCTCACTTGCTGTTTCCCCACACTCCACCTCAGGGTCTCTCACCTCACAATCTACGTGAAGTCCATCTTCCACGATATTTCCTCCATGAGTAACCTTAACACTTGGACTTATGTCTTGCAAAAGCAGTAGCTACAACAAACAGTTATATCCCCAATATGCAGCAAAACCCAATGCCAGGTATCTCCTGGAACTCCTGTTGCAGACCTTGCCCTCATGGGCTTAGAAGGGCCACCTGCTGCTTGTGGAGTGCCTTCATCTGCCTCGACCAAGTGCAGTCCACTCACTGTCCTTACGAGATTGCAGAAAAGCCTCCATGGGGCAACTGCACCCATACAGGGTCTTTTTTATTAAGGACCCACAAAAGTCCCCTGCAGGCAGCAGGCCCACCCCTTCAGAGAGGGGATTTTTGTGGCATTTGCAGCCCACCCACTTGATCCCAAATGCGTTCACACTGTTCTAAACCTGCAGGAGAATCAGAGAGTAGAAGAACATCCAGGACGCAGCCTTTGCAGTTCACGGTTCTAAACCTAGGATACAGCTTCTAACTTGCCGGAAACAAGGTTGCATTCAGCACCAGTGTCAACCAGGGCCATTACTCTCTGGATCTTAGCTGGTGACTAGTGAATTCCAGTTTTACATGAAGCCTCTGGTCCCTGCCTGGAAAAGGGCATCATCTAAAGGAACATCCTTGGGCACCATGCAATCTAACTGAACCGCCCACATCTCCTGCTCTGGGTGCTTCCCAAGCTTGGTAAACTGCTGCTCTGGTCTCAGCTGTCTCCACAGCTCTAGGAGCAGAGCAATGGGCTGTCTATCTATTTTATTTCTGTCAAATTCTGCTGCCAGCAAACCAGCCCACATTTGCATTCTCATCACCCAGACGGGGCCTTTACCAGCTCGGGTGCCCTTCAAGGTCTTCATCCTTCTAATCCCCTTTGTCTGCTGCCATCCCTCTATTTCTCCCAAACTAGCCACCATCGAGGTCACATCATAGATGGGGCGCCCCATAGAGGGCACAAGAATAGCAGCCAGGGATCCAAAAGTGGTGGACGGGGCATTGTTGAAGCTGGCATCTTGAATACCGCCAGTAAAACACTCATCACCTGGGCCTCGGGTATTTGGGTTAAACTTTGACAGCTTCATGCCCAGTTCCTCACCACGTGGGTCAACTCGGCATAGGTGTGCCATTTACTCACAGTATCCAGGAGTTCTCCTGAGTTCGCCCATGTGGTGCAGATAGCAGCATTAATTCATTCTGTCAGGATGTATGATTGGTTAGGTGCACCCTGCATGAATCAACTAGCATTCTGCAACCTTTGTCTCAACAAGGGGTGAGTGGTTATAGATGCCAACCGTTCTATTTCATCCCCAACTCATATGATACTGTCTACTCCTGTGTCTGAAAGTCACAAGAGCCATGCTGCCAAGGGTTCTACTTGCTTTTGCCAAAATTGCATACCCAAGTCGACCAGCTCCACCTGAGTATATGGTAAGTCATGAACTCAGTCACACTGGAAGGGCTTCCTCAGTAGCTCAGCTGGTAAAGAATCTGTCTGCAATGCAGAAGACCCCAGTTCAATTCCTGGGTTGGGAAGATCCCCTGGAGAATGGACAGGCTGTGCACTCCAGTATTCTTGGGCTCCCTTGGTGGTTCAGACAGTAAAGAATCGGGCGGCAAGGTGGGAGACCTGGGTTCAGTCCCTGAGCTGGGAAGATCTCCTGGAGGAGGGCATGGCAACCCACTCCAGTATTCTTGCCTGGAGAATCCCATGGACAGAGGAGCCTGGCAGGCTATAATCCATGGGTCGCAAAGAGTCAGACCCAACTGAGCGACTAAGCACAGCACAGCAGCACATTGGGGACCCCTTGAGGATGTCCCCCCAAGCCATAGGCTGTTCATGCTTTACCTTCTGCTAAAGAACTGGCCTTGCTGGCAGGTGGGGGCCTGCAGCCTCATAACACTCGTCATAATCATCCTTAGTCTCACGATGTTCATCATCACCATCACCGCCTCCCTGTCAGCGATGCTGGGTTCTTCAAGGCCACAGGGTTCTTGCTCTAAGGCCAATATGTGTTGCTCTAGTTCTTCCAAGCGTCTGCACATTGCACGCTGGTGTGGCATTTCAGAGAGCACTCTCCATGTTCGCCTTCGGGACAGTTAGGAAAATCCACCCAGCGGTGCCAGCGGCAGTCTGCGCTGACCTTGTTCAGCAAACGGGAACTCACTGCCACCTTTTCAATGCTATTGGGTGACCTGTTCCCAGTCTTCCACCAGAGCCCACGCCAAGAGGATCTCGGTCACCGGGTACCACATGCTCTCTGGGGGCCCCTGGCTTCCCCTATCCGGTGGCGCCTCAGGCTCCCCTACATGCTGGGAATCCTGCTGACTCTGCCAACTGGATTGCTGACCCTGTTCACACTGTCCGCACTGTTAGCTGAACCCAGGGTAGGCCAGGTGCGAGCTAAGAGGCTAGAAGAAGACGCTAGGAGCTGTAGGAACTGCAGACGGATTTATGCTCTCCTGGCTGCCCAGGCAGCCATAACACGGTCTCTCTCCTGGCTGACGCAGCAAAGTAGCGGCAGCCAGAACATAACCATAACACAGCCATAACGTAACCTCATAGAGCATAAGACCATGACGTTGCTCCAGTGTAGCCCCAAGATAGCGGCCACCAGGGCTTTCACGGTGAAGTGTGTACGGGTGTACCACTCACAGTCCCCAGGGATGTTCCAGGTGGAGCTCATATAACAAAGTAGCCCACTTCCAAGTGAGCACCTCCTGACATGCATGCGCAGTGATACACGCGAGCTCAGCTGTTACATAATCATTATTCACAAAACGCGTGGCAAGAGCGAAAGTGCGGAGCAAGAGAGCCTGGCCACACCATCTTGGCTAATTTGCTCTCCCTACACCTATTAAATACTTTCGCTTTTACTTTAGTGAGATGGAAAGCCATTGAAGAGTTTGAACAGGAGAGTTTTGTGTTATGAAGTTTTAAGGATCCTTCTGGGAAACTATAGTGTGTGAATAAATTGAGGAGGAGGCAAGGGATAAATTCAGAAAACCAGTTAGGATGCAGTAATCCAGGAAAGAGAGAGGATGGAGGCATGGTCCAGGGTACTGGGAAGGGCAGTGAGGAGAAGCAGTCTGATTCCGGACATGGAGTTTAAGATAGAGCTGAAAGGATGATCTGCTTATATTAATTGCCCAAATTCCTAACCCTAAGGTTAATAAGCAAATTATAAAATTCAGGGGAATTGATTCTAAATAGCCCTTGTAAATTGTACTTACATTTTTAAAAAATAAAAATTTAACACCAAAGAGCTCTATTAACAAATAGAAATCCCCTTTTTTCCACCTGAGTGGCCAGATGGGGCAGTCAGTAGCATGAGTCAGTTGCTAGTAGAATGAATATGGGCTTTCAAAATAGGGTAGATCTGGGATTGTTTGCATCCTTATGTTTCATTTATGAGCAGTGTGACTCAGCCCAGTAACTCAGAGGCTCTTTGTTCTCATGTGTAGGAGTGTTCGGGCAATTAAATGAAATAATGGGTATAAAATATACAGCATGATACCTGGCACATAGTAAATATACATTCAAACTAGTACTGTTTCTTTTTTTCCTTTCCAAAATAGCTCTCTGCCCAGACTGGAAAATCCAAATCTTAAATGTGCCTTATGTCACTTTATAATTAAGGAAATGCATTCCAGAAACAAGAGAATACAAAATAAATATTTTCATGATATACTAGGAAACGATTTTCATGATTTCGATGAAAAGCACTAGAACTATCCTTTCTAGTTTCTTATCAAAACTAATCATTTTTTTAGGACTTCGTATTGAAATAGCCCTGCTGTTTTCTAATGACTAAGAAGTAGAGCTGGCTTACAAAGAATTTCAGAGTTTAATTGATCTTATTCTTCTTGAATAAAGATTCTTCTTCCTGAATACAAAGGTCTCAGAAAGGTAAAACAAAGTTTAAGGGACTTGTGGTACATTTGGGAAGTTAGGCTAAGTTGTTTTTCTTTCTGGGAATAAATTAAGAAAACATGCCAGCCGTAACTCAAAACAAAAGCCAACCCCCTAAGACGCAGACCTCAACAATTTCCTCCTAACATTTATACACATACCACATTAGATACCTTGTTCCCCCTCCCCGCCCCCATTCATAAGCGCTTCTCTGAGGAAATGTAACTCTTACATCCCCAAATATTTTATTTGGCTCAGGTGATTTTTAGAATGTTATGCCAGAACTACTTTTTACTCCATACTTTTCCTTTCCAAAAGCTCCTGTTAGGTAGCTATGTTCCTGTTATGCCCAGAAAAAGAAATTAATGGCTGAAAAAAATAATTTATCTGGTCATTTTTTGCCTGCAGACACTCAAAAAGCTTGGACAAATATTTCTGTCCCAATTAGTAACTGTGGACCTCCAAGCATCACTTTCAAGATCGTTCACCACTTTTAGTCCTTTCCTGACTAAGCGTACCCGTTTCCTGCTGTGATGGTGCTTCCCCCTGAAGCCGGGCAAATCTGCTATCATGTACACATGCATGACTCATCCCCTCTTTCCTTTTACTCATTTTACTGATGATACCTTAGCATGAATTTCCCCCTGATGTCTCTACTTCATACCATTTCTTTCCTCGTTTCACTCTCAAAGCTCCCTGTGACCTTCCCATTTCCCAGATTTTTCTGCCCTGATACTTCCAATAACTCCTTAGAATATATGCATCTATATTAAAAATGATGCTAGTAAGTCTCTTATCATATCAAGAAATTGATATTTCTAGTATAGAATTTTGAGACTGGGATACATTTTAGAAGTTAACCAACTGTAACCCCTTCATTTCCCAGGAGAAAAAAACTTGAGGTCTAGAGATCTTCACCTGCTCAGGATCAAAACTTCAGTCTCCTGACTCCTGGCACAGGGTTTTTCTGCCACCCCTTGCTCTATTTTAGAGTTACCTCCCTCAACACAGTTATTTTAATCTGGTTACTAGCACAACTCAACTACATCAACGTTTCCTATTAGAGTTTCCATCTTCCGTCACTTACTAGCTGTTAATATCTGGATGTTACTTAACCTCCTTAAGTCTCATTTCTTTCTGTGAAATGGGGACCTAATCAGGTGATTGTGAGGTTTAAATGAGATGATCCATGTACCTGGCACTTGGTAGATGCTCAATAAGTGTTAGTGGTGGTGGAGATGATGATGAATATAGTGGTGAACACAAAATATTTGTACTAGGTTGATTTCATTTATTCTTTGAAGGTTACTGCCTGGTTTTCCTACCTTTTAAAAAACATACTCTCTTCCTTATGGGATTCTCATGAGTGACAATTTGCATCCAGTGATTGTATGAAGGTTGAGAACAAAGGAAGTCATCAGTATTAGGTCGCAAAAGTAGTGAGTAGGAATGGGTCAGCTGGCTGGGATGATGATAGAAAAATAGGGGAAAGCTTGTTCTTGTCTTCAGAGGACAAGACATTTAGTCAGCAAGTCAGACCTAAAACACCAGGAATGAAGTGTAATGAAGCACCAACACTTAAGTGACTTGAGGTGCAGGGGCTGATTGGAGAAAGAAGAGCCAAACCTGAGTTTGCGTGGTCAGGGAGGATTTCTGATGACAAGGGACTTGCGCCAAGCCCTGAAGTCTCAGCATAGAAAAAAAGGACAGCCCTCACCTCCCAGAAGTGCTCTGTGCACACAGAGGGGGGTGGCCTGGCTGAAAAGGCCGCGTCACCGTTCATTTCTCACTCACTGAATCGCAAAGCTGTGTCTCCATCTCAGACCCCATGCCTCAGCCTTAAGTCTCATCTTTTAGCTTTTTCCTTTTCATTTCCCTCACCGTTTCCTGCACTGAGACTGTTAACACTCTCGGGCTCTCTCTCTCTCTCATGAAGAGCTGCTCAAATATCATCTTGTCAGTTTCTCTTGGCTTCTGTTCACTTCTTCCCAGCAGATGTATCTGAACTAAAAACACAAGACTGATGAAAATAATGACAGTTGTAATGCACTAAGCACTTAGGTAATCTTTTTAGTAATCCAGAGGTATCCCCTTTATATAGGCAAAGGCTCAGACTTGGAGGAATTAAATGACTGGCCCAAGGCTACACAACTGATGAAAGTTGGATAGAAGATTGAAACTCACCTCATTCTGACTCTAAGGTCCATGCATTACCCCAAGCCACATGCCTGGATTACTTCACATAAACCAAACACTGGAAATAGTGACAGTTTATTTGCTTATGGTCCCCAATGTCTCCAACTCCAACTGCCTGCATGCAGTCTCTGTTTGTCCCTCATCACTGGTTATAAGCTCATGGTCCTTCCCCAGAGTAAACTCCACCTGTGCATACAAGTGTGTATTTGCACATGCATACACACTGTCTACTTGTGCATCAAACTTAGTAAGATTTAAATTGTTAGTAGAAGTTTCACAGTGAACACAGTTGGCTTTCTGCCAACTCCTGGCTTACCCTTGCTTCCTTCCCTATTTGAACCTTAAGTGCTCATCTATTCCAATATTGTTTCTGGAATCAACAAGAAATTCTGTCCTTTGTCCTGCACAGACCAGTGCTGCTTACACCCAGGCCACAAAGAGGTCTCTGCTTTGACCCCAAGAAGAATGTCAAGAAACAGCATTTTCTCCCTCTTCTGGCATTGGGAAGAACAAACCACTCTGTGGTTATCGAGCTACAAGTAGAGAGAAGCATCAGACTTTGGTCTAAAATATAATCACTTCCTGTAATCCAAGAACTTTATCTTTAAATTAGTTTATTTGAAAAGTTCAACAAGGGATATGCTAGGAGATATGAGGTTGAGTAATTCCCATTCTGCCCTTGAAATGCTTAGCCTTGTGGGGATGACAGATATATTCACAGAAAGATGGCTCAGTGGTAAATAACCCACCTGTCAGTGCAGGAGACCCAGGAGACTCGGGTTCGATCCCTGGGTTGGGAAGATCTCCTGGAGGAGGAAATGGCAACCCACTCCAGTATTCTTGCCTGGAAAATTCCATGGTCAGAAGAGCCTTGCAGGTTACAGTCCATGGGGTTGCAAAGAGTCAGACAAGACTGAGCACATACACACCTAACATGACGCTGTGGCTTGTTCTATATTGTTGTTCAGTTCAGTTTTGTCCAACTTTTTGCAACCTCATGGACATCAGGCTTACCTTCCTTCACTATCTCCCGGAGTTTGCTCAAACTCATGTCCATCGAGTTGATGATGTAATCCTACTGTCTCATCCTCTGTTGCCTCCCTCTCCATCTGCCCTCAATCTTCTTCCTCAGCATCAGGGTCTTTTCCAATGAGTCAGCTCTTCGAATCAGATAGTCAAAGTATCAGAGTTTCAGCTTCAGCATCAGTCCTTCCAGTGAATATTCATGGTTGATTTCCTTTAGGATGGACTGGTTTGATCTCCTTGCTGTCCAAGGGACTCTCAAGAGTCTTCTTGATGTTAGGAGTATGCAAAGAGGAGATGCATTTAAACAAACTGGAGAGATTATATTCTGTGGAAGAAATGGTACCCAGGTTGAGCTGGACAGATATCTGGAGTTGTTAGACATAGATTTGAGGCTGAGGGGATGGCATGAGCAAAGGTAAGGAAGAGTGAAATAACATGTTGTGTGTTGGAAAGGAATAATTAACTGTTTAGAAGAAGACATGGGTGGAGAATTTGGAAGAGGTCAGGTCTAAGGGGACTTGTTTGTCATGCTAAAATGCTTGGATAGCGTCCTAGAGGTGACGATGAGACGGTGAAGCACTCTAAACCAGACAATAGCACTGTCAGGTTTGTGATGTAGATACAACACTTTCATTCATGATCTCTGATGCAGAGGATAGATTTAAGGTGGGAAAGACTAGGGGCAGGGAGTTCTGGGGGCTAATGCGGTTGTGTAGCCTTAGACGGACTTGTGTGGCACCGAGGGACAAATTGGAGAAGTGTTTCGGAGGTAAAACTGATAGGCCTTCGTGATAGACTGAATGTGGGAGCTGGTGGAAGGGACCGGGTCAAGATGACTTGGGAGACCAGTGTATGTTGGTGCCATTCACTAACCCAGGAACCGTAGTTTACTAACCCTGATTCTTCTCATTGAGAAGAAAGGTGATGAGCAGTTCTGAGCATGCTGATTCTTGGGTCCTTGGACATTCAAGTGGAGAAGCATTAATCGTTCAGTCTCTCACTTCCTCAGGGCCTTTCCCCAAATGTCAGCTTCTTAGTGAAGACCTCTCTGCACACCCCGAGCCCCAGCAATAACAGTCCCGTCCAACCTTCCATGCTGTTTCCTCCTTAACAGTTTTCATCTAACACACTATTAATTTCCCACTTATCTATTTTTTAGTTATCTGCCTTCTCTCACTAAAATGTAAGCTCCACGAGGCTAAGTTTTTTTAAATATACTTAGTACTATCACCTCTGTACCTAGAAGAATGCCTGGTTTACTACAGGCACTTAATAAATATTTGAGAAAAGAATGAATGAATGTCAATGTAGGCAGCTGATTTTATGAGCTCTCCAGGGATAGCTGAACAACTGCCTACAGATAGTAACCTCTTTGTGAGTATCCACTGCCTTATCACCTTGGATCTACTCTGATATGTGCCTCTTCCTGCTGCCTTCTCAAAAAGAGCTTCCCATCTTACTTTCTTCACTATTTGTTTCATAATTTTATAATGACTGTGGTTTTGATTCCTGGAAAAATAAAAACCTCTGGAAATCTAACCTATAGTTTTCTAAGTGTACAAACAAACTCCGAGGTCAACTCTTGATTATTTTTCTACAGCTGAGCCATGAAGTTAAATAAACAAAACAGTCAGCTGCTTGTTTGGAATCTGAGTAATTGGTCTGAATACTCTCCATCACAGCTACTGAGAGAGACCCTGCTGAATTAAAACGCAAAAATGATTGTTAAATCATGAAAATCTAAAAGGCAATACGATTTTTTTGTATCTTGTGCTTGTTTTTTTCACCCGTTTCAGAAGTAAAATTCCTTTTTCTGAGATGAATGCCTCTGCCTGTGTGCTAGACTTCATTTCTTCCTGACAATTCGGCGATGGTCTTCATCTCTTCTTACCTGGATGTCACATTGCTTTGTAACTGGAGTCCTTGCCTCCAGTCTCTGTTCCTCCTCCACCCAGTACTCACACCGTTGCCAGACAGATATTTCTGGCACATGACTCAGATAACGTCACCCTACCCTCCTGTTTGCTTGTATAGAAATTATCTACCTGTTGATCTCATTGACTAGACTATGAACTCTTGGAACTCTAGTATCACTTCATATCAGTGATTAGTGTGCACCTGCCATATAATAACTCTATTAAAAAGTCTTTTTATTGGTTCCCATTTCCTGTGAAACAAACTCACTTAAATGTTATTCCAAGTCCTTTACAACTTCACTCCATCTGCATTTTAAAAAAATCCATGGCTGATTCATGCCAATGTATGGCAAAAACCACTACAATATTGTAAAGTAATTAGCCTCCAACTAATAAAAATAAATGAAAAAAAATAATTAAAAAAACCCTCCCTCCATACTATCCAGGATTTGAACAGGGTATTCTGGGAAATAAAAGGCATGTTCACAAATATCTTTTCAAAATGGCCACATCATAATGCTAATCACTATATTTTTAAATCACCCAATAACCTGGGAAACAGGTATCCTATCCTTGTCCCCATTTTTGGCACCTGTCCTTTATTGAATTTCCCCTAACCCTGAACTTCATCACATTCTGAGCCATGATAAAATGCATTTAAACATTGCTGCTTGATAATCTAAAATGTGGAAAAATTTTTGTGTTTAAGGCCAAGTCAAAAATTCTATAACCAAATTGGTCTCATAAAATGACCATGTTCATCCTGCTGTACACTTTTGCTTCTTTAGTTCAAACATGAATGTTCACATTTGTACCTTATGTTTTTCTCTTTGTCTTGCACTCCACTGCACACCCCACTATTCCCTTCCTGGTTTGTTATTGTTTGGTTGCTAAGTCATGTCTGACTCTTTGTAACTCCATGGAAGGGTTGCTTCCCTTCCTGGTTCAGTTCAGATCAGTTCAGTTGCTCAGTTGTGTCTGACTCTTTGCGACCCCATGGACTGCAGCGCGCCAGGCTTCCCTGTTCATCACCAACTCCCAGAACTGATTCAAACTCAAGTCCATCAAGTCGGTGATGCCATCCAACCATCTCATCCTCTGTCGTCCCCTTCTCCTTTTACCCCCAATCCCTCCCAGCATCAGGGTCTTTTACAATGAGTCAGTTCTCCCATCAGGTGGCCAAAGTATTGGAGTTTCAGCTTCATCATCAGTCCTTCCAATCAACATTCAGGACTGATTTCCTTTAGGATCTCCTTGCAGTCCAAGGGACTCTCAAGAGTCTTCTCCAGCACCACAGTTCAAAAGTGTCAATTCTTCGACACTCAGCTTCCTTTATGGTCAAACCCTCACATTCATACATGACTACTGGAAAAAACCATAACTTTGACTCTACAGACCTTTGTCAGTAAAGCAATGTCTCTGCTTTTCAATATGCTGTCTAGGCTTGTCATAGCTTTTCTTCCAAGAAGCAAACATCTTTCAATTTCATGGCTGTAGTCACAATCTGCAGTGATTTTTGGAGGCCTAGAAAATAAAGTGTGTCACTGTTTCCATTGTTTCCCCATCTATTTGCCATGAAGTGATGGAACTGGATGCTATGAGCTTCGTTTTCTGAATGTTGAGTTTTAGGCCAAATTTTTCACTCTCCTCTCTCATTTTCATCAAGAGGCTCTTTAGTTCCTCTTCACTTTCTGCCATAAGGGTGATGTCATCTGCGTTTCTGAGGATATTGATATTGATATTTCCTGCAATCTTGATTCTACCTTGTCCATCCAGCCTGGCATTTTGCATGATGTACTCTGCATATAAGCTAAATAAGCAGGGTGACAATATACAGCCTTGACATACTCCTTTCCCAATTAGGAACCAGTCTGTTGTTCCATGTCCAGTTCTAACTGTTGCTTCTTTACCTGCATACAGATTTGTCAGGAGGCAGGTAAGGTGGTCTGATATTCCCACCTCTTGAAGAATTTTCCACAGTTTGTTGTGATCCACACAGTCAAAGGCTTTAGCCTAATCAATGAAGCAGAAGTATATGTTTTTCTGGAATTCTCTTGCTTTTTTTATGATCCAATGGATGTCGGCAATTTGATCTCTGGTTTCTCTGCCTTTTCTAAATCCAGCTTGAACATCTGGAAGTTCATGTACTGTTGAAGCCTAACTTGGAGGATTTTGAGCATTATTTCTGTAGCGTGTGAGATGAGTGCCATTGTGTGGTAGTCTGAACATTCTTTGGTGTTGCCTTTCTTTGGGATTGGAATGAAAACCGATCTTTTCCCTTTTGTTTTTTTTTTTCTTTTCCCTTTCTGATTAGACCTGTCCTTCTCAACTTTTCAACATAATGCAAGAGCTACCTCCTCGGTACATACTTCACTACTGCCTCTTGGCAGCACTTTCCCGCTCCTCGTTTGCACAAAGGAAGTTTTTCCTTTATCATTCCTGGCCTCTTTCCCCTCCCTGACTTCCCCCACAGAGTAAGCATGCAGTCAGTGGGTGACAGCTTTTGGTCCAAGTGTCTGAATTGGATGGTGTTAATCTATCTGTGGTCCCGAGGTTGCATGTTTGGTCTCTGTTCTCATTGCCTCCCTGCTTGACCAGTGGGAGGGAAGACCTGAAGTAAGTGTGTGTACTTTACAGATTTAAACTTTCCATCTGTTGGACTGTTCCAAGATATGAATTAGAGGATAAAGGAATGGCAAACCCAATTTGGTTTTCACACTAAGCTTTGTCCTTCAATCTAGTTTCTGTTGCTAATGAAGTTGATATACTACCTACATAGTTTTGTTTTTTTTTACCTTACCTCTGAATTTGATCTGAATTATGGTGGAGAAGGTGTTACTTTTTGAAAAGAGCTCCCTTTAGTCTGCTTTATATTATTCGTTAATCTCCTAGAGCTGACACCATGTCAGATTCATCTCGTATCTAATGTGTTTGGCTCAAGGACACATGTTAGGTACTCAGCATGTGTTTCTTTGATTAAATTAAGCAATGTGCAAATGGGGACCTTAAAACATAAAACTGTGGTGAAGCAGACATAATGGGGTCCCCTGCTGCATGTAAAGAGCACCAGCATTTATTTGTGTAATTTCTGTGTGATTTTGGCATTAATTAGCAAGTGAGCCTGAGAGTTACCTGAAGTAATCTCTGTGTAACGCAATAATCGACAGGCATTGACCTCTGATCTGCGGTGTTCTCTGCTGTAGGGAAGTATGGATCTGACAGCATCCTGAAGGCCCAGCTTTACCCACTTGTGAGAATACAAGAGACCACATTTATATTAATATTTGAATATCACCAGCACCTGATCCCTGCCTATCACCAGCCTCCTCACCTTATTTTGTGTTTTCTCCAAGTGGTTGGTGATCATTAGTGTGTGCATATGTGCTCAGTTGTATCTGAGTTGCGACCCCTTGGTCAGTAACCTGCCAGGTTCTTCTGTCCATGGAACTTTCCGGGCAAGAATACTGGAGTGAGTTGCCATTTTCTACTACCGGAGATCTTCCTGACCCAGGGATTTAACCCACATGTCTTGCATTTCCTGCCTTGGCAGGCAGGTTCCTTACCACTGAGCCACCTGGGAAGCGTGGGATCAGGTGCACAGGGATAAATCCACTTTGTGTTCTTTGACCCAGTCATTTGAAAGCTACCTTAGGCACGTTCTCTGCTACCCCAGCCTAGTGTGAAAACACATGCCAGAGTGGTTCTGGATTTTGTTTGCATTTCACAGGGAAAAAGTAAAGAGAGGAGTGCTGAGGCCACAGGATTGCCTGTTCTTTGAAGAACGGCTGAACCCAGCGAAGGGAAGGGCAAGTAGGGGAAGATGATCAGTGACAGACAGAACTGGTAAATTTCTACAGTTAGTTTGGCAGAAAAGCTGAAATATGTTTAAAAGTATTTAGCAATTTTTTTTAATTGAAGGATAATTGTTTTAGAGAATTTTGTTTTTTTCTGCCAATTATCAACATGAGTTAATCATATATATATATATATATATATATATATATATGTCCCCTTCGTCTTGAAGCAATTTGTTTTTAAAGACATCATCAGAGATTCTCATGGGCTTCCCAGATATTTCAGTTGGTAAAGAATCTGCCTGGAATGCAGGATATCCAGGTTTGATCTCTGGGTTGGGAAGACCCACTGGAGAAGGGAAAGGCTACCCACTCCAAGTATTCTGGCCTGGAGAATTCTGTGGAAAGTCCATGGGGTCACAAAGAGTTGAACAGGACTGAGTGACTTTCACTCTCACTTTCACAGAGATTCTCATAAAGATTTAACTTATGGATTTAGCCAACATTTTTTCTGAGTCACTTCCAGAGTGAAATTTTGGTCAAGTGGTAGGACAAAGTTCTGATTGCAGTGATAAGTGAGTGAGGAGGAAACGGAGGCAGTAAAAACCCGAGGAGAGAAATGTGACAGGACCTTGAGGAGAGAAGTGAAAGTTCCCCATCAGAAACAGAAGGGGAACCAACATGACTGAGGGTAGGGAAGAGAGGGCGGGTGGAGATGAGGCTGGCGTACAATCAGGCAGGACTTCATAAGCCAGGGGTCGGGGACTGCGTTTTATCTCAAATGGGATGTTAATAGAAAATAATAAGAAGACTTTTGCTAGGGAGTGAGATGAACTCCCAGAAGTTCAAGCTGGATTTAGAAAAGGAAGAGAAACCAGAGATCAAATTGCCAACATCCATTGGATCATAGAAAAAGCAAGAGAGTTCCAGAAAAAAACATCTACTTCTGCTTTATTGACTATGCCAAAGCCTTTGACTCTGTGGGTCATAACAAACAGTGGAAAATTCTTCAAGATATGGGAATAGCAGACCACCTTACCTGCCTCCTGAGAAACCTGTATGCAGGTAAAGAAGCAACAGTTAGAACTGGACATGGAACAACAGACTGGTTCCAAATTGGGAAAGGAGTACATCAAGGCTGTATATTGTCACCCTGCATATTTAGCTTATATGCAGAGTACATCATGCGAAATGCCGGGCTGGATAAAGGACAGCTGGAATCAAGATTGCTGGGAGAAATATCAATAACCTCAGAAATGCAGATGACATCACCCTTATTATGGCAGAAAGTGAAGAACTAAAGAGCCTCTTGATGAAAATGAAAGAGGAGAGTGAAAAAGTTGGGTTAAAGCTCAACATTCAGAAAACAAAGATCATGGCATCCAGTCTCATCACTTCACGGCAAATAGATGGGGAAACAGTGGAAAACAGTGACAGATTTACATTCTTGGGCTCCAAAATCCCTGCAGAAGATGACTGCAGCTATGAAATTAAAAGACGCTTGCTCTTTGGAAGCAAAGCTATGATCAAACTAGACAGCATATTAAAAAGCAGAGACATTACTTTGCCAACAAATGTCTGTCATTCAAAGCTATGGTTTTTCCAGTAGTCATGTATGGATGTGAGAGTTGGACTATAAAGAAAGCTGAGCACTGAAGAATTGCTGCTTTTGAACTGTGGTGTTGGAGAAGACTCTTGAGAGTCCTTTGGACTGCAAGGAGATCCAACCAGTCCATCCTAAAGGAAATCAGTCCTGAATACTGATTGGAAGGACTGATGTTGAAGCTGAAACTCCAATACTTTGGCCACTCGATGCAAAGAGCTGACTCATTGGAAAAGCCACTGATGCTGGGAAAGATTGAAGGCAGGAGGAGAAGGGGATGACAGAGGATGAGATGGTTGGATGACATCATCGACTCAATGGACGTGAGTTTGAGTAAGCTCTGGGAGTTGGTGATGGACAGGGAGGCCTGGCGTGCTGCAGTCCATGGGGTCACAAAGAGTCAGACAGGACTGAAGACTGAACTGAGATGATCCTGTTGTAAAATATTTATTTAAGCTATATTTGAAGGATAAATTTTAAGGAAAAAAAGTGGAATTAGTGGGAACCAATTAACAGGTTAGAGCAAAAGATTAAAGATTGGACAGCTAGCTGTCAGTGTGAGCCTTGCTAATCTGTATTTTCCCCCCAATTACACTGATAGCCTTGAAATAAACATATGATATATATTTTCCCATATTTTAAGATTTTCCCTTCAGAGAGGATTCCTGCATTAGAATGATTGAGTAAGAAATGCAAACTTTTTTCTTAAATATGGTCTGTGCCAGGACTGCTCCCAACAGCCAAAAGATGGACACAACAGAACTATCCATCATGGGATGAATGTGTAAACAAGTCATGCTATAAACCATATATACAGTAGGGTAGTATTCAGCCATACAAAGGAATGAAGTACTGATACATGCAACAAGGTGAGGAATCTTCAAAACATCATGCTGATTAAAGAAGCAAGACACAAAAAGATAACATGTTTCATGATTTTATTTGCATGAAATGTCCAGAATAGGTAAATCCTTAGGCAGAAACAGGCTGGTGACTGCCGAGGGATGGTGGCGGGGAGGTACACGGAGTGTCGGCTTAAAGAGTCCAGGGTTTTCTTCTGGGAGGATGAAAGTGTTTTGGAGCTCAGTATGTGTGATAGTTGCCCAACATCATGAATGCACTAAATACCCCAGAATCACACAATTAAAGGTGGTAAATTTTGTTTTATGAGACTTTCATCTCAATAAAACTTTTAAAAAATTCATCGGGCCATTTCGTAACTTTGAGAAACCTGATTTGCAGTGTTTTCAGTGGTGCTTTCTGAAAGGGTGGTAGTGAGTTACTCTTGGTGCCAGCAAGATGCAAGGGCCCCAGTTTCACCCTGTGTGCCCACCTGCATGTGTGCAAAAGGCATTTCAGTTAAAAATTCCCATTTCCTTGATTGTCACTGAGTCACATTTTCTCTTATGAAAATTGTCTTTTTTTGTCTTGTACTTATTTACCGAGGTCCTATGTTTCTGTGGTCATTTTGTATGTATCTTGTGAAATAAACATATTATTCCCTTTTCTGTTTTGTTTTTTATGGTTATTTTTCCATAGCTTGCCTTTTTTAAAAGTATACTTTTTTAAAAAAAACTTTTATACCATCAAGCTTATTTTTTTTTCCATTGTGATTTCTTCTTTTACCTCTAGGCTGAAAGAGTCACCTCTTTCAAAAGGTCTGACTAAATATTCAATTCTATTTTTATCTGGATTTTTCTATGGTTTGATTGGTTAGAAGTTTAATAGTTAAATGTTTTTATGATATTGTCTATGGGCAAATGAAAAGTTGTGATTTCTTACCAGAATAATGTTACTTTGAGCATGGTTTCTCAAAATTGAGTAATCTGCAGACCACTTTCAAAGGAAAAAAGTGATCTTGACTCTAATGATGACAAATGACTTTTATTATGTTATTTCTTATAATAGATTGAATTGTGTTCTCTCCAAATTTATATGTTGAAGTCTTGACCTTAGTACTTCTGAAAAATGTGACCTTATTTGAACATCAGGTTGTGGTAGATGTAATTCGTTAAGATGAGGTCACACTAGAGTAAGGTGGGTCCCTAATCCAATGTGGTATCCTCATAGATGCAGAAGGGTATAGCAACCCACTCCAGTACTCTTGCTTGGAGAATCACATGGACAGAGGAGCCTGGTGGCCTACAGTCTGTGGGGTTGCACAGAGTTGGACAGGACTGAATTGACAGCATAGTACAGCACAGTACATCTTTATAGAAATGGGAAATTCAGATGTAGACACGTATGTGGGCTGGGAGGTGGGTGGTGTGTTCTATGGTGGTTCAGTGGTAAAGAATCTGCCTGGAGTACAGGAGATGCAGGTTCAGTCCTTGGGTTGGGAAGATCCCCTGGAGGAGGGCATAGCAACCCACTCTAGTATTCTTGCCTGGAGAATCCCATGGACAGAGGAGCCTGGCAGACTACAGTCCATGGGGTCACAAGGAGTTGGACACGACTGAAGTGACTGAGCATGCACATGCATGCAGGAGCCAAGGAATTACTAGATGCTAACAGAAGAACTTGCAAAAGTTTGCTCCCTATTGCTTTTAGGGAGAACATGGCCCTGTTGGCACCTTGTTTTTGGACGCCTAATCTCCAGGATTGTGAGATATTAAATTTCTGTTGTTGTGATGGTTTATTACAGCATCCAGCATTTATTACATACCATCCAGTATGAATATATTCTTGACTACATGTTCCTGAATGCAATTCTCCCAGTTTTTCTCTACTCCAGAACTTTCCTTTATACAATGCTCATGACATCATTTAGTTCTCACTGAGCATGTTCAGCTCTCCCCTGTTCTCAATAATTTATAAACACAACTGCAAATATGGGCCGGGAAATCACAGCACAGTTCCTGGTTCCCAGGTGGTCATCCAAACAACCCAGGATATGGTTATGCTGATCACTTTTTAGAAGACCATTAAAATCAAAATGCAAAATAAAAATTTCTCATGGAACCTTGCAGAGGCCTAGGAACACAAGGCACAAACTACCAGGCATACAGAGATTTCAGTTTGAGAAAAGTTTAACCCTGAGGGACCCTCCCATCCAGCGAGGTTTACACTGGAAATGATTTGTCCTGCTCTTTGCTTATTCAGTTAATGAATTAGATCCTTGGGACAGAGACGCTTTCCTGGTGACTTCATTCTGGTTTGATTTTCTAGGCTTTGTTGACTTCTTCATGTCCTATTCCCTTCTCAGAGAGTCCTGAGGATGCTGTGCTTGCTCGTTTCAAAGTTGGCTTCCTTGCTGCCACTGGTCACTAAAAATTGTGAGTTGTGAATATGGTTTGATACAATGTTATCATGACCTAGGGCAAAACTTTCTTTCTTTTTTATTTTTTTTAACAACTTTGGTTCAGCAAAAAATGTGAGATGAAAACAGATCAGTCAAAGACCAACAGGAAAGGATGAATTTGCATAAGCATTTACTGAAGGAAAAAAAAAATCCCAGCAATGTAAATCTAGACTGCTGTGGTCTTACTTCCCAAAATGCCCAGGGTAGGAACCGGAAAGCCAGCAAACCATTTCTCACGCTCTATAATTTGGAAGAGGAGAGAACTAGATTTCACAGTGTTTGGACACCTTTGCTCAACTATATTGTAAGCACATTTCTCTTCAAATTTCTGGGAAAACTAGTGTTCCTCTAAAATGAAAGATTTTGCCCAAACCTGGGCCAACAAAATGACTTGAAGAATTTATTCAAGGTTTTTTGTAGAAATAAGTATGACAATCATTGAAACATTCTAAATTAATGTTACCAGTGTTTGCTAATGGGATAAACCAACACAGAGTATGCTGGTCGACTCCCTCATGCAGGGCCACAGCCTCAGACCGGATAAGAGAAAGGAGGTCTGCAAGCTGGGAACACTCAGCTGTGTCTCTTCCCAAGACCGCTGTGAAGGCAAGGTGATTCAGTCAACCCAACAGTCTTCATAGTGGGGAGCCTGGACAGAGTATGTACCACAGGGAAAGAAAGCGAAATCTGAATCCCGGAAGACCTTAGATAAATCGCTATGCTTTCTTACCTTTTGTTTTCACACATGTGCCTCGAAGAAATTGACATATTTCACAGGCTATTGTAATAATTACTGAAGTAAAGTATGTAAAGTGCTTATGCCTCAAACACACACACACATACAGACACAAACATTACATAATACATACACATACACACAAATATTAAGTTGAACTGTTTGAAATTGCCAGTATTGGCCATTTTGGATGTACACAAACAGCAATTTTATATGGCTTGACCTACATATATATACCTATATATATATATACTATAGGGTAGGTGACTCAGATGGTAAAGAATCTGCCTGCAATGCATGAGACACAGGTTTGATCTCTGGGTTGGGAAGATCTCCTGGAGAAGGGCATGGCAACCCACTCCAGTATTTTTGCCTGGAGAATTCCGTGGACAGAGGAGCCTGGTGGGCTGCAGTCCATGGGGTTGCAAAGAGCCTGACACAACTGAGCAACTAACTCACACACACAGTATGAATATAAAGAGTTGTAAACAGTGACAAAAATGCAAGAAGCACTGCCTCCTTAGGGTAAAGAAAGCACACATCTATACTTAAAGACATGATGGAAGATTCCTGACCCAACACAACACCCAATACACAGTACAATGGGAGAAGAGAAATAAAAAAGGTAGTGTAGTAGATGCCTATGTCCCCAAAATATGTTTAAGAAAGAGCACCAAAAGAGAACCAAACTGGTGGTAGAGCCATCTTTGCATACAGAGGCTATGCTAACATTAACTCTTCAGAGGAAGCAGTTTGTGAGCTTAAAAAAGAATACGCCCAGCTTTCCAAAGCAAACTAAAAATTCACCTTGACATTGCCCTGCTATTTATTTTTCATTTCCTTAATTAATTAATTTATTTCCTTAAAAGGTGTTGTCTAAGGCCAGGATGTGAGTCATAATGTTTTGCTCACTCACCTCTATTTGCTAGCACAATGGACTGGGCTGTCCCTACAATAGTTTGTCAGCGTTTCAGACTTGCCATGAGCAATGTCCTATCAATTTGCCACCCCCACATTCAGTCTCCTGGGATGACTTGCCACCCCCAGGTCTTGTCTCCTGATTAATGGTTCAGATCCTAACTTTCCAGCTACACAAACTTCCCACCCAGTGGCCGGATGGATTCCTGTGGCTTTGTCCATTGAGGAGACTGAGCAACCGCTAATAGGAACTGGGTTGGAAAGGTGAAGATTCAGGTCAGGAGTGCTTTATTAATTGCAGCCAGCAGGACTAAAATAAGGTCAGGAGATCAATTCAGTGTCTGTATTGAATTCTTACCCTTTAGACTTAAAAAGTGAAAAGCCCAAGACACAGGTATTGTGATGGGGGGAGTGAACTGTCAGCAAGGAGAATTTCAGAGCAGTTTATACCCCAATTTCCATTAATTTCCCGAGTTTTCTGGAATTAGGAGTTCAGGGAAACCCTCCAGTAGTTTAGCAAACACAGAAATTTCATCAGGTTTCTTACCAGACAAACACAGACCCAATGCATTGCTCAATGTCTCTATGGCAAAAATTATATGCTGTGGTGTTTGTAAAAGAGGAAAAACCGTAAGTGGAGGGCACCTCACCCCACAGTAAAACAGTGCCAACTTCGGAGGGTAGCACCACAGTGGCTTCCAGTAACCTAAAGAAAAATATCATGTTAAACTCTTTCCCTAATGTGATGCTTTCTTCAAAACCGAAACAGTAAAACATTTGACTCAATAACAATACTCTAGATTTTATAACAGGATCTTGACCAACTTTTACTTTTTGCTTGTTTTTAATCTCCTTTTACCTGGTTAGTTTATTGTTGGTGATTTTTATAGAGATAGAATCTGAGTGACAAACCCTCTTTAGTTTGACTTGGAATTTTTTTCTGTCCTAAATCATTAGAAATCTGTCCCAGTAATTATATAGGACAGATTTATCCAAAGGCTAGTTAAGAGTGTTATGTGGAAATAGCATATGTCAAATATAAGTCAGTATTCATTTGGGGATGTTATTTTTGATCTGAAGAAAATTGGGTTTATATAGGACAAAGTTTATAGTAGTAAAGACATGATCAAATTGAGAATTATGCAGTACAAGTGAGTGTACAGTTTGCTTTCAAGATGCTTCCTCAGTGATTACTGTAAAATGCTTTAGTATGCATCAACAGGTGAAAAATATTGGAGTAACACCTTAGGAAATCACCAGTCTAGGATAACTCTCAGATTTCTCGCAGCTTGGTGCTTAGGAACTCTCACGGCAAACAGGTCATTGAGTCAGCAGTGTACGTTGTTAACAGCAAGCAGAAAGTGACTTGTCTGGTCTCTGTGCTCTGCCAAATTGATGGTGGTGCAAGAGCTGTGGAGAGATCTTTTGTATCTTTCAGTCTTGAGTGGTTAGCTCTTGATATTCTGAATCTCCATTTTGACTTTAGCCTCAGGTTTCTTCTGTGAGATATGCTTCTTTTTTTTCCTCTTCAAATTCTTTTTCTTAGTTGACCAACAATTCAGAATAGTGGTTAAGAGCATGGGCTTTAGCGCCAGAAAGAACTAGGTTTAAATTCTTCACCTACCGTATATTGGCTTTAAGAAGTGTGACTTTTCTGAATTTGTTCCTTACCTGTAAGAAAGGAATAATAATAATTCTAAAATGAGGCATGTATTATTACATACATGAAATAATATTATTTAGCTTAGTTACTAAACAAACATTAGGTGTTATCATTTTTCTCATTTAGCTTCTGTATCATTGTGCATAATGCCGCAGAGTTGTATGGGAACAAACTAGTCAACATAAATTGTCCTTAACATGACAGTTACTAATTTAAGGAATATTCTTTGGGGAATCCTTAACTTGGACTGCTACCTCACCCTCTTTGCTCATTCTGCACCATCTTTCACATTCTAATAGGATTCACCAACCCTAGGGAAGACTGGGAAGCAGCCTCAGAATTTTATGGGAGTTAATGCTTTTCTCAGTACATACCATGCTGACAGCTTCCAGTCCAGAAGGGACTCCTCACACATCTGTCACCATAGTTTATGTGGACCACAACACCATCATGCCCACCGAATTTAACCAGGACCCTTGAAACCAAAGGTAGCCATTCATAAGCTTGCCAGAAACTCTCTGCCGGAGGAGCAATTCTATATTGGAGAGGGTCTAAGAAATCAATCTGATTTCCTCTCAGAGTGTATCGGAGAGAGAGGGGAGAGACCGCAAAGTCTGCAGCCAGGAAGGTAAGAAGAGGACGCTGTAAGAACAGTATCAGAAGCTCTGGAAACAGGAGGATGGGGAGAGGGAGGGCTAGTGTCGTCCGCGGAGGGGAGAGCAGGAGCAGAGCCAGCGAGGGGCCCCGAGTGAGGGCCGCCGCTGGCGGGGCGTCGGCGGAGCTGCGGCCGACAGCTGGAACTGCCGCTGACCTGGGAGAGCGGGTGGGTTCTCCACAAGGCCTGCTAGGTGACTGTGAATATATTACAGGTAACAGCCGTCCATAGGTCCCTTCAACTGTTCTCAGAGATGACCCCTTGGTGATCAAGTTCTGATTTCTTTCCATTTCTTCCTTTCTGTTTAGCTAGCAGATAACCTGTCAACACTGCAGGCTTCTGTATCCAGGCATCCCGGGAGCAGGCATTTCACACCTTTGGTCACGTTGCAGGTTGGCCTTGATTTTGAAAGGCCATGCACCATGTACTCGAAAGTGAAAACTGGTTATGTGAAAACTCAAGGAGAAGACTTCCGTGAATGCATTAAAACCATAAAGAACACAATTTATCTACAGAAACCAGCTTATTTATCTCTGTACGTCTGCCTCGTACGCCCTCTCCTAAAATGCCCCTTGCCCTTTTCTCTACCAGCCCAAGTCCCTCACCAGAGCCCTGCAGGACCTAATGAGAATTCACAGCCTCCAAGAAGTGCTTTCCAGTTGACAGACTTCTACCGGATCTGCCCTAGCTCTTAATCATTTCTGCTGTGCCTTGTTAGAATGAAATAAGAGCAATAAGGGCTTCCCCAGTGGCTCAGCCATAAAGAATCCATTTGCAATGCGGGAGCTGCAGGAGACACGGATTCAATCCCTGGGTCAGAAAGATCCCCTGGAGAAGAGAATGGCAACCCTCTCCAGTATTCTTGCCTGGAGAATCCCATGAACAGAGGAGACTGGTGGGCCACAATCCACGGCATCAATCCAAGAGTTGGACGTGGCTGAGTGTGCACACATACACATTAGTATTGTTTATTATCTGAAATATGAGTTTTGCAGTTGTTTATTTTGAAAATAATTTGCTCTTCTGAAAGATTTTTCTTCCTTAAATGATTTATGAGAAAATGAAAATCATTTATCTGCTATCTACAATTCTCCCTCTGTCTCTTCCTCCCTCTCAGTTATGGAAAATCCAGTGGTGATTCATACATACAAAATCAATTTCAGTTTTTGCTAAAGGTATGCAGCACCCTCTTCCCTGTCCCAAGAGCACGGCTCACAAACACTTTATATCATTTATACTTTGATCTGATATAAACCACAACTGTTGTCTGGAGTTGAAGCCAGACATATGACTCATAGTATTTAGTGACTCTTGATACCTTAAAGTCTTACTAACTTACAAGAGGTTGTAAACAGCTTATTTAAACTGTATGTATGAATGTCAATAGTATAATAATAATATTTAGATCACTAACATTCTAAGTGAATAAGTCTACTTATAATTTTTATTACACTGTCTAGGTTGGTCATAACTTTCCTTTCAAGTAGTAAGTGTCTTTTAATTTCATGGCTGCAGTCACCATCTGCAGTGATTTTGGAGCCCCAAAGAATAAAGTCTGCTGCTGTTTCCCCATCTATTTGCCATGAAGTGATGGGACTGGATGCCATGATCTTAGTTTTCTGAATGTTAAGCTTTAAGTCAACTTTTATAAAGCTGAGTGCTGAAGAATTGATACTTTTTAACTGTGGTGTTGGAGAAGACTCTTGAGAATCCTCTGGACTGCAAGGAGATCCAACCAGTCAATCCTAAGGGAAATCAGTCCTGGGTGTTCATTGGAAGGACTGATGTTGAAGCTGAAACTCCAATACTTTGGCCACCTCATGCGAAGAGTTGACTCATTGGAAAAGACCCTGATGCTGGGAAAGATTGAAGGTGGGAGGAGAAGGGGAGGACAGAGGATGAGATGGTTGGATGGCATCACTGACTCAATGGACATGAGTTTGAGTACACTCTGGGAGTTGGTGATGGACAGGGAGGCCTGGTGTGCTGCAGTCCATGGGGTCGCAAAGAGTCAGACATGACTGACTGAATTGAACTGACTTACAATTTAAACTGAATTTGGCCATAGGCGAGTTTTCTGTTTAATTTATCCATCAACCAAGAGATTTTTGAGCATTAAGTTCATAAATAACAATAATTAATAAATATTTATAGATAGCATGCAGACCACAGAAAAACTGTCAAGAATTACGAGGAAGATGGGTTCACAGAGAGTTATCTTCAGACAACTTAAAAAATCTCTAAAGCACCTCCTGATTAATTATATCCTGATCAGGCTGTTGCTTGTATCATGTTTTGTTCTATTTGTTTTCCTGAAACTCAAACATGTGTTTATTAAAAAGCAGCTGCATTTCTATTGCAGAGCAAAGAGCAGGTAAATACACTTTATAAAAGGTAATCTGGGTTAGGCTGGTCTGGGAGGGAAAAGTAGTTATAAAGCTCAACTAGGTCATCATCATCCACCTTCCTGTATCTCTACTGCTCTGACATCCTTTGCCTAAAAATCATCTCTAGATCATGGCAGTTTAATACAGACCAGAGCTCTTCACAAGAAACTAGTGCTTCTGTGTTAATTTGGACAGAAGAATAGTTGTTAGGTAAAAATATGATTAAAGAATCATATCCAATAATGTATGCATTCTTTTCCACTGAGAGATACCTATATGAGGATATACTCAAGAGCAGGGTTTTCTTGGTTTGTTTGGCGACAGGGCAAAAGGCCCTGGGTGATCTTAAAGGATTGTTCCTTCAGATTTTGTTGGTTCCTCTTTTCTCCCACAGGAATAGTTACTGCTGCAGACAAAATGCCTATATGTCAATTCTTACTCTGTTACAATTATAAGAAAGAAATAAAAGTTACAAAGCTCTAAAAGAACCCAAAGAATGGGTGAGTTCATTAGCACTTGAGAGATTTCAACAAATTTATAAAATTAACAAAATGATAATACCAGTGTTTCATCACTTGTTTCACAAAATTCTGTGTCTTTTAAAAATTCTATTTGGACAGCACCTTTTTAAATTAACTAATCTGGCCCACCACGCCGTACGTAGGATCTTAGTTCCTCAACCATTGCTTGTGTCCCAGCCATGAAGGGTGGAGTCTTAGCCCCTTGACTGCCAGGGAAATCCCTAAAATGCTAGGGTTGATACTCATATTTTATTTTTAAAAACACATTAGTAATTTTAAAAATTTGAAAAATCACTGAAATTAAGTAGTTAATGCACTTAAAATTTATAAGCATATTCTTAGACATAAAATTTATTATTGTTGTTTAGTCTCTCAGTTGTGTCCGACTCTTTGCCACCCCATGGACCGCAGCACGCCAGGCTTCCCTGTCCGTCACCATCACCCGGAGTTTGCTCAAACTCATGTCTGTTGAGTCGGTGATGCCATCCAACCATCTCGTCCTCTGTCGCTCCCTTCTCCTCCTGCCTTCAATCTTTCCCAGCATCAGGGTCTTTTCTAATGAGTTGGCTCTTCTCATCAGGTGGCCAAAATATTGGAGCTTCAGCTGCAGCATTAGTCCTTGCAACGAATATTCAGGATTGATTTCCTTTCGGATTTCCTTTAGGATAAGATTTATTAGCACTTGTCAAATAATACATATTGACATTCTAAAATAAGTTATAAAAATAAATTGCTGAAATAAAAAACATTATTTTCATAGTCTTCAGTTTCAGCATTTGTAAATGAAGTCTTCCTCTATGTGAATTAATTTCAATATTTTCATCTTCATACCTGAAATTTGGGGGAAAGCCTCCACTTTGCTGTCGTAACTCAAGAATTTGTCTCCATTAATTGTGCAATGTCAGGCATGAGCAATAATAAAGTGCTGGATTTTTCAAACAATTTATACTTTTACATTTGCTATTTTATTTTCTGGGCTCTTTGTTTTGATATTGTCACTCTTACTGTTTTCTAGTGTGTTTCCTTGAATTGGAGAGAAAAAGGTAGAATATCACTGGTGCCCTGTGCAGTTCAAGAAAGTGTATGCTGCATGGGAATGGTACTGTTGCTGAGGACCACAGAACATGGCGAAAAATGGATGCATTTACCCGGATCTCACCTGCAAGCCATTTTTGACCTCCACTGGTTTCTGGGAACCATCTCTGATTTAGGGCCTAAATTTAGGGGGTAAGTCATCTTATTTTTTGAGATTGTGACCTATCTTCATTCCCATCAGCTGACTAAATTCTTTAAGATAATAAAAAATGGTGGAACAAATTGGTTCATTTAATCTGGATATGGCAGAATATCCTGGGAGCAAATGAAATATTAGGATGAATGCCTCTTATGCAATGTGCTTGCCTTTTCAAGCTGAAAGCACTCTAAAGTAACCCAAAAACTGGCGGGTGTAGGACTTTCCAAGATGTGTAAATTGTTTATCATAGGAGGAAGAGTAGATCAAATTCTGTATTTAACCTCTTGCTTGATGAGTTTCATCAGCTTGAATATTTGTACAAGGAAGAATCAAGATCCACTTAATCATTTGTGTTTGTCAGTGTTTTGGAAATTTTGAAAAAAATTTTTGGTATTGGAAAAGTTGACACATATCCTCAATGATGCTTTACAAGAAAATGGCTCATTTCCTAACATCTGGCTTCTATTAATCCTGTTTAGTGTTAGACTTGGTTAAAATTGTCCTGGCAGCAAGGTGGTTAGATGAGTTCCCCAAATGAGACAAACTAGCCTTGAGTGTGCTTGGGTTATGATCCATAGGGAAAATTCTTCCCATCCCTATAGTCCCGTCTAGTGTTAGTATCTTTGGATCTAGGTGTCTGGGACAGGCTCACTCACATTCTTGGCCACTCTCTAGTGAATAAGAGTCAAAGCAAAAGGACAGTGCTTGACTCTGCCTTGTTTCAGAATAACTGTCATCTTCTTTCTAACCCACTTCCAATCCTTCCCACCTTTGCACCTTCCTTCTTTTTCTATTTTCTTGCATTTTCCCCCTCCTGCCCTTCCTCCCTCCCTCCCTTTCAGCCTTCCCTTTCTCACTCCTTCCTTCCCTCCCTTCCTCTTCTCTCCCTTCCTCCTTACCTTCCTTCCTATGTCAGAGGGCAAATTACAAGATCCCTGTTGCTCAGCCAATTTTAGAGATAAAGGCCTCAAAAAAAAAAAAAAAAAAGGAAAACCTACATTCTATGTTTAAGGTCATTAAGCAAAGAATGAAGCCTTTACTTCTATCCATAAACTTTTACTTTGGACCAAAGATTGTGTCATACTTGCCCTGTCACTGAACAGACGGCAGGGCAAAAAATAGTGATAAATGAATCGTACTCCAAGATTTTGATCCTGTAAAAGATCAATGGTAGTGCGGTACAACAAATCATTTTTCTGCAAATTTAGAGAGATCAAAAGTAACAAATGTTGAAACTATATTATTGGGCAGAACTGATTCTTTCTCAAGTGAGATTGCAAATTACAACTCAAGTAAAGAAAAGGATTAAGACATAATTTCGGCATGAAATCTGTAGACACTCACCTTGAGCTTGTCTTTATTTGCATCCCATCATTCGTTTATCCATACAACACATTTTATCTGAGTAACAAGTGTGGGTTGAATCTCTGGGGTTATAAAAATGAGTAAGAAGCATTTTTGCACTCAGTCTCTAGGACATCAGAAAGATATTTCTCCACTAGTGAATGCCTTTTAAAGTAAAATTTCATTGATTTAAAAGCTGCTGATATAGTTAAATAGTTTGTATAGTATACATAAATCTCATTTAGCAATATGTTGGAGGAAAAAAAAACACCTTAACATTTTCTGGGCTAATGTTTAGTTTTTCTTGGAAGGCAAGTTAGAGTGCAGCAGCTATTTTCCCCCCAAGAATCTATGAATTTAATGGTTCTTTAATACTTTAAAAAAAATGTTTTGTCTCCAAACTTTGGGACCACCAATTCAATCATCTAGTATATAACTTATTGATATGTAGCATAGGCTGAATGTTAATTTATTAGTTGCATTGAATTACCTCTTGCCTTGTACTTCAATTGAATTTTAAAAGATCAGATATTTTATATTAAGTAGAATTTTGCACCCTTATTCAAAATGACTAATGTCTTATAGGAATTTTAAAATAATAGATAATTATAGTGCAGTTGAGTTTTTTTTTTTAACTCAGGATACTTGTAAACACATCCAAGTTGAGGCTGCCTCTAAACAAATTTTAATATGCCATAGTGTACCTTATAGACCTCTGATTCTATAAGGAAATAAGAATCATGAAAAGGCTAGATTCAAAAAGTACAATAGTCTTTAAAAGGTCACATTTCAATGCCTGTGTGTGTTAATCAGGATAGCAAATTATATTCCAACTCTTTCCCCTGAAACTGTGGACCATGCTCTCCAAGCAGTATTCAAGGTTCGAAGTGATAAGACCCAACTCAATTTCACTAGAGTTTTCTGGGACACTCCTTACACACGATCTTCTTCAAAAGCAGAGGCAATGGTGATGGAAAGATTGTCTTTATTGAGGAGGTCTTGTTTTTTAAAGCACTCTACCAGAAGTCAGGGCTTCCCTGATAGCTCAGTTGGTAAAGAATCTGCCTGCAATGCAGGAGACCTGGGTTCAACCCCTGGGTTGGGAAGATAGATCCCCTGGAGAAGGGATCAGCTACCCACTCCAGTGTTCTGGCCTGGAGAATTCCATGGACCATATAGTTCATGGGGTCACAAAGAGTCGGACACGACTGAATGACTTTGACTTTGACTTTCACCAGAAGTCATAGGTTTTGTTCTTGTCTTGACAATTTCCCCACAATTATTTTCTGAGTTATTTCCCATTTGGAATATGGAGATTTCTTCCCCCACTTGATGGGTGCTTTGGACAATTGGCTTATGCTTTTTCTCCTAGTAAGGGTCTGGGAGACAGTGTTCACTTTGTTGATGATAAACTCTGGACAAATGATTCCAAAGGTAAGGGTGAACATCCTTCAGTTAGAATTCATGTAACTGTTCATTAAACTTGTGTAATCATTGACCTCAGAGAGTGGTGAAATTACAGAAAGCTCCCATTTCGGAGAAAATTGCTTTGTCCATTAAATGTAAATAAGATGTCAAAACACTGAGTTTTCCATCTCCTATCCCCAACAGCAATTAAGGCAATAAAACAGAATCAACCAAAATGCTTTTTGAGGTCTTGGAGGGTTAAGCTGACTACAGGGATTATGTGGTAACTCTACAAAGTTTGACTTTAACCCAGGATTTTCTCCCCTATGTTTGAAGAAAGTGTAACATAGTTTACTAATTGCTGATCATTAAACTTCAGTCAATTCAGTCGTTCAGTCATGTCTGACTCTTTGCGACCCCATGGACTGCAGCACGCCAGGCCTCCCTGTCCATCACCAACTCCCGGAGTTTCCCCAAACTCATGTCCATCGAGTCGGTGATGCCATCCAGCCATCTCATCCTCTGTCGTCCCCTTCTCCTCCCGCCTTCAATCTTTCCCAGCATCAGAGTCTTTTCAAACAAGTCAGTTCTTCGCATCAGATGGCCAAAGTATTGGAGTTTCAGCTTCAACATCAGTCCTTCCAGTGAATATTCAGGACTGATTTCCTTTAGGATTGACTGGTTTGATCTCCTTGCAGTCCAGAGGACTCTCAAGAGTCTTCTCCAACACCACAGTTCAAAAGCCTCAACTCTGCTGACTCGACTTTCTTAATAGTCCAACTCTCACATCCATACATGACCACTGGAAAAACCATAGCTTTGACTAGATGGACCTTTGTTGGCAAAGTGATGTCTCTGCTTTTTAATATGCTGTCTAGGTCGGTCATAACTTTTCTTCCAAGGAGTAAGTGTCTTTTAATTTCATGGCTTCAGTCACCATCTGCAGTGATTTTGGAGCCCCCCAAAGTAAAGTCCTTCACTGTTTTCCCATCTATTTGCCATGAAGTGATGGGACCAGATGCCATGATCTTAGTTTTCTGAATGTTGAGTTTTAAGCCAACTTTTTGGGTGGTGGAATTAGTTTACAGTGATTTGCAAATAAAACAATAAAACATAATATATTTAAATATAAAACAATGATCTTTGTTTCATGCTTTGCTGATTTATATTTTATTCCTATTCTTCACTAACATTTTGACTAAAAATCACATTAAGAGGTAGACGACACGGGTATTAAGGGCTTCCCTAGTGGCTCAGATGGTAAAGAATCTGCCTGTAATGCATGAGACATGGCTTTGATCCCTGAGTTGACAAGATCCCCTGGAAACGGGAATAGCAACCCACTCCAGTATTCTTTCCTGGAGAATTCCATGGATAGAGAGGCTGGCAGGCTACAGTTCATGGGGCTGCAAAGAGTTGGACAAGACTGAGTGACTAACACTTTCAATTTCAATACAGGCATTAAATATTGATCTACAATTTTTCTTCTTTTTTATTAGAAAAGCAACATGTCATTCTGTCCTTGAACTGGCATGGAAAATATATCCTTCATAATAAACAAATGAGCATTAGAAAAGCTTGCTATTAAACCTTCTCTAACTTGGGCAAATGTGGAATTAGGAGAATGTGTGTTTATATCAACTACATACTAATAGCCATGTTTGCCAAGTACTTTCTGCCAGAAAGCCGAGAATTAGTGTAATTGACATGCAACTTGTTTTTATGCAAATGTTGCTAAATGCTTTAAAACAACCTAAGGCTTCAAATTTGAATCTCCCTCATGTGTCCATTATTGCTTGCAGCTCAGGAACTGTTTTCATAGTGACAAAATAAACTCCAGATAAACTCCATTATCATTAATTCAGATTTTAATCTTTGTAGCTACTGTACGTTAAGCACTTATTTTTTGGGTGGGCTTCCCTGGTGGCTCAGATGGTAAAGAATTTGCCTGCAGTGCAGCAGACCTGGGTTCAAACCCTGGGTCAGGAGGATTTTCTGGAGAAGGGAATGGCAACCCTCTCCAGTATTCTTGCCTAGAGAATCCCATGGACAGAGGAGCCTGGTGGACTACAGTCCATGGGGTCACAAAGAGTCAGACATGACTGAGTGACTAATTTTCACTTTCTTCACTTGCTGGGCACTTTGAATATTAACAATATAAACAACAATCTCTAATGCAGTGATTGAATTCCTATAATGTGCTGTGTATCTTACATTGAAATTCTCTCACTAATCCTGTAAGAATGATTTCAGTATCCTAACTTCACAGATGAGGAGATGGAATTTGTTCTGTCTGATTTCAGGGTCCATATCCACTACCAGTACAGGATTTGCTATTTCTTTTATTTATTCCGAATTATTTTTGATATAATTATCTAGCTGTGTGGTGCCCACATATTCTTTTTCACGGAAAGTAAAGTGGCAGTAGATTTCTCTTATTTATTAATGCCTGACAAGCAAGGAGTCAAGGGGCACAGCAAAGTCAACTATAGAACCTCAGTGACTCCAACCTGTCCCTCTGGGCACTGGCTGTGTCAGGGTCATTGGCCCCAAACAGCTGATAGAGGTATCTCAGCAGATTTCGGATTTTGTTCTTCTTCACTAAATATGCAACAAGGAAGGGACATAATTAATAAAGCTCAAAAAAATTCATCTCACAAATCCTTTAAAAGAACTGATTTTGTGTGATTCTACCTAGGTCATCAATGCTGTGTGTCTTTATTAACCTCTTTCCTGTTTTTGCACATGAATTTGGCCACACCTTGGGCCCCCACCACTCCAGTAATCCCAAGGCTCTGATATACACCCACTTGAGCCAGAGAAAGATCTTCTCCAAGGATGTTGGCAAAGGGCATCAAGGCTCTGTTATTAGCTGAAGTTTGATTTTCTTCGCATTCTAGAAGTATTCCTTCACCTTGGTAAACTCCTAAAATAGCTTTTCTCAAACTGTTTACTCTGGAACTGTAATGCTGTAAGAAGCAACTGAAAAGAATGTTCCAAGATCAAATACCTGAGGGAATCACTCCAACCTCTAGCCCTTTTCTTAAATTTTCATGATGTTATGAAACTGAGAAGTTGTCTAGTCATGAAACCAGTTCACAGTTGCTTAACCCACTCTCTCCTAAGTTTATTTGACCATGGATATTTCTCTCTTTTCCTCATTCCTTCCTTTAATAGCTTTCTTCCTTCTTACCATTAATATTAGTGGAACACCTCTGATATCTTGTGTAGTGGGGTTTCACAGCACCTCCTTTGAAAAATGCAGTCCTAAGACACATAATAGTGAGGAGTGTTTTTCTCCATGAGTTTGTGGAAGTCCAGATCTGAGAGAATCAAGATTATCAGGTTGGTCTCCATTTATTTTTCATCCAAACTTTTAATCTTATTTCAAAAGGCATATTTTACAATAATTTTTCAGTGTATCTCTAGTTTAGGATTCCCCAGATCTTTTGCCCATCTCAGAAGAGAAGTTCATAATTTTATGTTACACTTTAGCAAATGCATGGCTGGTGCAGACTACAGAATTTCATAAAATCTATCCTGTTAAAAGTCATATAATTTATGGATTTGGATATGGAACTTCATTCCAAATTTTTTGTGAGAAAAGAAATTTCTGAGAGTTCCTTGGTGGCATAGTGGTTATGATTCTGGGCTTTCACTGCCATGGCTTAGGTTCAAACCCTGGTTGGGGAACTCAGATCCTGCAAGCCTAGTGGCATGGCCAAAAAAAAGTAATTTTTATTAATGGTGGGCTCTTTACTAATTGGACTTCTCAGGTGACACGGTGGTAAAGAACCCACCTGCCAATGGAGAATATGCAAGAGATGTGGGTTTGATCCCTGGGTCGGGAAGGTCCCCTGGAGTACAAAATGGCAACCCCACCCCAGTATTCTTGCCTGGAAAATTCTATGGACAGAGGAGCCTGGTGAGCTATAGTTCATGGGGTCGTGAAGAGTTGGACATGACTGAGCACCTTAGCATGCACATATGCATGCAAATTTTTATTAATTGAAATACATAATTTAATTAATATAAAACAACATATCAGTTCAGTTCAGTTCAGTCACCCAGTCATGTGCAACTCCTTGCAGTCCCATAGACTGCAGCACACCATGCTTCCCTGTCCATCTCCAATTCCTGGAGCTGTCCATCTCCAATATCCTTTAGGATGGACTGGTTGAATCTCCTTGCAGTCCAAGGGACTCTCAAGAGGCTTCTCCAACACCACACTTCAAAAGCATCAATTCTTTGGTGCTCAGCTTTCTTTATAGTCCAACTCTCACATCCATACATGACTACTGGAAAAACCATAGCCTTGACTAGATGGACCTTTGTTGGCAAAGTAATGTCTCTGCGTTTTAATATGCTGTCTAGGTTGGTCATAACTTTCCTTCCAAGGAGTAAGTATCTTTTAATTTCATGGCTGCAATCACCATCTGCAGTGATCTTGGAGCCCAAAAAAGTAAAGTCTGACACTGTTTCCACTGTTTCCCCATATATTTGCCATGAAGTGATGGAACTGGATGCCATGATCTTAGTTTCTGAATGTTGAGCTTTAAGCCAACTTCTTCACTTTCACTCTTTCACTATCATCAAGAGGCTCTTTAGTTCCTCTTCACTTTCTGCCACAAGTTGGTGTCATCTGCATATCTGAGGTTATTGATATTTCTCCTGGCAATCTTGATTCCAGCTTTTGCTTCCTCCAGCTTTTGTTTCTCATGATGTACTCTGCATATAAGGTAAATAAGCAGGGTGACAATATACAGCCTTGATGTACTCCTTTTCCTATTTGGAACCAGTCTGTTGTTCCATTTCCAGTTCTAACTGTTGCTTCCTGACCTGCATATAGGTTTCTCAAGAGGCAGGTCAGGTGGTCTGGTAGTCCCATCTCTTTCAGAATTTTCCACAGTTTATTGTGATCCACACAGTCAAAGGCTTTGGCATAGTCAATAAAACAGAAATAGATGTTTTTCTGGGACTCTCTTGCTTTTTTGATGATCCAGCAGATGTTGGCAATTTTTGATTCCTTGCCTTTTGGTTCCTCTGCCAAAACCAGCTTGAACCTCTGCTAAAACCAGCTTGAACATCTGGAAGTTAATGGTTCACATATTGCTGAAGCCTGGCTTGGAGAATTTTGAGCATTACTTTATAGTGTGTGAGATGAGTGCAGTTGTGAGGTAGAGCATTCTTTGGCATTGTCTTTCTTTGGGATTGGAATGAAAACTGACCTTTTCCAGTCCTGTGGCCACTGCTGAGTTTTCCAAATTTGCTGGCATATTGAGTGCAGCTCTTTCACAGCATCATCTTTTAGGATTTGAAATAGCTCAACTGGAATTCCATCACCTCCACTAGCTTTGTTCGTAGTGATGCTGCCTAAGGCCCACTTGACTTCACATTCCACGATGTCTGGCTCTAGGTGAGTGATCACACCATCGTGGTTATCTGGGTCATAAAGATCTTTTTTGTACAGTTCTTCTGTGTATTCTTGCCACTTCTTCTTAGTATCTTTTGCTTCTGTTAGGTCCCTACCATTTCTGTCCTTTATTGTGCCCATTTTTCCACGAAATGTTCCCTTGGTATCTCTAATTTTCTTGAAGAGATCTCTAGTCTTTCCCATTCTGTTGTTTTCCTCTATTTCTTTGCAGTGATCTCTGAGGAAGGCTTTCTTATCTCTCCTTGCTATTCTTTGGAACTCTGCACTCAAATGGGAATATATTTCCTTTTCTCCTTTACTTTTTGCTTCTCTTTTCACAGTTATTTGTAAGGCCTCCTCAGACAGCCATTTTGCTTTTTTGCATTTCTTTTCCATGGGGATGGTCTTGATCCCTGTCTACTGTACAATGTCACGAACCTCTGTCCGTAGTTCATCAGGCACTCTGTCTATCAGATCTAGTCCCTTAAATCTATTTCTCACTTCCACTGTATAATCATAAGGGATTTGATTTAGGTCTAGTGGTTTTCTCCCCTTTCTTCAATTTAAGTCTGAATTTGGCAATAAGGAGTTCATGATCTGAGCCACAGTCAGCTCCCGGTCTTATTTTTGCTGATTGTATAGAGCTTCTCCATCTTTGGCTGCCAAGAATATAATCAATCTGATTTTGGTGTCGACCATCTGGTGATGTCCACGTGTAGAGTCTTCTCTTGTGTTGTTGGAAGAGGGTGTTTGCTATGACCAGTGCGTTCTCTTGCCAAAATTCTGTTAGCCTTTGCCCTGCTTCATTCTGTCCTCCAAGGCCAAATCTGCCTATCACTCCAGGTGTTTCTTGACTTCCTTACTTTTGCATTCCAGTCCCCTATAATGAAAAGGACATCTTCTTTGGGTTTTAGTTCTAAAAGCTCTTGTAGGTCTTCATAGAACCGTTCAGCTTCTTCAGTGTTACTGGTTGGGGCGTAGGCTTGGCTTATCGTGATCTTGAATGGTTTGCCTTGGAAATAAACAGAGATCATTCTGTCGTTTTTGACAAGTAACACAAGTACTGCATTTTGGACTCTTTTTTTGACCATGATGGCTGCTCCATTTCTTCTAAGGGATTCCTGCCCACAGAAGTAGATATAATGGTCATCTGAGTTAAATTTACCCATTCCAGTCCATTTTAGTTTGCTGATTCCTAGAATGTCGACATTCAACTCTTCCTGTTTGCTGCTGTTGCTGCTAAATCGCTTTAGTTGTGTCCGACTCTGTGCGACCCCACAGATGGCAGCCCACCAGGCTCCTCTGTCCCTGGGATTCTCCAGGCAAGAACACTGGAGTGGCTTGCCATTTCCTTCTCCAATGCATGCATGCATGGTAAGTCGCTTCTGTCGTGTCTGACTCTGTGCGACCGCATAAACGGCAGCCCACCAGGCTCCTCCGTCCACAGGATTCTCTAGGCAAGAATACTGGAGTGGGTTGCCATTTCCTTCTCCTGTTTGATCACTTCCAATTTGCCTTGATTCATGGACCTAACATTCCAGGTTCCTATGCAATATCGCTCTTTAGAGCATCGGACATTGCTTCTATCACCAGTCACATCCAAAACCGGATGTTGTTTTTGCTTTGGCTCCATCCCTTCATTCTTTCTGGAGTTATTTCTCCACTGATCTCCAGTAGCATATTGGGCACCTACCGACCTGGGGAGTTCATCTTTCAGTGACCTATCTTTTTGCCTTTTCATACTGTTCATGGGGTTCTCAAGGCAAGAATACTGAAGTGGTTTTCCATTCCCTTCTCCAGTGGACCACATTCTGTCAGACCTCTCCTCCATGACCCGTCTATCTTGGGTGGCCTCACACGGCATGGCTTAGTCTCATTGAGTTAGACAAGGCTGTGGTTCGTGTGATCAGATTGGCTAGTTGTCTGTGATTGTGGTTTCAGTCTGTCTGCCCTCTGATGCCCTTTCTCAGTGCCTACTGTCTTACTTGGGTTTCTCTTACCTTGGACGTGGGGTATCTCTTCACGGCTGCTCCAGCAAAGCTCAGCCACTGCTTCTTACCTTGGACATGGGTTGCTAACCCACAGATTAGCAACACTGAAAACCTCTACAGCCCCTGGGGCTAGAGGGACATAGGAAACAAACGAAATGAGCAGTCCAGAAGCCTGAGTGATGGTGAATTAGAATCCATGGTGAGCTGCCCTGGGGGGAGTTGGATCACAGAGGGAGGGACTGTCTGCAGATAACTGGTGAGAGCTACCTCACCTCTGGAGCAAGAGAGAAGAGGGTAAGTAATCCTGGCTTTTCTCCTGCTCTCCAGTGCCTCCCTTTGGCTGAACCTACCTGGAAGTCATTTGGCAAGGCCCATGAAAAGCTATTGATAGCTATTAATAGCAGAAGAAGGGTTGAGGACAAGAAGTTAAGAACATTAATTTCACATTAAAGCTAACAAGTGACTGCCTTACACAGGGAATCATAGGTCAGTATTTGAGAGTAAGAATTAGGAATAAGCCACAATATACAGTCTGAAGATGTCTTCTTATATCATTTAAATCCAGACATAAAACTAGAATATTAATGGCTATTTTGCTTTTGAAAAGAATCTGGAGACAGTTTGAAGCAAATCAATGGCTCATGTTGGGTCATTATTTTTTAGGTCCAAGAAAGAGATCCTTCAATGAGCAAACCCCAGAGAAATGTGATCCCGACTTCACACTTGATGCCATGACACAGTCCAAGGAGGAAAAGTTACCTCTAAGGACAAAATATTCAAATTTGTGCCTAGTATCTGTGGAACAGCCTGGGAAACACTCCAAGCTGACAGTCTGCAAATCCCCTAGTCCAGCTTTTCCCACCACTCTCCTCGCTTGCGGTATTCCGGCACACAATTCTTCCTGTTCCCTGAACAGAAGCCTGCTTCTACCCACAGTGCCTATGTGCTGTGGTTCTTTTTGAGGAGACTAACCCTCTGCGCCTAGATGTTTGCATGGCTGAAACTCTTGTCATCTGGTCTCGGGTTTTTTTTTATTTAATATATTTTTTATTGAAGGATAATTGCCTCACAGAATTTCACTGTTTTCTCTCAAACCTCAACATGAATCAGCCATAGGTTTCCAGTAGTCATGTATGGATGTGAGAGTTGGACTATAAAGAAAGCTGAGCGCCGAAGAAAGGATACTTTTCAACTGTGGTGCTGGAGAAGACTCTTGAGAGTCCCTTGGACTGCAAGGAGATCCCACCAGTCCATCCTAAAGGAGATCAGTCCTGGGTGTTCATTGGAAGGACTGATGCTGAAGCTGAAACCCCAATACTTTGGCCACCTGATGCAAAGAGCTGACTCATTTGAAAAGACCCTGATGTTGGGAAAGATTGAGGGCAGGAGGAGAAGGGGCCAACAGAGGATCAGATGGTTGGATGGCTTCACTGACTCAATGGACATGAGTTTGGCTAAACTCTGGGAGTTGGTGATGGACAGGGAGGCCTGGTGTGCTGTGGTTCATGGGGTCACAAAGAGTCGGACATGACTGAGCCACTGAATTGAACTGAACTGATACATATCTCCCCTCCATAATGAACCTCCCTCCCATCTCCCTCCCCATCCCACCCCTCTGGGTTGTCACAGAGCCCCTGTTTGAGTTTCCTGAGCCAGACAGCAAATCCCTGTTGGCTATCTATTTTACATATGGCAATGTAAGTTTCCATGGTACTCTCTCCATACATCTCACCCTCTCCTCCCCTCTCCCCATGTCCACAAGTCTAGTCTCTAGGTCTGTTTCTCCACTGTTGCCCTGTAAATAAATTCTTCAGCAGCATTCTTCTAGATTCCGTATATATGTGTTAGATTAGGTGTTCAACTTTCTCTTTCGGACTCACTTCACTCACATGTATCCCACTGGTCTCAGTTTTAAATGTCTCCTTTGACAGATCTTCCTTGACATTCAAGAGAAAGTGTCTACCCTCGAGCCCTGTCTCCAATCATTCTGTATCATCACTTCATGTTATATTCATAATAATGCTTCTACCTCGCCAGAATTGCCTCCTTTTTCTTGCAGTGCCTACTTTCTCCTCCTTCTGATATCTAAGCGTTCTTGGCAGTGTTGCTTGCACTGCCCCGTGTGCCCACAAGAGTGCTGGCACGGCGGTGCTGCCGAGTGTCGTGTAGGTGACTCTGCGACCCCCAGACTGTAGCCCACCAGGCTCCCCTCTCCGTGGAATTCTCCCGGCAAGGATACTGGAGTGGGTTGTCATTTCCTACTCCAGGGGATCTTCCTGAACCGTAGATTAGTTACTGTGACTCAATGATAGGTATCAGGCACTTCCTATATGCCAGGCACGTATAGTATGCATATAACCTATAACATAGCCACTGTGATGATCCCATTTGCATAGTTAAAATTAAGTAACTTTTCTCTTCACTCTGCTCCTTGCAGAGCGCTGGCCTCCCTGCAGCTTTCCTCAAATCCACCCGCACACTGGTACCTCTGGCTGTCTCCCTTGCTGTTCTCTCAGCCAATAGTATTCTTCCTCCAGACAGTTTCATAGCTCACGCCTTCCCCTCGCTCACGTCCTCGCTCAAACCTCTCTGTCTCACGAAGCCCTTCCCTGCCGTGTGTATAAATTACGGCAGTCCTCTCCGAGCCCTCTACTCCCTATCTCGCTCTATTTTGCTCCTTTTTCTCTCTCTACTAGAGTGTTAGCTTCATAAGGACCAGGATTTTGATGTGTTTTGTTCACTGTTGTGTCACTGAGGTTAGGGAGCTAATAAATGACAAGAGTTGGGATTTTGGCTGGTGTAGCTGATTCCAAGAGGCTTCCCAAGTGGCTCAGTGGTAAAAGAACCCACTTGCAGTGCAGGAGATGCAGGTTTGATCCCTGGGTCAGGAAGATCCCCTGGAGAAGGAAATGGCAACCCACTCTAGTATTCTTGCCTGGGAAATCCCATGCACAGAGGATTCTGGTGGACCACAGTCCATGGGGTTGCAAATGAGTTGGATGGGACTAAACAACAGTGAGCTGATTCCAAACTCTGTGCTATCCATCTCTGCATGAGCCTCACAGACTTAGTTAAGGACTGGGTCACTGGAGAGGTAAAAGGAACACATATCTTATAGTCCATAGCTTTGGAGGATTTCCTTGTAATTCATCTTATATTTAGTCAATTTATTATGTTCTTTGCCTTAGATGTGTCCCTAGCTTGGTCATAAATTTCCAACCAAAAATAAGGTCTTTCTTTGATTCATTATTAACAGGAAAAAGCCTTAGGGCCTTCACGTCATGCTATATGAATATTCCATGGGAATTAGTGAGCTTGGATTTCCAGGAGAAACCCAAGAGACTGATGCTGCTGTCCATGAACCTAACACTGAGATGACTACCTTTTCCACTGCAGATAGGTACTGAAGGGATGAAATCATCTAGGCTGAGGTGGAAGCCTGTGTTGGTCATTCATGATTGCAGTGAATTCCTGTCTTTAATCTTCTGAAATTAACTAACTAGAACATACAGAAAAAATTTAAATATTAACCTCTTCCATGTATAGTGTTATTAAGATATATTTTGTGCAATTTTGAGTTCATTCTCAATTTTATGATACATTCAAAGAAGAAAAGCAAACTATGGAAGATGGCTACTCCAAATTTATTAAAGGTAACTTTCCTAGAATTGAAAATAAAATAGATGCAGCATACAACTAACCTGGCAGGTTTTCTATTATAGAAAGTACTGTTTTTTAAAAACCTTCAAGATTGACTGTCATCTAAATAAATCAATTTAAAGGATATTCTTAAAATTTATATGTATATGGGGCTATCTAAAAAATCTTGGGGTATTACAGCAATTCTTTTCTTTTAGTTTTCTCCCTATTTTCCAGGCATTATGCAATGTTTCTTCTTTGTATATTAATTTTTGAATAAAAAAATTTGTCATTTACAATATGTAACAACTTCCTGGGACTTCCCTGGCTGTTCCGGGGTTAAGAGTTCACGCTCCAATGCAGGGGGCACACTTTTGATCCTTGATTGGGGAACTAAGATCCCACATGTCCTGTGGTGCAGCCAGAAGGAAAAAAAAAAAGGTAAAATTATGCAACATCTTCTCCGTTAGGAAATTGAGGTAACAAGGTGTTTTAAAAATAGAGTTTCTCTCTCATTGTTTAAATATGAGGGATTTTAAAATACACTAAAAGTGCTTGTTGTTAAACCCACTCAGGCCCCATTTCTCTAACTGGTTTCCATCTCTCTTATTTACTGCCAAACAAACTTTCCAGAGACATTTGAGCAAGAGTATTCTATTCCTGGTTGTTTTCTCCTACAGTATTTGGTTAAACCTGTCAGAGGTGGACATTCAGGAACCACTCTTTTTAACAAAACACAATAAAAATTAAAATTTATTAGGAACAAGCCCAGGAAATTGTGTTTTGAGTTTCAGATGTCATACTCAAGTAAGAGCTAAAAAGAATTTCACTTTTTCTTGCAGATTCTAATTATTTCTTTCATGGGCCAACCCAGGATGAATGCAAGCTCTCTGAAGATCATGAAGTTCAGATGTTAAAAGGAAAGGACCTCCTGAATTGCTGACCTTCTGTTTTGCAGCTTCAGTATCTAAAATAATGGATTATGTCATGATTGTGCATAAGTAAGTTGGGTGGGGCACTCTTACACCTTAATCTAGAGTGTAAATATGATTAAGTATTTAAATTCTAGCTTCAGTTCAGTTCAGTTCAGTCTTTCAGTCATGTCCAACTCTTTGCAGCCCCATGGACTGCAGCACGCCAGGCCTCCCTGTCCATCACCAACTCCCAGAGCTTACTCAAACTCACGTCCATTGAGTCAGTGATGCCATCCAACCATCTCATCCTCTGTTGTCCCCTTTCTCCTCCCGCCTTCAATCTTTCCCAGCATCAGGGTCTTTTCAAATGAGTCAGCTCTTTGCATCAGGTGGCCAAAGTATTGGAGTTTCAGCTTCAACATCAGTCCTTCCAATAAATATTCAGGACTGATTTCCTTTAGGATTGACTGGTTGAATCTCCTTGCAGTCCAAGGGACTCTCAAGAGTCTTCTCCAACACCACAGTTCAAAAGTATCAATTCTTCTGTGCTCAGCTTCTTTTATGGTCAAACTCTCACATCCATACATGACTACTGGAAAAACCATAGCTTTGACTAGATGGACCTTTGTTGGCAAAGTAATGTCTCTGCTTTTTAATATGCTGTCCAGGTTGGTCATAACTTTCCTTCCAAGGAGTAAGTATCTTTTAATTTCATGGTTGCAGTCACCATATGCAGTGATTTTGGAGCCCCAAAAAATAAAGTCTCTCACTGTTTCCCCATCTATTTGCTGTAAAGTGATGAGACCAGATGCCATGATCTTAGTTTTCTGAATGTTGAGCTTTAAGCCAACTTTTTCACTCTCCTCTTTCACTTTCATCAAGAGGCTGTTTAGTTCTTCTTCCCTTTCTGCCGTATGGGTGGTGTCATCTGCATATCTGAGGTTATTGATATTTCTCCCAGCAATCTTGATTCCAGCTTGTGCTTCATCCAGCCCAGCATATAAATTCTAGTTTAGTTCTCTCTTTTTGTTATAGAGCACTTGTGAGCACATTTCATGGGGTTGTGGGCCAACCAACCAACCAAACAGAAAGACAGAAGGAAAGAAAATGAGAGACTAGAGCAAGGCAACCATCAGTGAGTGTTTATAAAAATCGTTATTTTTGTGTTGGTGTCATTGTTCAGTCACTCAGGCGTGTCCAGCTTTTTGCGACCCCCATGGACTGCAGAATGCCAGGCTTCCCTCCCAGAGCCTGCTCCACTGAGTTGGTGAAGCCATCCAACCATCTCATCCTCTGTCGTCCCCTTCTTCTGCTTTCAATCTTTGCCAGCATCGGGTTCTTTTCTAATGAGTCAGATCATTACATCGTGTAGTTAGAGTCAAATCATTTACCTTTTAGAAAAATAAAGATACTACTGTCATGTCAACACCAATAATTTACAACATGCTAAACTGAAGCAAAATATTTTAGCTTGAAGGTTCTTTGATTTATGAATTTTTATAATTTTAACCCAACTCAAATGGCTCATTGTTTCTATTATTTCTAAGCTGAAACACCCCTATGCTTTACTAAAGGGTTATTCATAAATGTTTTTGGTTCTTTCCTGGGTGATGTTTTGAACTTAGAAACTGATGATGACATACGTTTTAAAAAGTCCCATATTGCTTATGTCTGAATCAGCAGTAGACATATACCTACACATATCTAATTTCCTCTGCAGTCTTGTTTGCTCATTCTATAGGTTTTCAGATTTCCCAGTGATTCGTCAGCTTGTTAGAACCATTTGTACACACTAGCTCAGCCTCATTGTGTTAAAGGTGTCATTTGAAACCACAAACCACTTCACCAGAAGGCCTGTTAAAATGAATTTTAACAATTAATCTGAGATAAGGACTTGTGTTGACAAGAAGCTTGCCAACAAATTTCCGTGTGATGACACGTCCTGATCACTGTATGAAACCACTCCTCTCTGAATGATAGCCTATAGGCAAGAAATTTGATGATTTTTCTAAGGAATTGATTTCTACTTTAAGCTGAGGAAATTTTATTTATTCCCCTGAGAAAATTACAAAATGTGCAACAGCATGTTCTCATTAACCTTTCTGTGTTTTATCCTTTGCACTGAAAAATGCAAATAAATGAAATGAAATAAGAAATTAATAACCTATTAAAGCTGTTTGATAGTAAGCATAATTTTTAAAGTTGAAAAATGGTGACATTGATTTTTATTGTTCATTAAAAATGTTTCTTTGTGGAGGAGAGAATGCTGTAATCACCCCAAGAAAAAGGCTCTGATCTTATTCTTTCCTTCATCTTCATAGTGACTAGTGATGTATCCTGCATTGTTGATGCCCAGTGTTCACTGATTTAATAACTCAAAAATTCTAGTTTAAGATGGTGCCATTTCTAGATATAAATGAAGATCTATAAATACAGTTAGCCTACTTTACTCTTTTCACCCACTTTCAAACATTAAATATCACTTGTTTTTAAACTTCTTGTTCAAGGACTTATTTTTTATTATCTAATGTGATTTTATAAAAATGTATTGGTAAAAACAAATGCTTTCTACTGAATTGATTTCCTGTAAACTTAGTAGATGAATCAAATTTTTGGATGATTTTCACTTACTCTCAAAATAAAATGTACATGGAAGAGGCTTAGAATGAATTATTATTTTGCATTGCTGATTGAGCCTAATTCAAATCTTGAGCTCATTAAAAAAAAAAAAAAATCTTGAGCTCATAAGAAATAATCTACTGTAGGGATCTATTTGGCTCTATTTTGGATAAAAGCATAATAAACTTCCCTCAAGTAGTTGGCTACATTTGATAGGTTTTTCTGGTTTTCTCTGAGGTGCTGGCTAATATAGATTATAGCACTTTATTTTAAGGATATCCCTTCCCTTCTCACCCTAATCTGTATTCATGCTCCTTCTGTTTGTCTTAGTGTGTTTCTGACTTAAGCTTCTCTCTGACTCTTGGTCACTTAAACTAACTTGCGCTTTCAACAATTTGATCAATCCGAAAATCATGGCCCATATTGCTCTATCCATTTACATCTACAAGGAATCAAAGACGGCATTCTGATTTCATAGTATTAAATGTGTGAAGTTCTAAAAGGAATAATAGACTAGAGGCCCCTCCAGGACTGTTTTCTGGAGTCATTGGACCAAAGGTACTTCTATTGTTTTAAACTTGAAAATCAAGACACTTTGGAGTCCTAGCTTTCATGAGCCCTCCCAGAGCTTTGGGAACCAAGCAGCTCTGGGAAAATATCTGAGAAAATATCTGAGAATGGAGAGAGTAGAGGTCATATTCCATGGCAGTTAAAAACATGACGTCTTCAACCGAATGGCCGGGATTCAAATGCCAAGTAGTAGCGTTTTATTAACCATATCACCTTAAATGTGTATTTGACTTCTCCGTGTCTCAGATTATTTGTTTGTAAAGTGAAAACAAGTACCTTCCAACAGTACCTACTTCATAAGGCTGTTAAGAGATAACACCTTTTAAGTCTAGCCTGCAGTAATCCCTCAGTATGCTAGCCATTATATTGTATTCCAATATACTGTATTCTAACACGTCCTTCTATTTGTGCCTGGACCTGTAGGGAATTTGTGCAAGGCTCCTTGTTGGTTGAGAGGTCACACCAGTGCTTTTAAATTCCAACCACAGCACTCAATCCCGTGATGAGTCTCTAAGCCTGGTTCTGGTCCAATTCTGTGGCCTTCGGGTATACGTAATATTTACCTCTTAGGTGCTCTGGAAAAAAATGAAGTTTAAAACTGACCAGGTTATAAACATTCTAGAAACAAGACTAGGTTTCTCTTTATGGAAAGAAGTATACTGTCTTGATAGTCTTATCAGAAAAAGCAAAAGCAGTCACTCTCCTGAAAAGGGGAACAATTTTTTGCCAAGTGAAGTGAAAATTTTACTCCCTGTTTCTTCCCACAATAGCCATAAATATGCTGAGGCCGTTATTTTGCAAGATGGTTTTTGAGACCCTACTGAAAGGAGAGAAGCCCTCATATTATGTTTCCCTCAAATTCTACCACAAACCACACTTCTTGGGAGGAAAAAAAAAAAAAGTCGCCATGTAAGCATGTTTACCTTTAACTGACTAGGAAGTTGAAACTTGTCCATAATTGATGACTCATCACCATAAGCCTATAAAAGTAAAGGTACTTGTCTGGGAAAAGGCAGCTGCCTCCAGGCACGATCATCCAAGATGCACCCAAGGGTCCTGGCTGGCTTCCTCTTCTTCAGCTGGACGGCTTGTTGGTCCCTGCCCCTTCCCGGTGATGGAGATTCTGAAGACTTGTCTGAGGAAGACTTCCAGTTTGCAGAGGTAGAGTATTTTAACAATTCCAGTGATGTGATATGTCTCACAAATGCCCTTCTCTTTAAAAGAGGGTTGTTTTGCTCTCTTTTTTTTAGAACTACCTGAAATCGTACTACTATCCTCAGAATCCTGCTGGAATCCTGAAGAAAAGTGCAGCAAGCTCTGTGATTGACAGGCTTAGAGAAATGCAGTCATTTTTCGGCTTAGAGGTGACTGGCAGACTTGATGATAACACCTTAGATATCATGAAAAAACCAAGATGTGGGGTCCCTGATGTGGGTGAATACAATGTTTTTCCTCGAACTCTCAAGTGGTCCAAAATGAACTTAACCTACAGGTAAGTCATAGACTATTCTTTCTTTAATATTTGCTGCTTTTTGTAGTATCAAATGTCTAATTTTCAGCGCAAGCTACAGACGACAGAACATGTGTTGTCCCATTGTTTCAAGTAGGCCTTCGATTTTAAACTGGAAGTTAAGTAGGTCTAGAAGTGACTTTGGGCTTCCTTGGTGGCTCAGATGGTAAAGGGTCCACCTGCAATGCAGAGGACCTGGGTTAGATCCCTGGGTTGGAAGATCCTCTGGAGGAGGGCATGGCAACCCACTCTAGTATTCCTGCCTGGAGAATCCCATGGACAGAGGTGCCTGGAAGGCTATGGTCTTGAGGTTGCAGAGTCAGCCCCGACTTAGCGATTAAGCACAGAGCATACACAGAGAGACAGGAGTAACTTTAATACTGTTGATGAGAATATCTTATAATAGCTATTACATATTATTGTTGCATTCAGCCAGCATTATTTTTATTGCAAAATTAAATATGTTTCTTTCAGGTATAAAATCAAAATAGAAGAGTAGTTTCAAGAAAATTTGAAAATGTAACAGTCATATTTATTATAAGAGTGCTAAAAATGGAGAGTTTCATTCTCTCATGAACTTTACAGAACTATTTCATTTGTTTAGACCATAGTGATACAAAACTTTTAGCATGGCAGCCATATAAGTTTTAGTAAACATCTAAATACTTTAAATTTAAGATGTCAAATATTTGGAGATACTCAAGTATCTAATCAAGTTCTTCATGACGTTATATGTCTTTATATGTATGTCTTTATATGACATCATAATTAATAAGTTATTTGAAACAATGGACCTCTAATAGAACTTTTAGAGAAGCCATTGCATGTTGAGTTGAAAAGCGGTACTCCAAGAAAATATATTCTAAAAGAGCTTTCACTTTTCAAAAATTTGATTCAAGCTTTTTCTGTTAAATAGAATTGTGAATTATACACCTGATCTGACTCATTCTGAAGTGGAAAAGGCCTTCAGAAAAGCCTTCAAGGTGTGGTCTGATGTGACACCTCTGAATTTTACCAGAATTCACAATGGCACTGCTGATATCATGATCTCTTTTGGAACGAAAGGTAATGATGCAGAATAATTTTTGAACATTTTTATATTCTACTATTGGCTCCATTATTTTATTCCTTCTTTCAGTTATTCATTAGTTCTTACAGAATCCAACAAAAATTCACCAAGCACCTGGGCTAGGCACTACTGGTATAATTAGATTTGTAACTCTTGCTTTTGTGTATAGAGCATGGTGACTTCTACCCATTTGACGGACCCTCTGGTCTGCTGGCTCATGCTTTCCCTCCTGGACCAAATTATGGAGGAGATGCTCATTTTGATGATGATGAAACCTGGACAAGTAGTTCCAAAGGTAACATTTCTTATAAAGCTATAATTCATGATTATCAGATCCCATTGAAAAGAAGTTAAGAAGCATACTGTAAATTATATTTGGTATTTGATTATATTTTCCAAAAAAGTTTAATTAGTATAATAATCTTCTACTTAGTTTCTACAAATGGCATTTCTACAAGACAATATGAAACATTAAAAATGAGCAAAATCTACTTAGTCTAGTGGCTTGAGGGAGACTAGCTAACTCTGAAATAGGATCAAAATACTTTCTGTTAACCAAGGTTTTATTACTGTGGACTACTTCTGACTTATGAAGAAGTATGGTTTATTACAAATATAAATCTAAAAACTATTAGGGCTAAATATGTAGATCATAAATAAGTTGGATATGAGTTGAAATAGTTTTTTTCCTTTGTAGAAATATTAATGGCACAAATCCAGTCATATTTCTATTCTCTGTTATATGATTACTTCTTTAGACTTGTCTATTCCACTGATTTTTACAAATACCACTCTAGCAAATCAATATAGTTTCTTACTTCAGAAAGTCTGAGACAAACCAGATTAAAATGTATTTGCAAAAGCAAAATGAAACTGTTGAGAGAGTTCAGTCAGTAGTTGAATCTTCAAGGCTCAAAAGAATTGAGAATGCTAATTTAGGCATAAAAGCCAAATTATTTCGACTAAGACTTAATTTTGGAGCTATGTGGACTCTTAATTGTGATAATTAGAGGGTAGTCCTCAAAAACATCTGGTCTTTATTATTCATTTAAAAATAGGAATTATTTTTCCAAAAAGTAAACCTGGGCCTTGAGTAATCAATGTCTCAATGCCTATGCTGCCAATCTGTCTTTGGAGGGAAAGGTAAGAGTTTGCATATTTCAAGTCTGAATATTTCACAGATAAGGATGGTTTTAGGAAAAAGGAGCAGCACCTAGTATTGTTAAGACATAGCCACAGTAAGCCTCAGTTTTTGGTTCCTATGTAAATTCTGGGTTTGAAATGTTTAATTGAAATGAATAACCATCCTGCAGTCTGCACAATTCGCTAAGTTGGTCACATATTTTCTTCATGTACAGGCTATGATAACAAAGGGTATTTAAGGTCAAACTGAAACCACTGGCTCCAGCTTTCATGTGTTTTTCTCTCTCAGCAGTTTATTTTTTTCCAATTTAAAATACCAGAAGCATCAAAAATTTGTGGGAAGAATGACTGGAGGAAATAATGTAAGCACAGAGACACAGTAGTCTTCGCCAGTAGAGGAAGGTTGGCCAATCGTGTCTAGAGTTTCTGCGTCTTTAAATTCTAGAGTATAGAGAGATACTGGAAAGGAGCATTTGGTAGGAATTTGTTCCCAGGTAGATTCTTGGAGACTGTATTTAGTGCATTCTCTATGCTTGGTCATCATACCTTTGATTGCTGGCTCCTATTTAGATGATTTTCTAGGCAGCACCCTAGATATGTATCACCCTATTTTTCCCCCATGCGTGTCCATTTAAGGTCATCACTCTCTTACTTTCCTCACTGACATGAGAAAGCAAGGGGCAAATCAGGATTACTAGTGTCTTCACAATAAAACCTTATTGATCGCTAATCAGTCTGTTGATGATCGGTGTAGGCAGCTGTAATCAAAGGGTTACCAAACTATTTACAATGATTAAATCAACGTTTTAAATCTTCCTTTAAGCAACTGAATACTAACTTTAAAAACTGAGTCAAATAGGCAAGGAGAAATGATGACATAATAACTAGAGGAAGAAAAGAGCATTTATTCTGTGCCTCGGTCACTGGAGGACTTTTTTTCTCAGTTCCTTTGTTTCCTTACAGGCTACAACTTGTTTCTTGTTGCTGCCCATGAGTTTGGCCATTCCTTAGGTCTGGACCACTCCAAGGACCCAGGAGCACTCATGTTTCCCATCTACACCTACACTGGCAAAAGCCACTTTATGCTTCCTGATGATGATGTCCAAGGGATTCAGTCTCTCTATGGTAACTACTGATAAATCAGCTTGACAGCAGAAGACATAACACATTTATTTTCTAAATTATTAATGAATTTACCATGAACAATATTACTGTCCTGGTTTTGTTAGTAACACATGGAGAAGCATGCTCATTTTTTCTTTAGATATCAATCTACCTGCTCAAGTAGAAAATATTCCATTCCCCAAAGTTTTTGTAGAATGTATCTCCTTGTATTTGTATTTTATACATTGCAAGGTACATTTGATATCCTGACAATACCTCTGACATAAGAAATGGCAATATTTTATTCTTCATTTGATGAATGAAGAAACTAAGGCTATAGAGTTTAAATGGTATATCTATAGTAACACAGCTGGGTGAAACACAGCTAGATAGGAACACAGATTTTGGGGTAGCTTTCACAAGGAGAAAGTGAGATTTCAACCAGCTTTTATAAATTGTGGATATTCTTTCAACTTCTCCTGTTTATTTACCACAGTAGAAACCATTCAAATGGCCCGTGGTAGTTTTTAACCAATATCTACAGTGAACATCTGTAAGAATTTCTTCCTTTATTTTCCTTCCAAATTTTCAATAATATTTACAAAATAATTAAACCTGAACCCCAACAAGCAAACATACCTACCATAAATAGAAGTACAGCCATAGTACACAGTCATCAGTGTAAACACTTCTAGAAGACAGAGCTCAGAAAACTGGGTCAGGCCAGCCCCAAGCTATTTTCCCTTCTGGATTGAAATCTACCACAGTAGCTCGTGAGGGCAGAGGCGAGAATTCTGCAGTTTTGACTATTTCTACTGTATCTTGGCTAAGGGACTTAATGACAGAACTAATAGGATATAGGTAGTGAAAAAGAAGTTTAGCATTATTTTATGTCCTGCAACCCTTTTGCACTCATGTGAGCTGGCTGGAAAGTTACCAGCAAGCTGCAAGTCATACATACCAGAGTGGCTGGGGCCTGGCCTTTCACTGAGATGCAGACGCACAGTGATAAACTCTAAAGCAAGGTGAGCTGATGCTGGCTGGTCAAGTAGGCTCGAGAAAGAGCCCAAAGGAGGGCTCCCACAGAGATGACGTGCTTCCAGAAATGGCTGTGAGAGCAATGTGTTTCTCAGGAGAAGTCTGAATAGGTTGTGCAAAGTATGGGGAAGTTTTCCCTAAAGTCTCTTGCTCCCCTAGCCCATTTCTGTCATCAACCTCAAGAAGGCTGAATTTGGAGCTGAGATGATTCTCAAGGGTCTTTAAAGTTGAAAACATAAGGGGAAGTCCCATAGGCAAGACGGTGGTAGCCCTGGAGGAAGGAGGTGGGATTACAGGTTCTTTGGCGCATTATGTAGGAGGTGGCAGGACCCACTGCCCTCCCTGGATGAAGCCCTTCCTGCTCTCCATTGGTAGGAGCAGGTCATCCTCAGTCACTTCCTTGACTCATTTCATCACTGCAGGTCCAGGAGATGAAGACCCCAACTCTAAACATCCGAAAACACCGGACAAATGTGACCCTTCCTTATCCCTTGATGCCATTACCAGTCTCCGTGGAGAAACACTGATCTTCAAAGACAGGTACTTTGGTATTATTTTATGAAACCTGCATGTAACAAATATTTCTAAAGTCATGTCTGAGATTACTAAAACATCTGGTCAGAATTCCAAAGGAGGTGAAGTTAGTAAAAATAACAGACCTTTGGACAGTTTATTTACATATATAAGATGAAATAAAATAACTGATGGATAAACATTTTACCTTTCAATGGATAATCTTGGCATTGTATAGCTTTCTTTTACATCTTTGGTTGTAGTTTTTCTTATAAAAATAACCAAATAAATATAGGAATACAATTTATTTATTTAACAAAATAATAATTGAAATCAATTACTATATTAGTAAGCTGTTATTCATAATTTCACATCAATTCCTTTTGGTATGGAAAAGCTTTGGTTCTGGTAACATATGAGCATGTTACAGCCTAAATCTACAGGTGATGAAAAATGAGATACTAATTTTTAATTTTGATACTGTTTTGATATCCTTATTTGTTCATTTACTGATTAATCCATTGTTTAATTATCTGTTAATTATCTGTATTATTCTCTCATCTGTGATCCAATAGCATTCCTTCCTCTTCTATTAGAGCTCCAATTTCATTTTGCTCCAGTATTTTCTCTTGTATCAGATTCCCCAGGCCATGAGATCTTCGGAGCATAATTTGTGTCAGTCACGTTTTCCTTGCAGAGCCCGACACAGTGCCTGGCATATTTGCTTGCCACTTGCAAGATATGCGAAACTGACAAAGAATGATCCCAGGACACAAAGGACCTGAAGCCTTCACAAAGGCTCTGGGAGACTTTTGGACTTCAGTATTTAGGCTGGAGTTAAGACAGAAACAGCTTGTTTAACTGGCGTTTAAACGGAAGTGGAAATCTTGCCCCTTCACAGGTGGTAGGGAACGGTTACGTCTGGCTTACCCGTGTTGATGTGGAGACAAGTGGCTAGCAGGATAGAAATACTGCACTCAAAGAAATGATGCAAACTCTGTGTTTTACTTTCGTGTCAGATTCTTCTGGCGGCTGCATCCTCAGCAGGTTGAAGCAGAGCTGTTTTTAACAAAATCGTTTTGGCCAGAACTTCCCAACCGTATTGATGCCGCCTACGAGCACCCTTCCCGTGACCTTATCTTCATCTTTAGAGGTAAGATTTCTACCAGTGAAACTTCGCATATGCCTGGAGCAGTCAGCGATGAACTTTAGCTACCCGAGATTTAATAAAATGATCACTGTCAAAAATATATATCTAAATTAAGAATCAAGTATAACAAAATGGAAGCAGAAAGCACCTGAAACCTTTCTGAAACCAAGTATCCAACTGAAACCAAGTGTCCTCAATCTGATAAGTAAAAGTCTGCATTATTACTCAAATCCATTCTTTGTTTCTCTTATTTCCTCTTAAAAATTATTTGTTGAGAAAATGTTATAACAATGTACATTTTTAACAATTCAAAAAAAATTATCCATAATTCCTCCTTCTGAGAGGTCAATTTATTTTCTCACTTTATTATCTAGTCCCTAATTATATGTAAAACATATATTAAACATTTCCATTCATAGTATGTATGCATTTTAATATTTTACTTGTTCCCTTGACATAGGTTCCCAAATTGCTATTCCAGCTTCATGATCATAATTTGTATTAACTACATAGATCCTACTACTGCTGTTTCTATTGTGTGACTATTATAATTAATATTATAATGAAGTTACTTTTTAGAGAAGAAGATAACTTTTGTACCAGTATAAAACTTGAGTTTTCAATCTAATTTTCTGTTCCTACTGTGCGGCTTCTTTCTATAGAAACCTTAATGAATTTTTAACCCAGCTCCAAACTTAATATTCAGAGTTAATAGTCAAACTAATATTCCATTTGCTATGCTTACATTTAGGAAATTAGGATCTTAATTTTGAAGAACGCTCATACTTTTGTGTTTCTTAAACATGGTGACCACAAACATTGACTAATTTATTTATAAATGTGTAAAGTGATTTTCTCTTTGCTAAAGTAAAGGTCTACATATGTGAGTTTTAATAGATTCCCTTGAATAATAAAATGATTCTTTCACTTATTCTAGGCAGAAAATTTTGGGCACTTAGTGGTTATGATATTCTGGAAGATTATCCCAAAAAAATATCTGAACTGGGATTTCCAAAAGACGTTAAAAAAATCAGTGCAGCCCTTCACTTTGAGGATTCAGGGAAGACGCTCTTCTTCTCAGAAAACCAAGTCTGGAGGTATGGGAACCATGTTTACTCCCCATAGTGTGTCAGAGGGCGAAGTGAGCCTCGAGCATCTCCAGTTGCTTAAAATTATCATCTCATGCATTACTTTAAATGTCAAACCAGTCATTCATTTATGTTCCATGTCAGCTCCTGCAGGTAGCCCCTAAGACAGGCATTTGAAAGTCTCAAGCCTTCTTGAAAAATACACGTGTAATTCTCAACCCTTCTGGGCCACGCTTTTCTTTCTTAGTCATTTGTTGTACTTAAGCCATGGCAAAACTCTCTCTCTTATTTTGACGCATTCGTTTCATCTTTCTCCTGGACTCTCTTTCTTGTCATCCTCTGCTAATTTCCATGCAAGTCCATCTTCTGGGGCCAGAGGGAACACAAGAATATGTACAGGATAAGACTGAGCGAGAGAGGGCCGCAGTTTCTAGTCTGTTGGTCCAGTGCAGAGGCTGGCCAGGAAGCTGCTAGGTCTATACTTTGCAAAGCCAGACCCTCGTGAAAACCAAGTAGAACTGGACTATCTGAAACATGCGTAGAGCTTAAGGCGGCATTGACATTGGCCATGTTTGTGAGCCCAAGTCAATTCAGGGATGATTATCTCATAGGTATCCAAAACTTGGAATTTTTTAAATGGTAGCTTTACTTCCTCTCTACACACACACATGTACACCCATGCATGCATGTGTACACACACACACTCTTGTATATATCGTCTTTACCTTTTGTCTTCTTATTTCTGATAATGACACTCACAACTTTAAATATGACTATTAAATATTACTATCTAGGTTCTACCTGGTCTAGTGTTTCTGTCCCTTTATCCTATATGAGGTCTGTGGTTTGGTCAAGATGAACTGCTTACCATATCTCAAATGCTTTGTGCTTTTATCTCTGCATAACCTTCCCTTACACAATTTTCTTTGCCAGAGGCCTTTCCCTACATTTATCCTCTTGACATTCTATCTGTTGTTTAAAGTTAATTTGAAATACCATTTTATGTACAGCCCTTCTTGATCACCTCATTCAAAGGCTATCTCCCTTCTCATGTATTTCCCATGACATCTCATGTGTATTCTATCATGATGTTTAGCCCCCATTGCCTAGTGTTACAATGTCATCTGTGTATATCTTAGCCTTCTTGATGGGCCAATGATTCTCAGCTTTTACCTATTGGAACGTACCTCAAGAATATAAAAAACTCTCATCAGTAACAGCAGGAAGAGTGCATCATGAAAGGTCTTTCTCCTAGGTTGATTTCAGAATGTGTTTGGTTGGCTAGAGTGTGACTTTGTGCTGGGGAAGAGGAGTGTGGAATATATAGTTATGGGAGGAGAAATCTATGCTTCCCACTCTCGCTTTATTACTACTATTTCCCTCTGTAACTTTCTTGTGCGGAAACTGAGCCTTAAATAGTTTTGTATCCATGACTGCCCTTAGCAAGTTGTCTTACACATAGTGAGAGACAATTGTTCAATCCAGAAACATATTTATTTGACTCTAAAAATTCTTTCCTAATAACATACTTTTATAACAGATGTACATATAAAATGGAAAGAGTTTATAACCATCTTTATAAATATGGTCTTTAGTCAAGTCAAAATACTCACCAGGTATCTACTATATAGTCAGTATTATAATTCTTAATTTTAAGAAACTACCAGATGTTTCAAATGGACTTAAAAATTGGAAACTTTGTCAATTTTGAAAGTTGCCATTATATCCACTGTATTATTTCTAAAGTAATTTACCCAAAACCCACTTAAGAGCTTCTTTTTCTTATTATATAGCTATGATGACACTAACCATGTGATGGATAAAGACTACCCCAGACTCATTGAAGAGGTCTTCCCAGGAATTGGTGATAAAGTAGATGCTGTCTACCAGAAAAATGGTAACTATTTCACTGATCTTAATGGAGAGCTTCTGTAGTCCTTCAGTTAGAACTTAGATTCACTAATAAAAACCTTGCATAATTAAGGGATTACTTACTGTGACTACTTAGTCAGCAGGCAAAAATTAGTATGCTTACAATAAACGAGAGCTTAACTTAATGACTGCTAGTTCTGTGAATAAAAGATGCCAAATCTTAAACACGACTTTAAATTTAAAGATATTGAGGGCTTCCCTGGTGGCTCAGATGGTAAAGGATCCGCCTGCAATGTGGGAGACCTGGGTTCAATCCCTGGGTTGGGAAGATCCCCTGGAGGAGGGCATGGCAACCCACTCCAGTATTTGTGCCTGGAGAATCCCAATGGACCAAAGTGCCTGGCTGGCTACAGTCCATGGTGTTGCAAAGAGTCGGACACTACTGAGCGACTAAGCATAGCACACAAGATGCAAAAAGTATTGCCATAATTAAAATCAGGGATGAATGGGGAGTATTTTATATGTGAAGACAAATAACATCACAAATATAAAATGTTTCTTGCTTTAATTATGGAAAAGGATATTATCTCTAACTTGCAACAAATAACCAATATCAATAACTCAAGCATTTGAGGGCATTCCCTGGAGGCCTGGACTGTGCTTTCACTGCTTGGCATGGCCAAAAAAATTTCAAACCTCAAAACTGGAACCCATGCCATGACAGCAATTAATTTGAGGTGACATTTTAGGAGCGCTAGAAACCTTTATACATTTCCCCCTCTTTAAATTAGAAGCAATACATTAAAGCGTTAGTGCTGTCTATAATGTAGGCATTGAAATGTTTAAAAAAGTGAATCGAACAGATTGAGCTTTTAATGTTAGCTAGAGTAAAACTTTATGTTCAACCTCTGAAATCTCTTCGGTCTTTTTCTTATAGGTTATATTTATTTTTTCAATGGACCCATACAGTTTGAATACAGCATCTGGAGTAACCGTATTGTTCGAGTCATGCCAACAAATTCCTTATTGTGGTGTTAAAAGTGGTTTTAAAATATTGTTATTTAAATCCTGGAAAGCATTTGAGATAATACTTCCAGACATTTGGGGGGTGAGTTATGGGAGAAGGATAGATAGCAGGGGAAAGCTTAGTTCTGTGAACGAGCCTCAGTAAGTTATCTTTGACAATTTAGTATCTGTAATTATGCGTGGCTGGAACCACATTGTATTTTAAAATCATGAAATTCATTATCTTGATGAATCACCTAATTTTTGTGTGCTATGTAGAAGTAGTAGTTGACAACATTCCCATCAAAAATGAGATATATGGTGTGTCAAAGAGAGTTACTTAACATATTATTTATAAAAAAACTTTGCAAAGACTTAAAAGCAAATACATTTATCTAATTAATGATTTATCTTTACTAAATGTTATAAAATAGTATGAAAATCAAATTTGGGGGTAGCATATGACATCCGTACACAAAAATAAACCAAAGGGAAATATCTGCAGTAAATACATTTTAGACAACTTTCCAAAGAAGTATTTGGATTTTGCACTAAAAATATTTGGATCTACATGCCCCTGTTTATACAGACAGTAAGGAAACATCACAGTCACTAATGATAGGAGACAGAGACCAATGGTGAGGACAGAAGATGTGGCCTTCGGATTCTGCTTAATTTTCACTTTTGACAGTGACTCAAAGACTACTCTCAAAGAAGACAGTTATTCCTTTTCATATTTGTAGAAGACAAAGTATTAAATATTTCAGGTATTAAAATATTTCCGGTCTTTCAAAAACATCAAAGTAAACTACAATTGTTAAGAAAATGATCTAAGGCCGTAGGATCACTTTTTCATAAATCACTTGATTATTTAAAACTAAATATTTATCTAAAATTGTTTTAATTGTCCAGTTTACCTTGGATATATAAGCTGTTTTTGAAAGAAATACTCTAAAATGCATCTTATAAATTGGAAATGTGTATGTTAAAAATCAAAATTATGTAAAATTATCTAAAATAAAACTTGGTCCTCTTGAAGAATACAATTATTCCTTTTTTCTCCTTTTTTCCTCCTTTAATCCTTCATAACTTTTGACAGTGCCTTTCACTTGGTACTTGTTGAATATATAAGTGACCTTGACAGGAAGAACCATTGTATTGAGAGATCATGTTCATAAAAATTCAGGCAAAGAAAAGAAAGTGTTCTGTATATGCAGCATGTATTAGGAAGTGTTCATGTTGTTTATAATAAAAAGATATTTTCAACAGACATTGGTATATGGTATGTTTTTGTCTTTTGGTATAATTTTATATATATGATTTCTTATAATTTTTTTTCAAAGAATGTCTATTTAAATTATTCCTTTTTCTAAACATATGTTTCTTGGTGAATGTAGCTCATTATTGGTTTCTTTGGTTTGTTTGTTTGTTTCTTTGGTTTGTATAAAAACCCTAAATTCAAATTTAGTGTTACTTGTACCAGATTTTGCTAGCTCAATTTCTGGTCGAGTTTGGCCGGCCTGGCGCTGATGAGCCCCTCTTCTGAGCCAGCTGCCCTAGACTGAGCCCACGGGTCCCTCAGTCTCTTTGCCGAGAGCTCTCCTTGGTCATGAGGAGGAGAGAGCAATAGGTCTAAGTAAGGAAGGCCGGGTCCTGATGCTGCCTCTGGGCATCACTTCAGGCGGCTCCTTTGAGCTGTTTGGGCTTTACTTTCCTGCTGTCTGAAGTGAGAGGCTTAGCCGCTCTGGGGAAACGTGGGGAAACAGGGAACTCTAGTAAGGAGGACGGACAGAATCCAGGAAGCTCAGTGCACTGAGCTTAAACACTGGTCTTCTCTGTTTTCTTGAGCAGTGTTCTTTACCAAACATTTAATAAGCACCTGTCCAATGTCGGGCACCTAAGATGCTGAGATAAATCAGAAAAACTTGGTCTCGATCTCTGAAGAGTTTCTATCCTACTATGGAAACAATGCAATTAGAATTGAGTAGATTAAGTGCCTTTTCAAGGGAGCAGTGGTCACCCACTGTGAGTGCAGAGAAGACTGTCCTTTCCTCCCTCCCAGCGCGCCCCAGGGACACTTTATGCCCTTCTCATTTTCCTGGACAATTTAAGGGGATTCCTTATTTCTAAGTTTTGCTACTGGAGTAGAACATCATCCATCCAATAAATAAATAAAATGTGAAAGTGAAGTCGCTCAGTCATGTCAGACTCTTTGCGACCCCGTGGACTGTAGCCTGCCAGGCTCTTCTGTCCATGGGATTCTCCAGGCAAGAATACTGGAGTGGGTTGCCATTTCCTTCTCCAGGGGATCTTCCTGACCCAGGGATTGAACCCGGGTCTCCCGCATTGCAGGCAGACGCTTTAACCTTTGAGCCACCATGGAAGCAAATGTAGTAAATATTAATTCCTGTCCTGTGTCAGGAACTTAGGTCGATGCTGGGAGTACAGTGAACAGGAAAACCGCATTGCTTTCTTGGAGCTCACATTGTAGCTGGGGAGACAGACATCAGTCAAATAAGTATAACTTAAAACTACGATAAATGCTACAAGGAAAGGCAGCCTGCTGCTCCGAGGTCCTCCAATATGGGGAATTTTACCTGCTGAGTATGTGAGGGGAGGGGCACAAGAGGGTCGTTGGGGAAGGGCATCGCAAGGGAAGAGAGAGACCCCTGAGCTGTCATAAAAACCGAGCACAACCCAGCAGTGAAGGGATCAGGGGGAGGCCCCGGCCACGCCTTCAGACTGGAATGGAACTGTTGGAACCCAGAGGAGAATTACAGAGAGGGGGTTTTGGGTGCCCTGCACAACCTGCAGGATCTCAATCCTGACCAGGGGCTGAAACCTGAGCCACAACAGTAAAGACCCAGAACCCCAGAATCCTGGATGCCAACCACTAGGCCCACAGGGAATTCCCCTACTGAGAGTTTTATGACGACATTGGTCAGGTATGGATGGATGAACTGTATCCAGAAATCCCCCAGTCCAACCAAGTTCCTCCTGCCCTTCATAGTGCCGAACACAGACCAGAGAATCTCTCTATGATAAACCAGGAGAAACTTACTGATTTTTAAAGCCTATTGGTTAAATTTTTAAAAAATGGCTAGGTCATTCTAGGGTTTGACATGTGAGTATGTAGTTCTTGGTCACTGAGTCAGCTGATGGAGACATGAACTCTTTGAGAATAATGGAGGCCCGAGCGATTCTGGAACAAGGTGGGGCTCCGTCTCCCTCAGAGCAGGGAAAAGCCCCTCCGCAGTAAGGCCCCCGGCCTGGGGCCCAGTGGGCCATGCCTCATGCTGCTGTGGTCAGCTCACCATCCCCACCCGCGTCTCAGGGTTGGCTGGGCTCTCTGGAAAGCTCCACGAGGAGCTTCCCATTCCTCTCTGCAAAGGGCTGTTGCTTTAGAATAACATGCACAGTGTGCTCCAAAGGACAGCAGCATCCATGGCACCTGCGAGCTTGCTAGAAAGGCCCAGTCTGCGCCACCCCGAGCCAGGGAATGAGGAGCTGTGTGTTAACAAATCTGATCCCTCACGGCACACAGTCCCTCAGAAGAGGCCATGCAAGGGCTCCCGAGAGAGATGACATGGGGATTCTTGGGGTTCACAACTTCCTCCTACAATCTCGGGGAACCCTTTCCAGAAGATTCATAGTATATATCAAAGGCTACAAGCAGTTCTGTGTCAAAGAAGCTGTTCAGCATGTTGAACAAGGTTTTACAAATATATTGGAACATGAAACTCATTTACATTCTTTTACTGTTTCTTTTTTTTAAATAGTGAAAACTTATTTTGAATTAGCCAGCTGGACTCAGTTTAGATGATCCCAATTTTGTTGGCAACATCTGAAGCATCATAGTGGGGAGCCAGTTGAATGTCTGCCTTCTTCTCTCCATCAGGCCTGACCGGGGAGCTGAGCTTGGCCACGTCCCTGTCGTAGCGCCTCTTCACAGCCTGTTTAATTCGGCGCTTTGTTGGCCTTGACGCCCACAGTGAAGACCAGTATGCTGTTGTCTCCTATTTTCTTCCTGGTGACTCTGTGGGGAGGGGAAGTTTGGTGACGGCATAGCCGTTGTTCATTTGTTTCTCCTAGGGCCGCTCTTCTGAGGATATTTGGGCTGCCTCCCAAGCCACAGTGTTTTGGGCCACTGGAAGGTGGGTGACATCCGCATCTCCTTTTTTGTTGCTGTGGGAGCCTTTCAACCCTGCTTTCCTGGCCCTCGAAGCCTTTGCTCTGGCTTCAGCTTTGGGAGGGGCAGAGGTCTCCTTCTTCTTGAAAAGGCTACTCTATTTTTAAAAAAGATGTTTAACTTGACTTCAGAAAAATTTTCATTTGCTTTCTTATTTGCTTGTGTGGTCATGGACGGCTAGATCGATCAATAAATAGAGATATACGGTCAGGATTATTTTCTAACTCCCATCTCTGCTCCAGTCTTGATTTCAAGTTCCCAATCTGACTGGTGTAACCTGGATCAGTGTCTTTCCCCTGTGGCCAGAACACCAAATTCAAACGACACCAAATGTCTATTACGCCAAAGTTTCCCCTTGGGAACGAGGGTAGTATTTAAAAAAAAAAAATCTCAGTACAAGTAGAGCAGTTCATCCTAATAGGCTGTGCTATGAAATACATTACAGTTAAAATACAAAAAGCCTGTTCACACAGATATTCATGTGTGATGTGAGGCGACCAGATGAATGTTTTATGAAAGGTAACACTGCGTTCACAAATAATAGAGTGCATTTGCCCAGAGCTAATGCCATGCAGGCTACTGTCCATGGGATTGCAAAAGAGTTGGACATGACTTAACAACTAAACAACAACAATGCTTTGCACTCAAATTGAACTGCAGCTAGCAGCCTGTTCATCACACATAATGAGGGTGAAAAGTTTGAAACCCCCCTCGAAGTGAACCAAAAGTTCATATAGTTTTTAAAGAGCAGCAGCTGACAAGATTCTATGCTGGTGTAATAAATTTTGCCCTTGAAATGATCCTGGGAGAACTTTCATGTTGTTAATAAATTAAAAATAGTGTCTTCGATCTCTGCATCCTCATATCAGAATAAACATGCCGAAACATATTCAGCAGATCTCACAGAAAGATAGTCACCATACCTCTCCACCAAATTTAGTCCCAGTTGTAGAAAACACCTTGATATTTAAGGGTTGATCGTGAGGCTGTGAGATTCACAAGAGTTCCAGCAGGTGGCATCAGCCACCTCTTGAAAATGTTGAATCAGATGATTTAAGGAGCAAAAAACCAGCGCTTCGTTCTCTAATGCAGGGACAAGGATTCTGGACAGATCGCTGATGGCTTAATTGCTGACTTCATGTCACTCACTTTCAAATAGGGTTTAACAAGCTTTCTTATTTCATCCCCCTAAGGAATTCGAGAACAGCTTGCTCTAGTTTTCTGAGTCACAGAAGTCTCCCTGCCATTCATCTCCTCAGCGGTGAAAGCTTTTTTCACAGAGAGGAGAGGCCGGATGGGGGTCAGGCCAAGCCACCACGGCCGGGCCCTGCACGCCACCACAGGCTTCTGGGTGACGGACCCCAGTGGAAGCCGCCAGATACTCCCGCACACACAGAGAATGGAGGCACTCTGACAAGAAACCGGGCCAGCTGGCAGCAGGAGGAGAAAACCCCGAGTTACCAGGCCTCTCACCTGGGGACAGCGTCAAGATCACAGAAGGAGAGCGCTTGAGGTTTCCAAGGTGTCTCACGTGGGCTAGCTTTTCTAACTGTTTTGGATTTTATACCTGCCTGATGGTCTAGGGCTCATGAAATGCTCATTTAGGGTTTCTTGGCTTTGTTCTCCCTCGCCGCTCACCAGGCACTTAAATGGGACCACAGCTATTCTGTTAATGACCTCCAGAGAACCAAAGATATGCTACAGTCACGCCAACAGCATGACCTTTCTTGGAAGAGTTTATCATGGTATCTTGTTTGCCTTAAATGGTCACAATTATGCCCTAAATTTAGATGATGTGAGAAAGAAAATTTCTCTCCCATACATCTAAAATTTGTTATTACCCACTCCAGAAATGATCATTCAATAATTTCCCTACACATCAACTGAGCAAGAAATGAGCATAAGTACTTGATATCCAGTGAGTCTGTGAGCCTCTCAAATCTTGGTTGAAATGGAATTGGACTCACATTAATGAAAATCCACCCGTTATACTTTACAGTTGCTTACAAGTGAAGGTATTGCTGCTTCATCTTCATGGCTTCATGTTGGATTAAAGGACGTCCCCCAAGCATCCTTAGGGCCCTACCTCTGTGACAAAAAGACTTAAAATAAGTTATCTAAAAGTGTGTTTTGGGTTATTTCTTTGCTAACGTTTACGCAGACCAGTAGCCTTCCTTTTCTTGATGACCTTCCCTTCAGCAGACTAGGCATGGAAAGCAGCAGAGTGCAAGCTGACAGAGCCTTCCCATCCACTGAGGAGGACGCTGCTGTCTGGTGAAGGACTGGCCTTTCTGGGCTGTGTCCTCTAGCCAGACAGCGCCTCGGCTTACTGAGTGCCAGTGGCTTGTGACTTTGCTTTCAAAGCAGCACAAGGGAAAAGGAACTCTGTGAGTTCCAAGGAACTTGGAGCACATGGGCACAGTGTGTATGCTTATGCTGGCTCTGTTTCTGGCAAATTCTGGTTTGGATCCTTTTGAGTTAAGCAGAGGGCTAAGAAACAGCAGCCGTGTCTCCAGCCAGGCCCACTTTTTTGAATCCACTTATTAGAATTTATCCTATAATAAATAATATACTTCCTAATATTATGGAACCCAGGTCCAGCTACTCTCCGCTCAAAAGCCAATAAAAAGCCCAGACTGGTGGAAAGGAAAGTTTGCTTTATTTTGGATGCCAGCAACTGGAAGGGAGGGGGCCAAGGGATAGGGTACACTCCTGTCCAAAGGCCAACTCCTCCTCCCTGCAATCAGGGGACAAGAGCTTCAGTAGACAGAAGGGGCGGGGGGCGGGGGATACATGCAGAAACAGCACAGTCAGCTCTGACCGTCATCTTGAAATTGATCATTGGTGGCCTGACCAGCGTGGTTATTTGAGGCACAGTTAATCTTCAGTCCCAGGGTCGGTGTGTTTCCATTTCCTTGAGGCCAGTTCTTGGAATTGTGGCAACTTATGTCACAGCCGCAGTCTGACAATCAGGTAGTTAACTTCTCCCACCTGGTGGGATTTTCAGTATCTAAGACAGCTCACAGGATATAGCTCAGAATATTCTCTTTAGCCCTTGAGAAGGAAATAAAGGTCCCTGAATTTGCTTAAAGACGGAACTGTTATTATTTGGTTTCCTTTTACTGTTTTCGTTTGTTTCTGCATGCTCTCAATTCTCTGATTAAACGTATTTTTTAGCTAAAGTTTTTTCACAGACATAAGGCAGGGTGAGAACAGGACCAGGGCTCCTGCTCCATTTCACTAAGTAGTTGTATTCCCAATTTCATTGTTGCTCTTGTTGTTTAGGTGTAAGTCTTTAACCCTTTGCAGTCCCATAGACTGTAGTCATCAGGCTCCTCTGTCCAAGGCATTTTCCAGGCAAGAATACTGGAGTAGGTTGCCATTTCCTTCTCCAGGGCATCTTCCCAACCCAGGACTGGAACCCATGAATCTTGTATTGGTAGGTGGATTCTTTACCACTGAACCACCAGGGAAGACCCTCCCAATTTCATAGGGAATGAATAAACTGATTTATGGCTTGAATAACAGAGATAAAATAAAGACCAAGGGAGCAGGGTACTGAGAGAGTGAAATGATGGGCAGTATTTTACGGTAGTGGTGATGGAAGCAGAGTTCTTGGGCAATAGATCTACCCAGGGGTTACATGGAATCAACTGGATTATGAGCGAAGAACTAATATGCTTCTTCTTAATACTTACATTTAAGTTCAAAATATTCCCTAAAATATTTCAATGTGGTAAATCTGTGGGCTGGGGAGATGTGGCAACATTTTATATCCTGTGTTTACTTAAGATGAAAATAACTAGAGGAATTAGATCATCTGATTCATCTTTTTTTTTTTTTTTGCAAATGAGAACCAAGGCTAAAAGAAAGGAAATGACCTCTCTAAGACCGTACAGTAATGTTGGAGCCTGGGCCATAAAAATCATCCCACTTTCCTCCTTACAGCTCCTTAATTTCTCTCCCCCTTCCACAGTCCACTGTGTGTTTAGATATTTAATATTTATCAGGGGTCACGAAATACATTTAATTCTACCGTAAGGGTACCACTAATCTGACGGTGCAAGGGGGAGCTGAGTCCACTCGCCTGTGTCATCTCGGATAACAGCCAGGCTCCAGCAGGTCCTCAGCCTTTGGTGGACATCCTCTCCCCACAGCTCGGGGCTCTTGACGACTGACACTAAGGCTCTGGCTCAATTGACTGAGACCCTGTAAAAAATTTTCTTTGCCAGGACAGCTTTGGTTTTGCATCCAGTTCTGACAACTCAGTTTCTGTGATTGTCTCAAGATTGAGTCCCTATCATTGTTACAAACTGTCCCCTCCTTGGGTCCCTGTGTCAGAGTCCCTGCTTCTTAATACCCTGTGTTCAGTGGATATGCCTTCTTTTTTCCAGACCTTACTGGTTCAAGTTCCGGTTCTTACCTCAGCCCAGGGGCTGGGCCCCACTACTTACTGATGAAGGGCGGCCCTCTTACTTCAGTGAAGACACACTTATTGGGAAAAATGCATACAACTGTCTCAATTTTGTCTGGTTCGTCCTGAATACTTTATCTTTTTCTTCCCCCTCTCACCCCCAGCCATCCAGTGGGCTTCTTCAGAAGAAAACACAGATACAGCTACAAAAAAGCGCACGTCACAGCACCTGAGTGTCCACTCCAGCACCGCTCTGGACATCTCGCACAAGAGCCAACCACAGCTGTCTGTCGCAGAGAAAGACCCTTTCCTCTACCCTTCTAGGTTCTTCTGGCTGGTGTAAGAATTAACTCGATCTGAGACAGATTAAAAGAAAGCAAAACAAAAGCTTAATATCATGTACGCATGAGACAGACAAGGGAGAACAGAGCAAGTCATCTGCAATGAAGGGCTGGGAAGATCCCTGGAGAAGAGACAAGCTACCCACTCCAGTATCCTTGGCTTCCCTGGTGGCTCAGAGAGGAAGGAATCTGATTGCAATGCAGGAGACCTGGGTTCAGTCCCTGGGCTGCGAAGATCCCCTGCAGAAGGGCATGGCTGCCCACTCCAGTATACGTGCCTGGAGAATCCCATGGACAGAGGAGCCTGGTGGGCTGCAGTCCATGGGGTTGCAAAGAGTCAGACAGGACTGAGCGACCTCACTCACTTCACATAGCTGCTTTATAGCGTTGCGTTAGCTTCTGCTGTAGAGAAAAGGGAGTCGGCTTCTGTTCATACGTATCCCCTCTTTTCGGATTTCCTTCCCATCTAGGTCACCACAGACACTGACTATGGTTGCCTGTGCCACAGTAGTTCTCATTACTTATCTATTTTATACATAGTATCAATAGTGTATATATATCAATCCCAATTTCCCAGTTCACCAACCCCCAACGTGGTATCTGTGTGTTTGCTCTCTACATCTGTGTCTCTATTTCTGCTTTGCAAATAATATCACTGATACCATTTTTCTAAATTTCACATAAATGTGTTAATATATAATATTTTTTTCTTTGTGAAATTGCACTCTGTATGACACATCTAGCTCCATCCACATCTCTGCAAATAGCACAATTTCATTCCTTCTTATGACTAATCCATTCCTCTGCCGATGGACGGTTAGGTGGCTTCCACGTCCTGGCTGTAAATAGTGCCTCAGTGAACATGGAAGGGCATGTATCTTACAGAATTATGGTTTTCTCCCGGTATATGCCTAGTAGTTGGATTGCTGGGTCACATGGTAGTTCTATTTTAGCTTTTTAAGGAACCTCTTTATTTTTCTCCATAGTAATTTTACCAATTTACATGTCAATGGAATACATCTTAATAAGATTTATGGGAGGAAATACATTTTCTTTACTAGATATATTAAAATTTATCCATATTTCCTTAGTATGTACAAAGCCTGGAGGGAAGACTCAGAGGCTTCTAAGTTGCACAAAAGAGTAGCCAGTCATCAAGGACTTCTCCCATGGAAAGGGAGGTCTGGGGGGCATGGCAGACATGCTGCACTCTGGTGTATAGCCCATCTGAGCCTGAAATCCTTCTGGATCCTCAGGGTGGGTTTGACCAGAAACAGTTGACACTCAGCCCTTTCCTAAACCCATTTCTTCCCGTACTTACACAACTTAACCATCACATGCCCAGTCAGCTGAAGCACAAGGCAGCTAATTTTTCCAACCATGTGCCTGACTTTGTTTCTGCATCAGTGTTTGAGTCAAGTCTGAGCATTCACACTGTAGCTGAACAAGCCAAATCCTCTGCCCTTCACCCATTGTTTTAAAGCCACATGGAGTGGATGTAGTCATCCCATAGACAGCACATGGACATGGCCACACCCTTAGGTTACAGCATTACAGGTGAGTCTCACATTCCCTGGAGGATATGCTGACCTATTTCTGCCCCCTCCAACCCCAACTGACAGGTGAGGATATCAACTCCCAATCCCTCCTCCTTGGAAAAAGAAAGAAGATGGATTGAGGTGTTCCTTTTGGTGATATAATCATTGATGATTCTTTACTTAGTGAAGATGAATTAAGACTTTTGACCCAGGGGGCAAAACACGCCCTGTAAAAACATGGTTTCATACCAGCTGAATGCTGTTACTGAACATGAAATCATGATAATCAGAGTTGAGTCAAGCTTGACAAAGCCTCTTGGATTATGCCCTCCGGTAGAGTTCTCACAGCTGAAGCTCTCAAAGATTGGCGAGTTCACCACTGATAAGACTGTCTTCCCAATTTCTTAGACTAAGATTTAACTCTCAGGGTGCATGCATGCGTGTTCAGTCATGTCTGACTCTTTGCAACCCTAGGGACTGTAGCCCGCCAGGCTCCTCTGTCCATGGGGTTTTCCAGGCAAGAATACTGGAGTGGGTTGCCATTTCCTTCTCCATTTGTTTCATTACTTCCTCATTAATTAAACAAAGTAATTTCACATATTTTGCAGCCTAATTTTGCTTACTGAGGTTGTGGGTATATTTCTCAGAAAGGAAATTAAGTTAGATTTAGGTGTAAAACTGTGCCAAGGTACCTAGGCAAGAAGTTTCACTATTAAGTGCCAGGACATGAAATTGAGTCCATGTAAAACTAAGTTTTCCTGCGAGTTTATGATTAATCTCTTTATCTAAAACTTAAGTATTGCCTTTCTTGTCTGAGCCCTGTTAGCCTTAGGATTGAGGAGTATCAAAGGAAAAGGGGAATTGAAATCAAAAGGCACCCTGCAGGGCCTTCTTGGGTACAAAAGCCCCTCCATGTTCCCCGTTTCTTGTTTGTATTAAAAGGTTTTGCTCTCCTAGGCCTTCCCTGAGTTACAGAGAGCAGACTCAAGTAGTTAATAATTAGAAAAGAAGAGTCACAGGACTCCTGGATCCCCTGGAAGGGATAGAGGTAACAATCTGATGCATGTCTTTGAATTGTTCTGCAGAAACTAGCTCCCACCCAGTGGAACGTGGTGACAACATGCTGGACACAAGACCCCAGATGGAACTAAACGACTGATGATGGAGATTCCCAAAATATCACCCTGCTACTTCACCACTAACCAATCAGAAGGAGCGCCACAGGCTGGTCAGGCATCCTATGGCCCCCTCCTCTAACACTCTTTGAAAACCCTTGCTAAAAGCCATCTAGGGAGTTTGGGTTTTTTGAGCATGAGCTTCCCATTCTTCTTGCCTGGCACCCTGCAAATGAACCCTTGCTTTGCTGCAAATACCTGCTGTCAGAATTTGACTCTCTACACTGTATGCCCATTGCTTGGCAACAGACACGTTTAGTCAATCATGTGAATTGATTTGAAGGTTACAATTATAGAACATCAGGTGATTTGATCTATATAATTTTACAATTAGGAAATTAAACAACTTCCATGGCAGAAGGGTGGCATTAGTGATGAAGAACTTGCTTGCCAATGCAGGAGACACAGGAGACAGGAGTTTGATCCTGGGTCAGCAAGTTCCCCTGGAGGACAGCCTGGCAACCCACTCCAGGATTCTTGCCTGGGGACTCCCATAGACCGAGGAACCTGGTGGGCCCTGAAGAGTCGGACACGACTGAAGCAAGTTAGCATGCATGCGTGGCAGAATAGGTAAAAACTCATGGTCTCTGATCACTGCGAACACAACTGGTGGGGAGAGGGAGAGTAGGTTGGGAAATAGCATGTCTTTGAAATTGGTAAGGTTTCTCTTCTCACTCTCAAAGAAAGGACAAAAGGTTCCAATGATTTCCCCTACAGAGCTCCTCTCTCTCTCTGGGGTGGTATAGCTCCTCTGTAATCCCCGTTCACTGAATTAAGGAAAGTAAGACAAGTGCTCATCCTCTATCTGCAGCCCTAAGCGATTTCTGTCCTCACCTGCAGCAAAGGACAGGGGCCTCAGTGTCTCCTCCCACGGCTGATGGTCCTCACGTGGGGTGGTTCTCACGGCCCTGGCCATGTGAGGAGGTGGCTGGATGGCATCACTTTGGGGCCAGGGCCAATTGTTCAGTCTTTAATGAATTTGGCATTCTGCTTTAGATAGTCATGTTGACTACAAATCTCCCCAGGTTATGGTCTTATTTTGACTCAGAAACACTCTTGTACATAAAATGCTACTCACTAGCCTAGAGGAGGGCTTGCCAAGTAGGAGTAGGGAGTTACAAAGGGCAAGGAGAAAGGGAGGGGGAAATGGGAGGAGATGAGGGGCTTTTGGAAACAGAAACCGTATGTCCTTTTCAGATGCTTGGGAAATGCATCTGCCCAAAACAGGGCACAAGTCAGGCAGTATAGATGTATAGTTTTGTCTGGGATGTGTGTACGTGTGTGTTCCCAGCAGGGGCCGTGCTGCAAACATCTAGTCCTACTCACCTCCAGCGTGGGCCACAGGAGCCAGGAGACTGTAAACATCCTTCCAATCTTGTCCTATCTCTAGGGCCAAGCTCTGTGCAGAGGGAGGTTCAGCTTCCATCACTGGGGATTACTGGTCAGATTACCTTACTCTGAATGAATTAGTTTAAATTTAAACCCAAGGAATCATTAGGTAACAAATCAGTAGGATGAATGGGGGTTCCTGGTAGCTCAGCTAGTAAAGAATCCACCAGCAATGCAGGAGACCCCAGTTCAATTCCTGGTTTGGGAAGATCCCCTGGAGAAGGGATAGGCTACCCACTCCAGTATTCTGGCCTGGAGAATCCCCATGGACAGAGGAGCCTGGCGGGCTACAGTCCGTGGGGTTGCAAAGAGTTGGACACCACTGAGCAATGAGGCACAGCACAGCACAGCACCCAGGAAGAGTGGAGGCACAGTACGTTCACACATTGCCATTTAGAGCTGATTTATTATGTAGAAAAGCATTTTTCATATCTTTCATACTGAGAAATACTTTGTCCTTTGCTTTAGTTCCCCAAGTGTCTTTCATCAGCTCTTTTCCATTTCTCCTCACAGTCTTGCAAACTTTGGCTACCTGATGCACTTCCAGAGTTTCAAATGACTCTTCCCTGAAAAGATACAGTCTTGGAAACATGTATCTCTATCCTGATCTTGATCTAACTTCCCAGTTCCTGCTGGCCCTCTCCATTCAAACCTTCTGCTGGGGACTTTCCTGGTGGTGCAGTGGATGAGAGTCCACCTGCCCAAGCAGGGGACTCGGGTTCAATCCCTGATCTGGGACAATCCCCAAGCTGCAGAGCAGCTAAGCGCATGCGGCGCAACTCTTGAGCCTGTGGCTGGACCCCATGAGCTGCAACTGCTGAGCCCACGAGCTGCAACAACTGAAGCCTGTGTGCCCAGAGCCTGTGCTCTGCAACAAGAGGAGCCATGGCAATAAGAAGCTTGCGCATCACAGCTAGAGAGCAGCCCCCGCTTTCTGCAACTAGAGAAAGCCTGTGCCAGCAACCGAGACCCAGTGCAACCAAAACTCAAATTAATTAAATAAATAAAATACTAAGAAAAGTCTTACTGGCACACCAAATTTCACCAAGCAAGAGCTTGCATGATTGGCCCTAGTTTGCTCCTTGGAAGTCATTCACTTCTTATCATTTTCCCCCTCATTTATTTACTGCCTTTCAGACATGCGGGTGCCTTTCTGTTCTTCAAATATTTCCAGCTCATCTCTGCCTCTGGGTATTTCCAATTGCTCTTCCTTCTTGGAGCCCACTTCCCCTGGCTTGTCATTACAGCTGGCTCCTTCTTATCCCCTACCAGCCCAGCCTGCTTCCCTCTCCCAGAGCAGTCTGTTCTGTTTTCTCCAGAGGACTCACCATTCTGAAATGTATCACTTGCTTGTTTAGAATATAGGCTCTGTGATGACAGACTTTCTCTGTCACACTGTAGCCTTAGCTCAGGGCCAGGCACACATTAGTTCGCACACATTTATTAGTGAACTGTGCATTAGGAAACCTGGGATTTCATCCTAGACCTTTTATTGACCAACTGTAGGCCCTTGGGCAGTTCATTTTCCTCCTTGGAGAGCAGTTTTCTCCATCTACAAAAGATGGAGCACTTTCCCCAACATCTCTCCATGCATCGTTGAGATGCACTTAGATATGTGTTAGAAGTGGGGAAGTAATAAAAGCAGGGTGAGTAGGGAAACTCTGCTTCCTTGGGTAGGGAAGCTCCTACCCAAGCCCACCAAGAGGAATAGCTTCACTTTTATTTTGCTTGACATATTGATCTTCCACTTAAAATGTCATCTGAACAAAGCTTTATGCATTAAAATTAAAAATATAAATTTTAAAAATTACTAATTCTGATCATTGTGAGGCAACTTCTGTCTTGAATTATGACTATGTCCAAAGTAGAATTCATCCTTCCTGTCCTCCTACAAGCTGGTTTGAATTTCCTATTCCTCTGTTTGGTCTTGTGACATAAATTCAAAGCTTCGGGGTTATTTTTGATGGTTCTGTCTTCTCCTCCCTTACCCAACCTAGTGCCTCATTGTTCTAAATGCCTTTCTCTTTTTAATTTCCATTCCCCAGGGAAGAAGGCCCTGCCTATGCGCTAGGTCAGGATCTGATAGCTTTTTACTTGGACTCTTGCACATTTTCCTTGGAGCTCTGCACTGCTCTCCCTGTATTCTGCACTGATAGTCCTATGCCACAGACTACTAACTGATTTTTCTAAATAGAATTCTAGTAGTTAGTCTTTTGAAAACCTTCAGTGGCTTTTTATTGCCCATGAAATGAATCCAAAGGACATGCCCTGGAGCCTTTCCTGCACATGGCACTATTCTTGTCTGCTGTGTTCACAGCGCTCTTCTCTAACACAGGGGTCTCTGTTCTCTGAGACCTGGGAGCCCTCTCCTGGCCGAAGCACCTGGCCAGACCTCAGAGTCTGGGTGGTGACCTCTAAAAGGTCACCCTGGCAAAACAGCTTTGTCTAAGAGGTGTTTTAAACTGGATGACAGTTGACTGACCAAGCTGACACTTTCTCTTCGGAAATTTAAATGCAAGATTTGACAGAATTTCCAACATTAGGATGGAAAAGAGTGAAGAGAAACATAGAGAAGAGGCATTGGACAGAAGCCACGAGGCAGGAGAAGTCATGAGACCATCAGGCAGAGAGCAAAGGGCCTGGATGGCAAGAGTAGAAATGGACGTGGAGATAGAACGTGACCGATCCATTTGATGGACCCCTGTTGACACGCCACCTCCTCCATGATGCCTCCCCTCGGCGGCAGCCTGGCGGAGCAGGGACCAGAACCTGCCCCAGGGCCGGGGTGCGGCACACTGCGCCCTCCTGATGGTCCTGGGAAGCAAGCCAAACGGACATTCTTGGGGCTTGGGGCGGGACCTGCTCCGCTTCGCTGCCTGCTCCTGCCTCCGTCTCCATGGAAACAAAACAAGATGCTCCTGATCAACAACAGAGCTCTAACTTGACTCCCTCTTCGTGGTGCGCGGATCAAACTCCCCAGGATAGCTATTTCTTAACGATCTGCTGTGACTTCTGCCAATAAAAGCGAGGGCTGAAAGGAGCTGTTCGTCCTCCCTCCACGGAGGGCAGGGAGCCCCTGACTCCCCGCTTGCCAGGTTACGTGTGTCTGTGTTTCATCGCGCGCTCGCCCAGTTTCAGGTCTTTCTCACCCGCTGTGCTGGGCGCAGCACACCTGGTCACGGCAGGCAAGAGTCATCCCCTTCTGAACCCAGCCCTTAGCCCATCTAGCTTGGCCTTTACTGCACTTTGCGTCTCTCTCGGGGCTCTTTGAGTGTGAGAAATACAGAACTCAACTCTGACCAAGGAGCAGTCACAGAACTGAAAGAAATGCTAAACTCCTAGATATCAGAAAGGTCAACTTCTAGCCCTGATATCTCAAGAGAAGGAATCCAGGCTTCCCCGAGGCAGTGTCACTGAAATGATTCTCCTTAACTGCTTCCACTTTATGTCAGTCCACTAGAGAGTCGGTCTCCAGCAGAAGAGACTCGCCTTCTCCCAGTTTGGGGCCCCTGGCTCCCCTTGGTAGGGTAAGTGGCGGGTGGGCTTGGACTGGACAGACAGTTCCGCAGCACAATCAGCCCCTGTGGGAAAGAAGAGAGAATCTAAGTAAAGGAGGACGCTTTTCACTAAAAGAAAGAGGAGAGGATGTTGTGTGGGCAAACGCACAAAACAAAACCAGATGTGCAGAGCACACGCGCTTCTATTTCACAATTATCTGCAAAGTTGCCTTTGTCTCCTAATTAAATGCCAGTAATACATTTTCCCCTCAAGGTCAGGGTTCATTTACTACTCTTGCTTGATCCTCCAATAATCACAGTATTATTATTAATATCTAACATTTATTGAGCACATAGTGACACTACGTTGAGTGTCTTATGTCCACTATCTCGTGTGATTTCCTCAGCAGACGTTTACTTTATAGACACTCCATAGACAAGAAAACCATAACTCGAAGAGATTTCCTAAAACACAGCCAGTAAGAAGCTTGGTCTGTGTGACCCCTAAACTCGGGCTCTTAACCACTCTGACATACTGCCTCTACATTATATGACATGACTGGTGCATATTCTTTATAAAAATAGTTTCCATGCTTATACAAAATATCTTTTAACAGTTTATGCAGTCCTGAGATAGCATCTCAAGCTAAGACTTAAAAGAGCTGTAAGAGACTTAAAGAAAACCTACCAAGAAGCAGCATGATAGCAGAGATATGGCTGGTGAAAGAAAGCCTAAGAAAAATTATGATCCTCGTGTGAAAAACTCCAAAGTACCTGGTCAGGCCAAGCCCAGTGCTAAGTAACAGTCAAAGTAGGGGGTCTAAGCAAAGTAGGGGGAAATAAATGAAACTTTCTATGAGGACTTTTTGTAGACCGAAAGGTCCTGTGTATAGAGAAGATGTGGTCATTTTTATTCTGTGTGCTAAGTTGTTTCAGTCATGTCTGATTCTTTGCTCTCCTGTGGACTGTAGCCTGCCAGGCTCTTCCATCCATGGGGTTCTCCAGGCAAGAACACTGGAGTGGGTTGCCATGCCCTCCTCCAGGGGATCTTCCCAACCCAGGGATTGAATGCATGTCTCTTATGTTTTCTAAATTGGTGGACAGGATCTTTACCGCTAGTACCACCTGGGGGAAGCTCCACTTTTATTCTAACCTATAGAAAATATTGAAATGTAAAAGTAAAACCAACAAGTTTTAAATAAATTTACAGTTCACACAAAGGCCAAGGCATCCTGTAGCTGCCCTAGTCTTGCAGGCTCAAGTTGGTGGATGCCTGGATGCTGCTGACTGGACTGGAGGGAACTTCAGCTCACCTCCCTTGGCGATCTTCATGTTTTCAGTGTGACTGCTCTACAAAGAAGAGAAACTACAGGCACATCTTCTTTTATTGCACTTCACAGATACTGTACTTTTCATAAATTGAAGATTTGTGGCAGCCCTGCATTAAACAAGTCTTTCAGCACCATTTTTCAAACAGCATTTGTTCATTCTTGTCTCTCTTGGGTAATTCTTGCAGTATTTCGATCTTTTTCATCATTTTCATATTTGTTACTGTGATTTGAAATCAATCATCTTTTATTTCACTGCTATGAGTCCCTGAAGGTCCAGATGATGGTTAGCATTTTTTAGCAGCAAAATATTTTTAATTAAGGTATGTACATTGTTTTTTGAGACATAGTGATATTGCATACTTAATAGATTACAGTATAGTGTAAGTGTTACTTTTATAACCAACTCTTTGCGACCCCATGGACTACAGCATGCCGGGCCTCCCTGTCCATCACCAACTCCCGGAGCTTACTCAAACTCATGTCCACTGAGTTGGTGTTGCCATCCAACCATCTCATCCTCTGTCGTCCCCTTCTCCTCCCGCCTTCAATCTTTCCCAGCATCAGGGTCTTTTCAAATGACTCAGCTCTTTGCATCAGGTGGCCAAAGTATTAGAGTTTCAGCTTCAGCATCAGTCCTTCCAATGAACACCCAGGACTGATTTCCTTTAGGATGGACTGGTTGGATCTCCTTGCAGTCCAAGGGACTCTCAAGAGACTTCTCCAACACCACAGTTCAAAAGCATCAATTCTTCGGTGCTCAGCTTTCTTTATAGTCCAACTCTCACATCCATACATGACTATTGGAAAAACCATAGCTTTGACTAGACAGACCTTTGTTAGCAAAGTAATGTCTCTGCCCTGGGAAACTATAAAATTTGTGTGGCTCACTTTAGCACAGTGGTCTGGAACCACAACTGCAATTATACTTGAGGCTTTTTAAGTCACTGCTGGACACGTCCACTGTAGGGACAAGTTTGCTGCAAGGAGATCTCAAGTGAGTCATTCAGGTTCCTAGAATGCAGCATGGGGACAGGAAGAAGACATCATGGGGAAAACTGATCTGAAATGAATGGAATCCAAATACTTTTGGGAATCCAAGTGGCCAAGTCCTGTGCACTGGCCATTAAAAGAAAGAGTCATGGTATTACTTTCTCCTGTGAAGCATCAAGCGAGAGAAGCAAGAGCATCTCTTATGGCAGGGTTCCTCATGTCTCAAAAAGGTAGCAGTCCAAGAGAGGAGCACTGGTCCCACGGAAGTCAGCGGTTTTCTCCACATTCTGACTCACCCTGTTCATATCCTTATTAAACTTCCATGGTGTCTTCAGGTTCTTCTTTGAGCAACAGGAAAATGAAATCATTCCTTTCTTCTTATTCCCTGTAAACCTTATTAGCAGCTTTCAAATTTTATCATGTGTCTTAAATGGACTCTCATTTAAAATGCCTTTGGAGATTCTGATTCAGTAGGTGTCAATGGACCACACAGAAAGACACACAAATTCCCATTCTTGGTTGTTTTGAGCTGTTATTTCACACCTGCTTGTTGTTATTGTTCAGCTGCTAAGTCATGTCCAACTCTTGCAACCCTGCTTAAAAGTTGCTTTAATGAGTTGAACTTCCTCCTTTTATTTGGTCCATGCCTTACTTAGAGCATAATCTTTGAGATTAAGAGCTGCATACTTTTGAAAGGTTGTTGCTGAATGATAAGACACGAGATTCTTGGCCTCCGGAGGAGACGAATTCAATCTGGGGCCAGAGACGAGGCTGGATTGCTCAGAGCTTTTGTGTAATAAAGTTTTATTAAAGTATAAAGGAGATAGAGAAAGCTTCTGACATAGGCATCAGAAGGGGGCAAAAGAGTACCCCTTTGCTAGTATTAGCAATGGAGTTATATACTCTCCAATGGATCCAAAGAATGTCTGGAGGTTGTAAATACCTCACCAGACCTACTCCCATAATTTACATTTTAAGATAACAGAGTTGGCCAGAAGGTTTAATCCAAAAATTGTCCTCAGGCAGGATACATCCTTGTAAAGACCAGACCTACTCCCATAATTTATGTTTTTAAGATAACAGAATTAGCCAGAGGGTTTAATCCAAAGACTGTCCTCAGGCAGGATACATTATTGTTATATAGTCACTCACAATCTGTTAATAAAAAGAAAGGAATGTCATAAAACTTAGAAAGGCACCAGATAATTCATCCCTGGCCATAAAACGATTGACTTGAATCTTGTAGAAGGGCAGATTACCAACAAATAGTTTCATTTACATAGATTAGGGGAACAATACCTGAGTAAGTAGGTTGGGCCATTTGGTGGAACCAACTTGAAGATAGAGTCATAGCTTAAGACAACATTTCCATAAGAAAAAGAAATGTATTGGTTAACTCAAGGTTTGAGAGTAGTTAGCTTCAGGTGAAACCAGGTGTCATGGCGACACAGCATTTTAAGAGAAACCTCCTTTTAAATTTGTATAGAGAAGAAAAAATATCGCTGGTTTGTTTCCTTCTGCCGTCTAAGAGAGATAAAAATGTCTGGCACTTGCAGCCTCTTTCCTCCGTTTGGAGACCCCCGGCCTTCCTGCCTGTGACCCTCTCACTTTCTTTCCCCAATACTCCTGGAAGTTTATGCCTCGCATGTTTACAATATGCACACACATTACTGAATGAGCAAAAGTTAAAAGAAACTGTCCCCTCATGCCCACCTAACATGTGAAGGTCAGGGCCGAGTTTGGGAAAGAATTATCTTCGAGATTGAAAGAACCAATAAGGAAAGAAATACATAACATAGTATGAGTTTATACAGATGATTCAAAACACAATGGAAAAGACCCAGAATTTGAAATTTGCAAATCTGTTTTCTCAGAGGTGTCTTTAATCAGTTAATTTTACTTAGAATATTATCTGACAAGGTCAAAATACTGCTCCTTTCTATTTTATGGGGTATATGACCCCATATTATTATTATTAATATTATTTTTTTTTACTATTTTTCATTATTTTTATTAAGAATTCATGGAAAAACAAAATTTCAAGTAAGGTCTATATTAGTCTGGTGCGAACATCTGCTGGAGGCCAAAGTCATGTAGTCGTCACTAGCATTTGATCCTGGAAGAGAAAAGCATCTGGTCAGTTCCTCCTCACTTAGCAATGTGTCACTCCCTGCGTAAAACCCGTCAGTGGGGCCAGTTAGCCCTCAGGAGAGAATCCCAGCGGCTCAGTGTGGCTTACAGACGACACCCAGTGTGACCCCATGCCCCCACCCCTCCAGCCTCCCATCCCCTTCTGTGACCTCCATTCCCTCCCAGCCCTCCCCCTTCCATTGCCCTCCCTGGTCCAACCATCGTTCTTTCCATCCCCTGAAGACACCATACTCTTTTTCCTCTTTGGCCTGAGCATCTGTGTTTATTTCCTCTTCAGCTTTCAGGCCTAGTTTTGTGTCATTTCATCTGGGAAGATTCCCCTGACCCCAGGTCTGGGTTAAGGGCATGAGCTTCCTTTATACATCATAGCATTAATTGCTTATTATTATTATTATTTTCTGTGTTCTCCAGTAAGACTTTAAGCCCAGAGTATGGCAGGAAATGAAAGGCTTATTCACATATATACACATACATACATATATACATGTGTATATATACATATGTATGTATACCACAAGTGTATACATATCCTTCCTGCTTGGTCCCCCACCAATATTTGCGGTAGACTTGCTGTGAGTCTTGCTTCATGAGTGATGAAGGTCCTTGTGCTAATTGATTCCTTAGAAGTAGGCATCTTTACTCCTTATTTTAACATTCTCTTCAAGGAATGACTCAACTTTTAATGTGTGCTTGAATTGATCCTACTTCCATCTCTACTGACTAACCAAATTCTCAGTAATTGGTTACCAATCACTGCTTTGTATGGAGCCCTTCTATTGAGCAGACCTTTTAGCACCATGTCCCAGAGACTGTCTCCTGGCCCCTGAGTGTTTTGGGTGAAGCATCTCTCTCTGAGGTAATCATCTGTGACCACAGTGACAGGTCACGTGTTCCACAGAAGCCTGATGATTTGGGGTGAGGAAGCCATTGGCTCTGAAGAAGCTGTGAGCAGAGGAGGCACTCACAGCTCCTAGCCCAGGACATGCTCTTTCCCATCTCCCGTGCTGCTACCCGGGTCACCAAATGCTACAGTAAACTAATTTTTAAAAATCACTTATGTATTTATTTTCATTCCACCTAAGCTGTGCCAGCTATGAACATGTGTGAGAGTCTAAATTAAATCATTCTGACTTCCACAAAAGAGGAAGAAAAATTAAAAACTCTTCAAAAACTTCAAGGCATGACTTAGAGCTTTCCAAATTATTTAGAAAGATGTGGTCAGATATTTCACTGTAAATTTCCTTTGGTTTCAGCCTAGGAATGGTTTCATTTCCTCTACAATGGTCAGTAATCATCACCACAAAATTAAGTCTGTAGGAGAAAAAGAAGCTTCATCTGTATTTAGACAACAAATCAATTATCTTTCATTTCACCATAGTCTGGGCAATTTTAGTGACTATTTTTGCATAATTTATATATGTTTAGTTACAGACTTTATATAACCCACCCATTAAGCTGGCTCAAACATAGGCTGGTCATTTTTCAGTCCAGTATTCTGGTCACATAATTAACCATGCCTCATAATATTATGTGGCTCCTACCACTCTGGATGTTGTGCTCTGCTTAAAAGTAAACCAATAAGTTGACCTTGGTCTCTCTTCATGCCTGATGTTGACTCCTTACTGGCCCTCCCTCTCAATGAATGGAGCTTCACGTCTTCAATGAATGGAGTTTCGCGTCTTCATGAATGGGGCTTCACGTCTTCAATGAACGGGCCTTTGTGTCTTCAATGAATGGAGCTGGGGGTATAGTGAGTGCCCACAGGACCCTTCCTGGTGCTTTCCTGGTGGCTCAGATGGTTAAGAATCTGCCTGCAGTGGGGACCCGGGCTTGATCCCTGGGTGGGAAAGATCCCTTGGAGAAGGAAATGGCAACCCACTCCAGTACTCTTGCCTGGAGAATCCCATGGACGGAGGAGCCTGGCGGGCTGCAGCCCATGGGGTCACACGGAGTCGAACACGACTGAGCAACGGTCACTTCCACTTCCGCTTTCACTCACAGGACCCTTTAAAGTTTAGCTCCTGGCAGCCACATCCAGTCCTACAAAATGCGATTGTGGGTGTCACCAGCTTCTCCACAGATGACCTGTCTCAACGTCTTTGTCTCACATTGAGAAAAGAGGAGGAAAATAGATGAGCAAAGGTTAAGCTTGCCTTTTACACCAGACAATTCAAGTTCTCAGAAGCAAAGAGAGCTTCAAACATGAATTCCCAAGTCTGTTTATTCACTGGAGCCAATCCCCACGCTTAAAAGACACACTCTACCCCCAACCTGTAGATTCTAATACTGAAGTCAGGAGTGGGGATTAGCATATGTACACGTTTCTAATATGGGGCTTATATGGTGGCTCAGATAGTAAAGAATCTGCCTGCAATGCAGAAGACCCAGGTTTGATCCCTGGGTTGGGAAGATGCCCTGGAGGAGGGCATGGCAACCCACTCCAGTATTCTTGCCTGAAGAATTCCATGAACAGAGGAGCCTGGTGGGCTACAATCCATGGGGTTGCAAAGAGTTGGACATGACTGAGCAACTAACACACACACACACACACACACACACACACACACACACACACGTTTCTAACAGTAATTTTGATGATTAAGTAGGATTGAAAACCAGTGATTTGAATGGGAGGTTTGCAATGTAATTTTATTTCCTCCTCCACCAGTAAGCAAGAGCTTCATTTCACCAAATGATAGGCTGCACACATTGATGTTATTCCAGATTTGGGAGGAGAGAACTTGAGTTCCAATAGTAACCTCCTCAACTCACCATAGACCTTAAAATAAAGAAAAAATCATCTTACCAAAATCATAAGCAAGAGAGTCTGACCTTAGATGTTTACTTCCCTTTGAACCTGCTTGTGATTCAATGTGGCTTCTGTTTCTCAGGTGTTAAATTTGATTTGGACACTTCATTATTAGTATCCTTGGTATATTATTACATAAGGCATTGCAACCAAATTCTTGAAAAAGTTGAAACAAGTTGGAATACTATTTAGCAACTAAAAAAGCAATACATCTTTTGATACATGTAACAAAGTAGATAAATCTTAAAAAGTGAGAGAAGGTAAAAGGTTACATACTTCATTCATTTCTATAATATTCTAGAGAAAAAGCAAAAGCACAGAAGATAGAAAACAGATCAATGGTTGCCAGGGACTGAGAGTGGGAGAGAAAAGGGATTTTTTGAGGTAATAGAAATGGTCTATGTATTTTTTTCTTGTACATTATGTTTACTAGAGGACAATATGAACCAGACTTTTGAAGTGATGCTTGGTTGTCACATGTAGCTTCAAAACTGGGATTTGGATTTTATTTCATACCAGGAATAAGGGGTATGACACTCTGTATGGAATGGATAGGTTCTACCTCACAAGGAAAGAAAAAATGTTGTGGTGGCAATTAATATCTCTAAAGACAAAAATATTCTATGGTGGGAAGAAAGCACACAAGTGATAACCTAATTAAAAAATGGGAAAGGACTTGAATAGACATTTCTCCAAAGAAGGTGTACAAATGACCAACAGATATGTGAAAAGAGACATTAATAATCAATGAGCAATCAATATTACCAATAACTTGTGAAGTGCAAATCAAAGCTACAATGATACATCACATCACACCCATTAGGATGACCATTAAGAACAAAACAAGCACAAACAAAAATGGGAAAACAGCAGTTGGTGAGGATGTAAAGTGAAAGTGTTAGTCCCTCAGTCACGTCCAACTCTTTGCAACCCCATGGACTGCAGCCTGCCAGGCTCTTTGGTCCATGAATTCACCAGGCAAGAGTACTGCAGTGGGTAGTCATTCTCTTCTCCAGGGGATCTTTCCAACTGAAGAATTGAACCTGGTTCTCTTGCATTGAATGGAGATTCTTTACTGTCTGAAACACCCAGGAAGCCCCAAAGAAGGTTGAGTGCTGAAGAATTGATGTTTTCGAATAGTGGTGCTAGAGAAGACTCTTGAGAGTCCCGTGGACTGTATGGAGATCAAACCAGTCCATCCTAAAAGAAATCAGTCCTGAATATTCATTGGAAGGACTGATGCTGAAGCTGAAGCTCCAATATTTTGGCCACCTAATGCGAAGAGCTGACTCATTGGAAAAGACCCTGCATAACTTCAAATGACTTTATTTAAGTTCACTGATTCTTCTGCTTAGTTAAGTCTTCTGTTGAACACCTCTAGTGGAATTTTCAATTCAGTTATTGTATTCTTCATCTCCAAAATTTGTTTCATTCCTATTTTATATTTCTATGTCTGTTGATATTCTTGTTTTGTTCATACATTGTTTTCCTGAGTTAATTGAGTCTTTGTCAATTAATTTCTATATCTCGGTTTCTTTCAGTCAGTTTCTGAAGATGTATCATGTTCCTTTGATTGGGCCACATTTCCTTGTTTCTTCATATGTCTTGTATCTTTGTATTAGAAGCCACATATTAAAAACAAAAACAGAAACAGCCACCTCTCCTAGTACTTATGGACTGCATTTATATAGGGAAAAATCTTCACCAATTAGACCAGTTAGAGATTCTGTGAGCCTTTCAAACCTTTCCTGTGGATGTGCCTTTTTTGGACTTGCAAATGTAAATTCCGAGTGAGATGGATTTGCTGCCTTCTTTTTTTCAGGAATTATAAATATTTATCCCTTGCCTCCTCAGGCATGTCTGCAGTGATCCAGGTTCTCTGGAGCTACCTCAAACCAGCAGGGTCTCTTGTTTTCCACGTACGTAGGCTTCTAGAGTATGTCAGACTCCATAAGCAGTGAGTCAGGTGAGACAGAATCTAGTGCCTCGGACAGGTGCCTGAAAACATTAGAATGTGAGACTGATGGTCCACTTCTCTTTCTTCCCCCGAAAGAGAGACTGTCAAGCTGTACCAGTCTCTGTCTGCTCCACTTGTGGGTCTTCGGGACGGTAGCATCCTGCTAAGCTCTCACTTGCTCTTCGAGCTCCCTATCTGTGTCGCTTGGCCCATCAGTGCTCCAAAACAAGTGAGGTGGAAACCAGTCCTTCAGGCAGATGCCTGAAAGCCCAGAGGGCTGGACACATGCTCCAACACTTCCCCTTCCCAGAGAGAAGCCAGGAGCTGGCACCTTCCTCCCACTTGGCTCTGCACTGAGCCAGTGGAAGGGTGTGTGGTGAGTGAGTGCTCCTAACCATCGCCCTCGTTCTCAGCAGCCCCCAACCTAACGGCCTTTGCGGTCAGCACTTAGAGTCAGCCAGGACCGAAACTAATTACCTGGGCCAGCCCCTGAAAATTCTGAACGTTGGATTTAGTGTCCAGCCTTCCCTTTTTCTCTCTATGGAGAACCATGGAGCTGGGAATATTCTCTCAATCCACTCAACTGAGCCAAGAAGAGGCACTATGGTAAGTGAGTACCACAAATTTTGTTACTGACTTTGGTAAGACTATTTGCAGTCACCTGGGTACAGGAGCCTTCTAACTGATTTCTGGATTTCTCAAAAACAGAGTTGGTTTATGTGTTATTGTTGAGTTGGTGCCATCATAGGGAGAGGGAGACACTATGGTTTCCTATTCTGCCATCTTGCTGACATCACTCTTCAGAATGGTTTGCATTTTGATCGCGGGGTGGGGGGTAGTTTGTAGACATATGCCAAAATTCACCAAAATATACATTTTACCATATGCTATGCAAATTATACCTTAATATAATTATATACATAAGTTATCCCTCAAAAAAGATAACTTTAAAATAAATTAATTTAAAAATTAATGTAATAAATTTAAAAAAGTTTATGGCCTAAACTATTTCTGGATATTCTACTTCAATACTCAGCAATTTATTTATTTATTTATTTATTTATTTTTGGAATTGCAGGATGTTTTTTTCTTTTTCCATTTATTTTTATTAGTTGGAGGCTAATTACTTTACAATATTGTAGTGGTTTTTGTCATACATTGACATGAATCAGCCATGGATTTACATGCATCCCCCATCCTGATCTCCCCTCCCACCTCCCGCCCCACCCCATCCCTCTGGGTCTTCCCAGTGCACCAGCCCTGAGCCCTTGTCTCATGCATCCAACCTGGGCTGGTGATCTGTTTCACCCTTGATAATATACATGTTTTGATGCTGTTCTCTCAAAACATCCCACCCTTGCCTTCTCCCACAGAGTCCAAAACTCTGTTCTATACATCTGTGTCTCTTTTCTGTTTTGCATATAGGGTTATCGTTACCATCTTTCTAAATTCCATGTATATGCATTAGTATACTATATTGGTCTTTATCTTTCTGGCTTACTTCACTCTGTATAATGGGCTCCAGTTTCATCCATCTCATTAGAACTGATTCAAATGAATTCTTTTTAATGGCTGAGTAATATTCCATGGTGTATATGTACCACAGCTTCCTTATCCATTCATCTGCTGATGGGCATCTAGGTTGCTTCCATGTCCTGACTATTATAAACAGTGCTGTGATGAACATTGGGGTGCACATGTCTCTTTCAGATCTGGTTTCCTTGGTGTGTATGCCCAGAAGTGGGATTGCAATACTCAGCAATTTATACACCATTAAATTCCATTTAGAACATAGGTTTATGTGGGTAAATTTTTCTGAAATTTAGTCCGCTCTTACTTTTACTATTTGATCTTTTCTTTGTCTTTATTCTCAGGACTGATTCACCTTGATTTTTCTACATTTTTCAATGAAATGGATAAGCTGTCAAACAAGGCTCATCACTTCTAAATAAAACATCTACTTCTGCTTTATTGACTATGTTAAAGCCTTCGACTGTGTGGATCACAACAAACTGTGGAAAATTCTTCAAGAGACGAGAATACCAGACCACCTTACCTGCCTCCTGAAATATCTGTGTGCAAGTCAAGAAGCAACAGTTAGAACCTGACATGGAACAATTGATTGGTTCAAAATTAGGAAATGAGTACATCCAAGCTGTATATTGTCACCCTGCTTATTTAACTTATATGCAGAGTACACCATGAGAAATGCCAGGCTCAATGAAACACAAGCTGGAATCAAGATTGCTGGGAGAAATATCAACAACCTCAGATATGCAGATGAAATCACTCTAATGGCTGAAAGTGAAGAGGAGCTAAAGAGCCTCTTGATCAAAGTGAAAAAGGAGAGTGAAAAGACTGGCTTAAAACTCAACATTCATAAAACTGAGATCATGGCATCTGGTCCTATCACTTCAAGGCAAATAGATGGGGAAAAGTGGAAACAGTAACAGATCTTCTTTTCTTGGGCTCCAGAATCACTGCAGGTGGTGACAGCAGCCATGAAATTAAAAGAAGCTTGCTCCTTGGAAGAAAAGCTATGACAAACCTAGACAGCATATTAAAAAGCAGAGACATTACTTTTTTGAGGAAGGTCTCTATAGTCAAAGCTATAGTTTTTTTCAGTAGTCTTGAATGGATGAGGGAGTTGGACCGTAAAGAAGGCTGAGTGCCAAAGAAGTGATGTGTCAAAGTGTGGTGCTGGGGAAGACTCTTTGGAGTCCTTTGGACAGCAAGGAGTTCAAAGCCGTCAATCCTAAAAGAAATCCACCGTGAATATTCATTGGAAGGGCTGATTGCTGAAGCTCCAATACTAGGGCCACCTGATGTGAAGAGCTGACTCTGATGCTGGGAAAGATTGAAGGCAGGAGGAGAAGGGGGTGACAGAAGATGGGATGGTTGGATGGTGTCACTGGTTCAACAGACATGAGTTTGAGCAAACTCTGGGAGTTAGTGAAGGACAGGGAAGTCCAGTGTGCTGCAGTCCATGGGGTCTCAAAGAGTCAGACATGGCTTAGCAACTAAACAACAACAACAACTTCTATGTAAAAAGTAAGTTTCATCCTACCTACCTCACTGCATTCTCAGTGCCTAAAAAGTCCGATATAGAATAGACACTCAGTAATGGATTTTGAATAAAGGAATAAAAGTTCATGGTCAGTTTGGAAACAAAAACGAGGCTTTACGTGTTTGATGCTTCCTTCTCAGTTGGCCCCGCCCTCTCCTTCTCCCCCTCTCCGTTGGTCCCGCCCTCTCCTTCTCCTCCCCCTCTCAGTTGGTCCCGCCCTCTCCTTCTCCCCCTCTCAGTTGGTCCCGCCCTCTCCTTCTCCTCCCCCTCTCAGTTGGTCCCGCCCTCTCCTTCTCCCCCTCTCCGTTGGCCCCGCCCTCTCCTTCTCCCCCTCTCAGTTGGTTCTGCCCTCTCCTTCTCCCCCTCTCCGTTGGTCCCGCCCTCTTCTTCGCCCCCCCTCAGTTGGCCCCGCCCTCTCCTTCTCCCCTTCACTGTGTCGGCAAGTCTGTTCTCTGCATTTGTATCTCTGTTGCTGCCCTGTGGATTGGTTCATCCGTACCCTTGACCGTGGGTAAAATAGATAACCAGTGGGAATTGCTGTATGATGCAGGGAGCTCAGTCCATTGCTCTGTGACAACCTAGAGAGGTGTGATGGGTGGGAGGCGGGAGGGAGGTTCAGGACGGAGGGGACATGTGTATACCTATGGCTGATGCATGTTGTCATATGGCAGAAACCAACATAATGTTGAAGAGCAATGATCCTCCAACTAAGAGTAAACTTTTTTTAAGTTAAAAAAGCAAAAGAGAATAATGGTCAAATTTTCTTCTGATTGTTGTTCTCCATAGATTAAAAAAAAAAAACACAAACTAGACTTTATAATTAGATCCTGTTCCTGTTTTTGGATCTTGACTTTGTCAGATATATGGTCTTCTTAGTCTGAGGCTCACAACTGCCACGTGCGAAACATGATAATAATAACAACACTTGTATCACATGTGAAATGAGCTTAGAAAGAGCTTAACAAATGACAACTTTGCCTTGTCTAACTGTAGTTCCCCCCAAAATTTCTCACCAGTTCTCTCCTACTCAATAATATTGACTGAATACTGATAATTTCTGTCAATTCTATCAACTTTCAAGAAACTTGAATTGTCAGTTAGACAGTTTCTTTGAAACCTATTCTCCCTACTTCTACATTACAAAAGCCAACATGTGACTTAGGGCTACTGAAGTAGAAACGTTGGCGACGGGACTGATTTCCTTCTTACTCAGTCTTCTCCTTTTGAGACGGCAGATTTTTTGTTTGTTTTATAGTATGGTATTATATCAATTCTTTCTTGAGGTAAAATCAAAATTAGCAGGAGAAAGTTTTCTTTATCTGGAAATTCTTCAGCTGAAGAGATCCTAAAGCTGGAAGGATCTGACATGTCATTTCTAGTAAGAAAAGTGAGCAGGAATTGATAAGGTAAGAAGGAGGGAGAGAGAAAGAGAAAAGTACCCAGGAGACAGAAGAATTTTATGCCTTCTGTTCTGCAGAAAATTTCATTTAGAAAGAAAGGGACTGGATAGGAAAGTGGAAGAAATAGTTTGCATCAGTGGGTTTCAAGCTTTAATCTGCATCAGAAGAGCCTGGATAATCTATTGAAACACAGATTGTTGGCCCTGTCCTAAGAGGTTCTGAAGCCTTTGATCTAGGGTCACTGGTGAATTAATATTTTAACAGATTGCCAGGTGAGGCTGGTGTTGCTGGTCTGGGAACCACATTTTGAGAAGCACAGTTTCTCAACAATCTCAGTACTCTGGGTCTATGCATAAATGACTTTTGTATAGTGCCTAAATCTCTATGACTCCAGATATTGTCATAACTAAAGGGTTGCATGTTGCAGTAGATCATTATAATTCCCCTAAATTATTTAAACCTGTGCTCAATAGACAAAACTCTTGGCATCTAATTGAAGACATCTGAATCTTAGCTCCCTTTAGACTCACCTTTCTGTGGATCATTTTCCAGACATTTTTAGATGTTTAAAACTACAGCGAAACACCAGTACACCAAGCTACTGGAATAGATAAGATTAAAATGACTTGACAGTTCTGAGGGTTGGCAATATTTTTTAATTTATTGGAGTCTCATACACTGCTAGTAGGAGTATAAGTTGCTACCATCAGCTTGAAAAGTTGGTCATGTAAGTAACTGGATATATAAAAGAGGAATAAGATGAGACATCTGCCCTAAAGAGTTCTCAGGATAAGATGGCTATGTGACCAACTAACTGTGGTATCGTAGGATGAGTGCTCTAGTCTCCACTAGGTACATGCTATGAGAAGAACACTACAAAGAATTGAAAAATTCTCAGTCAGTCCAATCTTAACTCTGAAACTGACTAGTGGAGCACATCGGGAGGAAGGCAGAGCTTTGGAAGCAAAGCTGAAAGCATGAAACCAGAGACAAAGTCTGTGTGTCTATGGAACAATGAAGGGCAACATGTCTTTGTGATTAAGAACTCAGACTGGATCCAGACTTCTTGGGTTCAAATCCCCACTCTGCCACTTACTATTAAGAGCTGTGTAAGCTGTAATCCATCCCCCAAGCTCTCAGTACATGTTCCTTCCTCTATAGAATATGATACCCTCTTCACTAGGTTGCTGGGAAGAGTTTACGTGTTAACATCTGTAAAGCACGGCATACAGGGATTATTACTATTATGGGGTTAAATGTCTATTGAGGTTACACAGCATGCTTCCTATGCAAGTTCAACTTTATAAAAAATTATAAAATAAGCACATGGTGTAATTTTAAAAGGTGAAAGAAGCTCTGTGATAAATATGGAAACACAAAAGCAGCAAGTGTGCAGCAGGACCAGGACGCTGTCAGCAAGAAAGAGATTTTATTTTCAACCCTCAGCTGTCTCTGCTGTAGTCTGATGCTTCATCAATCAGTTCATGGGATTTCAGTCTTCCTTTTGTATGTCAGTATTATTTGTTGTTCCCCCTTCCTTATGGACGTCTAAAAATCTCTGGAAAATAATCCAAGGAAAGGTGAGTCTAAAGGGGAACTGAGACTCAGATGGCTTAAATTAGATGCCAAGAGTTTTGTTTTTCTGAGCACAGATTGAAATATTTGAGAGGAATTATAATGATTTTTAGTGTTCAGAATGGTAGGATACCATAATATAGAAAACATAATTGCCCCAGACTCTCATTCCAGTCCTGAGTTCAGAGAAGTAAAGTGAGTAATATGATAATCCATATCCATGTATAAGAATTGGAGAATGAAATGGCAACCCACTCCAGTATGCTTGCCTAGAGAAGCCTGTAGACGGAGGAGTCTGGTGGGCTGCTGTCCATGGGGTCGCATAGGCAGGATTGAAGTGACTTAGCAGCAGCAGCAGCAGCATGTACAAGAATATTCATATTGAATTTATTTCCAACATTCCCAAACTGGAAACAATGAATATCCAGAAGCGTAGATAAAAAATGGTGACATAATCATGAGATACCACACACTATTAAGACTATATTTCAGTTACATGTAACAACATGAATTTCACAGATAAAAAGAAGTCAAACACAAGATAGTACATGTTATGATTCTATTGATCTAAAGTTCAAAACCTGGCAAAACTAACATGTATTAGTAGAAGTCAGAAGAGTTGTTACGTTTGAAAGTTATTACCTTTGGAGAGAGGAAGAACAAGGAAGCCTGGGAAACTGGATATTGTCTTGATCTGGGTGGCAGTTACGTGGTATATACATACGTAAAATTTAATTGAGCTGTGTGCTTAAGATTTGTGTACTTTACTACACTTGGTACATCCTGATGAAAAAACAAAACTTAAAAATTCTTTTAAAGAAACATATATTTATGACCTGTTTCCTCCAACTTCCCTATAAGAGTAAGAACTTTTATCTGTTTTTTTTGCTGTTGCATACTCAGTGTCTAGAACGCACCTGTGATGAGGTAGGTGCTCGATGCTGAATGAATGTTGCATTAAGGAACATGCACTTGCTAAGTTTTCATTTTGAAGTAGCACCCTTGGGTAGCCACAAATCACATTTTGCTGTTTCAAACATCTTGTTGGTTAGTTAAATGACGTTTAGAAAGGCTTAGCCAGCGGGAAGAGTCCACTTAAAGACATATGTAAGCAGGAAACCCACACTGGCGTTATTCTGAGAAGCAGCTGCATAGCAATGTGGCAGTTCTCAGAGCTTTGGGCCACCACAGCCTATTTCCAGGGAACATGACTAGACAGACGTGAGTAGCTGAATCATATACAGTCACCGGGACCTGGAAAAATTTTGGCCTGTAATCAAAACAGAGATTTTAACAAGAGCTTAAAAACTAATCTATTAAAAAAAAAGAAAACTAAGAGGAAGAGCCAAGTGTCAAAGGGAACTTGATAAATGACAAAGGTGGCATTTTAATTCTAGTGAGGATATTGTAAAGTAATTAGCCTCCAATTAAAAGAAAAAGAAAAAAAATGTTTATTGAATGCCTACAATGGGCTAAGCATTGTTCTAGGCAAAAGGATGAGGCAGTGAATAAAACAGATAAACCAGGAAAAAAAAAATTCTACTGAGGACTTGATTGCTGATTTGCAAAATATTACTGGGGTAACTGCCTTTGAGAAGAAAAATGTTATCTTCCTATTCACATGTATAGAATTAAATTCTGAATTGATTAAAGATTCAAATGTAAGAAAGAAAATATTTTAAATGTTCATAAAATGTACTTATAACTTTAAGAATATGGGAGACATGCTTAAGTAAATCTAAAAGCTGAAAAAAAAAGATAGACTGATATTGTTACACTGAATATTTTTGAAATACGTTTGGAATTATAAAAAGACTCCATAAGTAAAGTCAAAATTATAACTGGGCTTAAATATTTTCAGTGAATATAATGGACAGAGTCAGTATCCTTTATAAATAGAAAAGACCTTTTAAAGATTGATAAGTTAAAAAGAAAGCAACTCAGTAGAAAAAACTGAGATACTAAAAACTAAAGATATGAGCAAGATAAGCATATACACAAAGACGCTGGACTCCCTGTTGGTACAGCTGATGGGAACCCGCCTGCCAGGGCAGGGCACACGGGTTTCACCCTGGTTTGGGTTGATTACACACGCCGTGGAGCAGCTAAGCCTGCTAACCATAGCTACTGAGGCTGCGCTCCTAGAGCGCATGCGCTGCAGCACGAGCAGGCTGGGCGCTGGGGAGCCCAAGCAACCCAAGGAGAGAGCAGCTCCCACTCTTCACAACTAGAGAAATTCTGCAGCAATGAAAATCCGGTGCAACCAAAGTTTTTTTAAAAAGCATCTTCTAAAAATAAATTAATTAAGTGACTTAATTTTGGTCGTGCTGGGTCTTCGTTGCTGCAAGAAGGCAGAGGCTTCTTTTGCTGCAAAGAGTGGGCTCTGGGATCCGTGGGCTTCAGTAGTTGTGGTTCCCAGGCTCCAGGGCACACGCTCCATAGTTGTGGCACAGGCGCCTCGTCGCACTGATGCATGTGGGATCTTCCTGCATCAGGGATCGAATGAGTGTCTCCTACATTGACGGGTGGGTTCTTTACCACTGAGCAACCTGGGAAACTCCCTCAGAAAAGACATATTAAAAAAAATAATAATAAAGATGTCGAAGCTCTCTAGTAGTTGGGAAAACACAGATCAAAGCAATAATAAAATGTCATTTTTTTATAAGATTGGCAAAAATTCACTTCTTCATTCCTTCGGTTCTTTAGTTTTTTTAAAAAAGATATTCCATTAAATACTTTTTGAAGAGTAAAATGAGATAATGTTTCCTTTGTAAATTGGAGGTCTACTGGTTGAGAACCTTAAATAAACACTGTAGGTTAGAAAGCAGACCAGAAGGAAGGCAGCTGCTTAAAAATATGGATGCAGTGCTCATCCTTCCTCTCTTATCTTGTAGGTAGAACCCAGGCATCTTTGGTTCTGGCTTTTCTCTGCCCTGCCTCCAAAGCAGACCCAGCAACTCATACACATTTTTGCCTTTATCATTTGCTAGGACTGAAATCTTATAGAAATACTCTTTTTTATCTCTTGTCAAGAGAAAGTAGACAAGACTTGTAACTAAGGGAAACAGAGGACAGAATGCACTTTCAGTGTTCTTTTGTTGTTGCTATTTGGTCACTAAGACATGTCTGACTCTTCACGACCCCATGGACTGCAGCACGCCAGGCTTCCCTGTCCTTCACTGTCTCCTGGAGTTTGTTCAAACTCATGTCCATTGAGTTGGCGTGGCCGTGGCATCCAACCATAGAGCGTTTTTTAACTGGTCTACCCAAGAACTATTTAGTCATGTAGCAGAACATATTTTTACCTATCTATTCTTGACTATGCTCGACTATTCTTGAGTACTTACTTCACTACTGAATAAAAGTCTAGACTTAGTGAAGCCACATGTTAATTTATAATTTTTTTGGCCTATCATCAATATCAACAATTTTTCTCCAATAGTAAAGATAACCCAATTGTTATGGTTTTATTGTCTTGTAGGATATTAACCAGTTTTGTAACTCAACTAAACTTTAACATTCTTTTTTCAAATGTCTGTACAAACTTGGTTTTTCAAATACCTTTGAATGAGCTCTACTATCCTGCTGATTCTCATTAATTAATCAAATAAATCTTTACACAAATTTATATTGTTTTAAAAAACTAGTATATTTTCCTCTTCTCCTTTTTAAATTTTACCCAGTTTTCAAAGCCTGGCTCTATGCTTGTGTATTTTTTTCCAAAGAGAACTTGCTTGTCTACTCAACATCTCTACTTTTTCTTTGCTACTGTAGCAGTTACTGACCCCAGACAGACAGACTACCAGCTACTTCTCTAGCAAAGAAGGATCCTTCTGGATGAGCGGAGAGTTGCAGGGTGGTATCTGTGACCGTGCTGAAGCCGTGTCCTCACACAGCAGGGGAAGGAGAGCACGTTTAAAAAGGGTAAAGGGAACTGAGAGGGCTTTAATAGCCAGCGCCCACGGCTTCTCCTGGCAGAACCCTGGCCGAGAAAGAGGAAGCATGTTTCTTCTCCCCGAGGTGCTCTGCGGTCGCTGTAAGGCAGGAGGGCGCCCCTTCTGGTCTCCTAGCTCTGTTTAATTAAGGCTTCTGTTTATTAATTTTTCACATTTACCGCTTTTGATCAAGACCTTTCTCTGAAAGCAATGCTGATCAAGAAGTCAAGTTTTCTAATTTGAGCATTTCTTTGTCCCTCAGTGTCGGGAAGAATCTCTCCTGAGTTTAGTGTTTCACATTAGAGGTAAAGTGAGTATATTGGAGGTAATAGCCTGTCTATCTGCAAGGGAAGGCTTCAGTCCAGTGTGAAAACACATCGACATGACTAAGATGTAATTGTATCCTCGGTGGAGGAAGATGTATGAAATCCATTTAAGCAGTTTAAAAGGTCTGGGAACAGTATGAACAGGCTTCTTTGGGTTGCTCTTCAGACGGGTGGGACAAGTGAGGTCAGCACCTATTCAGGTCACATTCAAATGGCAAAGAAAGTTAAGAGGGAGAACTCTCAGGCACTTTTTGCCTAACATGCGTATGTTATCAAGTTCATAGACATTGGGGATTGATTATCTGATCATCAGAGGTTTGGTGACAAATTTCCAGCAGGCCTTATCTGGGTATCCTGGGGGAAGCTGTCTCATCAGACATCATCTGCTTCAGTGCAGAGAAATATGTACTTTTTAAGTCAACCAGAGATATGCAGGTCTAGTGAGGCCTGCCAATTTCTTTTGGTGTCATGTAATTTCCTTCGGCTTTTGGCTGCACAAGGTAACAATGCTTGGTGGGGAACTTTGCAGTGAGGTTGAATAGAGTTCTTCTAGGGGTGATTTTTCCAGTCGATGAAATCTGCAGGTTGAACAGTGTGATGCTTAAGATCTTTGTCTTTCAAGGGTAAACTGTGAAAGGAATGCTCTACCAAAACATGGTTATTTTAAATAGAGGCAATTAGGCCTTTCCAATATTAAGAGCATTTTTCCTTTTATTAGTTGCAGGTCAAAAGAAGTAGGAGCCAAATGCTTTGGATGTCATGAAGATAAGAGTTTATGAGTTCCAAAAGAGGTGGATCTGAGATTTAGAAGGACCAATGGCAATAGTATTGGCCAAGGTATTTAGAGGGCCTCTACAAAAATTGCCAATTGTCTGAATAATGCCATTATTGTATTTAATTAAGCCAGAGGACTGAGGATAGTAAGCATGGTAAAAGCTTTTGTAAAACCGGTCAAATAGCACAGACTCAGCAAAGCATCTGGCCAGTAAAATAGGTTCCTTGATCACTATGAGGTTTGAGAGGAGCTTCCCAGGTCAGGATAATCTTTTCCAAAAGGACTTTAGCCACAGAAGAGGTAATAGCCCAAAGTGGGAACCTTAGGACACCATGAAGTCCATCTGAGTATCGCTATGGCTCTTGTTCTGATATTTAATGCCCTACGTATCAAACCTGGGTTTGGGCAAACTGCAGTTTTTCTTTGGTGACCCTGTGTCATTTAAGGCTAAAAGTGGAGGCTGTCTTCAGGTGAAGAGGCTTGGGAAAGAGAGCAAAGAAGTAAATCACCTACATAGTGCAACAAAGTAGAATCTCTAGGAAACTTTATGCCTTCCAAATCAGCCGTAAGGGTTTGAGAGAAATAAGAATTCTTGGTAAAACCCTGAGGTGTTACCGTCCAGGTGAATTGTTTTTCTCCCCAAGTGAAGGCAAAAAAAAAAGTTTGACTAGCTTCACCAACCAGAATACTAAAGAATGCTTATTTCAGTAAAAAAAATTTACTCCAGTGGGAATGGATGTATGAAATCCATTTAGACAGTTCAAAATGTCTGGGATCTTCTTTGGGAATGAACGTTAATAATGCTGTCAAGGGATAATGATGCTGTTTATTGCTCGGAAGTCCTGGAAAAACCTCCACTCACACCCTTTAGGCATTCTCACTGGTAAAATGCCAGTGTTACAGGGGCTGGAACAAGGGATAATTCGCCTTTGAGGTTCATAATCTTCTGTTATCGGCTTTATGCCTTGAAGGGATTCTTTATTTATAGGAAACTGATTAATTTTAGAAAGAGGTTTTAAGGGACTTATTTGAATCTTGATGGGAGGTGTTTTTTGGTGAATTTTGCCAACATCAATTGTAGATTTTGCCCAGAAGATAAGTGGCAGCTGGTCCAAGAGTGATAAATGATCAGTGTTTTCCAGAATCTGTTCTAGTACCATCAGGGATGGAAAAAATAAAAGATGTCAAAAGGTCACTTAAATCACCTGTTGGATTACTTGGATGATTGCTGTCAAATTCTAGAATTATCCTCCCCTTTGAGGAAGAAGAAATTCTGTCACGATACTTCTCTAAGAAGTCTTGGCCTAGTAAATGGATAAGGCCAGAGGAACTAAGGAGAAAAGTGTAGGAATCTCTCAAAGGGCCTAAACAAAACAAAACAGAGTTAGTTCAGAGCCGGGAGCCTCTTGAGGATCACCAGAGGTCCCCATTATTTGAACTGTTTTAGTACTCCAAGGCAGGGGCTCTTTTATAGTAGTGGGGCTGAGCAGAAAAGATTCATCCCCAGTCTGGAGAAATGTTTCTCTAAGTCAGTTAAGAGAAAGGTTGGGAAGAGCCCCAGTAATTCTTTGGAGTCCCATTGAGAATTGAGAACATGTTAAAAAGACTGGTTAGAAGGCTGAAGATGCCCAACACATTTTAATTACAACAATCCCATTTCCAAAGTCTAATCTTCATGATAATACAGAAACTAGGAGGGTTTTGGTTTTGTTAAGAGCCATCTGTTGGAGTTGAAGTTAAGGAATTTTGGTGGTCTTCCTTTTAGGTGACTCATCTAGAGCATAGGAAAACTGGTTTGCAAGGTTAAATCTGGAGTGGATAGCTTCCCATTCAGTCTTGATCCTTTTTACCAGAAAGAAAAGGTCCTGGCTCAGCTCATTAATAAACACAGAATTAAGAGCCACTCAGATGGAATCAACATCTGGAGGAAGATAAGAATTTTCCTTAAAAACATTCTGAAGTAGACCGTAATATTCATGGGCAGTCAGTTTTGTCAGATTTTTGTGCGGCAGCTCAATTTTTATTTCAATAATCAATAGGTTTTGGAAAAGCCCTAGGAATTGCTCAATGAAGTTGCCTAGCAATCGCCTGAGCCTCATCTTATAATAAGTTAGCAGGCTTATCTCCCTGTTGTAGTTCTAGAGACCTTTTAGGATTTCCCCAAGTGTTTTTTGTCCAGTGCTGGGCCTGGTCTTCTCTGACAAACATAAACCACCTGACACAAGGAGGAGAACCAGGCTGATGCTTTAATGACTTTATTAAATTCCTCAGCAAATCTGTGAGGGCTGTCAGTCACTTTAGAAAAGTCTGTGACTCTGGCTCATGCTTCAGCTTTAGACCAGGGAGTATAAAAAAGTAAGAGTTTAGCCTCTGAATCCTCAGAAGACTTAATTTTAGAGGGACAGATTCTGACAAGTTAGAGGAAGAGGGAGTAGGGAGAGTTTCCGAGAAGAAGGGATGTTTGGTGAGAGAACTAGTACAGGGAATTTGAAGGCATTTATTTGGCTTGCTTTTCTCCAGACAACGAACTTGGTCTTTAAGAGGTTTCCAGAAAAGCATGAGACATCTCATCTCACAAGCCTATCTACACAGGCAGTGTAGGAGGGAAGAAGGGAGATGACGCAGAAGGCAGAGTCCGGCCATGAAGAGCTGAGCAGGGGAGACAGGATGGCTCTGCAGGTGGAATCTGAGACAAAGAAGTGAGGAAGCATGCATTCAGTAACTGAGGCGGGGGTCAGAGCATCGTCAGTAAAGTGCCAGATAACCAATATGGTAGACTTTGTAGGTTGTATGGTCTTTCTTGGGCTTCCCTGTTGGCTCAGATGGTAAAGAATCTGCCTCCAATGCCAGAGACCTGGGTTCGATCCCTGCGTTGGGAAGATCCCCTGGAGGAGGACATGGCAATCCACTCCAGTGTTCTTGCCTGGAGAAGCCCATGATCTCTGTAGCAACTATTCAACTCTACTTTTGTAGCAAGAAATCACAAAATATAGCTGAAGGAATGTAGTTGTGTTCCAGTAAAACTTTGTCTATAAATACTGAAGTTTGAGTTTCATGTAAATTTAGTTGTCAACTTAAAAATTTTTTTTTTTACTGTTTTAAAATGAAGAGAACATTCTTAGCTTGCAGGCTGTACATCACAGGCAGCAAGCTGGATTTAACTTGGCCCATAGCTTGTCTGTTCCTGTCTTCTTATGTTGTTTAATGTCATACAATTCTTTGTTATGTAGAGTCTATTTTGTTAAATTTTTTTTGTCAAGGTCTTATGCCATTGACTAGGTCATAACTTTTCTGAGCAGAGATATCTCATACTCTTCTGGAGACTTCTAAAGACCAAGCTTGTTGTTTGAAGACAAGCAAGCAAAATAAATTTTGACTAGGATAAACAGTTTTGTCCAGGATCAGCCTGGATGGAGGAAACCGTGGGTGATGGAGGATCTGATCGTTTAAGTGTTCGGGAGACTTAGGAAGCATCAAAGGAAGCAGAGCCTCAGGGAAATTCTTGAAAGACTTGGAGTTGGATACAGTGTTGCATTTTGATTAAGGTCAAGGGGATCTAGGAGGCAGATACCCCTTGTGCATCTAAATTGTGAAATCAAGCAGAAAAAATGAAAATCTTACCTAGTTTGCCTCTTATAATTCTCTGCAATATTTTTAAGGATCAAGATCTGACAAGGGAGTCTTTGTGACTTTCTGCAGCCTGGTTCTTTGCCTAAAGTGCACCTTCCTACTTTTTAACACAATTTCCCAACTGACATTATTTCCAAAAAGCCTTTCCACTTTCTGCTCCATTATCATTTTCAACACAGACACACACACACACACACATCCCAGCTTGTCCAGTCCTCCTCTAAAACAGGAATAGTCACTCATCTTGGCATTTACAAACAGTGACTGGGACATTAGAGGTACTCAGTAATTTTTTTTCTAATGGATCCTTGAAATTGAACCTCTTTAAGTCAACCAATCAAACAGAAATGCTTGATTTTTATTTGTTTTTTTTTTTTTTTTTTTTTTTTTTTTCCAGGAAGCATCAAAGGGGTGACGAGGGTGGGGTGGGATGGGGGTGAGTGGGGAGAAGAAACTAGACTCAGATTTGAGTGCAGATCTTTTGTAGATTCTCCCTTTAAACTCTAGAGCAGTGGTTTCCAAAGCACTATTGCTGGATCTACTGTAGAGTTTCTGATTGAGTAGGTCTAGGGAAAGAGCCAAAATTTTGCATGGCTAATGGATTCCCAGGAGAGGCTGCTGTCTGGACCATACTTTGAGAAGCAGTACTCCAGAGGATCTGCTCAAACACTGCCTTATACCACTAACAAGTTGCCAAAGCTTGTCTTCTGACTTGGTGGCTTCCATTCTTACTATCAACCATTTCCCTCCAATACCGGACTCCTGATTTTTCATTCCAGCCGCACATTATTGCTGCTATCTAGCTAAGACAGAAAAGAGTCAAACCACCAAAAGAAGATGTGAGATTGTTTCAAGTTAAAAAGAATCCACAGACAATAAAAGCTTTGTTTTACCTTAAGAAATTAGCCTTTAAGAGGGTGTATAATTTTGTAAGCTAATAGAATGACACTGTAGGAAAAATCACCGGCTACTGGGTGGGAAAAAAGCTTTACCCACAGGAAATTACACAACCCTAGCCATTCCCACTGTCATCTCAGGGGAGGCATCGAAGTATTAAAACGCTGCTGAGTCATGATTTTAAATCACGACTGATTGAAGGAAACACATTTTGAGTTCTGGTTTCTGTGTGTGGCTCTGTGGTGGTAATGGTGATAAGGAGACGTCCCCTTCCCTGGTGGCTCAGACGGTAAAGCGTCTGCCTACAATGCGGGAGACCCGGGTTCAATCCCGGGGTCGGGAAGATCTCCTGGAGAAGGAAATGGTAACCCACTCCAGTATTCTTGCCTGGAAAATCCCATGGATGGAGAAGCCTGGTAGGCTACAGTCCATGGGGTCACAAAGAGTCGGACACGACTGAGTGACTTCACATTCATATCCAGGAGTGTGGTCTGCAGAGGGGGTGAGGGGGTATGGACAGTAGTTGCAAGTGTCCACCAAGGGAAGGAAGGTTAAGATTTGGAAAACTCAAGGGGAGATGAGGAAGTGGAAGCTCTCTGCGTGGGGGAGCTAACTGCAGCAACAATAATAGAAAGGCTTGGAGTGTTGGCTGAAGCAGAGAGTTCTCCTAAGGAAGCTGTTGAAGAAAGGCTGGAAAAGGAGGGGGGGTGGCGCAGACTGTAGAGATTTTTTGACCTTAATTAACTGAAGGAGCCTAGTGGGCTACCGCCCATAGGGCCGCAAGGAGCTGGCCATGACTGAAGCAACCTAACACAGAACGCCGCGTGCTAACCAGATCATAACCTTGCCCTACCCGCCTGTGTTCTATATACACGGCTCCCAGGATGGCATTTCTCAATGAAAATTTGCCTGTCCTGCCCCTGCTTGAATTCTTCAGGGCCTCCTAGTATCCCCAGGGCTAAATGCGAACTTTTTAGCATAATGCAAGCCCCTGCTTTCTTTTGCAGTTCTTTGGGACCCAGATCAGGCCCCCTCAAAATATGCCTCAATGACATATGCATTTTTAAAAGTTAAAGTTACTTAAGAAACAGCCAGGAGTTCACTGGTGGCTCAGAGGTAAAGAATCCGTCTGCCAATGCAGGAGACATGGGTTCGGTCCCTGGTCCCGGAAGATTCCACGTGCTGTGGAGCAACCAAGCCCGTGCTCACAAGTACCGAGCGCGCGCGCCTAGAGCCTGCGTTCTGCAACCCGGCAGCCTGCCGCAGTGGGAGCCCACCCCCGCGACAAGCGCCGCTGGAGAAAGCCTGTGAGCAGCGCCGAAGACCGGCACCGCCAAAAATAAATTAATAAATAAATAGGTAGAAAGAAACAGCCAAGGCAAGAGGGACTCTGTCTCCCTGGGAGCAAGAAATAAGTCTCTGAAGTGAAAAGGGCCCTCCTGGAAGTGAAGAATAAAGAAGTCCTTATCACCAGACATAGGGAATTCAGGGCCAAGAAGTCTTCATAGATAAACCCTGTCGCTTCTTTACTGATTTACTGCCCAGTCCCAAGTTTTGCTCAAGTCTCTTACTAGTTAAAGCGCTCAAACCCAAGTTTCTCTGTCCTGTCAATTCCTCTCAAATTTATTGGTCCTTTGTCTAAAATTATAAAAGCTGGCTGCTTTGGCCACTTCTTAGGTCCTATTTCTATGACACTTCCATGAGCACCAATTAAATCTGTTTCTTTTCCTCTTTATAATCTTGTATCATTTTTATTATTACTCCAGCCACAAGAACTCAAGAGAGTTAGGGGGGGGAATTTCCCCTCCTGGACAAGTCCCATTTCTGGAGATGTCCCCCCTCCTCAACACATGCACACATGCGTGCACACACACACACACACACACACACACACACACACACACACACACGCTCTGCCCCAGACGCTCCTATTCTTTGGAGCTTTGCACCTTCTCTGCCTGCTTCACCTTCCTTACCCCCTGCCCCCCTCCATAGTCTCACCTGGGAGACCTTTTCTGACCCAGAGGAAAGGGTGTGCGCCCCTCCTGCGTGCTTACCTGACCCAGGCTCCCCAGACTGCCCTGTAATTGCTGGAGCCTTGGCAGCAATGAGTCTCACATAGAGAATGGAGGAGAAGACAAATTAGAAAGAGTTTAGGTTGTAGGTATAAAATGAAAAGTGTATAGACGAGATGGGACAGCCAAAAGGAGAACCAAGACGAATGTGGTAGGTGGTGCATGAGATGACAGAACTTGGAAATTATTAAAGGTGGTGGTGAGTGTGGAAGAGAGTAGGGGAGGAGAGTCAATTGACCTATGGGTTAAATAAATGATCCCCTGGATAAGGGAAAGGCTACCCACTCCAAGAATCTGGCCTGGAGAATTCCATGGACTGTATAGACCATGGGGTTGCAAAGAGTTGGACATGACTGAGCAACCTTGACTTTCAATTCTATGCCAACACTAGTCTAGTTACTGGGGTATGTAGGTGAACAAAACAGGAAAAAAACCTGGCTCTCCTGTAGCTTCAGTTCTGGTGGTGGAAATTGTGGTACCATTGAGGCAAATTGAGACTGGGAGATCAATCATAAAAAGTTAAAAAGTTGTATAAAGAAGTTTTAAAGAGCACAAATATTTCTTTAATTCCCAGAACATAATGATAGTAATAAAGCATATTCAAAGCTGTCATACAGCAAGGATAAAAAAGAAAACCACAAGCCCAAGATGGTGTCACTTGTGCTAAAGGAAAGGAAGCTGAAGTCAGTCATGTCCAACTCTTTGTGACCCCATGGACTGTAGCCTACCAGGCTCCTCTGTCCATGGGATTTTCCAGGCAAGAATACTGGAGCTAAACCTAGATGTAATATCTAACCTAACTATAGTTTCACCCTCTCCCAGATGTGTAATTTTAATCAACCAGTCTGGGACTTACTGGCCAACACCAGTGAGGTAATCTGTCATACAGGCGCTCTCCACCCCCAGGGGAAGAAGAGTTCATCTGTATGATAAAGCTCTGTTGTGACATCACTCCAAAAGGATGTCCTGACTAAGAATAGCTCTTTTTTCTTTTGCTGATAGCTCCCCTGATCCACCCTTCTTCCTCTGAAAACCTTCGTTTTGCAGTTTTGCACAACCTCCATAAGTACCCTCTCACAGCTAGAGGAGATGCCCCTTGATTCATGAATCACCTAGTAAGTGTTGCCGTGAAAAGCAAAAAAAGAGAAATGAGTTTCTTCTTTCCCTTGGCTGAGAACAAAGAGGATATAGAGAACAGTGAGCAGGCCTTAACATTCCTTTTTTTGTTGTTGTTGTTAACTTTAACTGCTCCTAACTCTGCACGTCTGTAACTAAGTTTGCTTTTCTGCTCCCTAACTCTGCAGGAGCTGCCTTTATCCTTTGCTTACCCTTAGAACACTCCCTTTCCCTTGTAGTTATAGATCAGAAAGAAGGTCACAGAACCACCCAACTGCAAGACTCAACTACTGGGTTACTGATGCCAACCTATGACTGTGTTTTGACAAGATCCTAGCACCTTTGTTCCTCATCACCGACTCCTGACTGCGAGCCCTCATCTTATATAAGCTCCTAGACTCCTCATGGAGCAGTTGGGGCATAGTTCTTGAGGCTTTATTTTCTCTAAACTCTGTCTCCGTATTCTTTCATTGGCTTTGATGGGCAGAGAAAGCCAAGATTTTGACCAGCAACATAAGGCCCATTAGATCTGCAAATTTACTCTGTCAAATTTTGTTTTAATAGTAGTCAGCCAGGGTCTTTGGGGACAGCAAAGAAGTTCTGACAGTTGCTTCAGAGAGAGGTGTAAAAACCTCTGATAATGGCTGGGTTTTGAGGTGTGGGTTTAGAAAAGCCATAGAAAATTTAAGAAACTCCTTAAGAAATATTGAATAATACAGCCAAATTACAGTTACATGAGTATGCTCATTTTGTGAAAACACTGAAAAGATCAACATTTATAATTTGCATACTTTTCTGTATGTGTGTGTGTGTGTATATAAACTTTATTTAAAATTGCTCCAGATACAGCTTCTAAAAAACAGCAACAAAACAAAGCAATAAAACCCTTCTCTGTTTCTGTCTGACAGAGAGAATGCTGGCTATTCTAGGATATGATATTAGGATAAGGCTGTGAGGAGCTCTCCCAAGACCTCAACCCCTGGCATTAGTGAATGTAGGCATACCACAATCAAATATCATCTTGTGAGACTTCCCAGGCAGTCCAGTGGGTCAAGACTCCAGTTTTAAATGCAGGGGGCATGGGTTTGATCCCTGGTCAGGGAATTAATGTCTCACATGTCACAGGGTGTGGTTAAATTGTTTTAAAAAATTTAAAAAAGTAAAATTAGATCCTTCCTTCTCATAAGCACTGAGGAATAAAAAAATATATATGAAGGGAAAAAATTCAAATCCCATTTCCTTAACTAGCTGGTGGACTATAGGCAGATTATTAAAACTCTCTGAGCTTCATGTTCCTCATCTAAAAAGTAGGAATAGCACCAACATCTGAGACCCGTCACGGACTTGAAGGAGACGACATGTGTGAGGTGTCTGGCCTGGTGCTTCCCTACAGAACGCTCTCATACGGAAGTGCCCCTCATTCTCTCAGGAACGTCCTCTTTTATACCTTCACAAGCTTTCCTAGGTCTCAGATCCCAACAGAGTCAAAGGGAGACGCTACTGGGTCAGACATGCAGAGGGCTGAAGGGCAGAAGAGGCCTGAGGAGGCACCGAAGCCAGTCAGGCCCCGGGACGCTTAGGTAACAAGGAAAATGGGAAGGGAATCCGGTCATGACTGAAACCCAGCCAAACACTGTTGCTGAGGTGCCAACGATAATAAGGGAGCTTGCAGCTGAAATCACAGTATTTGCTCACCGCAAAGATTTTCCCCACAGAAAAATAAGAGGGGTAAGTCAGACAGCAATATGAAACATCAAAACAGTGGGTTTTCCCATGGGAGGATTATAGCAGGGAATCTGGGTTTACTTTTTGGTACCAGCCTTACAGGAACATTTGGTTGACTCACTAAAATCCAATCAGCGTCTATTTTCCTGTGTGCCATCTTCTGACACACAGCGTTGGAGAACTGAGATATTCTGCCTTCAGCAGCACACAGCATTAGCTAGTTTTCCTTAAAATGGCTTTCCTTGAGGTTTTTATCATCTCTAGTTTGGTGCCTAAGGAAACTTGATCAAATTCACCAAACAGGAGAATTTTTAAGGCCACTGGCTGTAAAGCTTCCCCAGCTCCTCTCTCCTTGCCTCAGGGGCCAGTCCTGACCTTAGTCGTCTCTGCTCTAAGGTGCCTTCTTCACTTCAGACATAGCCCCGGCCTGAGACTGCAGTTTGATGTGCTCATTCAGTGTTTCACGTAAAGATCTAATCTCTTTATGGTGAGGAGGTTGTGGTTTCAATGAACGCTGTGCTACCTTAGACCCATGCAGGTTGTATTTCCTTCTTTATGTATTTGCATTTCTTAATGTAGAGTAATAACCCCATCCCATCACTTAAACAAGAAGAAATTTGTTATTTAAAACTATACATGGAGACTTCCCTGGTGGTCCAGTGGACAAGACTCCGAGCCCCCAATTCTAGGGGTCCAGGGTTCAATCCCTAGTCAAGGAAATAGATCCCACGTGCCACAACTGCGTGCTGCAACGCAGACTGAAGATCCAAGTGCTGCATCAAAGACCAGGGACAGCCAAATAAATAAAGAAATACATATTTTTTAAAACTGCATAAAAATAAATGAAAAAAAAAAACACCTGCATATGATTTTTAACAAATCATGGTTACCAAAAGGGAGGGGGAGGGAAGGAGAGAGAGAAGGAAAAATGGAGAAAGGAAGGGAGAAATTAGGAGTATAGGATTAAGAGATGCAAAATACTATACATAAAATAGATAAGCAACAGTGGTTCACTGTATAGCACAGGGAATTATATTCAATATCTTATAATATCTATGATGGAATATAATCTGAAAAAAATAGCTGAATCATTTTGCTGTACACCTAAAACTAATATAATACTGTAAGTCAATTATACTTCTGGAAAAAAAAAAACTTAGGTGTGATTAAACACAAAGGATACTCCAAATATGTGTCATTGGATAGGAGGTTCCAGCCACGGCTTAGTAGAACACTGGGTGGTCCTCATCAGTCCCTGATGACTAGGGTCTTGGGCTGGCTTCTAACTCACAAGTGACAGATGAGAAAGGCAAATCTGCCATAGGAGAGGTGACATTTGGAGTCCATTTCTTTAACCTCAGCATCTCCAACCCACTTCTTTATTTTTACAACAGAAACAGGGGCTGGCACTCAGAAAGGATTCTGGTCTGTCAACCCCTAGTCTGAGCATGTGACAAAACTGCTCTTAAAGGGTCTGGGGTCTAAGGAATTACTATATCTATTGTCCCTAGATATAGAGAATGAGAACCAAGGCAATACTAACAATGACAAATGGCAACTTTATGGGAATAAAGTGACAGGTGAATGATAAGCACTTAAATTAGGTTGCATGAAATACAGCACCTCCACAGTAACCCCCCAAACTTACCCAAGTCAATATGTAGAAGAACATACTGATTTCTACAGAGAAGGTTGGGAGCATTGCCTTCTCAGCGGCCTGCCTTTACTGTGCCACTGTGAAGTCTGTGTGTGTTAGTCGCTCAGTCGTGTCCGACTCCTTGCAGCCCCATGGACTGTAGCCTGCCAGGCTCCTCTGTCCACGGGATTCTCCAGGAAAGAAAACTGGAGTGGTTGCCATTTCCTTTTCCACTGTAAAGTCTGTAGGAGAGCAAATTTGACACCCTAAGATGTGCCTCTCTGGCATGTGGATTGTTGGGAGCGGAAAACAGTCAAGGCCCAAAAGACTCAGGAAGAACCTTTGACCTTCCCATTAACTGCCTAAAAAAATGAGATAGAAGACCTGTTCCAGAAAGGGAGCTATCACCACAGGTAACTATAGTATAACATGGACTAAGTATGGTAAACAAGTAGGAATCTAAGAAACGTCTATTTGTTTAAATTCCTTTCCATATGACCCAGCAAACATTTGTTTACCAATTGCTTTTCCATCCTCATGTGAATTGCCTTCCTCTCCTTTGAAGTTCCAAACCACTTCACTAAAATTCTATTTCATGTTTAGCTGAAGATTTATTTCAGTATTAAGATTACTAATTATTTAAAGTGAAGGCTTTGGCCATTTTGGTGAGTTACTTAGTTCCTCCGGGTTTCTCCCAAGTATGTGGGGCTTCCTGGGTAGTGTTAGTGGTAAAGAACCCACCTGCCAATGCAGGGGATGTAAAAGACGTGGGTTGGATCCCTGGGTTGGAAAAAATCCCCTAGAGGAGGGCATGGCAACCCACTCCAGTGTTCTTGCCTGGAGAATCCCATGGACAGAGGAGCCTAGTGGGCTACGGTCTCCCAAGCATGCATGTTCTTAAACTTTGGTTCTCCTGTTAATCAGCCTCGGAAGTTTAATTCTTAGATCAGCCAGAAGAACCTAGAATGATAGAAGGAACATTGCTTCCTTCCCAACAGGTCCATAATCTGTTACAGGTCATCATGAGGAAGAGGAGGTCTGGAGATTTGGGGGTGATTACTAAGGTGAGACAATCCCCTTTTGTAACTTTATTGTGTGGAATTTTCTCAAATTCAGGAAATATTCTTCTGGGATCAAGGCCATTAAAATTACAAGCAACTTTTAAAAAGTGTAAGCATGTTTTCCTGGGGAGGTTTTAGCATTTTCATGAGATATTTTTCAAAGACTTACAATACCCAAAGTGTTCTGAACCACAGGTCCATTCAAGTTACTAGAGAATGAGAGCGAGAACAGAAAATTGCTTTAAATATGGTAAAATTACTTTAAATCTTTATAAATCTGGAAAGATAAGGGGAAAAAGTGCTAATGTATAGTAGACTTTAGATTCCCTCTCCACTGTTGTGGAAGTGAAAAATTGGAAACAGAGTATATACAAAATTGGGGTATATCCAATATACACAATACAAGGATTTGTATGGAACAAGTTAGATCTATTTTTGATGGTTTCCTATCATGTGATTATTACTTGAAAAAAGCAAGGTTCAGAGAAATGCACATAGTATAATCCCACTTTGTAAAACAACTCATGACAAACCTTCTTCCTTACATATAGGCGTATGTGTACGTGTGTGTTTGTACACACAATATGAGCAAGGAGAAAAAAGAAAACTGTATACCAAATTATTAAAGAAGACCAACCAGAGAACAGGATGGGTGAGTTATTCAATGGAAGGAGAAAAAGTGAGGTGGAATACATATGCATGCAAACAAATGAACAAACAAACAGCAACAAAAAGCCCACTATTTTGAAGAAGAAAGATGTACAGAAAAAAAATTGCACGGATTTCCCTGCGGTCAAGTGGTTAAGAGTCCATGATGACAATTTAAGGGATGCATTTTCTGTCCCTGGTCAGGGAACTAAGATTCCACATACATGCAGCAGGGCACTACCAAAAGATGAAAGGAATAAAAAGTCATAACTAATAAACTAAAAAAAAGCTATTTCAATAAAATTGTATGCATGATGTGAATTTATTTGTATGAAATTATCTGTGTGTTCATATACGCATAACGAGATACATGAAAGAATGGTGTTATGATGGTGAATGAAATATTCATGGATAGTTTATTCTATTCTTCATGTTTTACAAAGCTGATTCCTTACTCATTTTATTATCTCTTTTGTGGTTCAAATGTTTTTATTACTGCCACCTATTATTTATATATTCCATTTAAAAAATTTCATTGTGGCAAAAAGAAAAAATATTTGCTTATTTTTATTTCAGATGATAATTCTCATCCTCAGTGTATAATTCCAGTAACAATTAAATTAGGTATTCTCAGAAATTAGACAAAGATAGCACATAAATTGTAGTCTCTGTATCATCATCTTGTTTTATGGCAGATTCAACAAGGATATGGTATGTGAGTAGGTGTGTATGTGGGTGGCAACAGTGGAGAAGCTGGGATGAAAGAAACCCACAAGATCCACTTTGGTGATGTAAGGGAGGAAGAACTTTATCACAACTCATCTCAGGCTTTCAGCTTGAACTCTAACTAAAAGACCGATTAGCAAGAGAGAGACAGTTTATTAGATGCATATAGTCCATAGTACGAGGGAGGAATCTAAATGAAAAGTAACTCAGAAAGGTGGCTTAGAAACTCAGTTTGTATAGCATCTTCAAGAAAGAACAATCAATTTGTAGAGGAATGGCAAAAAAAAAGGAAAGCAGCTTTAGACTTCTAAAGGTGGCGCGCTGTGAGAAGGTGAATACACAGGACAGAACTACTGGAGGAAGGCTAGCTTGAGGATCCTCTTGGTGCCTCCTCTGAAGCTCAGCTGGTAAAGAATCCACCTGCCATGCAGAGGATCCCAGTGTGATTCTTGAGTCAGGAAGATGTCCTGGAGAAGGGTCACGCTACCTACTCCAACTTTCCTGGTTGGAGATGCAGGAGACCTGGGTTCTGTCCCTGGGTTGGGAAGATCCGCTGGAGAAGGGCATGCAACCCACTCCAGTATTCTTGCCTGGAGAATCCCCATGGCCAGAGGAGCCTGGTGGGCTGCAGTCCATGGGGTTGCAAAGAGTCAGACATGACTGAGTGACTAAGCACTGGGCTAGAAGTCTATCTGCAGAAAAAAAAAAAAAAAAAGGATTTATATCTTATATTTGGGTGAAAGGGGGGAAAACTTTATTTGCTTCTTCTCAATTTTCTTTGGCTCAAAATAACTTTTATGTCAAAGAGACATTCTTTAAGATGACATATTCTGATTTCCTTCAGTGGATTCAGGTTCTGGGAAAGAAATCAGAATGCAAATAATCTATTCAGGGTCACAAATGCTGAAGCAAAAAACACAGAACCTGTTAGCTGCTTGAAGAGGGCTTGAAGCAAAGAAATGGACTCACAGGAGTCATGTTACCAGAACTGGATCCTGGAATACAGGCTGCCCTTCGCTTAAAGAAAAGCAGAACCAGAGTCTTTCCAAAAGCAGACAAGAATGTGACTAAAGACATAAAGAACATGCTTGAATTATGCCTAAAACAGTCTTTAAGGCATTGCTGTCACTCACTGTAAGATATTTTGGATTTGTAAAATGAATTCTAAGCATGATTCATGTTTTTTTTGCAGGGCTTATTAATCATCCAATGAACTTGGTATTAGAGAGGAGGAAGCTCCTTGCTGTCTCCACAGAGGATATTCTTGAGGCTGACTTGGAAAATCCCAAGAGCTTTGTTATTCATAATGAAACTAAGACTTGAAACTTGAGTTCACTGATTTCCTTGGTGCTAAGGAAGGGCCTCTCCTCTTCATCCATTTTTGTATGAGAAATGTTAGACAACTGGACCGCAGAAGAGAGAATTCCACTTCCAATTTAGTAAAGCAGTATCCAAGTGTCTTCATTATGCTCCTCCTGTGTGTGTGTGTTTCCTTCTTTTGACCTTCCCTTTTCTGAATTGTCCTTGTAAGGAAGGAAGAAAATTTCCTCTTCTAGATTCTTCTGACTCATCTAAGGACTAAACCGACATGAGATACATTAGCAAGAGAAAATCAGTTAATAGCATGTGTCCAAGGGAGAGACACAGGAAAACTGAGTATGACAAAGTGGCCAAAACCTTCACTTAAAATAGCGTCTTCAGCTAAAGACGAAAGTGGATGTTGGGGGTAGTGGTTTGGGATTTCCAAGGGGGAGGAACTCAATTCACATGGAGATGGAAAAGCAAATGTTTGTTGAATCAGGCAGGAGCAAGGGGACAGAGTGGACTCTGATCCCTGGGTCCTCCAGAGTATCCCCCGCCACACCGAGTCCATGTTCTTTGCAGATATATTTGGTGATAGCTCTATTCCAGGAACAGGCTCTTAATCTAAACTATTTTAGATAGTAAGGGGAGAGAAGCAACAACAACAAATCTTGTATTTCTTAAAAATAACTGATGCTGAGCAGGGCCCTGTGGGACTCCTGGGCATGGAGGACTTTTTGTCCCCCATTCCTTGTAGACAAGACTCCAGCCTCCATGACCTTCTCTGAGTTTCAAAGGGCGGAAGAGTTGCTAATCAAAGGAGAAGCAGCAATGAAACCACCCTGGGCAGAGGCTTATCCACATTGGGATATGGACCACCTAGGACCGTGCACAGACCCTGATCTTGTCAGCAGCCCCTCACTTTGGAAACTGCAGAAGAAAGAAGAACGCAAGACTGTCACTGCCTTGATCCTTATCACACACTCCTGCCTGATTATAACCTTTCCCTACTCACCAGGGAGTGGGGGCACAGTTCTTGAGGTGGTAGCCTACTGTGGCCCCCCTTTGCCTGGCAAAGTAATGGGCTTCACTGGTGGCTCAGCTGGTAAAGAATCTGCCTGCAATGTGGGAGACCTGGATTCGGTCCCTGGGATGGGAAGATTCCCTGGAGAAGGGAACGGCTACCCACTCCAGTATTCTGGCCTGGATAAAGCCACTCTTTCTTTCTCCTCCATAACTCTGGCTCTGTATTTCTGTTTGGTATTGGTGCACAGAGAGCCAAGATTTTGGTAACAAATTTGGGGGCTCGTCTGGGATCTGATCGTGGGCAGGTGACCCTGCAGGGCCACTTGGCTTGGTCGGATGCTTGGGGATTGCTTTCACACTAGCCTCCTTCCTCTGGGAGAGTGGAAGTCTGGAGGATCTTCCAGGTCAGAGCATCAGGGTCCACCAGCTGCAGGGCTATGCCCCAATCACACCCTGTCCTCCACTTGCGCTGCAGAACCCAAGCTTGCCGTGGAGAAGAGGGGAGAGGTTGTCCTAGCAGCTGCCGAGGCTTTCTTTGCCCTGAGGATATCCTTTTTTTCCCTTCTCCAAGCTGGCCCAGATTTATCCTCTGGGAAGACTTGAGCTTCTGGAGGATCAGAAAGAGGGCCTTTGGAGCACCGTGACACATCCACCAGCTATTTGGTCAGTCCCCTGGGTACACACCAGGGCCTCTTTGACCTTGCCTGTTTGGGGGAACTTCGGTTCCAACTTGGGGAGCTTTGATTCCAATTCGGGGAGTTCTCCCTATGAAGGGCAACTCCATTTGTAAGGTGGGCTTTGGGAAAAGTCACAGGTCTAGTGGGACTGGGAAGTCATATTTGGGGCATTTATGCCATTTGGCTTTTGATTTTTGGGCATCTCTTTGCCATCTTTTTGGGGAATTCTTGCCATTTGGCTTTTTGATTTCTTTGCCATTTGTTTTATTTGCAATGTGACTTCTGGATGGTGAGGTTTTGGTTTGGTTGGTTTGAGCCTGCAGATTGGTTTGAGTGTGCAGACATATGGCACAAACTGCTTGAGCTAAAATGGGAGGCATTTCCTCTAATGTTCCACACCACAACCACCCCCTGCCCCCCAACCTGGGAACACCTTTGGAAAAGTTTTAAATGTCTGGTCAACCTATAGCTTTGATCCAATGCCAAAAATAAACATAAAAAGACCTAAAAATGGGTCTCACAATTAAATCTTTATTGCCACAGGATGAGAAAATAGACTGAAGTTCCCTTATGTCCAGGACTCTTCTCCTATAATCAACAGTCTGGGGCTGATCAAACTAAGATCCCCACCTCCCCAGAGAGACAATCCCTGTTGGGACCAGTCTACCTTTGCTATCAGGGCCAACTTGAGTACTATCTGGTTTAAATTTTGGCCATGAAACTATGACCATAGGAAAAGATTTTTTGACCATGTGGCCACAATATTCTTTCAACTCCAGAGAAAATTGGTTAAAGCTTTTTGTTTTAACCAAATTGTCCTACTAGGAGAACATGCTTTTCTCTCCTTGTACCTTGAGACCACAGCTTTCAGGGACACATATCTAGACCATCTCTAATTCCTGAAACTGAGGGGGGGAAAAAAGCACACAAAAGAAGTCTTTTAAATTTTTTCTTATTCCAATCATTGTTTATCAACTATTGTTTTGTATTGTGATGTCTGATTCATGACTAAGTCTGGAAAACAAAGCTATGAGATCTCTTGTTGTGTCTGTTTGGATATATGTATGTCTCAGTATGTGTCTTTGTCTTTGGATATTATTGCTAAATTTGTAAATGAGCTCTATTTAATTGGCTCAAAGAAAAGTAGGCACTTAAAGATCAAACAATTCTAAGTGAAAGAGAAATTAAGCTAAATGGATTTCAGGTTCTTGTGAACTGGGAAATAGTCAGCTTCAAATTAACACTTGGTATTAAGGCATGTTTGTTGATGTGTGTGTGTGTCGGTGCTTATGCAGACTCTGGTAAATATTAATAACAGGACAGGGCTCACAAGTGACAACACCAGAGAATCCTCCCCTGTTGCTTCAGGCTCTGCCTATGGTGGGAAGTTGGTTGGGATTTTAACTTTTGGACTAGACTTGTTATGGGTAAGCTTTATTCCATCTTGTAGAACCCCCCTCCCCTAAGTATTTTTACAAGACAGATCTTCAACTATGCTCCCATGAAAAGTAATTGGTATTTCTCTCCCCTGGGCAGCTATATCTCTGCCAGAGTATTTTTACAAGACCAAGAGAACTTCAGTTGTGCTCCCATGAAAAGCAATTTGTATTTGTTTTCCTTGGGCAGGTATTTCTCTCTTCCTTGTGCCCAGGCCCTCAGGAAAAAAAGAAAAAAAAAGTGGAGAGTGGTCAAGAGCTTTTGGAACTCAAGCAGCAAAAACTGAGATTTCTGGTTCAGTCTTAAGGTAAAAGTTAACTAGTAAATGAACTATTTTAATTGACTTGAAAGTAAGTGTTTACAAATTAAATCTACATATACAGAAAATTGGCCAAGATAAATTTTAGGACCCATGATATCAGAAATATTCAGTACTGAATTGATATCTGCTATTGAAAGTAGCTTAAGCTTGTTGGCTTGATTAATATAGACATGTCCTTAGAGTTATCAATGATAATTGTAATATTTCTGTTGTACCTAGGTTAACTAGAGGTCAAATAAGACCTTATTCCATCTGTCACAGATTTGTCAACAAGAAAAGTAAGTCAATGTTAAAAAAGCACAAAACTTTAAGGAAAGTAAGATATGTGATCACAGTAGCAGGTATAAGGAATAAAAGACACTGACTGTCTTATGCATGATCAGGAGTCTCTATGGTTGGGCTGCTTTTAGTTGGGTAAATGGACTTTGTTAGAAACGGGCTAGAGTAAGATTTGTTTTGGTTTCTTACTCAAGTATTCTTGAAATGCTGCTTTTGACTACAGACCATGTGAGTTTCTTTGCCTTTAAATAATTTGTATTAATATTTGCTTTTGAGATCTATGGTTACTTTGGTTAAGGAATGGGTATTGTCTCACATTGACTGATGATCTTGACTAAGTGTTTTAAAACTTTTGACAAGCTTCCTGAATATCAAATTTTAATTAAAGTTCTTTTGCTTTCCAGCTAACTTTGGGATAATTTAGAGGGTTCTCAAGGTGTCTTAAAGAGAAATATTTAACTATCATTATTTTGTTTGTTACATGTAATCATTCATAATTCTGGCTTACGAATGAATTCATAAATCAGATGTTTAACCATGCCTTTTAAGTCTTTTGTCATTTATAGATACTTTTGTGCTCTGATGCTGTTACTAAAAGGGCTTCATTATCAAGGAGATTCATAGGAAGGCTATGGAAGGGGTTACAGCAATTTCACATCAAAATTATGGCTATGCAGAGATTCCAGTCCATACTGACCTAAAACAAGGAGCAGTCCTGCCCCTGGGCCCTTAGATCAGGTATCCAGAGACTTTTACTCCCTGACGGGCAGGTCGATGCTTCTACTCAGCCTTGAAGCAATTACGGAAGATGGATTGTCACCCCTTTGCTTCCCGTAAGAAGATGGGAGTAAAATCTCTGAGGGGGAAATGAAACAGGAGGGAAGGGGCAGGGCATGAACTTTGAAGAAAGACATAACCTAGGGACATTATACAGGGTTGATCAGAGGCAAATGGGTCCAAGATGGTGGACCAGCCCTTGAGCCTCAGTATAAGCTCTTTGGAACAGATCAGCAAGCTAAGCGACATACCTACCTGTGGGTGGTGGTCCAATCCAATGTAAGGAAGCTTTTAAAGAGAGAAAATGTAAATGAGATAGCTATTAAATAAACCGTTAAGAATGATTATGTAATAGTAATGCCTGTCTGCTAGTTGAAGTGATGGAATTCCAGCTGAGCTCTTTCAAATCCTAAAAGATGATGCTGTGAAAGTGCTGCACTTCAATATGTCAGCAAATTTGGAAAACTCAGCAGTGGCCACAAGACTGGAAAAATGCCAGTTTTATTTTCAATTCCAAAGAAGGCAATGCCAAAGAATGGTCAAACTATCACAGTTGCACTCATTTAACATGCTAGTAAGGTAATTCTCTAGTCAAGGCTATGGTTTTTCCAGTGGTCAGGCATGGATATGAGAGCTAGACTGTGAAGAAAGCTGAGTGCCGAAAAATTGATGCCTTTGAACTATGGTGATGGAGAAGACTCTTGAGAGTCCCTTGGACTGCAAGGAGATCCAACCAGTCCATCCTAAAGGAGATCAGTCCTGGGTGTTCATTGGAAGGACTGATGCTGAAGCTGAAACTCCAATACTTTGGCCACCTCATGCGAAGAGTTGACTCATTGGAAAAGACCCTGATGCTGGGAGGGATTGGGGGCAGGCGGAGAAGGGGACGACGGAGGATGAGATGGCTGGATGGCATCACCGACTCAATGGACATGAGTTCGAGTAAACTCCGGGAGTTTGTGATGGACGGGGAGGCCTGGCGAGCTGCGATTCATGGAGTTGCAAAGAGTCAGACACGACTGAGCGACTGAACTGAACTGAACTGAAGGTAATTCTCAAAATCCTTCAAGCCGGGCTTCAACAGTACACGAACCAAGAACTTCCAGATGTACAAACTGGATTTTAAAAAGGTAGAGGAGCCAGAGATTAAATTTCCAACATCTGCTGGATCATAGAAAAAGCAAGGGACTTCTAGAAAAGCATCTACCTCTGCTTCATTGACTATGCCAAAGCCTTTGACTGTGTGGATCACAACAAAGTGTGGGAAATTCTCAAAGAAATGGGAATACCAGACCATCTTACCTGCCTCCCAGAAGCCTGTATGCAGGTCAAGAAGCAACAGCTAAATCCCGACATGAAACAATGAACCGGTTCCAAATCAGGAAAAAAGTATGTCAAGGCTGTATATTGTCACCCTGCTGATTAAACTTCTATGCCAGAGTACATCATGAGAAATTCTGGGCTAGCTGACTCACAAACTGGAATCAAGATTGCTGGGAGAAATATCAACAACCTCAGATATGCAGATGACACCACCCTTATGGCAGAAAGTGAAAAGAAACTAAAGACCCTCTTGATGAAAATGAAAGAGGAGAGTGAAAAAGTTGACTTAAAACTCAACATTCAAAAAAACGAACATCATGGCATCCGGTCCCCATCACTTCATGGCAAATAGATGGGGAAACAATGGAAACAGTGACAGACTTTATTTTCTTGGGCTCCAAAATCACTGCAGATGCTGACTGCAGCCATGAAATTAAAAGATGCTTACTCCTTGGAAGAAAAGCTATGGCAAACCTAAACAACATATTAAAAAGCAGAGACAAAACTTAGCCAACAAAGGTCCATCTTGTCAAAGCTATTGTTCTCATATCTACACAGTAGTCATGTACGGATTATGAGAGTTGGACCATAAAGAAGACTGAGCACTGAAGAATTGATGGTTTTGAACTGTGATGTTGGAGAAGACTCTTGAGAGTCCTTGGAGAGCAATGAGATCAAACCAGTCAATCCTAAAGGAAATCAGTCCTGAATATTCATTGGTAGGAATGATGCTGAAGTTGAAGCTCCAATACTTTGGCCACCTGATGCAAAGTACTGACTTATTGGAAAAGACCCGATGATAGGAAAGATTGAGGGCAGGGGAAGAAGGGGATGGCAGAGGGTGAGATGGTTGGATGGCATCACTGAGTTGATGGACATGAGTTTGAGGAAGCTCTGGGAGTTGGTGATGGACAGGGAAACCTGGCGTGCTGCAGTCCATGGGGTCCCAAAGAGTCAGATATGACTGAGTGACTGAACTGACTTATGAGCTTCAGATATGTGAAAAAGCAACAAGAGGGAATATTTTCCTGAGGCATGAGCTAGTGAGATAAGTGGTCCACAGACTTTTGACACTGTTAATGAGGCCTAGTCCAGTAATAGTAGCACATTGAGTAGTCTATCTGAAATCTTTGCCAGACTTAGGAATAAGTCTTCCTAGCATCTTAGGATGAAATGGTCATGAAATACCCCCAAGCCATAGTCAAATTTATTACCCTGAAGGGGCCCTGCGAACTAAAAGTTGGCACTTGCCATCTGCCTCTGCAAGGATTAAGTCAATGGCCACAGCAGCCACTGACCTTCAACACCCCTGAAGAAATTTAGGGTGGAGATCAAGAATGAGGCACTCTGTGCTCTGAGAAAAACTGGCTAGATAGGCATATAGATAGATATCTTCAGAAGATTTTATGAACCCAAATTCATGCATTTTCCTGTATCTAGAAAAGCAGTAAAACCATTAACAGTGACACTGACTTGAACATAGAGGAGGAAAATGCACTGGACAGTTGAAATGGAGTAACTATGGTAAAACTAGGTGACCACTGTGGATGTGATTTCAGACGCATTTATTTCTGTATTGTTACCAGCTTGGATGTTCTCAGTTATGTCAGATCCACAAGGATTAATTCCCCTACTCCCTTCCATGAGGGTTTAGCTAAAGTTTTGAGAGTACTGAATCTGAATCAAGGTTAAATAGAGGCCTTTCCAACCAAAATGCAAAAAGCACTGGAAGTGACAACCCTTCTTAAGGACATTATTAAGAAACTCTTGTCAAGCTATGCTGGAAAACTCATCTAAAATCCAACAAGGTTTTTCAAATTGCTCTCTGTATACTGGTGACCACTAGAAACAGGTTAGGATTGAGCCCTTATGAAATTATATACAAAAGGTCACTCTTAGCTCCTTTCAACTGACTGGACTGTTAACTGTTAACAACAAACTGATCGTTAACTGCTATGTGGAGTTTGTGTTCTAAGGTCTCCTCCTTGCCTGGAAGCTCCCTTACGTCCGTTCAAAGCAGGAGACTGGGAGCTGATGAAAGTGTGAAAAAGGACAATGTCCTGAGCAGCAGCTTAAAGAAAAATGGAAGGGATTCTATGTTCCTCAAGACTGAGGAATATCCAAGAAAGGGGGCATTGATGCTGAGTAGGACACTGTGGGGCTCCTGGGCACAGAGGCCTTTTAGTCCCCCATTCCAGCCTCCATGACCTTCTCTGAGTTCCAAAGGGCAGAACAGTTGTTAATCAAAGCAGCAGCAATGAAACCCTGAGGCAGAGGCTCACCAAGATTAGGAGATGGGCCACCAAGGACCGTGCACACCTGTCAGCAGCCCCACACTTTGGAAACTGCAGAAGAAAGAAGAATACAAGACTGTTACTGCCTTGATCCTATGACACACTCCTGCCTGATGATATAACGTTTCCCTACTCACCAGCGAGTGGGGGCACAGTTTTTGAGGCACTAGCCTACTGTGTTCCCCCTTTGCTGGAAAAATAATAAAGCCACTCTTTCTTTCTCCTCCATAATTGTCTCCCTATTTCTGTTTGGCATTGGTGTACAGAGAGCCAATATTTTGGCAACATAAAGTTTAATAGCTCTCTTCAAGATTTCTCAGGGACCCTCTGAAGATTCCATAGTTAATCAAAGCTCTTCATAGTTAATCAATAGGACTTCATTAACTTAATTTGGGGAAGTTTACTAAAGATATCAAAATGGTTTTAAAGCATTCGATCAAATAGGATCATGTGAAGTGAAGTGAAGTCGCTCAGTTGTGTCCGACTCTTTGCGACCCCATGGACTGTAGCCTACCAGGTTCCTCTGTCCATGGGATTTTCCAGGCAAGAATACTGGAGTGGGTTGCCATTTCCTTCTCCTGGGGATCTTCCCGACCCAGGGATCGAACCCAGGTCTCCCACATTGGAGGCAGACGCTTTACCATCTGAGCCACCAGGGAAGTCCCAATTTTTTTTTAATGTATTTGGCTGCATCAGGACTTAGTTGCAGCATGTGAGACCTTAGTTCCCTGACCAGGGATTGAACTCATGTCCCCTGCATTGCAAGGAGAATTCTTAACCACTGGACCACCAAGGAGGTCCCCAATAGGATTGTAGGTCACTGTGAAACAATACTTATGTGGTTAACCAGAGTGATAATATAAGATTTCAAAGGCAAATATAGAAAGTTACAACAGATTATTTAAAAGGTAAAGAAACTTGTAATCTGTTATCAAAAGTAGATCAATATTTCTAGAAAACTTTGTCCTCTTAACAGAGAGAAAATCATATTCTAGTTTTGCATATATTTACATTTGATATTAAAATTTATTCACTCAATTAAACTAATTCTAAGTGTAGCCAGTCCTAAGCACACACAAAATTCTGTTCTCAGGGCTCCTTTCCCACAAACCTTCTAAAACATCCTTTTTTTAGTATTCAGATTTTTATCCTATGTTCTCTCTTTCTATCTCAATCTCAACTTCTTTAGGACAAAATTACTTTCTTTCCCCTTAACAAAATGCATTTCTATTCCTTATACCTTTGTCAACTACAAGTTGACGCTTGCCAAGAGCATTTGCCAGTGACTGAACAACAGCAAGGGCATTGCCATCTGTGTGCTTCTGCAGCTGCTGACCTCTGACACTCCCTGAAGGCAATTCAAGGTGGAGACTGAGTGTACTCCAGGGAAACCGGTATAACAGGTCTTTAGATAGATATTTCCAGCAGCTGATTTCATGATCCCGATTCTTTCATCTCCTCATATACCTAGAAAGGCACTAAATCCTCTCTTGGTGACATCAGCTGCAGAAAACCTTTGTGAAATGAGTACTTGATTGCTTTGAATCCCCCTCACCAGAGTCTCATGTGTTGGCCTCCACCACTGCCTCTTTGGAGCCGTCTTTCAGGGTTACCTGAGGTGTCTCCTGGGCTAAAGTCCTCATGAGCCCACACTCGGTCGCTTCAGTTGCGCCCAACTCTTTGCGACCCCATAGACTGCAGCCCGTCAGTCTCCTCTGTCCATGGGATTCTCCAGGCAAGCGTACTGGGCTGGGTTGCCATGGCCTCCTCCAGGGGACCTTCCCAACCCAAGGATGGAACCTGCATCCCCTGAATTACAGGCAGATTCTTTACCACTGAGCCAGCAAGGAAGCCAACAGTCCCCATTTTGCCCCTAATAACTCACAGCTGTCACGTTGGGCATCTTTTTAGTCAACACTTTAAAAAAATTTCCTTGTATATGAAATGTTTTCCTCATTAATTTTAGTAGTTTTAATTACATTATTTAGAATTCTTAACCCTTAGAAACCTTAATTTTCAGTGAAAGCAAAGACAATTGTGAACTGTTTGCTATACCAATATTTTTTATTAACAAGCTTAGGATTATATTTCATAATTTCTAGGAACATACATTTCCTCAGCACTTATTTTTTTCAATGTGGTTTAAAACATGTTTACTATAAGACCCAAACATCTTCAGATTTTCTGTAATAAGACAAAAATAGATAAATAAACTTTGACTGTTTAGCAATTAATGTTCAGTATTTTATCTTATTTGCAAATGATCTAGCCATTCAGTGAATTCCCATCATTTAACTTACCTTACTCAGCAAAACTCTAAAGTTTTGTTATCAGAAAGTCCTAGTCCATCCAAGTCTATCTAAATCACTTTTCCCCAGTAATTAGATCACTCATGAAAATTTCATGAGATATTAGACAAAGTCAGTCACCACCCCAAGCTATTTATCTTTTGACAAATTTTGTAACAGAGATAATATGAGCTTATTTAATTTTAGGTAAAGTAAAAGTTTTATATTTAATGTTTATAAATTTAAAGACCTGCTTCTTTTAACTAATCCAAGTGTTTATTAAAGATTAATCCTAGATCATGTGAGCTTGAAAATTTTGGGGATTAGTTTATATTTTTGAGAATTTTATTTTATCTTGGTTGTTTTAGTCAGTTAGAGTTTTTAAAAAAATTAATTTTGGCATTGCCATTCAGAGATATAAAATTACTGTATCTATAACAGATGCACACATACAGACAGAAACAGAGTCTTAGCTCTTACTTAAAAACATTTCCCATGAATCAGGTGCAATACAAAAATTACTAGTTTGTGAGTAATAATTGGAATAAGTTAAGTTTACTCACTCAGATTGGTAAAGTCTTATTATTTGTAGAGAATACCTTTAAGATTTATATTTCTCCTTGACAAACAATCTTAAGGAAGTTTTGATTTAGAATTTGGACAAGAGAACCTTTTTAGTATTTGTATTTTAAAAGCCCTCTTTCCTCTTTGTTAGTGTTTTCTTTTTTCTTTTGGGAGAGATGTTCAGGTTCTATTGATCAAACTAACCAGGCTCAGTCTCAGGCAGTGTGGGCTGTGTTTACATTTCTGATTTTGTAGAACTCTGCAAGGTAAAGACAATTGCTTGTCTTCAACATTAGCTTCTGGCTTCCACCTCACACTGTGGGCTCAAGCAACACTGACAGTTTCCTTTAGCATGTTCAGTTAACATGGCCCAAGAGGAAGATAACATGCCTTGCTTTACAGTATCAGGCCGGGGAAAGTTCCCTGGTGAGACAGTATCCATCGCCACCATACAACCAGGCAAAAGTGATGTAAGCACTTTAAATAATGCCCATTCAAATTCACCAATTTTCCTACAGTCACCATCAATTCCATCAACTCTTATATGTTTAACCATAGCCTCTACTAGGGCCCTATCAGCAAATCTCAGTCTTGCAGTTCTGAGTAGAAGTGCTCCCAGCTAGACATAATATCCATTCCCACAAGACAATCAGGCAACACTGACTTACCTCTTCACATAACATCTGCTCACGCGTTTCTGCCTTTATAATTCTATAAACCTTGCACTTTTACTTTTTCTTAATTATAGCTTAAGTCAGAGTTCCACCAATGGATTTTGGTACCACAACTTACAAGGTTCCCACATCAAGGAGTCATTAAAACTTCTCCACCATCTAAGTCACCAGGGAAGCACCTATGCAAAAAGCCTTGGGCCCCAGTGAAGAGGTCAAGTCAAGGGACCCAGGCCCTTTTTATCAATCTTTCAGTTCAGTTCAGTCACTCAGTCATGTGCCACTCTTTGCGACCCCATGGACTGCAGCATGCTAGGCCTCCCTGTCCATCACCGACTCCCGGAGCTTGCTCAAACTCATGTCTATCAACTCGGCGGTGCCATCCAACCATCTCATCCTCTGTCAACCCCTTCTCCTCTTGCCTTCAATCTTTCCCAGCATCAGGGTCTTTTCCAATGAGTCAGTTCTTTGCAACAGGTGGCCAAAGTATTGGAGTTTCAGCTTCAACATCAGTCCTTCCAATCAATACTCAGGACTGACCTCCTTTAGGATGGACTGGTTTGATCTCTTTGCACTCCAAGGGGCTCTCAAGAGTCTTCTCCAACACCACAGTTCAAAAGCATCAACTCTTCAGCATTCAGCCTTCTTTATGGTCCAGCTCTCACATCCATACATGACTACTGGAAAAACCATAGCTTTGACTAGACAGACCTTTTTTGGCAAAGTAATGTTTCTGATTTTTAATATGCTGTCTAAGTTGGTCATAACTTTTATTCCAAAGATCAAGCGTCTTTTAATTTCATGGCTACAGTCACCATCTGCAGTTATTTTGGAGTTCAAGAAAATAAAGTCAGCCACTATTTCCACTGTTTCCCTATCTATTTGCCATGAAGTGATGGGACTGGATGCCATAATCTTCATTTTTTGAATGGTGAGTTTTAAGCCAGGCTTTTCACTCTCCCCTTTCACTTTCATCAAGAGGTTCTCCAGTTCTTCTTCCCTTTCTGCCATAAGTATGGTGTCATCTGCATATCTGAGATTTTCGATATTTCTCCTGGCAATCTTAATTCCAGCTTGTGCTTTATCCAGCCTGGCATTTTGCATGAAGTACTCTGCATAATTTAAACAAGCAGGGTGACAGTATACAACCTTGACATACTCCTTTCCCAACCAGTCTGTTGTTCCATGTCTGGTTTTAACTGTTGCTTCTTGACCTGCATATAGATTTTTCAGGAAGCAGATAAGGTGGTCTGGTATTCCCATCTCTTTCAGAATTTTCCACAGTTTCTTGTGATCCACATAGTCAAAAGCTTTAGTGTATTCAATAAAGTAGATTTTTTCGGGAACTCTCTTGCTTTTTCTATGATCCAACGGATGCTGGCAATTTGATCTCTGGTTCCTCTGCCTTTTCTAAATCCATCTTGAACATCTGGAAGTTCTAGGTTCATGTACTATTGAAGCCTTGCTTGGAGAATTTTGAGCATTACCTTGATAGCATGTGAGATGAGTGCAATTGTGTGGTAGTTTGAACATTCTTTGGCATGCCTTTCTTTGGGATTAGAAGGAAAACTGACATTTCCCAATCCTGTGGCCACTGCTGAGTTTTCCAAGTTTGCTGGCATATTTGAGTGCAACACTTTAACAGCACCCTTTTAGGACTTGAAATAACTCAGCTGGAATTCCATCACCCTCATTAGTTTTGTTCATAGTGAAGTTTCCTAAGACTTTGGACTCCAGGATGTCTGGTTCTAGGTGAATGATCACACTACCGTGGTTATCTGGGTCATGAAGATCTTTTTAGAATAGTTGTTCTGTGTATTCTTGCCACCTCTTCTTAGTATCTTCTGCTTCTATTAGGTCCATACCATTTCTGTCCTTTATTGAACCCATCTTTGCATGAAATGTTCCCTTGGTATCTCTAATTTTCTTGAAGAGATCTCTAGTCTTTCCCTCTATCGTTTTCCACTATTTCTTTGCACTGATCACTAAGGAAGGCTTCCTTATGTCTCCTTGCTATTCTTTGGAACTCTGCATTCAGATGGGTATATCTTTCCTTTTCTCCTTTACCTTCAGCTTCTCTTCTTTTTCAAGCTATCTGTAAGGCCTCCTCAGACAACCATTTTGTCTTTTGGCATTTTTCTTCCTGGGGATGGTCTTGATCACTGCATCCTGTACAATGTCATGAACCTCTGTCCATAATTCAGTCTTTAACTTGGTTAATGGCCTAGGTATTGCCTCCAAGCAATTGCAATTGTAATTTCATTGTAATTTTTGACTTTCAGCTTATAAAATTTCTCCAAATTGAGGTAGAAAAAGTGAACTTGTTTGGGGCCCTTTAATGTTTCAGGGGCAGATAAGGAATCATTTTTGACCTACCTAACCTTGGGGAGTGCTATATTAAAACCTTTATTTTAAACCCATCAATGTCCATTATATTCATCCCATTTCTTAATAACCATTTAAAGACTGCCGCCCTGCTGGGAAGTGCCCCATGACTCTTTCCTTTCTGATTCTTCTTTTTGTGCCACCTCTTTCAGTATTTGCTTTATTTACCCTATTTCTTAGTAACCTTTTAAAACTTTCCACTTTGTTGGGAAAAGTCCCTTGATTTCCCATCAGCTTAGTCCCATTATCTTCTTAATTAACTTAATGTCATTAGTACCTGTAAGGCCCATGAGCAGAAGCTAAGGCCAAAAATTCAATTAGACTTTTAAGGAATTTCTCAAGGTTAGCCATTATATTTTTTTGTATCCACCTTTTTAATTTGATCTTTCCATAGGTACCAATAAGATAGTTGTTTATGATGAGAACTGCCTAAAAATTTAGCAATTTTGAAGTTTTTCCAATTCAGAGAATCTATCATCTGGTTATCAAAGAGCAGGATCTTAATATAAATTTCAACCAATAAGGCTTTTTATGGCTTATCTGAGGCAGGAGATTGGTGGGCTCCAGTTTAGGCATATACAGTTTACACTGTATACACATATACAGTGTACACATATACAGTATACACATATACAGTGTACACATATACAGTGTGCACATATACAGTTTATACATATATAGTGTACACATATACAGTGTACACATATACAGTTTACATATATATAGTTTGCACATATACAGTTTACACATATACAGTTTAGCCTCCAGTTTACACTTCAAGATAGAGATAACAATAGAACAGGGTAGACAGTGGACAGACTTTATCTCCTGTGGACACTTTAAGATAATACTCATGGCAGGGACAAAAAGGGGCTAAAGTCTGAGTAAAGGATCAAGAGGTCACACATATGCTCTCCCTGGGGCAAGGGAGACACCACACATGCACAGAAGGTTTCCTCTGGGACCAAAAGGCAGTGGCTGCTAGACCATAAGTCTTGCCATCAGTTCCCAGCAGACGCCCTCGCGCTGAAATCTATCTCGGCTGAGGGGTGCATGAGCATCTAGGGAAGGTCCTGAGACAATTTATTCACGGGGCCAAAGCAAGATGATTGGCCAGAGGGAAGATAAAACCTGGGAGACTGCCCCCTTATAAATGATTTAAACTTCCCAAGGGTGCAACTCTGGCTGAGTTTTCCTGTGTGTCTTTCTGTGTTTACTCTGCTTTTCTAATAAATACTTTACTTTCCTCTACACTTTCTGCCTCCTTATCAGATTTTTCTTTTCAAGACACACAAGGACTGGGGGTTTAGACTCTAACTGCTGGCTCCGCACAGTCTAGTGGTTAGGATTTCTGATTTTCACCCAGGTGACCAGGGTTTGATTCCCAGCCAGGGAACTAACATTTTGCTTCTAGCTGCTGCTCACCGCAAGCTATCACTCACTACTGCGTGAGTCTAAAATCACAACCACAAACCAAAGAGGCATCTCATAAGATCCAGAAAGCTTATTCCCCAAAATACTTTAAGAAAGCAAAGACCTTTGCTGCATAGGCAGTGAGGATACCACACTGCCAGCGCTAGTTAAGCAACAAGGCTGAGATGACAAAGGCCCCTTGCGGACTGGAATCCATAGGACAAACTCCCCTGACAGCTGGCATGGTTGAACAAAGAATGCTCAGGTGCCAATCACACATCCAAATTACTACCTGTACTCTTGGCCAGTTGCCTGTTCCATGGGCTCAGTTCCATGGGCTTCCCTGGTGACTCAGTGGTAAATAATCTGCCTACAATGTGGGAGTTGCAGGAGACATGGGTTGGAAAGATCCCCTGGAGGAGGGCACGGCAACCCACTCTAGTATTCTTGCCTGGAGAATTCCATGGACAGAGGAACCTGACAGGCTACAGTCCACAGGGTCAAGTCCACGGGGTCACAAAGGGTTGGACATGACTGAGCATGCACATACACCTATAGACTGATTGTCTAGTAATACCATCTCTTTGTGTTCCTTGCAGTCTCAAGGAGAATCCACAATGATAGCTAAAACATAAAATGTAAACACTTTGGGGAAAAGTGAGACAAACCTTTTAGAAAATTATACATAAAAAATAACAATAGCAGCAATACAGTACACCCTCTATGTAGAGAGGACCATGTTAGGTAGCCTGAATATACCTCATATGAATCTTAGTGCAGCTGTATCAGATGTAACATCCAATCCTTGGGGGACTGCCGTGAAGTGCAGCCCAGTTCGTCAAGGCACCTAGAACCTATAGATTCTCCCATCACTCTCAGTTTAGGAAAAACCCCTCTCTTCTCAAAGCGTAGCCACTTTAGTGATTTAGGCTCTAGGAAAGATGTCAGAATGTGAATAATTACTCAGGATTATGAATGTTGAGGCAAGAAACAGTTGGTTAGTGACTTAAGTGGTACTTGAAGGAAACGAGAGAAATAAAGGAAAAAACAATTTAGTGATTTAAAAATTCTGTCGCCTCAACTCTTGAAAAGAGCTGTGCATATTCTCTCTGATTTGCTCTCATCTTTCTAGCCATTGGTCTGTTTTCTCTGTGAGTTGATCTAACCCACAAACGCATTTGGTCAATCCTTTGTGAGAATGTCACTGCTTTTGACTGACACCAAGTTGAACAGGCTTACCTTTATAATCTAAAGAGTTCTGTGTTCTAAAGAGTGTCTCTGAAATCCAGATCTCTTGGCTTTATGGCTATCTTCCAGGAGATGGTACTTTTTGTCAACCATCTGGTGAGATGCCAAGTCATACCAGGCAGAACTGGTGTCATGGGTCATTTGCTGACCCAGCTATGTAGAATATACACTCCCAGAGTACATATATTCTCAGTGGGGTGATATCAATCCCGAGTGGGTGGAAATTGGTCACTGGGGACAAAAACATCGTATTTTTCAATGTATAAAATATAGATATGCTTATGGTACATAAATAGATATATACAATATCTCTTATATTGAAATTTCATGGGCGCAGTCTAATATGCTTCTTTTTTGGGTGGCAATAATGAAAGAAATGTTGAGAAACACTGCTCTAGATGTCACCAAGGAAAGAGAACCAGGCTCAGTGCTGAGCAGTTTCATGCAGCATCTGATTTAAACCTCTAATTGGTCACTTACAGATAAGGACACTGAACTACCTTGCCCAAAGCCACACAGTTCATAGATAATACAGGTAACATAGCTGAAGTCTGAGGCCAAGCCTCTTTCCACAGCCTTGTTCTTTCCATTAAGCCCGGCTTCAAAGACAAAATAGCACAGAGTTATCTGAGTCATTATCTCTAAACTGAGGTGATTTGATGTTGGAAAGCACAGAGAATAAACTACGCACCATACATACATACGTGTCTATCATCATGTATCTACCTCGGGATGAACACATGGACCTCTGCTTCCTGCTGCATTTTTGTCTTAGATTATAGCTATTTGCTGGGGGAAGAAAAGGGACAGGGAGAAGAAACCTCTGTCCTCTTCACCTGCCCTGTTCCTGCCTCCACCTCTCTGGGCTGCATGCGGGGCAATTGCCGTCACTCCCGAGCCCTGCACACGCCGTGTTTTTCACCAGTGTTCAGTCCCGTCTCCCTTGGGAGGAAGGTCGTGGGCTCAGGGAACCCACTGACACAGTCTGGGGCTGAGAACTAGTTTGAAAGGCAGTGGGTTTTCTAACCAGTTACTCTGACACTCTCTGCCTTATGGACAGTCAAGTAGCAGTTCCACTTGAGGCTGAGTTCCAGTTGATTCTGGAAATTGAGAGACGACTCTGTGAGCCGTCTCCACCATCAACACCAGCTCTTCACCACCTTGTTCACGCTTCCTTGCTGGAAGCTGATGCACTTGTGATTAAACACTATTATTTAGATTCACTTTTCTCTCATGTGGAAAAAGTTAGCTGGTCTAACCCAACCAAGGCACGACCGACAAACAGAGACCGTGGTAAAAGAAGAAGACAAGGAATGAACATTTACGGAAGTCTGTAAACTCTGGGAGTTGGTGATGGACAGGGAGGCCTGGTGTGCTGCTATTCATGGGGTCGCAAAGAGTCGGACACGACTGAGCGACTGAGCTGAGCTATCATGGAAAAGTAGGTGTTTAAAAGATTATGTCATTTATTCTTTATAAAACATCAATACTATTCCCATTTTACATCTAAAGAAAAGGGAGAAAGGAGAAGTGAACGTGTCTGAGTCCACACAACTGAGTAGGGTGACTCTAAACATTATGCTTTTGAGACATGCTCTGGGCCAATTCCTGGGAGCCTTGTCAGCAAAGGCAGCTTAGCAGCAGGACAGTGGCAGGCCCAGGCTGGAAGGAAGGTGCAGAAAGGAGTCTCCAGAGAGCAGACAGAGTTGCCGCTGCCCCGGGATCCAGGTTCACCTGCAACACGCCCGGGACTGTCTGTGGGCTTCTGGCCCCTCCGACGGAAAAGGGGACAACCTGACTTTAACTGAAAAAACTGAGGGCATATAGGGGAATTCCCTGGTGGCGCAGTGGCCAAAACTCTGTGTTCCCAATTCAGGAGGCCCAAGTTTGATATCTGGTCAGGAAACTAGATCCTACACATTCCAATGAAGATCAAAGATCCTGAGTGCTGCAACTAAGCCATGGCTCAGCAAAATATATATATTTAAATTGAGGTATTATTGTGTCATTGTTACAGTGTTGGCAGCAGCAAGCTATCCATAAGGAGCTTTTTTGTATATTTTGGGAACATTTCTCTGTCTTGGTCCCTTGCTGATGACCATACTTTGATTTGCCTCTGTATCCTCAGGGATGACAACTAGCTGAAGATGATTGAATCAGGAATGTACCCTAAAATGTCCTGGGGTATGTCAAGAAGGAAACAATGTCATAGAGCTCTGGATACTTTTGGAAGCTTTGTGAAGCTCTTAGTGCAAGTCATCCCTCATGAGGAACTCTGACCTTGGCTACTTTCTGCATTTTCATGGATATGTGCTTTTTCACATGAAGCATCGCCAATGACTCCTTGATTGTCTCTTCACTCAGCGTGTCCTCTGAAAGCCAAGTCCCTGTTGGTACTATGAGCTTTCAGCCTGTGCCTCGATCATAATCTTAAGTATGCATGTGTTGTGTCCCACTCTTTGTACCCCAGGGTCTGTTTGTCTGTGGAATTTTCCTGCAAGAATACTGGAGTGGGTTGCCATTTCCTCCTCCAGGGGATCTTCCAGACCCAGGGATCAAATTTGAGTCTCTTGCATCTCCTGCATTGGCAGACAGATTCTTTACCACTGTGCCGCCTGGGAAGCTCAATCTTACTGTAGCTCCTTCTAAATACCACAGAAGATTAGTCAGGGTATGTTGTTGATCTCCCTTTCATTACCAGTCTCTTTTAAATGTCTTACATAGGAGTACAGTAAAAGAAGGAAGGCATCAAATTACTGAGTCTTCTGTGTCTGGCATTAAGCTAAAAAAATTTCCCCTATAATTTAAAGTAATTCTTACAACTCTTGAGATAGATAATATTATTGTTCCAATTTTACAAATGAAGAAGTTAAATCTTAAAGAAATGGAAGTGGTTGGACAAGGTCATAAAATGATGGAGCCAAGATTCTAAAGCGGATCAACTTGACCCCAGACTCTCAGTTAACGACACTGCCGATAACGTTCTCTGGTTGCCCAAGGGGTCCAGATTACCCATCTGTGACATTTGATGAGCAAAGATTCAGAGACCGTTAAAATCGGGGTGTGAGTTTCTGTTTTTAGCAACCTTTCAGTGAGAACCTTCTTTCACTTCCTTTGTATCTTTGGTAATTTTAAGCATGCATCTTACATCCTATATTTCTTGACTTCTCTAAAGTCTTCCAAGAACTTGATTCCTTCTTGCTGTGGATGAGACCAGTTTATGCTTTCAGAGAAGTTTAGGAGCATATCCTCTTATGTAATGATTGCTCCCATGAAGAAATTTACTACTCATATCTTTAGACACTGTTCTCCAACTAGATTCCTTCACACATGTTTATTGAGCACCTACTAATTTCCAGGTTGGTTTGGGCACCAGAAGTGCAATCATGGACACTCTGACTGTCCCTGCCCATGCTGGGCAATGTTCTGTTGGTGGAGAAATAAATGCTCCCATATTTTCTAATAAATCCCATTTTTCTTGATTTATAGCCTAACAGTCAGGCTCCTCTTATAATTCTCTGGTTAAATTCAATATCAGAAAAGATTACCTTACAATTCTCCTGTGTTATCTTTCTCTTCATGAATCCTAGAGCCATGTCTGGCTGCAAACTTACAATGAATGATGTCCTTTGAGGCCAAGGGGAAAAGAATGAATATTAATGAGTGCCTGTAGTATGTGTTGTATTTATTAAACATCATCTCATTTAATCATCACAAAAGCATAAGGAAGTACAAGTTATCATCCTCATTTTCAAATGAAAGGCCTGAGAGAATTCCCTGCTGGTCCAGTGGTTAGAAATCTTCCCTTATACTGCTGGGTGCTGGGTTTGATCCCTAATTAGAGAATTAGGATCCCCCAAGCCACATGGCATAGTCAAAAAAAAAAAAAAAAAAAAAACCAAAACCCACCAGAAAAACAGGAAGTCAGAGCTTGAGAAAGGCAGATAGTTTGAAAGTAGATACCAGGTACAGTGTAGAGGACCCGCTTTGCATAAGAAGGAAATCATTCACCTGGAGCCATAGCCTCAGGGAAATCCTAGGGAGCAGCCAGAATTTCCCTAGGCCTTGAAGGTGGGTCAGAACAGTGACTGAATCATAGCACACAGTTCTGTGCTCTCAACTTAAAAAATAGTCACAACCTAAAAATTGAGAGTTGCGTTTCATTTGGCGGGAATTTTTAGGAGTTCAAGCCTGGGAGACAGCATCTCAAGTGATCCTGAGAGAACTGGTCCATGGAGTTAAGGGATGGAGCCAGATTACATAGAAGGTTTGCAACAAAAGGCAGGTAGTCTGAGCATCAGAAGATCATAGCTAATTAAAGAAAATCAGGTATACCAAACCGAGGAACTTAGTGCTTGTCTGTGTGTGGAAAGATGCAAGAGTCTGGGCTCACTAAAATCATTCCTCTCATAGGCATCTCAGCTGTCCTGGGCCAGGATCCTGTGTTTTTCACGTCCCGAGCTCCGTGGGGCTCACCGTAGGGAGTGGCTGCAGTCTGGTGGCTGCTAGATCACAAACATTCTTCCTCTTCCTGAGTGACCTTAGAGCTCACCAGTTCACAAAGGAGGGCTGCCATCACTGATGACTGTGACACCCTTGTCTGCTGATGAGGCATGAAATACTCCATTTCTCAGTGCACTCCCACTCCCCCAAACTCTTCATGTAGAATCAGGAGGCAACCCCATTGCTTGCATTTCTACCTTTGGAATTTATTCCTTGAGTCCTAAATGCTTTCAGTCTTCAAACATTCCCTATTGACCGAGAGGCAGATTCTGTGTTCATGGGACAATTAAGTCATGGAGGGAGGAGGCTGAGTTGATGGGGAGATAGAGAGATTCCAGAGGCAAACTTTTGCTATCTCCCAAAGTTGAAGTGTTGATCTTCATGCTACCAGTGTGAAGGATGTGAGGAAATTTGCCTTTGGAATCTCTCTCCTCAGTTACAGAGCTGGAATTTGAAGCCTGAAGATCTCAAGTTATAGAAGTAAGATCTGAGTCTGTATGATACAGAGAACAAACATCAAAACATCATGATGTTATAAACTTTTCCTTTCTAAACGTGAAATCTCTACACCAGATCTCTAGGGAGCTAGATTCAGCTTACAGAGTATTCTATTCTAGCAAAAGAATTTTATTTATCTAAATTCTTAAATTTAGTTTTTTAAAAAAAGATTATTTTACCTCTAAAGAATATGAGGAAAGTATTATAGTGAAAGTTCAGAACTCCTTAAAAATTCATTTTTAAGTTATTTCAATATTTTAGGTGCTTATTATTTCTCATATAATGGCTTATTTTACAAGGTGGATGGAAGTTGGAGCTTATTTATTTTAAAGAAATGTACTCTGAATTGTCTGAGTGAGGGATGACTCTGATGTCAATTGACCCATGGATGGGTTAGATATGAATGACCCATTCTTGGTCCTAGAATAAGGTCATATTTATTTTTGAGAAAAATCAAAGGATGATATCAACTGTGAGTCACACAAAGAATTTCGTATTCACAGAGCCTGGCCTAAGGGCTATATAAAGAGACACATTTAAGGAACTTGCATTGGAAAGGAACAGGGTAAATTGGGTTAAGCTGTTCAGAAGAAGTGTAGAATGAAGTTTCTTCTGTTGATACTAGCTCTGCAGGTCATTGCTTCTGGAGCTGCCCCACTGACTAACTATCCAAGCCCTGAAGAAAATGAAGTGGCATTCGCTCAAGTAAGAATTGGCACTATAGAATTTATCTAGACTGATTTTTGTCTTTAAGATTTATTTCACTGACCTGTTTTATTCTGAAAGTACTAGTTGAAAACTGTTTTAGGGAGCTATTGGATTTTAGCACTGTTTTGTTGTTTTCTTATTTTTATTTATTTATTGCTGAAGAGGAATGTAAGAAAAAAGTGTCTGGGAAGAAAAAAATTTCCTCTACTTTTCTAGATTCTTCTGGCTGGTCTAAAAATTAAATTGATATGAGACAGAATTAATAAGAAAAAATCAAACAAAAGTTTCATAACATCCATATATGTAAGAGATTCAGAAAAACTGAGTAACTCTCCAAAATGGCCAAAACCCTTGCCTTAAAAAGGCATCAGTGTGCAGCTGAGTTGTAAATACAGAGCTCTGACAGAAATCTTTCTACATAAAATGATGTGTCAATAAATGTATTTTTTCCAGAGATATTTGGCAAACTTTTATGGCCTCGAGATGGAAACAACTCCAATGACAAAAATGAAAGTCAACAGGAACATCATGGAGAATAAAATTCAGGAAATGCAGCAATTCTTTGGGCTAAAAGTGACTGGGCAACTGGACACATCTACTCTGGATATGATGCACAGACCTCGATGTGGAGTGCCGGATGTTGAAAATTTCCAAGTATTTCCAGGGAGGCCGGTCTGGAAGAAACGTCTTATCACCTACAGGTAACATCATAGCCAAGTATTTTTCTACTTTCCCCTAGGTCTGTGTTCTAGAAACTTGAGCCACTTAGATAGAACTCTAAATCTGGATGTAGATAGTAAGCATCCCTCAATTATTAACACTATCCCTGTGTTGAAATAGTGTCTCTAGAAGGGAAAACCATTCCCTCAATGGAATTGTTGGGCTTGCAAGTCCAGAACAGAGTAGGAAAGCCATAAATAAAAGAAGAATGGAGCTGGATCTAAAAAGAGGCAAGAGAAAGCTTTATAGACTATTTAGATGGATAAATGAAGAAGTCTGGGAGCAAGGGTAAAAAACATAAGCCTCTACAAATGTAAATCCTTCATAATGGTGACCTGTAAATCATAAATGAGTAGAAATCAAGTTAGATTCTGTTTAAGGAGTAAGGTGCCCAAGGATAAATATTTCTGTAGATGAAGCAGGTTTTTCTCATCTGGACTACTGATCTATGGAACGATTCATTTTTTTTTTTTTTTTGCAAGATAGTATTTTATTTCATTATTATTATTATTATTTTTTTTGCAATGGTTCTCAAATTTTGCAGTGCTGCTTCTTTTTTTTTTCCCAATTATTTTTATTAGTTGGAGGCTAATTACTTTACAATATTGTAGTGGTTTCTGCCATACATTGACATGAATCAGCCATGGATCTGCATGTGTTCCCCATCCTGAACCCCCCTCCCACCTCCCTCCCCATCCCATCCCTCTGGGTCATCCCAGTGCACCAGCCCTGAGCACTTGTCTCATGCATCCAACCTGGACTGGTGATCTGGTTCACACTTGATAATATACATGTTTCAATGCTGTTCTCTCAGATCATCCCACCCTCGCCTTCTCCCATAGAGTCCAAAAGTCTGTTCTATACATCTGTGTCTCTTTTTCTGTCTTGCATATAGGGTTAGGAACGATTCATTCTTGAATGATGCTAGCAGAAATGAAGTATTGTAATAAAACAAAATTAACACATGATTTCCATGTATTTTCCTCTTTTGTTGTGCTGGTAAAGAATCAACAATTACACCCCTGACTTGAGGCCTGAGGATGTTGACGATGCCTTCCAGAAAGCTTTTCAAGTATGGAGTGATGTGACCCCCCTGAAATTCAGAAAGATTCATGAAAACGAGGCTGACATCATGATACAATTTGCATTTCGAGGTAGAGAACTTGAACTTACGTCATCTGTCTCATTTGGCGTGACCCAGGTGGCACAGTAGTAAAGAATATTCTTGCCAATGCAGGGGTTGCAAGAAATGAGAGTACAATCCCTGGGTCAGGATGATCTCCTGGAGTAGGAAATGGCAACCCTCTCCAGTATTCTTGCCTGGAAAATTCCATAGACAGAGGAGCCTGGCAGGCTACAGTCCATGGGGCCACAAAGAGTCAGACATGACTGAGCATACACTCACACATACACACAAAACATATGTAGATAGACTAATTTTATTTTTCTTTTTTTAAAAATAAGAACATAGAGACGCCTATCCTTTTGATGGCCCATGGGGAATCCTAGCCCATGCTTTTGCACCTGGAGCTGGTCTTGGAGGAGATGCGCATTTTGATGAGGCTGAAACCTGGACTAAATCACGCAAAGGTAGGCTCCCCAAACCCTCAAAGAATTAAAAAATCCTAACAAATTCCAAGTTATATCCTGTTTTTGAAAGGCCACATTCTGAAAAAGGATTATAAGGACAAGGAAACTTTTCTGATTAAAATTTTGACACTGAATAAAATTCTAACACTGTTTCCACTTCACCCTCTATAAATGGAGTATATTGGACTAGATTATTTTAAAGTTCATTTCCAAGAATCTATGAAGATAAACTAGTTTATTAGTATACACTCAGGAACCTTAAGAACCATAGTATGGAAAGAAAAAAGCCATTATTTAGGGGGTCAGTTTTTGGTAGTGCAACCCATAAACTCGAACAAATACAGATACTAATGCTGTGTATGCCAATAATCCTAGAACAGGGTGATCATTTGCATGATTCATTATATGCCAACAATTTCCTAAATTCATAGTGGCATAAAAAGATAAAGTTATAGAGGATTTAGAGATCTCTATAAAGAAACACAAGGTTATGTGATCAGGTAGTCTCTTGTGGTTTTGGGATAAAAATTTCAAAATGCCCCATTGATCATTTAATACCTTGTGTGTACTTACAGAGGGGATAAAACTCATCATCCATCCCAGACAGTTGGGGGAAGAGGGTAACGAGCATCCCCTGTTATTTGGAGAAGTCACTATCCACTGGAAAATTCAAGGCATCACATCAGAGGCCTTCCTAATATTTCTTTTGGAAATTCTAGACTATATGACTGACCATATGTGGAAAGGAAATAGAGAGAAATTCATCAAGAATGTGCTCTACTCAGCACCATCATCTCCACCCCCAGTTGATATTGTTTGCATTGATGGCAATATTTTTATAGACCAGAAAGGCTATTTGTTTTAGTTTGACACATGGCCTAAGGCTTATGAAACCTTTGATTGAGAAGAGAATTTTTTTTTATTGTCAAAAGACAAATGATTAGGTCCTGGCTGAGCCTCAAATATTCAGTAAACATGTTAAATTTGTGCAAATTTTATCCAAAGGCATTTGGGGTTTGTAATCTTTTCATCTGACAGGAGAAACGTGCTGATTAGCCTGGAGGATTTTTAAAATTCTAAAGAAACTTAGGAAAGTCATTTAACACAGACCTTTACAGATAGAGAAAAGAAAAGGTTAGAGGCTACCTTGTGGAAAATGCTGGGACCAGACCATTTATTTCCTAGGTCTTATCTTAGCAAAATGTATACTTTCTATTTGTCCATGTTGCCTTATTTTAATTTGCTTAATTCTAAGCTTTCAAAAGACTGAATTATTTATGAAAATTCTAATGTGAAATCCTTATTCTCGACTAATTTTGACACAGTAAATTCTTTTTCTTTTTGGCATGGTAAATTAATTGAATGATTCCCATAGTCTTCACTGAGTTTCTATTAGGGAGTTAGGTGATGGGGGTGCTTAGATTCAGAAATGAAAAGAGCACAGTCTTGCCACTGAGAAATACACAATCTAAAAGGAAACAGAACATAAACAAAAGTCCATTATTTTGAGATGAGAACCAATGGTGATCTTTTGTACAAAGTAGTACAGGAATTGAGAGTAAGATAAATTCAGGCTTACGCCAAATCGTAAAAGGTTTTGTTCACTCTTCCTAGTCTTATGCAGAGTGGAGAGAATTAGTCTTTGCTTCTTCTTTCTCATTGTTTGGTAGACGTGGAAGCATCTCTGAATTAGTTACTGGACCCGTGTGTTACAGAGAGGGCTTGGAGGATCTGTATTCGTAGAGACCCCCTCAGAGAGGTGTGAACTCTTTGTTCATCTTGGGTTCTAGAGAGTATTTCAAGATCAGGCTCTGTAGCTAAATGGTGTGTGACCCTGGGAAGTCAGTTCTGAGCTTCCTTTTGCTATAGAGAAAGAAAGAACCAAATGAAAGCATTAGACTATAATGAAGATTTTAAAAAAAATCAGGAATTTTCAAATCTGAGAATTAGGAAATCTGAGAGAAAGGGCACACCCTTGTCTCTTACCTACAAAGGTACAGCCTCTGGGACATACAGGAAAAAAAAAATAACAGTTACAACTATAATGTGGTAGTGTAAATATGCCTAAAGTGTAAATACAGTCTCTCTGATTTCATTTGGAATCATGTTTAGGAGAAGGGTGATCCAAGAAATTTTTAGAGCCAAGAAATTTGGCTGTGAATTTTGGCTCAGGCACTTAATTTGTCATTTAATCTTGCTGATACTATATCCTCATCTGAAAATAGAGAACAAGATGACTTCCTTTTGGTTTGACTTCCTTTTGGTTGTATAAGGATTAGATATAATGTGGTGTTTTTCTCAGTGACTCACCTGGAACTTAATACTGATTTAGACTTGAGTTTTGTAATGGAAGGTTACCAAAGACTTTTCTATATCCAGTGAAGCCTGATTAAGGGAAAAGCAGAACAAGGTCTTGTGAGTTGAGAATTACTTAGGAGCAATGAACACAGCTGTGAGTCATTCTGGAAGTTTTGACAATGGAACATATTTCACTTGTCTGAGAGTGCAGTGGTCCTTAACCAGAGGCGTGCACTGCCATGCGTAAAGTAGACAGCTGGTGGGAACTGCTCTATAGAACAGGCAGCTCAGCTTGGTGCTCTGTGGTGACCGAGATGGCTGGGATGAGGGGGTGGGAAGGAGGTCCCAGAGGGAAGGGGACATATGCATGCATATAGCTGGCTCACTTCACTGTACTGCAGAAACTAACACAACATTTTAAAGCAACTATTTCCCTGGTAGCTCAGATGGTAAAGAGTCTGCCTGCAATGTGGGAGATCTGGGTTCAATCCCTGGGTGGGGAAGATCCCCGGGAGAAGGAAATGGCAACCCTCTCCAGTATGCTGGCCTGGAGAATCCCATGGATAGAGGAGCCTGACAGGTTACAGTCCATGGGGTTGCAAAGAGTCGGACACGACTGAGCAACTTCACTTTTATTTTATACCCCAATAAAAAGAAAAGAAAAAAAAAATCTGGAAACATTTTTTTTGGTTGTCAGAACTAGAGGGTAGTGGTGCTACTTGAATTCAACGGTAAAACGAGAGATTTATAAAGATCCGTAATGCACAAGACAACCCTGATAGCAAAGAGGGATTTGTCCACAGTGCCAAGGCTGAAAAAGCTTGCTTATGAAGGAGGAAAATGAGGTATTTCTAAAAGTTTCCCTTTTCACTGTCAGAGTGGTTGTGTTATTGTTCTATAGATGCCAATAGATTTCACTGGTTCTCTCTTAGGCCCAAACTTGTTCCTAGTTGCTGTTCATGAGATTGGCCATTCCTTGGGTCTTGGCCATTCCAGCGATACAAGTGCCATAATGTTTCCCAGCTACAGAGATATTGACTACAAGATATTTCGCCTCTCTGCTGATGACATACATGGCATTCAGTCTCTCTATGGTGAGTTGAATTTCTTCACCATTTTGCCAAATAAAGATACTCATTCTAATGAATAATCTCATACTATCTGCATTTGGATAAACATTAACATTTATCTTCTCTTTGAACCCCATGAAAATTCTGTGAGGTAGGCAACACAGATATTATCTTCATTTTATGGATGAGTACAAGGGGACCTAGTTTGTTATGCCTGAGCCAGAGGCAAAACCTGAGTCTTCTGGTCTGAAATCTGTTTTTCCTATCCACCATACCATTGTCTTTTGAAGAAGGCACATAGAGAAATAATCTAACCAGAACAGGAGAACAGAGTGATCAGAGTTTTATTCTCCACAATGTTGCAACTACATGGCAGGGGAAAAATATTTATTGTATGCTTCCTGTGAATGTTACAGAAAACATAAATTGCTTTTTAAGTATTCTTCATCAAGAACATTGAATGTTTTAGAGTGTTCCTTCATCTTAAAAATAAAAGGCACTTTTTTTTTCTGATGCTTCTTGAAATGTATTTTCAGGACGTCCAGAAAAACACCATATTCCGTCAAATCCTGGCAGTACAAACCCAGCTGCTTGTGACCCCAATATGAGTTTTGATGCTGTTACTACTGTGGGAGATAAAATTTTTTTCTTTAAAGACAGGTAAGATCATTTTCATATCTAACAAATATTAAAGGCTGATCCCTCAGATTTTTGTGTGTGTGAGAGAGGATGGTGAAAAATGATTTAAAAAATGAAGTAGATAAAATCTGTTAGTAGGAACTTGGACTTGATTCTGAAGGCAATGGAGAGATCTTGAAGATCTTGAAGCAGGAGAGCAGTGTGATTATATTTGTTTTAACTAGAAAACTGAACTGTAAAAAAATGGATCTGTGGCAAGAATCTGGGTTGGGGATAGATAAGACAGGTAGCAAGGATGCCAGACTATTTTATCATACTGATAGATTTAAATTAAGACGGTCAAATCTGGACTTAAAGCTGTGACAGGGTACCAGACTCGATTCTTGATTATAAAAAAGAGAATTCCAGGATGACGTATGGTTTTTGTCTTAGAACATATATTGAACCAGATATTGGATGTGTGGGTCAGTGGAGAAAATTGGTATTTGATATAGATCAAACAAATATTCCCCATTATTGAGATTATGGAACTGAGATACTTGAAGTTGAGTTGACTTCCTTTAGGTTACAGAACTGCCGCCTGGGTTGTGAGCTCAGACTAGAACCTAGATACCTTGGTTCCAAGCACCATGTATTTCCATATGCCAGTCTGCCTGTTAAGATCATTGCTAGTACTGGAGGTGATTAAAATCCTCTGCGTGTGGTTCTCCTGCACAAATGCCCATGGAACAGAATGGGAAGCTCCTGGAAAGAAACATGAAGTTCTTCCACAGGTCCTTCCCTTTTCATGATTCTTCAGTCTACGGTGATTTTTTAACGTGTTAAATGTTTCTTGTCAGGTTCTTCTGGTGGAAGCTTGCTGAGAGTCCAAAAAGCAGCATTAGTTTAATTTCTTCTTTAGGTCCAAACCTACCATCTCACATTGAAGCTGCTTATGAAGTTGCAGACAGAAGCCACGTTTTCCTTTTTAAAGGTAATTCCAATGTTTAGTTTTGCTATTGCGTCTACTTCTAAGGAAGAGAACAAATAAGGAAATAGTACTACTTTTAAAGAAGTTTTTAAAAAGCACTCCAGATTTTTATTATTGGGGGCTCTGAAGTATAGCCCCAAAGAGGGTAAATATACTTAGGTAATATGTAAAGCTTATTGCAAAATTCTGTAAAATATAAGATGATAACACTTTGGAAAAAAAAAATACAGAGCCATAGAAGGTAAACCATGTTTAAGAACAGGAGTAACATATCCTGAATCTATGAAATAAGAATGATGTTGCTTCTGCTGAGTCAGTATTTCTATTACTCTTTCTGTATGATTCCAATGTACCCATTCTGTTTGTCTTTACAGATGACAAGTACTGGTTAATGAACAATTTGAAACCACAGTTAAACTATCCCAAGAGCATACATTCTTTGGGCTTCCCCTCCTCAGTGAAAAAAATTGATGCAGCTGTTTTTAACCCACTTTTCTATAAGACCTACTTCTTTGTAGGTAACAAGTTTTGGAGGTGAGCTTTCATGGTTGATAATTTGACCCCTAAGATTTGTGAAACAGTCAGGGAATGGGATTTTTCAGAAGACAGCTTTTCTATCTAAATTTAAAAAGGCCCTTGATTTTCCTGGAAGAGGGATCAAGATAATATAACACTGGAACAGTTGTTTTCAACCTAATTCTTTTCTCTGTACTGTTGATTTATGATAGGAGATAGCAATGCATGTTTTAAAAGGAGCACTTTAAATAAAATGTCACGTTACTAATCACAGTAGAAATGAATTGAAGAAGAGTGGTGTGGATGTATGAGACCTAGTATTTGCAGTCAGTTTGCAGGGCGTATGCATTTTCGGATTCCTTTCTAGAACTGTTGGATCCCAAGGAGACAGAATGAGGGAACCATGCTCTGAGGGACAGCAGATTGTTCAAAGTCATTAACTGGAAATTAGAGAGTCAGGCGCTAGCACTGGCAGAAGCATTCTGGCAGAGCGGGGAGAGTGCTTGATTGGAAGTCAAGAAGCCTAGGGTTTGAGTCCTATAGAAACTTGGAGTAAATCTGTGAACAGTTTAGGTCCTTGGTTTTCCAATGGGTACAGTTTAAACTGTTCCAGAAGAGAATAAGGCAGGTTTTGTGATTCATAACCATGAAATATCAAGCTTAATGTCATGAAATCCATATTTTGATGTAGTTTCTGCTGGTTATTTCTTTGCTCAGGTATGACGAGAGGAGACAATTCATGGACCCTGGTTATCCCAAGTTGATTACTACATACTTCCCAGGAATTGGCCCGAAAATTGATGCAGTCTTCTATTGCAACAGTAAGTGGACTGGGAAACCATGAACATAGTGGAAACCCCTTATTAAAATACTGGATTATAGAGTCTTCCAGATCAGAAAAAAAGGGCTCCAAATTGGAAGAGAAAGAACTCTGCAGTTCTCTAAAGGGCCACTGAGAGAAAATCTACAATTTTTTTGGCTCAGAATAGGTGGGCCAGAAGAAAGAGTGAGGTGGCATCAAAGATGGATTTATACTAGGGTTGTCTATCAGACAGAGAGCAGATAATTCTTGCCACTTTTATATGTCTGAGTCTCTGGGATTTCCATCACATCAAGTTGCACAGTATATGTAAGCGAGCGGATAGCAGTCAAGGCAAGCAGGAGTCTTTTATACATTGTTATGTCCTGAGTTCTTTAACTTCCTTTCAGTCCCTTCCACCCTTCATGGGTTCTCATGGACTGAGTCTCAGGGTGGGATGAAAGAAGCCTAAATTTATTTGAATTTGTGTTTATGAATGTCTTCCAGCAAGGTCAGGCTAAGCAAGATATCTTTGGGTCAAGATATTTTGGGTTGTATTCCTATCCCCATGTTTTATTTATTTTCCCCATCAAAGCTTCTATGTACCCTACCTGAGTCCACTCTCCTCTCTTCCATTCTGAATTCTCCACCTGGAGTGTGAATTTTCAAAAACATTTGCATTTTTAAGAGTCAGTCTTAAAGATCAAACAACCTTCTCATTAAAGATATTTATGGTGAAAATACTAGTAATAGGTAGATATCTGGGGGCAGGATATCTAACTGAGGAATCCAACTTTATAATCTTGAATCTGATCTTATCTAATCTAGGTCATCTTTTTTTTTTCCAAAGAATACAATCAGAGAATTAAAATACTTCTTTTTTTTTTTTTTTTCATTTTTAGGACACTACTATTTCTTCCAAGGATCTAAAGTACTTAAATATCATGTCCTAGCCCAACGTGTCATTGAAAGCCTGAAAAGCAGTAGGGAGCTGGGTTGTTAGTAATGATATAATTAATGGTGTTTGTCAGTTCACTTCAGTTTAAAAAGTATTACGTACTTGATATGTGCCCAGTACCATGATATATATGTTATCATAAGGTAAAACCTATGGACCATAGATAAATGACTATATAGGCAAGTGATTATATAATATACATAAAATTCTTTGATTTTGAAAATGCTCATTGCCAGTTTTTATTGAACTCTTCCACTGAGTTTGAAGAGACACCTTCAAAGGCCAGAAGACTGTCTTGGTTCCTAATATCCTTGAACTGACCAATTTTAATTATTTCTTTGGCTTAGCTAAGTCAAGGGATGATTAGTCTCTGTAACCACTGTATGTTTCAGCAAGGGTATTATTTTAATTACTTGGGGGTAAAGGCAGATGGAGAAGAGGGCAACAGAAGATGAGATAGTTGGATGCATCAGTGATTCAGTGGGCATGTATTGGGTAAACCCTGGGAGGTGGTGAGCGGCAGGGAAACCTGATGTGCTGCAGTCCATGGCGTCGCCAAGAGCTGGAATCAGCTTGGTGACTGAACAGCAACAACAAAAGCAGACTATACTTAGAACTGTTAAAATGACAATGAATGAAAGTAATATATAAATAAATCATATACTTATGGTGATAATATAATTTTATTCCATTGTCTGTGTTGATTTTTCTGTTATCTTTTATAATATATGTATTGCTCAAATAAAAACTTGAAAGAAAGTATTTGGTTTTTAAGAATTTTTTTCTTGAAAAACAGAATATGTGTTTTGAAAATAATTTTGGACTTGCTATTAAATAATACTTGGACTTCCCTAGTGGTTCAGACAGTAAAGCGTCTGCCTGCAATGTGGGAGACCTGGGTTCAATCCCTGGGTAGGGAAGATCCTCTGGAGAAGGAAATGGCAACCCACTCCAGTACTCTTGCCTGGAGAATCCCATGGATGGAGTAGCCTGGTGGGCTACAGTCCACAGGGTGGCAAAGAGTCAGACACGACTGAGTGACTTCACTTTCACTTTCTTTCTTTTCACTTTCAGTATTAAATACAATGTCTATTACTGCACAAAGGGGTGAAAAAGAGATAAGGCAACCAGAAACAGGAAAAAGTTATATTTGTTTTGGTCACTTGCCTAAAGCCACCTGAATCCTTGGTCTCAAATCGAGACAGCATGCTCCAGACTACAAACAACCCCAAGGAGCATCTCCAGTGTATGACCGCAAGCCTGGAGAGAAGAAGGAAGGAAATGGGAACTTCCCATTTCAGTAAACTTCTCATCACAGCTCACGTTGGGTTTCTCCACTGCTTTAACACACATTCTCTCTCTCTGGATTGTACATATGTTAAAATTCTAACTAATAACTCATAGGTTTGTGGAATGCTCGTAGTTTTCTATGTATTTTCACACCATTGTTGCTTGATATACTCAAGATCTAAGAAATGGTCAAGCCTATTTCAACTCAGGAGGAGGTCTTACAAATAGCTGAGAAAAGAAGGGAAGCTAAAGGCAAAGGAGAAAAGGAAAGATATACCTATTTGAATGCGGAGTTCCAAAGAATAGCAAGGAGAGATAAAAAAGGCTTCTTCAGTGATCAATGCAAAGAAATAGAGGAAAACAATAGAATGGGAAAGACTAGAGATCTCTTCAAGAAGATTAGATATACTAAGGGAACATTTCATGCAAAGATGGGCACAATAAAGGACAGAAATGGTATGGACCCAACAGAAGCAGAAGATATTAAGAAGAGGTGGCAAGAATACACAGAAGAACTATACAAAAAAGATCATCATGACCCAGATAACCACGATGGTGTGATCACTCACCTTGAGCCGGATACCTTGGAGTGTGAAGTCAGGTGGGCCTTAGGAAGCATCACTATGAACAAAGCTAGAGGAGGTGATAGATTTCCAGCTGAGCTATTTCAAATCCTAAAAAAATGATGCTGTTAAAGTCCTGCACTCAATATGCCAGCACATTTGGAAAGCACAGCAGTGGCCGTAGGACTGGAAAGGATTTCTTTTCATTCCAATCCCAAAGAAGGAAAAGGCCAAAGAATGTTGAAACCACCACAAAACTGCACTCATTTCACACCCTAGCAAAGTAATGCCTCAAATTCTCCAAGTGAGGCCTCAACAGAATGTGAACCGTAAACTTCCAAATATTCAAGCTGGATTTAGCAAAGGCAGAGGAACCAGAGATCAAATTGCCAACATCCGTTGGATCATCACAAAACAAGAGTGTTCCAGAAAAACATCTACTTCTGCTTTATTGACTATGCCAAAGCCTTTGACTGTGTGGATCACAACAAACTGTGGAAAATTCTTCAGGAGATGGGAATACCAGACCACCTTACCTGCCTCCTGAGATATCTGTACGCAGGTCAAGAATCAACAGTTAGAACTGGACATGGAACAACAAACTGATTACAAATTGGGAAAGAAAAGAGTACATCAAGGATATATATTGTCACCCTGATTATTTAATTCTATGCAGAGTACATCATGCAAAATTCTGGGCTAGGTGAAGCACAAGTTGGAATCAAGATTGCTGGGAGAAATATCAATAACCTCAGATATGCAGATGACACCACCCTTATGGAAGAAAGAGAAGAACTAAAGTCTCTTAATGAAAGTGAAAAAGGAGAGTGAAAAAGTTTGCTTAAAACCCAACATTCAGAAAACTAAGATCATGGCATCCGGTCCCATCACTTCATGGCAAATAGATGGGGAAAGAGTGGAAACAGTGAAAGACTTATTTTTTTGGGCTCCAAAATCATTGCAGATGGTGACTGCAGCCATGAAATTAAAAGATATTTGCTCCTTGGAAGGAAAGTTATGATCAACCTAGCCAGCATATTAAAAAATAGAGACATTACTTTGCCAACAAAGGTCCATTTAGTTAAAGCTATGGGTTTTTCCAGTAGTCATGTATGAATGTGAGAGTTGGACTATAAAGAAAGCTGAGTGCCGAAGAATTGATGCTTTTCAATTGTGTTGTTGGATGAGACTCTTGAGAGTCCCGTGGACTGCAAGGAGATCCAACCAGTCCATTCTAAAGGAAATCAGTCCTGAATATTCATTGGAATGAGTGACGCTGAAGCTGAAACTCCAATACTTTGGCCACCTGATAGGAAGAACTGACTCATTGGAAAGTACCCTGATGTTGGGAAAAATTGAAGGCAGGAAGAGAAGGGGACGACAGAGGACGAGATGGTTGGATGGCATCACCGACTTGATGGACATGAGTTTGAGTAAACTTTGGGAGTTGGTGATGGACAGGGAAGCCTGGCGTGCTACAGTCCATGGGGTTGGAAAGAGTTGGACACGAACTGAACTGAATCTTTATACCCACATTACAAGCTATGTATCAGTATCCTGATCTCACAGATGAAAAAGTGAGGTTCAGAAAAGTTAAAATGTAAATAAATGAAAAAAAAAAGAAAAGTTAAAACGTTTGTTCAAATTCACATACACATTAGGTAGCAGAAATGATGCAGCTGTTGTTCAATCAAACCTATAAAACACATAGAGGCAAGAGTTTGTAGTGTCTTCAAATTAAATTCAATCTCTGCATTTCATTTGCTTTTTAACATCATCTTAGCCTGGACTTAACCCTTTCCAAAGTTTTTCTTTCTCAAATGTTCACATTCTTGAAAACTGAAACCTGGATCTGTCTCTTGTCCCAGCATATGTCTGGTGGTCTTCAATTTGGAGGTGCCTCTCATGAATTTCTTACCTTCTGACTTCCCTCTCCTCTTTCTAAGTCCAGTCTTTCCTGTCAATTATCTTCCACGTGTGCTGCCCAGTTAGGACAAATGTCTGCAAGCTGTGAGTATATTTTACTAGGATTCAAAAATCCTAAGTATTCTTACTCACAAAGGCTGGTCAATATTCCAATTCCAGAAAATTACCATCAAAAATCTTGCTAGCCATGAATTCGTAAGTGCTCATCAAAAAAACCATCTCTAAAGTTCTGACCATAAACACACAATTCAGTACCTTTGTGGCTCAAAACACATTTCATAATCTTTCCTTTCTTTGAAAATAATATTTTATGCAATTATAAAATGGGAACATTTTGTTCCAGGTCATGAATTTAGAGAGAAAGTGGAAAAACTTCTCAAACCCCAAACTTCACTTATATTCACATCTCCTTCAAGATATTTTCTTGTCAACTTGACTGCTCCAAAAAAAACTACAGATTCCAGGAGTAAGATTCTTGTTGCTGTTAATAATTTATTAACTATTTTATCTTGCCCCTAATTATTGAGCCAAAGAGTATCAGATCATGCTCCTTCTTAGTTGAAAGATTATCAGTCAATAGAATCAAAGTGGCAAAGCAGAAAGAGCTTAAGTTTGGGTGAAACTGTTTTTAGAATTGTAATATTCATTTACTGGCTCTGTGACACCAAACAAATTGTTTACTTTCTCTCTGCCCTTTTTTCTTCGTTCTTAAAATAGCAGTAGAAATGTCTATTTTACCCCTCCCAACCAGTGAGCTGACACCAGCCCAGAGGGCCCACAGACCCAGCCTGTGCAGCTAGCCCCAAAGAGACACGAGCCCACCTCCCAGCAGGCCCACACTCGCTGCACGAGAAGACCCAGCAGCCATCTGAGCCAGCCCTGCCCCCAGCGTGCCCACTGTCTCTGCCAGACCACAGCAGAAGGGGGCGCTTCCACAGCATGTGGCTCTGGTAACCAGAGGGGAGCACGTTGCTGAGCCCCGTGACTGCCACTTTTCCAAGATCTGGAAATGCAGCTGGCATATCTAATACAAATACAACACAAAAAATTAAGCAAAATGAGAGGGCAGAGGAAAACCTTCCAATCAAAGGAACAAGACCATATCTTTTTTAAAAAGTGAAGAGTGTATTACACACTCCAAGAAAAGTGATAGGCTTTAATTACCTAAAAGCATATAAAATATTGAAAGTTCAGAACCTTTATTCCTTTCTTCTAACGGTATAATTTTAATGGAGAGTAAGCTGGCACCCTACCACTAGCTCTGTAGATTTATGTGAGTTAGCCATGCTTTGGTACATTGCCAACTCTACTTTAGCTATTACCACAATACAGTTATACTCTGGCCTTCTTACATAATGTGATCCATCCAAAAATGTGTCAACATTTACAAATCATGACTCATCAGAAGATGAGCTGTCTCAGCCATGGCAAAGCATTGCCCAGGATCATTACATGGCTTTGTCAGGGCAATGAGTGTTACTGGTTACAGATATCTGACCTAAGCCACAGAATGTAACACTTATAAATTCCAGAATTTAAGTAAATAATATATGGATGACAAAAGAAAAAGTAATTCAGCCAAGTGTAAATACTCCAACTTCTCTTCTTTTACAGAGGTGCATAAGGCACAGAGTAGAGACAACTTTTTCAGTGAGAAACTGAACGGACAAACAGACAATGATTGAACTATACATAAAAACAGAACTTTGACCCATTATCTGTAGCAATCTGCCCAGGAAACCAATCCCTTTATATGCAATAAACAACCCAGGAAAGCAGCTTGTAAGTGCAGGAAGCTAGACTGATATCTCTAGTGACAATCTAGGAGGCTAAAAGGTAGCTTTTGTGACAATCCAAAATGTCCAACATTTGCTGAGAAACTGACAGCCTCTCTCATTTTGGTCTTGTTTCCAACTTGGATCAATCAGAAAAACTCAAATATGTACTTCCTAACCAATAGCACAGGAGGCCCACTTCTAGTTAGCCCAGCCTCAGTGTCCCCACATCAACACTTTCCAATCAGGACACATGTGAAAGCTTCCCTTTCCCCCACCATAATGTTTTCCATGTGTCTGTCTGCTTTGAGTTTGTCTGCCAAGACATGAATTTCAGTGGCTGACTTTGCTCTATAGCAAGAGCTGAATAAATAGCTGTTGCTTGGTCTCATTTAATCTTTGCTTTTTTCCATACTAGGAACAGACCTGTCAAGTCACAAAGAAAGGAACTGAATCAATCTTAACTGTGAGAAGTGAAAGTGATACTCATTCAGTTATGTCCGACTCTTTGCAACCCCATGGACTCTAGCATGCCAGACTCCTTCATCCATGGAATTCTCCAAGCAAGAGTACTGGAGTGAGTTGCTGTTTTCCTCTCCAGGGGAATCTCCTCAACCCAGGGATCAAACCTGAGTCTCCCGCATTGCAGGCAGATTCTTTACCATCTGAGCCAGGGGAGCCCTTAACTATAGACTAGTAATCTCAGTTCCTCCCATTTTACACGATTAATGGCACGCCACACCTTCTTCAAGAGATGGAAACTTCTTTAAGAGATGGGAATACCAGACCACCTTAACCTGCCTCCTGAGAATTCTGTACACAGGTCAAGAAACAACAGTTAGAACTGGACATGGAACAATGGACTGGTTCCAAATTGGGGAAGAAAGGAGTACATCAAGGCCGTATAGTGTCACCCTGTTTATTTAACTTATAGGCAGAGTACATCATGCAAAATGCCAGGCTGGATGAAGCACAAGCTGGAATCAAGATTGCTGAGAGAAATATCAATGATATCAGATACGCAGATGACACCACCCTTATGGCAGAAAGTGAAGAAGAACTAAAGAGTCTCTTAATGAAAGTGAAAAAGGAAAATGAAAAAGTTGGCTTAAAACTCAACATTCAGAAAACTAAGATCATGGCATCTGGTCTCATCACTTCATGGCAAATAGATGGGGAAACAGTGGAAACAGAGATTTTATTTTCTTGGGCTCCAAAATAACTGCAGATGGTGACTGCAGACTTGAAATTAAAAGACACTTGCTCCTTGGAAGAAAAGTGATGATCAACCTAGCCAGCATATTAAAAAGCATAGATATTACTTTGCCAACAAAGGTCCATCTAGTCAAAGCTATGGTTCTTCCAGCAGTCATGTATGGATGTGAGAATTGGACTATAAAGAAAGCTGAGCGCCGAAGAATTGATGCTTTTGAATTGTGTTGTTGGAGAAGACTCTTGAGAGTCCCTTGGACTGCAAGGAGATCCAACCAGTCAATTCTAAAGGAAATCAGTCCTGAATGTTCATTGGAATGAGTGACGCTGAAGCTGAAACTCCAATACTTTGGCCACCTGATGGGAAGAACTGACTCATTGGAAAAGACCCTGAGGCTGGGAAAGATTGAAGATGGGAGGAGAAGGAGACGACAGAGGATGAGATGGTTGGATGGCATCACCGACTCAATGGACATGAGTTTGAGTAAACTCTGGGAGTTGGTGATGGACAGGGAGGCCTGGTGTGCTGCAGTCCATGGGGTCATAAAGAGTCGGACATGACTGAGTGACTGAATGGAACTGATGCCTTCTTCTTATTTTTTTTATCCTTCCTGTCCCTTTTCTGTCTGTTTCATCTCTTTCCTCATATGGGACTTATATGTGCAGCCCTCTGGTTCTCCCAACGGCTCACTTAGATTATAATAGCCCGTATAGGCCAGTCAGCTTTACCTTCTTCTCCTGCTAGTCCTTCAGCAGCTCATCACTGCTACCAGATAAATCTCCTAGAAGCAGTGTTCTCACTTATCTGGCAGAAACATTATGTGGGAAAATTTTCAGTCTAAGAAGACAACTGGCCTCAGTCAAAATACCAGCAAGTTGCTTTGTGGATCTCAACAAACTAAGGGTTTCCCTGATAGCTCAGTTGGTAAAGAATCTGCCTGCAATTCAGGAGACCCATGTTCAATCCCTGGGTGGGAAGATCCCCTGGAGAAGGGAAAGGCTACCCACTCCAGTACTCTGGCCTGGAGAATTCCATGGACTGTATAGTTCATGGGGTCACAAAGAGTCGGACACGACTGGGCAACTTTCACTTTCAACAAACTAATAGTAAAGTTTGTATGGAGAGGCAGAAGATCCAGAATAGCCCACATAGTGTTGAAAGAGAAGAGTGAGCGACAGTAACCAAATCCGTGTGTTATGGGTACAAGAACAGATCAGTGGGAAAGAATAGAGAGCCCAAATATATCCACATAAGTGTGGTCAATAGATCTTTGACAAAAGATCAAGTAAACACAATGGAGCTGGGGTAGTATCTTCAACTAATGGTGCTGAGACAACTGAACACGCACATGGAAAAGAATGAATGGAGACAGTTTTACACTCTTCACGAAAATTAACTCAAAATGAATCAGAGGTCTAAATGTAAAACACAAGAATACATATAATTTGAAAATTGTACATATATATGTGTATATATAATATTTTTATAAAAAAATTGAAGACCCTGATTAGTAGCCAAAGAAGTAATGTTTCCAAGCTTTTTCTTTTCTCCACAATGAACTTTTATTTATTTATTTATTTTATTGGAGTAAATTGCTTTGGGACTCCCCTGGTGTCTCGGATGGGAAAGAATCTGCCTTCAGTGAAGGAGACCAGGTTCGATCCCTGGGTCAGGAGGATCCCCTGGGAAAGGGAATGGCAACCCACTCCAGTATTCTGGCTTGGAGAATTCCACGGACAGAGGAGCCTGGCAGGGGGCTCTCAAAGAATCAGACATGATTGAGCAGCTATCACTTCCCTTCACTTCATAGTTACTTTATAATGTTGTGTTACTTTCTGCTGTACAGTAAAGTGAATCAACTGTATGCTTACATAGATTCCCTCCCTCTGAGGCCTCCCAGCTACCACCCTATCTATCCCATGAAAGAGTGCTGGGCTGAGCTTCCTGTGTTTCACAGTAGGTTCCCACTAGCTCTCTATTTCACACATGTAGTGCCTATAGGTCAATCCTAATCGCCCGGTTTGCCCCACCCTCCCATCCCCCCACTCCCACATGTCCATTTCCTATGTCTATGTCTCTATTCCTGCCCTGGACATAGGTTCATCTGTGCCATCTTTCTAGACTCCATAGATCCACATTAATATATCATATTTACTTTTCTCTTTCTGACTTACATTACTCTGTATGACAGACTAGGTCCATCCGTATCCCTACGAATGATGCAATTGCATTCCCTTTTATGGCTGAGTAACACTCCATCGTATGCGTGTGCCACATCTTTATCCGTTCATCTGTCATCGGACAGTTACATTGTTTCCAAGTCACGGCTACCGTAAATAGTGCTGCAATGAGCGTCTACTATGTATGGCACATAAAATGAAAGGGGAAAAGTTATAACATTGAAAACAAGATGGCTTTAGAATATACAGAATTGTTTTAGAATATACTTTTCCACTATTTATAGGGTCAGAGAAGCTTTATTAGAAAATAGATTTGGAGGCTTATCTATGTTTATCTTATAAAACTTCAGGAACTTGCAGTCATTTTAAAGAACTGGAAAGATTTTTTTTTTTTCTTCAAATATCTGATCAGGGACCAGAACATTTATTTTTCAATGAACTAGAAAATGTTGAAACCACATCTCTACTGGAGGTATGTTGATTTTGGATGAGAGAAAAGAAATTGTGACCTTAGATTTTCATTCTCATCCAAGATACCTTCCATAGTACAAGTTACCGAAAGAGACACTCAGACTTGCTAGAATTATTAAATTTCTCCTGAACCACCTTGGAAAGTTACATAAAGACATACAATTGCCAACTGACCCCAAACGGACAATTTCAGAATGCATAGGTCCGTCTCTAAAGTGTGTAACAGAGTTGTTGTTTCTCAGCTTGTTTTCAGTTTTCCAGCTGAAAGGTGACTTGTCCGGTAGATTTGGCAGTATGGGGTTATGCTTGAACCATGCTGCTTTTCACACCTGCCTCCCTTCCGCTTCCTCTCTAATCATCATACGAGAAAAAGTGTTTTACAAGCAGTATTTTGTATCCTATAATCAGATTAAATACACATCCTATTGGAGTACCCCCCAAATTTTTATTTTTTGTGTGCACGATTCAATTGTTACACCAAGCATATTACAAAATGCTCTCCTTCCTTCTCTAAAATCAAGTTGCCTGAAGCCACATAAAAGTCTTTGTCATTTCCAAGGAATTTGAAAGACGGATTTCAACACATTTACTACTCTTATTGAGTGATCTGAGTCCTTAGGCTTCTATAAATGAAAAAGATAGTCACCCCACTTGCAGATATTATCTGCTCCCAACTTCCTTTTCTGCTCTAGTTCACCTTTCAACCAATATGTTTGAATGTTTCTATGGAAATTAGACATGAAAAATAATATACATGATCTGATTTCAACTATGGAAAATGTACATTTTAGAAAACCTGTAAGCAACATGTTTTATTTTTACAAGGTGAAGAAGAAATACTTCGCCTTATTAGTACTTCCTTTTGGCTGATGACATTCAAATTCACAGAAAAAATAGATAAAATTTTATAAAGTGTCCACAAATGAGCATGATATAAAACAGAATACACAATTATTAAAAATCAGAAAAAAGTACTGTAAAGTGCTAATAGTATTTTTTCTTCTAGTAGCTTGACCATAAATAATTTAATTTCCTCTACATTTTTATGTATTTTAAATTTTCTACAGTAAAAATACAAAATTTTATTGAAATTTAAAAAATTTAATTGAAAGTATTTTGTAGAAACATGGATTTCCATCAACAACAAAATCAAGTAAACATCTAAAATAAACTAAATAAACATCTTAGTCACTAATTAGACATTCCACAAAGAAGCTTCAACCTATCTTCCCTCAACTTCATTTTTCACTACTCACGTTCACATCTTTTTACTTCAATAAAAAGTTAACCCTTTGCCATTTTTTCAGAGATGCAAAACTTTCTTGAGTCTGTATGGTTGTTTATCCTGTTCCTGGATTTTTCTCTATATCCAAACATTTCAGTCTTCACTTATTTGTGGCTTTATCCTAGGCTTTCTCTCAAGCAAATATCTTTCCTTCTTCATAATTCCTGTACAATTTCTTTACTTCTTATAAAATTAGTTATGCAGTGATCATTTCCTCTGGTAGATTATACTCTTTTTTTCCTTCTTTCAACCTTTCCAGCTAATTTGGTCACTTTTTCTATATTTTTCCTCTAAATGTTATTTTCAAATCTACAATCTTAATTTGTTTATTCTGAAACATTTAAAACTGTGACACTTGAGAAACAAGTGAATAGCTAGAAGAATGATTATATCAGTTGGAGGTAGTAAGGATCATGTGCTAGCCTGTCTGATTAGTCATGGAGAAGCATGATAAATAGGAAGACAAAAGTGAAAAGTTATCAGATAGAGTCCTACCTGGACTAACTGCCTGCTTTTAAATCGAAGTTTCAATCAGATTTAGGTATTGCAGATCAAAGGCTCAAAAAGTGAATTTCCCTTTCAATTTTATTCTAGAGTGTATTTCTTCTGTTTTTACAGAATTTAACAGTATAGACTCTGGCTATATATATTCAGCTTTGTGTTTACTTACCTCTTATCACATTTGATTTTAAATACATTTTTCTTAAAACTGCATGTAAAAGTTCTACAGAATTCTGACTTTTTACCAGGTTAACTTACTTCTTTCAAACCCACAAATGTAAACTGTCTAGTAAATTCCAGTCATTTTTTTCCAGAATTTAAAAAAAAAAAAATGCCCCAGTTTTCTTCTTACCAAGACAGGAAGCATTTCCTGGATATTAATCACCCTTTTGACTTGCAAAATTGGAAACGTTGGGAGAAATTAGTAAAGTAGGTTGTATCATACTACTCTGGATTCAGAATTTTTGGAAACGGTCCTGTTGCTGTTTGGAAGAAAGCAATCATGAGTCAAGCTGCGGGTGATCTAAACAAACACTGTCAACTTATAAAAATCGGACTCTAGACCGTGGACCTAGGAGAAGATAGACAGAGAGCAAGCCATTAAGACAACATCGAGCTGAGAAAAGTCAGTGGAAATGAGAAATCTTCCGATTCTGCTGTTGCTATGTGTGGCAGTGTGCTCAGCTTATCCTCTGGACAGAGCTGCAAAGGACAAGGAAGACAGCATGGAGCTTGTCCAGGTAATTAAGGGAGACAGTCACATCCCCTGATGGCCCAGTGGGCAAACTCTCTCTGCTTTCTATTTATAAAACTCACACAGAATTGTTGGAACTTACTATGTACGAAGTTCAAGGGCAGAGTTATATAGTGTTGCACATGGAAAGGGTTTCAGTATCACTCATCTGGGCTTCTCTTTTTATATTGGAAGGAACAAAAGCCAGAGATAGTAGGTATTTTCCTAAGATCAAAACCACCTTAGTAGCAGCATTGTTTAAGATACATGAATAACAAGCGGAGAGTGTATGAAATGTGTCTTATTTTGAAACTTCTGTAGGTATTTTAATCCAATATAAGGTTAGCTGGATATTTTTATTGCTGCTGTCATGTTTAGACACAGAGATTGTTCTAAGTTTTTCTTAAGCCAGCTCCTTATGAGAGGCATAAAGTGGAAAATTAAATAAATGTAGCTGAAATAGACAAATACACACAAGGAAGTTTGATGGTTTTGTTTAACTCCTTTAAGTTCCCTAATACTTACCTTGATTTTCCAGTTCATGGCAATTTTCATTACTCTGGCAGTAAAATAAGCTGCAGAGATTACAAAGATAAAGCAAAAGTGAAAAAGAGTCTGTAATTGAAGAATTAAACATGACATTGACTTTTATTTCAGGAAGCTAGAAGACTATTTCAAATAGATTAACTGAGCAACTGCACAAATTTACTGTAAACTACTAAAAATCATAAGAATGACCTAAAACTATACTTATTTTCCATTAGCAATATCTAGAAAACTACTACAATCTTGCGAAGGATACGAAACAGTTTGTTAGAAGAAAGGACAGTAGTCCAGTAGTTAAAAAGATTCAAGAGATGCAGAAGTTTCTGGGGTTGGAGGTGACAGGAAAGCTGGACTCTGACACTCTGGAGGTGATACGCAAGCCCCGATGTGGGATTCCTGACGTCGGCTCCTTCAGCACCTTTCCTGGTATGCCCAAGTGGAGGAAAACTCACCTCACCTATAGGTAATGGGTCCAAAGAGATTTTGACATACTATTGAGATTTTATAAATTACTATCACAGGAGAAATAGTATCTTTATTATTTTTTTTTTCCATACAGAATTGTGAATTACACAAAGGATTTACCCAGAGATGCTGTTGATTCTGCCATTGAAAAAGCTCTGACAGTCTGGGAGGAGGTGACTCCACTTACATTCTCCAGGATTTATGAAGGAGAAGCTGACATAATGATCATATTTGCAGTTAGAGGTAAAAAAAAAAAACAACAAAAACAAAACAGAAACAAAGGGAAAAAAACCCACACAAAATTTTATCTAGTGTTGGTTTCATTAGAAAAGATTCCAAAGAGATCCTAATTATTGATCATCCAATAAATTTTTTTCTCTTTCTTAGAACATGGGGACTTTTTGCCTTTTGATGGACCTGGAAAAGTTTTGGCTCATGCGTATCCACCTGGATCAGGGTTTTATGGAGATGCTCACTTTGATGATGATGAACAATGGACAAAGGATACATCAGGTTAGTGATACATCTCTCAGAATGATTTTGGTGAGATTTTTGTTTTAACTTGGAGAAATCTTAATAACTGAGAATATTGAGGAAATGGAGTGTAACAGATTCCCAGTGGAACAAGAATCAGCAGAGGCAGACTGGAGATGGGAGTAATTGGAAATGGCTGGATACTTTGTCTCAAAGACTGATTCCAAGAATGAGCCTTGAAAAACACTTGACTTTCCATTAAGTGTAATCAGTTAATTGACCAATTAACCAAAAGAAAAAAAAAAAGGTGGCGAGGGGGCAACAAAGGTACTGTGTGGTTCCAGGAAATAAACGAGTATAATAGCTGACCAAATGAACATAATACACAGCTGACCTGTATAATGTACGTGTATTTAAGGAATAAGTAACTGTTATCTATGATTTCTTAAATAGGGATCAATTTATTCCTTGTTGCTGCCCATGAACTTGGCCATTCCCTGGGCCTCCAACACTCAACCCACCGTGAAGCTTTGATGTACCCCGTCTACGACCCGCTCACAGACCTGTCTCGGTTCCGCCTTTCTCAAGATGATGTCAACGGCATTCAGTTCCTGTATGGTAAGTGATGCTGGAAAATTAGACGTGGTAGCTTTGCAATGATGGTCTTCAGGAAAGCTTCCAAATGCTGCATAAAGCATTTGTAATTTAACTTCAGGCACTTTGAGAACGTGTGGAAAGCATACACAGTGATAGAAGCATCATTTCCTGCTGATGTTTGCATCCTCACCTCTGTCCTCTTTAGGGTCTCCCCCAGTTTCCCCTAATGACCCCGCGGTGCCCACGGAATCGGTGCCTCCCGAAGCCGGGACCCCAGCCGCATGTGATCCTGCCTTATCCTTCGATGCAATCAGTACACTGAGGGGAGAAATCCTGTTCTTTAAAGGCAGGTCAGTCCAGAAAGCTTTACATTCCCATCTGTTCTTCTGATGTATCAATACGATGCTTAGAGAGGAAAACAAATAGAAACTTGATAGAGATTTTTAAACATTTAAAACAAAACAATTATGCTCTGAGACTTGAAATTATTCTGATGTTCCACTTTCCACATTTTCCTAAAACTGTCAAGTTCATTTTCAAAGACTTAGGATGATTTGATTTTTATCCTGTAATTGTCATTCCCAAATATTATTAAGTAATGGTCACTTTTGAAAAGTCACAAGTAAAACTTTAGAATCTGAATTTTATCTTTATTTCCTTTAAAAATTATACCAGGACACTATTACATTTAATCAGTTAATTTAGTCACTGCTGGATAAATATGCACATGATAAAACTGCACAAGTAGAAAGTTAAAAGAAGTCATCATCACATCACTGATTCAGTTTCTCAGTTCTCCCTATCTCCATCCATAGTGATGAGTGCTTAAATATCCTTCCAGAATTATTCCGTGTATGTATAAAAATATACTTACATGTATGTACAGTTATGTACACATCTCCCTTTCTTTTTGAAAATATAAATGATGGTGTTATATATATATATACACCTACAATTCATGCAAAACAGTATTGTAGGTGTTTAAAGCTTATAATCAATTGGTTAATTTGCATTATACGATAACTTCCCTTTCACAGAGACATTATTCTGGAATCCTATGCCAACAGGTCCAGTGCAGTCTTCTGGGGAAAAAAAAGGAAAGATTTTTCCTTAATGGCAACATACCTGATTTCTGTCTGTCATTGATCCTAGAGGATGTGGGAATGGAGGGAAATGGGTGAGGAAGGAGAGTGAGGGAAATATGCTAAAAGGTGAAAGACTTTTTTCAATTTTCATTTTTTTTTTGCATGTATTTCAGACATTTTTGGCGGAAATCCTTCAGGACACTTGAACCTGAATTTCTTTTGATCTCTTCATTCTGGCCATCTCTTCCTTCAGACATAGATGCCGCGTATGAAGTTACTAGCAAAGACACGGTTTTCATTTTTAAAGGTAATTATTATGTAACAGTTTCTTTAACTTGCTGAAATAAAGCTTCTCACTGGAAAATTGATTAAGACTTTAATTTTTTCTACAACAAATTTTGTCTGCTTTATTGCTTAAATGTAACGAAGCTGTAATTGAGACTGGCATTATTTTACTTATCTTTTATAGATGATGAAATGAACACAAAAATAGAAATAGCCCAGTTGTAAATTCCCTCATTTGGAATTTACAACTGTGTTCATTCATTCAACCTACAAGGTTTTGTTTAATGTCTATTTGGGGCTGCTAAATCTAAAATTCTGGCTTCTTTTTCTACTATGAAAATCAAAGGTGCTAAGAAGTATTTCCAAAACCAACGACTTCCTTGTTACAGATTCAATGTGATTGGGTTTTGTTTCCCATAAAAACAGGAAATCAGTTCTGGGCCATCAGAGGAAATGAGATGCAAGCAGGTTACCCAAGAGGCATCCATACCCTGGGCCTTCCTTCAACAGTAAGGAAAATAGACGCAGCCTTTTCTGACAAGGAAAAGAAGAAAACATACTTCTTTGTAGAGGACAAATACTGGAGGTAAGATTTGCTTGTAATAACTTTGTATGATCCTAGTTAGGGAAATAATCTTCTTTCTCCAAGGAAGTTGCCTGCCTTCCTCTTAGACCTTCGTCCCCCACGGGAGGAACGGCGGGGCTCTAGACAGCTGCGGGGAGTCCCTGTGTGTGCACTCAGCCCCCCAGTCATGCTCAACCCTTTGCGACCCCATGGACTATAGCCCGCCAGGCCCCCCTGTGCATGATTTCCCAGGCAAGAATACTGGAGTGGGTTGCCATTTCCCCCTCCAAGGGATCTTCCTGACCCAGGGATCGAACCTTGTGTCTCCTGAATTGGTAGGAGGATTCTTCACTGCTGAGCCATCTGGAAAGCCCCAGTGACAACATATATGAACCATATATGATAGAAAACTCGAAATTTGTATTTGAAATGAATGATTGAATTCACTTTGTGTTCACATCTTTGTGATAGAAGGATGATTAAGATTCTTTCTGTCCAGACCTAAGAAATATGGTAGCAAATAGCATCTGCTAGATCAAGATGTTGCCTATTTCTGGTAGAGATATAGTTTTAAGAGCCAAGTTTGCAGTACCATTAAAGTCACACATTTCTGTAGCACTAAACATGTCTGACATTTATTTGCAAATCTTGGAAAGTTGACTAGAATTCCACGTTAACCCTGACATGATTTACCGGTTTTGATAACACGGCCTCTGTGCAGTGCTGAGTTTTGTTTCTTTTACTTGGGGCAGATTTGATGAGAAGAGACAATCCATGGAACCAGGTTTTCCCAAGCAAATAGTGGAAGATTTTCCAGGGGTTGAACCAGAGGTGGATGCTGTTTTTCCAATATTTGGTAAGAGGACACTCCTTTTGTTGGCAGTGGGGCACTTGAAACATTCCATAGTACCGGAAGAAAGAGGAAAGTTGAAGTGTTTAATAACAGTTTTCTTTAACCAGGTTTCTCCTCCCAACCCTAAATTTCAGCTTACAAATTTCATATCAATTGTATGACTACTTCATAGAATAAGCTGTATAAAAACCCCCTCAAGTGGTGTGGCCAAGTTCAACACTGGCCAGCTGGCTTCTCCATCCCACTGCTAATTCCCATGGAGAGTTTCTCTGTCTTTTCTGAGTAGTCAGTCAGTTGCCAATATTTAACTTTCTATGAGCCCAAAGTTTAAAAAAAAAAAGAAATAAATTTTTCCCCTTCAGGTATAGAAGGGTGGAGGGATAGATGCATTCTGAGCACCAGAATGGCAGAGTCATAAAGGATCATCTGGGTCTGAAAGAGTCCCTGAGATTCTCTGAGGCCAAAGAATCAGGCTTCTTTGTCAGGAAAGGGAGGAGGAGTATTCGGAAGGAAAAGTGTAAAGATGCACAGTTTCTGAAGATGCAGAGAATTTTATCTGATTTCAAGCAAAATAACCTAATAACCCAGAGCCTGGTTCTGTTGTCAGACGGAGCTGGAGTGGGTGCTGTTCCCATCCTTTCCTTGTTGAGTGACCTTGGGCAGGCATCTAAATTTGTCTGAATCTCAACTTCCTCATGTGTAAAATGGAGTTAGATATATGTGCCTCATAGGATTTTTACAGAAAGAAATGAAAATAACAGTCATGCAAAATGCCTACCATAGTTCCTGGCACATAGTTAATCTCTATAAACACTTTCTACTTTTAGGTATCTGTTATTCTGAGTTTTGTGTGTTGCCAAATTTATTTACTTGAAGAAAACTATCTCATTATTTCCCCTGTCTGCATTTGCAGGATTTTACTATTTCTTCAATGGATCTTCGCAGTTTGAATTTGACCCAAATGCAAAGAAAGTGACACATGTGTTGAAGAGTAACAGCTGGTTGAATTGTTAGGAGAGATGTTTAGAAGGCACAACATGGGCATTTTAAGTTAACCTGATAACTCTTCACCTAAGTCTCCATGAAGTGAAATGGCTCGTGTTCTCCTGTGTGTGCAGATGGAGACCGAGAGTGTGAGCTGTGTGTCTTGCCCACTAGCCTCACGTATCAGAGGGCATTCAAATGGGCTGTGCATGTGTACTCTGGTCACTGCATCAGCCTCCCATGGGATAAGGGAACAGGGTTAGCACTCTGCAACAGGCAAGCGACTGTATATAGACTATTTGCTTATTATTTAATAAAGAGAATTTTTCGGCTACTTTATCGTGTTGTTTGTTTCAATGAATGCACTTTCCTCATGATCTTGGGTGTATTGTGGACTGATCAGTGGACTGGAAGTACAGGATCAGGGTCTCCACGGCTGGGGCCTCAGAATGGGCAAACAATCTGCCATTTCCCCTCCCCAGGTGCCCTACCAAAGGGATGCTATTTCCACCAACCAGGCATCGTATGTGTTCCTGACACACCTAAGGAGAAAGATCTAGGGGAGCTGTCACTGTTCAGGGCAGGCTCTGAAAAAAGTTGTGAAGCAGAATCCTATAATTAAAGCAAATCACCTAGTTTACACCTATTTTTTTCTGGTGGGGAAATAAACCTGTTCTTTATCTTCTCCTTTTACTTATATATTCCATCAATGAAGTTCCTTTCCCTGCCCAAGTAAATAATTGTGCTCAGATCACCTCTATTCACCCATGAAAATACCCTCCTGTATTTTGTATATACCCTCATTTTGTATCTGTCCATGCCCCCGTAAGCTCCCATGGACAAACACTTATCCTAAAAACTGTTTGCCACTCCTAAGTAATACATGTAGCACAGTATCGGCTACACATAAGAGCTCATTCATGCTATAACTTATTAACTCATTTGAGAATAATTTATTAATAGCATTCCATGTTTCAGGTATTGTGCTAGGCTGTGGGCATGGGAGCCTGAGGAAATGGACACCGTCCCTGCCTCACTGAGATTATAATCCAGCAAGAAAGACTATTTGCAAAGAGTGACAAACATGGGCGTGCAACTGTAATTTTAGTAAGAGTTATAAAGGAGAAACTAGCCTTCTTTGACAGAAAAACAGAGGAACTCCTTTAAGCTGGGTGGTTTTAGATGTTTTGGAAAATGGCATTGGAGAAGGTTCTGAAAGAAGATGTGAAAACTAGCTGAGAAGATGGTTTGGACTAAAGCAGTCACAGGGGTGAATCAGATGGGCATATGAATATGTATATGGTCAACAACAGAACTCTGTGATGGCTTAGATATGGAGCTTATTTAACAGACAAAAGTGGCCCAGATAGCTTCGTTGAGCCTACGGATTGATGGGGGAAGAACTGGAAAGAAGCAGTTTTGTGAGGAAAGGGCAATAGTTAGGAAGAATTGCTCAGTTTTGCTAATTTTTGAAATGTCTGAGAGAATTTCAAGTAATACCATGAAATAAATGAGTTTAGAACTCAAAAGAGAAGATATAGTGATCATGTTTGGTGATAAATGTTAACTAAACTTACTGTGGTAAACATTTTGCATTGTATTCACATACCAAATCATTATATTGTACACCTAAAGCTAATACAATGCTGTATGTCAATTATACCTAAATTTTCTTTTTAAAAAAGAGAAAAGATACAAATATGTGGGATTTTTCAGCATTTGATTAGTCTTAGAGTGCAAGAGATACCAAATGAAAGATTTTTATGATGTAATCTTAATAAATAACAATATTTTGCCAAGGATTGAACATGTCTTTATCTTAAAAGTTAACTAAATTTACTTGGTTTATTTTTTGATAGATACTATGCAGCCACAGCATGAATTTGAAAGGTAAAAATCATGCAATGAAAAATTAATTTTCCTCGCACATTTATCATCACTATCTAGTTCCTTTTTTCAGAGGCAACAAACTAGAATTTTAGGAATCCTTTCAGAACTATTTTATACATATACAAGCAATAATATTATCTTTATAAGTTAAAGAGTGTGTGTGTGTTAGCTGCCCAGTTGTATCCAAGTCTTTGCTAACCCATGGACCATAGTCTGCCAGGCTCTTCTGCCCATGGGCTTCTCCAGGCAAGAATACTGTATTGGGTAGCAATTCCCTTCTCCAGGGGATCATCCCAAACCAGATCTCCTGTATTGCAGGCAGATTCTTTACTGTCTGAGCCACCAGAGACACCCTAAGTTAAAATGGGGCATATAAACTCACACTGCTCTGCCATTTACTATTTTCACTTACTATAGCCTGGCAACCATTCCACATCCGTACATGCAGAATTTGCTTCACTTTTTCATGACTACACTCTGTGAGATAAATATGTGATTTATTTATTCAGCTTCCTATTGGTAACTAAATTAGTGATTAAATAAATGCATGCATCAAAGAAATAAAATTTAAATATAAAATAATAAAAAATAAAAATATATTTAAAGTAAATAAAACTATTACATTAAATGATAATTCAGTAATGTGTAATTTGTTGTTGTCATGAATATCCAAATGGCCCACGTGGTGGAGAATATAAACAATAGTTTCCCTACCCCTCCATCTCTGCTCAGACTTTGAAGGTTAAACTTTTCATCAGATATGCAAATGTATTCAAGGATATTCATTGTAACATTGGGAAAAATGGTAGAAAAATGGTAAATAAATAATAGTAAATAAATCAAATAAAATTGTAGGCATCAGTATACTATTTTCAGTATTCAGTGTATCAGTAGGTGATTTTAAATATTTTCCTATTATTCCTATTATTTGATTGGCATGCAAAAATAAAGCTGCTCTCAGACATTAACTAGTCCAACTGAAAGTCTGACATATATTATTTGTCCTGTTTTAATGCAGAAATAAATACTTTACATACATCACCTCACTTAACTCTTATTTGGGAGGTAGAGATTATTGCATCAGTTTTACAAATCTAAGGATTGCTGCTCAGAGAGGATAAGCCATATCCTCAAGGTCATGCTGATAATATATGGCTGAACCAGAGATGTAATCCATCTTGTCTGACGCCAAACTTATGTATGACCCCCTCTGCTTCTCCCTACTCTTTGTATTGATATGGACTGACTATACATGTGATGAAAAACAAAAGAGATGGAGCAAATGAAAGACTGGCAGAGGTAATAAGTCAAGAGCTGGAAAAGAGATAAAGAAAGGAACTGGCTCTTTATTGCTGGCTGGATCAAAAGGGGAGGTTGGAGGACCTAGGCATGGGTATGTAATACAGACTTCCAAAAGTCAAAGGTTTGTAACTTGAGTAATTTCTACAAGTGCTGCTTTATATATTTTTCCATTTAAATAAGGAATATTAACTCAGGTAATAGAATATTTTACATGCATCTAAGAGTACAGGAATATGGCTTGTTTTTAATAAATAGTTCATTCATAATTCAAGAATGTTTAATGACTTGTCAATTAGGATTCTGCTGGATAGTAGAAAGGGACAGTGGGAATCTCTCTCATCCATTCATGCACATCACTAATTAGATGATGAGGCATTTGGCTACCTTAAGAGAGTCATAGATTAATCCTAATTGTAGATTAGTGATTTTAAAAAATCACTGCAAAATCTGATACTAGAGGAAAGGGCATGGGTGATTCATAAAAGAGCATTGAAGAGGATTCTCACACATGGGACAACACGTGACACATGAGACCACAGATACATTGTCAAAGGCATGAAAATATTTTATACAGATCTGTTACAGAACATCAAATTGATTTCCCTGACACATTCTGAAGACAATTTAACTTTTAAACATTTCTGCACATTAACTTGTTTTGAATTTCATTTTCCATGAAGTCCTAACATGTTACCATTTGACTCTGTAGCAAATGAAAATGTCTTTTTCTCAGTGCTTTCAGTCCATGTCAGTTTTGTGATTAATCAGATTCAAATTACATCCTCATGAGCAAGTAAAAACTTGGGAGGAGAGTCACAACCGCAAGACTACAGATGGCAGAAATCTAGGTCAAAATTCTGACTAAGAAAGGACAGAAGTGCTTCCAACACTTTTGGAGCTCACAATTTTGGGGTGATACCGCTGGTATGGAAATAAACATAAAAAGCAGACAGGATAGGAGACATTCATTTCTTTCTTTCCTTATTCATTCACTCTTTGGGCAATAGCTCCTAAGTACTCACTGTATGCTAAGCATGGTAAAAGCGTGGATACATTTGGATGAATAAGGGAACAAAACAGATGAAGATTTTGTCTTCTTAAAACTTACATGCATGAGAGAGGCAGAAAAGAAACTACACTTAAGAACTATAAATACCCTACATTGTATGTTAGAAGGAGATACATGCTTTGGAAAAAAGAAAAAAAAGAGAATGTGGTAAGGGGATTTCAAGTGAGGAGGACTGGGGTGGTGATGAGGTGCACTGTAAACTCTACAGTACAGACAGACAACGTGAGCCTCCCTGAAAGAAGTGATATCTGAACAGAGATGAAGGGGGCAAGAGGGCTGGCCAGGTGAGCTGGGAAGAGCACTCTAGGCAGAGAGAACAGCCGGGGTGAAGAGGCCCGAGGTCCCCCTGCTCAGTGTTCAAGGAAGATCAAGGGGGCTGCTGACGGCAGTGAAGTCAGAGGGAGGGGGTGGGAGGACTAGAAGAGAAAGGCAGGGAGATGCGGGTTGAGGCAGGACAAAGTCCTGCGGGGTCATACGGGTCGGTTTAAAACTTTGGGTTTTGGGTGAAATGGAAGAACCATAGGAGAGAATAGGTCAGAAGTGTCTCTGGATACTCTGTTAGATTATTAATAGATCGTACGGGAACATAGATGTAGAAGCACAGAGACCTGTTAGGAGGCAATTGCACTGTTTTAATCAACGGAGGGTGGTGCCTCCAACCAGGCGGTTAACAGTGGAAGTGGGGAGACGTTATCTGAGATGTATTTGCAAATAGAATCAGCAGGATGTAGGGTGGAAAGTGTGAGGCTGTAAAGTGTGGAAAAAAGAGGAGTTTGGAGGACCTGACTCTTTTAGGACTATGCTGTTGAGCCGCCCTCACTTGAGGTGTGAGCAGGCTGTGGTGGGAAGACTGTAAGCTTAGTCTGGGGCTTGTGTATTTGCGATGTCTATCTTACAACCACACAGTGATGCTGGATTTGTGAGTCTGGAGTTTAGGGAAAAGCTCTGGATTGGAAATGTAAATTTGGGAGTCATCAGCACAGAGATGGTTTCATTTTTTATTAAAATTTCTTTGTTTTATTTACTTATTTTTAAATTAAAATTTTTAATTAAAAAAATCAATTAATATTTTTGCGGTGCTGGGTCTCTGGTGCTGCACACAGGCTTCCTCTAGTTGAAGCGAGGGGCTGCTCCCCAGTTGTGGTGTGTGGGCTTCTCACTGCGGTGGCGCCTCTTGTGCGTGGACTCTCGAGTGTGTGGGCTTCAGTGATTGTGGCAGAGGGGCTTCGTTGCCCTGCGGCGTGTGGAATCCTCCCAGGCCAGGGATCGAGCTTGCAGCAGGCAGATTCTTAACCACTGGGCTGCCAGAGAAGTCCCACATAGATGGTGTAAAGATGAGCTTAAGAGTTGAGGAAGAATATAGAAGAGAAGTGGCCTCAAAAAAAAAAAGAAAAAGGAAAAGAAAAAAAAGCCCTGGGGCACTCCAATATTGAGTTAAAGAACACATGAACAATAAGTTTATATTCCACCACTCTGACTGGAAGCATCAGAGTCATAACGAAACAAAGCAAGGTAGCAAGTGTATCATAATCTGCCATTACAGATTGCCTCTTCTTTGCTACTTGTGAGAGTCCAGGTGTGAATTGTTATTTTTATATAAGTGTGTCTGACAGAGAGAGGAGGGTGGGATATGTTGTTGGCATGGACAGTTTGGGGCAAGAATATGTGAATCCTCCTGGATGATCCAAGGATGAGCAGATGATGAGTGAGGAGGGGTGTTTCAGCAGTTCAAGGGAGGAAATCAGGGAGGAGCCAGTAGAGAGGGCAAAGGATTAAGGTGATGAAATGTGGAATCACACAAGGAAAGGAATATAGATTGGTCACATAAGAAATGGATAGCGAGCAAGGAGGTGTCTGGAGAGAATTTTCAGCCATAGTCCCAGGGCTGAACCCAGAGAACCTGTAGGAGAGCGTTCATTCTGCCTGATCTAAAGACCAAGAAAGAGCCAGTTAGTCTACCTGAGAAGCAAAACCAAGCTTACCTTTCAAGCAGGAAATGGGTGCTGCTGTGGTCTGACTTATCTCTATCCCATTCATGCCCTGATGAATTCATTCCTTAAACAGATTGCGTGTCTGAGATTGCCAGGCCCTGTGCCAAGAATGAAGATACACAGAGATAAGATTCCTGTTCATATTCTAGTGGAACAGAAGAACGGGCAGTCAGGAAAACAGACTGGAATCTAAGCACTGCTCAGGCCAAGCCCAAAGAGCTGGGGACACACACAGCAACTAAGCCAGTTTGGGGACATCAGGGGAGAATTTCAGAGGAGATACATTTAAGCTGAAACCCACAGGGCAAGCACTTAGTGAATGAAGGGAAGGGAAGATGATGTCCCCACCAGACAAAAGGTGTAAGATGTGTCAAGATCTGAAGGGGAGCGACCTTGGCTTTTTATCTCCTTCAACTCCTTAGCATGGCATCCAAGTTCATCACAGTCTCAGCCCTGCTTGCGTCTGTATGCCAGCTCCCATCGTGGCCCACCCTAGTGCCGGACTCCAGCCACGGAGCCACTTGAGGTCTCCTCTACACGCCACGCTCTCTGTCCCGTCCAGCCTTTACATTCAGCCCTTATGTTTGCTGTATCCTCTGTCTGGCGTATGCTGATGTCTGCCCCGTTCATTTCCCTTCTCTGGACATACCCTCCTAAGGTCCCAGTAGGTGTGGTTGGGCTAAGCAGTACCTAAGTACCTGCAGCCCCACAGTCGTGCAAAAGTCTGATTGGGTTGCAGAAAGGCACAGAGATAAGGTAGAGACTGTGAGGTGCTCTCTCCCAGAGTGAGAAACAACCCAAAATACCCAGTCAGACCATACTGTGGACAGAATCTATAAGATCACTTAGGGTGGGCATCCGACTCAGGGCCGTGGTGTGTCAAAGTCCTGCACAGACTATTCTCATGTGTCTACAGAAAGAGACACGAACAGTGACCCTGCAGGCTAAAGCTGAGAACACGAGGGAGAGAGAGGCTCAGAGGGGAGATGGAGACAGAGCCTGTAACTGTCCCATTTCTCAGGAAGCCGTCCCGAGATTGGAGTCCATGAGATTCTTCCAGTTCCTTATAAGTCCACTGTAATCATCCCAGTGAAATGATTCCTGGCTTAGACATAAGTTGGGAGTGGATTGGCGAGCCACAGGCTTTCAAAGCGTATGTGAGGTTTGCTGCGGGGTCCCAGCAGGGCAGAGGAAAATACCACGTCAGGGAGCAGCCAGCAGTTTGTGAAAAGAGGAGAAAGAGCAGCCGGTTCATCTGCTATCCGTGTTGAACTGTCTCCTGAAAGCTCAACGCAGGGCCTCCCTGACAGCAAAATTTTAGGGGCTTGGGATGAAAAGTAAGGTGTCTAAAGCTGTCGGTTACTCCTTGTCATCTAAATTCTACAAGGAAAGGGATATATTACAGTCCAGGTTTCCTTACTGAAAATTAAAAAAAAAAAAAGTAAATAGCTGTTGCCAGAAGTCCTTATAGTCTGAATTCATATTCAGATTATGAAAATGTGTCTGGAAATTAATCATCCACTTGGCTGAACTGTATCCGTTCCTCACTCTGCCCTATTGAGTGCTAACAGTAATGGCAGGGTTCTGAGTGATGGGAAGTGGGCTGGAGAAATCTGTTGAGAAATCTGGTGGAGGAGCTGAAGGGATGCACATCCCTTCAAACCACTTCTTGCTATTGGATTCTATATGAGTCCTCTGAGTCTTTAAAATTAACTTCATTTGAATTAAGTTTCAATCAGATGGTTCCCGAGGAAAACACACATACCGTTCTCTCAGCTGACTCGCTCTTGAAAAGCAATGCTTACTTCTGGATGTGAAGAGCCAGCAGGAGCCTGTCAGGTCAAGTGTGAAGAGGAAGGGTCAGGATCAGGACCATGTGGAAGGGTGATGATATGAGGGAACCTGTCATAGCTGGGGACTAAAGAGAAGAAGATTTTTTTTTCTGAACTAAATTATAGAGAGATGAATATTAAGTATTCAACAGCTGAGCCACCAGGGAAGCCCAATTATATATTTAAGAACATTAAATTTAAAAAAATCCATTACATGTTACTTAATAAATGTGAAAACTGAGAAAGTGCTCCCCAAAGCATATGAATTAACTCAGTGAATAATTCAGCAATAAATCTGTTTCAGAAATAGGCTATAAACAATAAATTAAACTACTAACTTACTCAGCTAACGAGCATTACCTCTTGCACACGAAGAAAATTTCTTAAGCAAATCTGAAGTTGATTAAAAGTGCTTCAGAGAGAAGCAAAGAATGTTGTTGTTATTCAGTTGCTAAGTCATGTCTGACTCTTTGCAACCCCATGGGCTGTAGCACGCCAGGCTCCTCTGTCCTCCACTGTTCCCTGGAGTTTGCTTAAATTCGTGTCCATTGAGTCAGTGATGCTATCTAACCACGCCACCCTCTGCTGCCCTCTTCTCCTTTTACCTGCAGTCCTTTCCAGCATCAAGGCCTCTTTCAGTGAGTAGTCTCTTCTCATCAGGTGGCCAGAGTATTCCACCTGGGGTGCTGGAGAAGACTCTTGAGAGTCCCTTGGACTGCAAGGAGATCAAGCCAGTCAGTCCTAAAGGAAACCAGTCCTGAATATTCATGGAAGGACTGAAGCTGAAGCTGAAACTCCAATATTTTGGCCACCTGATGCAAAGAAGCAAAGAACACAGAGATAAAAAAAACCCTGGCCTTCCCAGCTTTTACTGAAAGAGAGGTACTTGAAGATCCACTTAAGTCATTTAATCCTTGAAAGTGAAAGTGTTAGTTGCTCAGTTGTGTCCAACTCTTTGTGACCCCATGGACTGTAGCCCACCAGGCTCCTCTGCCCATGGACTTCTCCAGGCAAGAATATTGGGGTGGGTTGCCATGTCCTTCTCCAGGGGATCTTCCCAACCCAGGGATCAAACCTGGCTCTCCCGTATTGCAGGCAGATTCTTTACTGTCTGAGCCAACAGGGAAGCCCTTAATCCGATTCTCACTAGGAAAAAAAAGATGCTTTGGGGGAAAATTCCACTCTGGGGTTTGGTCCTGCTAAGTGTCAGGCCACAGAGTAACAGCTGATTCTTCATATAACCATCTCCATCAGCGAGAGTGCCTCAGCACGATTAAGAGGAAGCTGTTTCACTTTCCTAAGACAAAACTAAAGGTGAGTATTTACGATACCTGACTTCCTGGCCATGATTTAAACCACTAAGAAATTTTCCACCTTGACATTTACTCTTCGAATCACATTTAGCTTATGGCACTGAAGGTGATGATGATGATGTGACCCTTTAGAACACGGCTGCTTCCTGAGCAAGTTTCCAAAAGTAATAAAGGAGGTAACTCACTGTGCTGGCTTACATGGTGCATTTAACCAAAAGTTAAATTCCCTCATTGCGTAATAAGACTTTCCTCAAGACTTGAATTTAATTTATGTTGTAGGAAATTATTTACTATCAATATCTAGCATATTGATACATTCTGGTCAGGACTCACAGTTCTAATAATTCTGATAGCTTTGCTTCCAATGAATTAAAGCAAATAAAATTTGGGGGCATGATCTCCTCATCTCAATGTAAGAGGGTTTAGGTATGTGATTTGGAGTGTCTTTCTAGTCTAAGAGGAATTAATATTCATTGAGCAGCTATTATGACAGCATGATACATCCTGCATTTGAGGAATTCACTATCCTCCACACTGCTGTGGCATATCTTAATATCACTATTTTCATTTTATATGTGAGAAATGAAATACCATAGAGGTTAAAGCTTAGCGGTCTAAGTTGTTGCAAAACTCTAATTGAGTTTTAAATCCAAATCTTCCTTTTACGCAAAAACCCAAATGCTGTTTTGGTTTATATTGTTTCTGTGTACATCTAGTAACTATACATTTGCCATCAAGCTGTCTAGAGTATTAAGCAATAAGAGTACATCAAATTTTTATGTACGTATATAATTTTGGTTAATATTCTAAGGACAAGTTTGCCTTTTTATTTCAAGAAAATACTTATCCTGAAAATGAATCTGGATATATTTTTGAATCCAGAAAATGAATTTCATGTCTATGAACCCTTAGTATTTATCTTGTATTGTTATGTAATACCCGATCACAGGGACAGTCTTAAAGGGCAGGAAGTGAAAAAACTTTAATATGTAATCCTTCAGTTTAAAAGGTACATATCAGTTCAATTATATTGTAAACAAATGGGCTAGGCATTATTATTTCCTTTTTGCAGTTGACAACATCAAAGATTGCTCAGCTGTGATTCAAACCTATGTCATTTGATTCAAAATTCTGAGCTTTTCCTGCCACACCCTTTGCAAGGTACTTGAAAGAAAATTCCCTCCCCATATGTAAGGTAACTATCCTCACTCACTACAGTTAGAAAACCATGTTTGTGCATAAAGCTCAGATAATTCTAACAGAATGTGCATTTGCTTCTAGACAGCTCTGGGCTTAAATCTCCACTCTGCCACCTCCTGGTGCCTTGGAGAAGATAATGTCTGAGTTTCAATTTTTGCTCACCTACACTGTGGAAGTCTCCAGCTCTAAAGGATCCAGACTCCGGAGGTCCACCTCCTGGCAACCCCAGCAGCTTCCAAGGAGTGGGAAATGGAGTGTGGATCTTTATTCCTGATGGGAACTGCCCAAATGTCCCATTTTCCAGTTTAAAGAAATTGCTCCTTTCTCTTATGCTTCACTGAAACCTTTTCCCTCTCCCTCTTAGTTGAAGACAACTGACATAGCCTTCTCAAATTACCTTAGGTTTTCCCAAGTTTAGAAAGAGATACTGCCTTCAATCAAGTAGTGTTTGATTGTAGTCCTGAAGGCACATCTAAGGGTAGGGTATGCAGAATTCTTGGCAAGATCAGGGGAAACTATAGAACAGAAAATGCAATTTTACATCTCAATATACTAGCTCATGACATATACTGTCTATAGAAATATACGTTCACATTCTTTTGTAGGAACTGTGTTAAGTATATTTGTTTATGTATGTGTATTGTACTACTGGAGCTTCCCAGGTGGTGCTAGTGGTAAAGATCCCGCCTGCCAATGCAGGTGACATAACAGATGAGAGTTCAATCCCTGGGTCAGGAAGATCCCCTGGAGGAGGAAATGGCCACCCGTTCCAGTGGGCTGTGCCAGGCCCAGGCCTCCCACAGAATCTGATTGGAATTGACGGGCTATGGCTGTGTCCACCTCTGTACTTTACACATGTACCCCAGTGATCATTGAAGCACTACTTACAATAGCTTGGACATGGAAGCAACCTAGATGTCCATCGACACATGAGTGGATAAGGAAGTTATGGAACATATACACAATGGACTATTACTCAGCTAGAAAAAGGGATGCATTGGAATCAGTTCCAAAAAGGTGGATAAAACGGGAGCCTATTATACAAGTCAATCAGAAAGAGAAACACAAATACTTTATGTTGAATTTAGTTGGCAGAAGACAAATAATAATAAAAACAATAAAGCTAACTCTTCCTTAGCACTTTCTGTGCCAGAAAATATTCTAGTTGTATATGATTTATTTAGTAGATGAAGGAAGAGAGAAAGAAAAAAAGGAAGAAACAAAGAAATAAAAAGAATCGTAACTAATACATACTTATATTTTGGTGTACAAACGGCTTGAGAGCCATCACTTCCATCAGCTCCCAGGGCCCAGCAGAAGACCTTCCAAGGAGGGCTTATTGAAAGATACTCCAGCCTACTGTCCAACCACACGGCTCCCTTAAATCCCTATCCACTTACCTCTCCAACAAGGCCAACGGAAGTTCCTAATGCCAACATGACAACATCTGTTACCAGTACTAAAAAGTACTGAAACTAAAAGAGGCATGCTTATATGAGAAGCAAAAGGAGACTTTGATTTAATGTGTTTCAGCCATTAATAGATTTCTGGATAAAGTGACTGGAAAGTACACACTTGTATTTTGAATTTTACTTTTTCTGTTGTCTTCCATAAAAAATTTGAAGACATGTGCCTACATAAGTGCTCATTGGTATAATATAAATTACACCTAAGATTTTAACAGCTACTTGAAAAAAATAGTAATGTATACAATATCACATTGCATCTAATTCATGAGAGAATTAACCCCCAGAGCAAAATTGATGTCTGATTGTTTTTTGCAATTCCTAGCATGTAGCCCAATGCCTTATATCAGGTCACTTCAGTCACTCAGTCATATCCAACTCTTTGTGACCCCATGAACTACAGCACACCAGGCTTCCCTGTCCATCAAACTCTGGAGCTTGAAAAATTCATGTACATCGAGTTGGTGATGCCACCCAACCATCTCATCCTCTGTTGTCCCCTTATCCTCCTGCCTTCCATCTTTCCCAGCATCAGGGTCTTTTTACAATGACTAGTTCTTCACATCAAGTACCCAAAGTATTGGAGTTTCAGCTTCAGCATCAGTCCTTCTAATGAATATTCAGATGGATTATCTTTAGAATTGACTGGTTTGATCTCCTTACAGTCCAAGGGACTATCAGGAGTCTTCTCCAACACCACAGTTCAAAAGCATCAATTCTTCAGTGCTCAGCTTTCTTTATGGTCCAACTCTCACATCCATTCATACCTACTAGAAAAACTGTAGCTTTGACTAGACAGATCTTTGTTGGCAAAGGAATGTCTCTGCTTTTTTATATGCTGTCTAGTAGGTTGGTCATAGCTTTTCTTCCAAGGAGTAAGCATCTTGTAATTTCAAGGCTGCAGTCACCAACTGCAGTGATTTTGGAGCCCAAAAACTAAAGTCTGTCACCATTTCCATGGTTTCCCCATCTATTTGCCATGAAGTGATGGGACTGGATGCCACGATTTTAGCTTTCTTATATAATGACCTACAAGACCTTCTAGAACTAACACCCCCCAAAAAATGTCCTTTTCATCATAGGTGAATGGAATACCTGGGGTAACAGAAAAAATTGGCTCTGGAGTACAAAGTGAATCAGGGCAAAGGCTAAAAGAGTTTTGCCAAGAGCACACACTGGCCATAGCAAACACTGAAACAACACAAGAGAAGACTCTGCACATGGACATCACCAGATGGTCAACCGAAATCAGACTGATTACATTCTTTGCAGCCGAAGATGGAGAAGCTCCATACACTCAGCAAAAACAAGACCAGGAGCTGACTGTGGCTCACATCATGAACTCTTTATTGCAAAATTCAGACTTAAATTGAAGAAAGTAGGGAAAACCACTAGACCATTTAGGTAGGACCTAACCAAATCCCTTATGATTATACAGTGGAAATGCAACAGATTCAAGGGATTAGATCTGATAGATGGAGTGCCTGAAGAACTATGGATGGAGGTTTGTGACATTGTAGGGGAGGTAGTGATCAAGAGCATCCCCAAGAAAAAGAAACGCAAAAAGGCAAAATGGTTGTCTGAGCGGGTGTTACAAATTGCTGAGAAAAGAAGAGAAGCTGAAGACAAAGGAGAAAAGGAAAGATATATCCATCTGAATGCAGAGTTCCAAAGACTAGCAAGGAGAGATAAGAAAGTCTTCCTCAGTGATCAGTAAAAAGAAATAGAGGAAAACAATAGAATGGGAAAGACTAGACATCTCTTCAAGAAAAGTAGAAATACCAAGGGAACAATTCATGCAAAGATGGGCAAAATAAAGGACAGAAACAGTATGAACCTAACAGAAGCAGAAAATATTAAGAAAAGCTGGAAAGAATACACAGAAGAGCTATACAAAAAAGATCTTCATGACCCAGATAATCACGGTGGTGTGATCACTCACCTAGAGCCAGACATCCTGGAATGTGAAGTCAAGTGGGCATTAGGAAACATCACTATGAACAAAGCTAGTGAAGGTGATGGAATTCCAGTTGAGCTATTTCAAGTCCTAAAAGACACTGCTGCTAAATTGCTGCACTCAATATGCCAGCATATTTGGAAAACTCAGTAGTGGCCACAGGACTGGAAAAGGTCAGTTTTCATTTCAATCCCAAAGAATGTTCAAACTACCGCATAATTGCACTTATCTCACATGCTAGCAAAGTAATGCTCAAAATTCTCCAAGTGAGTCGTCAACAGTACGTGAACCAAGAACTTCCAGATGTTCAAGCTTGATTTAGGAAAGGCAGAGGAACCAGAGATCAAATTGCCAACATCTGTTGGATCATCAAAAAAGCAAGAGAGTTCCAGAAAAACATCTACTTCTGCTTTACTGACTATGCCAAAGCCTTTGACTGTGTGGATCACAACAAACTGTGGAAAGTTCTTCAAGAGATGGAAATACCAGACCACCTGATCTGCCTCCTGAGAAATCTGTATGCAGGTCTAGATGCAACAGTTAGAACCGGACATGGGACAACAGATTGTTTCCAATTGAGAAAGGAGTATGTCAAGGCTGTATATTGTCACCCTGCTTATTTAACTTATGTGCAGAGTACATCATGCAAAATGCTGGGCTGGAGGAAGCACAAGCTGGAAATAGATTGCTGGGAGAAATATCAATAACCTCAGATATGCAGATGACACCACCCTTATGGCAGAAAGTGAAGAGGAACTGAGGAGCCTCTAGATGAAAGTGAAAGAGAGTGAAAAATCTGGGCTAAAACTCAACATTCAAATAACTAAAATCATGCCTTGTATATCATACTTACTAAGTAAATGGAGTTTGGATAAAGTCCAGGAGTTGGTGATGGACAGGGAAGCCTGGCATGCTGCAATCCATGGGGTCGCAAAGAGTCAGACATAACTAAGGGAGTGAACTGAACTGAACTGAGATAAATGGAGTCTGTTTTCCATATGCATTCAATGTTTTATACAAAGTTCAGGGAAATTGTTAACTAACATGTACTTGTCCACATATACAATAGTAACATGATAATTATATTAATAATTTTGGGGAGTTCACTATGATTCCTTGGGTTTAAGTAATTCAGTTCTCTTAGTGACTCTGATTCCTTTTAGGCTTGCCAATTGAAGGAAGAAGCACTTTAGAAAGTGTTAACATGCCACATTTTCTATTCTTAAGAATTTAACCTAAGATTTTCCATATCAAGCAAATATGTGCAAACGCAATATTCCTGGAAAATGATCAGGAACATAAACACAGGTAAAACACCAGCCCTTCACCAGAACGAAGTCAAGGTGAGGAGAAGCTGAAAAGTGATTTAAGCAAGTGTAATGTTCTATGGAACTTCAGAGTAGAACAATCTCACAGAGGAAGGAAAGAGAAAACTATGAATAAAGTAACATTTATACTGGACTTTGAAGAATAGATAGAATGATATTAAGTATAAATAGAGGGAAATAAAAAGTATGACAATGTAGGGGAACAAAGTGCAAGATACATTTGGGAAATAATGTAATTTGCTTGGAAGAGTGGGAAGTGAAGCTTGGAAGTCATTTTTAAACACGGGAGGTCTTCAGTACTACAATTGGTTTGTATTTGCTTTGGTAGATTATATCAGTCACTGAAGGCTTTTATTCATAAAATTAATTATACACCAATTGCATGCTCACTCTGTCCCAGTTTTTATACCATAACAATCCAGTGATTGTATGTGGATTACCTTATTTCAGTCTCAAAAATACTATCTAAGGATGTGCTATTATTATTTCTATTTTTAAGATGAAAAAAATCAAGATATGAAAAGATTGAATAATAGATCATTTATCAATTAGTTGGCAGAGCAGGTATTTGAACCTGAGTCTGTGGTTTAGGAAGCTCTGTGCTATATAAGAGGTAGGAAAGTGAGGATTAGGAGTCCTGGTTAATAGAAAATGACACCAGATATCTCCAAATGGAGAGGCCTTGGTGGTGGCTGAAACTTGAAATAGAAGTTTAAGAAAAATAGTAGGGCCAGAGTTTACGGAGGATGAAGATGTTGGGTGAAGTTATAGAAGTAGATGAGATGGTGTTGGGGAAAAAGTGGCCAGAGATTAAAGATAAGAACTCAGAGTAGGATCTTGGTGAATGACTAGAGTCAGGAGGAGGGACAAGGAAGAGATGCCAGCAAAGGAGAGGAAGTAATCAGAAAAGTATTAATACAAGGAGAAAAAGCAAAGTGCAGAAGCTCCCAAGCCAGAGAAAGAAGGATTTCCAAAACTGAGCATCAATATCAAAAAAGATCAGTGAGAATGTGAACTGAGAAAAAGCCATTTGACTTGGTGGTGGGAGTTAGTAACCATTGAGAGTGCAGTGCCAGAGGGTAAAGTCAAGGTTAATCTTAGTGATGAGACTGATGGTAAAAAGAGGCGTAAAGTGCTGAAATAATAGTATCACCATGGTCATTGATCTGTTTCAGGACAGACTTGTTCACAGGATGAGGAAAATGATCTGTGTCAAAGGAAACACACATGTGAAAGAGAGAAGGATTGAACTCATAAGCGGGGATGTCAGCTTAAGCAAAAATGGACTGTGGTGTCCCATTGGCTGTTTCAAAAAAAAATTGTAGAACTGAAAAATGCATCCCAAAGTCAAGTATAGAAAGATGTCTATGTGGCTTAAGAAATACATCACCTTGTTTTGTAACCAAAGACCTAATATCAAGATTCTATCTTCAGAACTGCCAAGGAAATCCTGAGAAAAAGAGCAAAGCTGGAGCATACCCTCCCAGACTTCAGACAACTATTACAAAGCTATAGTAATCAAAAAAGCGTGGTACTGACACAAACACAGACATATGGATCAATGGAACAGAACAGAGAGCCTAGAAATAAACCCACATACCTATGGTATATTCATCTTGAACAAAGGAGACAAAAACGGAGAAAAGACAGTCTCTTTGGCAAGTGGTGTTAGGAAAGTTGGACAGCCACATGTAAATCAATGAAGTTAAAACACTCCTTCACATTATACACAAAAATAAACTCAAAATAATGTTAATCTTTAAGACAAAACACCATAAAATTCCTAGAAGAGAACATAGGTGAAATATTCGCTGACAAAAATCATAGCAATGTTTTCTTATGTGAGTCTCCCAAGACAGTAGAAAAATTGATAAAAGCAAAAGTAAGCAAGTGAGACCTAAACAAACTTATAAGCTTTTGCACAGCAAAAGAAATCATAAAACAAAATGAAAAGACAACTTATGGACTGGGAGAAATATTTGAAAATGAAGCAGTTGACAAGGACTTTATTTCCAAATTATACAAACAGCTCATACAACTCAATAACAAAAAAAAAAAAAAAACAATCAAAAAAACCATGCAGCTCTAAATAGACATTTCCCAAAGAAGACACACAAATGGCCAATAGACACATGAAAAGATGTTCAGTGTGCTGATTATTAGAGAAATGCAAATTAAAACTACAATGAAGTATCACCTCACACTGGTCAGAATAGCCATCATTAAAACATCTACAATATACACTATATTAACAATGGAGAGGGTGTGGGGAAAAGGGAACTTCCTTACACTGTTGGTGGGAATGTAAACTAATGCAACCTCTATGGAAAACAGTATGGAGTTTCCTTAAAAAACTAGAAATAGAATCGCCATATGATCTAGCAATCCTGCTCCTGGGCATAAATTCAGAGAAGACACTAAATTCAAAAGATACATGCACCTAAATGTTCATAGCAACATTATTTACAATAGCCAAGCATGGGAGCAACTTAAATGTTCATCAGCAGATGAATGCATATACACACAATGGAGTATTACTCAGCTATAACAAGAACAAAATAATGCTGTTTGCAACACGGATGGACCTAGAGATTATCATACTGAGTGAAGTACGTCTGAAAGAGAAAGACAAATACCATGTGATATCATTTATATGTGGAATTTAAAATATGATACAAATGAACTTTTTTCAAAAACAGAGACAAAACCACAGGCATAGAGAACAAACTTATGGTTATGAAAAGGGAAAGAGTCAGGGAGGATAAATCAGGAGCTTGGAATTAGCAGATATAAACTATTACATATAAAATAGATAAACAACAAGGACCAACAGTATAGCACAGGGAACTATGCTCACTACATTGCAATAACTTAGAAAAGAATGTGAAAAAAGAATTCACACATATATATGCATGACTGAATCACTTTGCTGTATACCAGTAACTAATGCAGCATTGTAAATTAGCTGTACTTCAATTAAAAAAAAAAAAACCCACAAAGATTCTGTCTCTACCACTTGCTAATGGGACAACCTGAACTAGAGACTCAGTCATGAAAGTTGCCATAGTTTCTTAATCTATGAGGTGGAAATAATAATATCTGTCCTAATTATTCTACAGGATTATTGTGAAGATGAAATAGTCATGTATGGTAAAGCTACTGAAGGCTCACTGAACATTAAATGCTGTTTCTTTTGCTCCGCACTTATAAGTGTTGACTGACTCAGAAAACCAGTTGTCATGGGCCTGAGTAGTTGAGAGAAATGAAAAAGAACTGGATAAAAGCTACTGGGTTTAGTGAACGCTGTAGTTCAAAAAAAAAAAAAAAAAAGAAAGAAAGAAAAAAAGGTCTGAAGGCAGCAGGATACATTCCTCATAGACTCCCAAACAAGAAAGCAAGTCACAGTCTGGGCATTGCCTCTTCATCAAAATCTCCTAGGGGTGTCCTGATCTTCCTCACATGTCCCAGGTATTACAGACCAGAGGGCTGGGAGAGAACAGTACCAACGCATCTGGGCTGAGCCGTGGTACAAGCAGCACTTATTCCCTGCAGGGCCTTTGGTTTGAACTTCCTTAGAGGAGAACTACAGCTGCAAAAATCTGTAGGCTACTCTCAAGGATATGCTCATGATAAGCATTTTCCAGAATGCCTAATAAAATATTTACATAGACAAGTATTACTGGTAAACAAATTAAAATGCTCAAAATAATCAGTGAATAAATGATTGTAGCATGACATGCAAGTCACCAAAACTAAATGTGCAGTGGTTTATTCAAAATCTCCGTTCAATGGATATGTCCAGATTTTGCCTATGACGTCTTAAATAATTTTAATCTTAGGAGAGTGAAATAAATAAAAATCTAGCCCTGGATATGAGACTTTTAGCAGATAATTGAGCCAAAAAAATCTAACACAAAACAAGCCTTTTTATTTGTGTCATTTAGTATTTATTTGGACTTCCCCGGTGGCACAGTGGTAAAGAATTCGCCTAACAATGCTGGAGATACAGGAGACCCAGGTCCGATCCTGGGTCCTGAAGATCCCCTAGAGAAGAAATAGGCAACCCACTCCAGTATTCTTGCCTGGGAAATCCTAGGGACAGAGGAGGCTGATGGGGCTACAGTTCATGAGGTGATAAAGAGTCAGACACAACTGAACAACTGAATATACACATAGTGTTTATTCATTCTTTTATTCATTTACTAGTTCATTCAATAATCATTTTTACCTACGGAGTTGAGGTACGAACTACAAACAAACTATGAACTACGTAGTATCAATAGGAACAAAGCTAGTGGAGGTGATGGAATTCCAGTTAAGCTATTTCAAATCCTAAAATATGTTGCTGTGAAAGTGCTGCACTCAATATGTCAGGAAATTTGGAAAACTCAGCAGTGGCCACAGGACTGGAAAAGGTCAGTTTTCATTCCAATCCCAAAGAAAGGCAATGCCAAAGAATGCTCAAACTACCGCACAATTGCACTCATTTCATACACTAGCAAAGTACTACTCAAAATTCGCCAAGCCAGGCTTCAACAGTATATGAACCATGAACTTCCAGATGTTCAAGCTGGTTATAGAAAAGGCAGAGGAACCAGAGATCAAATTGCCAACATCTGTTGGATCATCAAAAAAGGAAGAGAATTCCAGAAAAACATCTACTTCTGCTTTATTGACTATGCCAAAGCCTTTGACTGTGTGGATAACAATAAACTGTGGAAGATTCTTAAAGAGATGGGAATACCAGACCACCTGACCTACCTCCTGAGAAATCTGTATGCAGGTCAGGAAGCAACAGTTAGAACTGGACATGGAACAACAGACTGGTTCCAAATAGGAAAAGGAGTATGTCAAGGCTGTATATTGTCACCCTGCTTATTTAACTTCTATGCAGAGTACATCATGAGAAACGCTGGACTGGATGAAGCATAAGCTGGAATCAAGATTGCCGGGAGAAATACCAATAACCTCAGATATGCAGATAACACCACCCTTATGGCAGAAAGTGAAGAACCAAAGAGCCTCTAAATGAAAGTGAAGGAGGACAGTGAAAAAGTTGGCTTAAAACTCAACATTTGGAAAACTAAGATCTTGGCATCTGGTTCCATCACTTCATGGCAAATGGATGGGGAAACAATGGAAACAGTGTCAGACTATTCTGGGGGGCTCCAAAATCACTGCAGATGGTGATTGCAGCCATGAAATTAAAAGATGCTTACACCTTGGAAGAAAAGTTATGGCCAACATAGACAGCATATTAAAAAGCACAAACATTACTTTGCCAACAAAGGTCCATCTAGTCAAAGCTATGATTTTTCCAGTAGTCATGTATGGATGTGAGAGTTGGACTATAAAGAAAGCTGAGCACCGAAGAATTGATGCTTTTGAACTGTGGCGTTGGAGAAGACTCTTGAGCATTCCTTGGACTGCAAGGAGATCCAACCAGTCCATCCTAAAGGAGATCAGTCCTGAATGTTCATTGGAAGGACTGATGCTTAAACTGAAACTCCAATACTTCGGCCACCTGATGCAAAGAACTGATTCATTTGAAAAGACCCTGATGCTGGGAAAGATTGAAGGCGGGAGGAGAAGGGGATGACAGAGGATGAGATGGTTTGATGGCATCACCGACTCAATGGACATGAGTTCGAGTAAACTCTGGGAGTTGGTGATGGACAGGGAAGACTGGTGAGCTGCAGTCTATGGGGTCGCAAAGAGTCAGACACGACTGAGTGACTGAACCGAACTGAACTGAGTTGAGGTAGTAAATACAAGCTGCAATTTTATTAATTTTGTTAAAGGAAATAAGGGTTATTGAGTGGTAGCTTTAAGGGGAATATTGTTTCAGCCCTGAGGGACAGGGTGGTGGCATGGAGACCTTCTTGCAGAAGTGGCATTACATTAGACAGCCCATCATCTCACAACATTATCTCTCTTTTAAGGAGACAAAGTTTCTCCATCCAGAGGGTGTGTATCATGTCGGTTGACAAGAGCACCATGTAGACTGCTAGGAAGTGGACTGGAGTTCCACAGACACATGTCAGTAAGTGACTTAGGGCTGGTGTGTCAATTATTTCTACCTGAAGGGTAGCCACGAGGACTGAAGGACCAGAGATGCATAGTGTCTAGTGTCTGGCACACAGCAGTTATCCATGAAGCCACTACAAGTGTTTGAAGGGAGAATATATAGGGTGGAATATGAAGTGAGAACATATAGGGTGGGATAAATCTTTCCTTCATATTACTCCCGAAACAAAATAGCATTACATATTTAAGGTTTCAGGCTAAAGGCCATTTCAAGACTTGCAGGACCAAAAAAGAAAAGAAAAAAATAACTGACACCCAATTTGAATTATAAAATTAAAAAGGCTGAATTTCCAAGCATAAGTAATGTGAAGCACAACTGAAATTCCAAGATTGACTTTACTATGGAAAAATACAAACACATTTGAGTCTTTCCACAGAGCAGCCTGCATGGAAATAATTGGCCTGTTTTGAAATTGGAGTCATTTGACACAGCCACACCTCTGCAAGCCCTCTTGAGCCTGTCATCCTCCCAGGGGAAGGATAGCAGGATAATTTTCACAAATTTTTACATCCAAAATGGGATTATGGGGGAAGAAGAAGCTCCCAGAGAAAAAAACACTTGGATGTGAAGAGCAATACAATTTTAACATGTTTTGAGTTTCTTAGAAACTATGCTAAGTGCAAGCATTGCTAGGATTTTGGTAGGATTTAATCACCAGATCTTTGTTCTAGATTTTTGTGTTCTATTTTTCACTCACAAATAGATAACTCACTAGCACGAGCCCGGAAGTTACATGTTCTGGTACAGCTACCCAACTGGAAATTTCAAGATTCAAGACCATGTGAATCTTTGAGGTTTGTTGCTTAATCAAAACTTACATAAAATTCCTTGCTATTCTAACAAGAAATTTAACAAAAAGCTGTTTTAGGTATCCAGTTTCCAATCCATGTCAACATGCCTGAAGTTATAACAAAACCCTTAGAGCTTTTAAGTCAGAAACTCCGGACTCAGACCAGGAGAAAAAGGTGTAAGCCTAGGATCTGTCTTTTCTTTCCCCTCATGCTTGTCCTCCTGCAGAGGTGTGACCTCAGGCCTGTAGGCAACTACTCAGCCCTTTAGTTTGCAATTGAAAAATCTGAGTCCTGGACTAGATCAATGGTTTTTGAGCTTCACTGCACTGGATACTCATTGTTTCCTAGAAACCGGGGGCTTTGCTAAAGAAAGGGGGCATGACGGCAAAGTGGGAGTGAAGTAGGTGGGACTCGGCACTGCTTTGCCTTTAATTAGAGCACTTCTGTTAACATCCAGTTCACAAATTAGTCTTCCCAAAAAGATATCATTTGGGACTTCTCTGGGGGTCCAGTGGTTAAGAATGTGCCTTGCAACTCAAGCGAGGCTAATTCGATTCCTTTCAGGGACCTAAGATCTCAGATGCCACGGGCAACTAAAGCCCACGCACCACAGCTCGAGAGAAACCCACGTGCCTCATGAAGACCCGACACAGCCAAATGAATACATTTTTAAAAGAAAGAGGTTTTGTTTAAGTGAAGTGAAAGTCGCTCAGTCGTGTATGACTCTTTGCAACCCCCCGGACTATAGTCCATGGAACTCTCCAGTCCAGAATCCTGGAGTGGGTGGCTTTTCCCTTCTCCAGGGGATCTTCCCAACCCAGGGATCGAACCCAGGTCTCCCGCACGGCAGGCGGATTCTTTACCAGCTGAGCCACAAGGGAAGCCTGCTTTTGTTTAAAGCGGTCTACAGAGTTTGACAACTTCTAGATCATAGGATGGAGACTGTTGCCGGATTGAACAGTTTATGAGGCTCTTCCAGCGTGATGCTTCTGTAATGCCTTGCCCCGTCCCAGGTGGTCACAACGCTGCTCTCTTGAGTCAACCTAGCGATCCCTGTCCCCAGGCCGGGGCAGAGGCGGGGACCACGTCACCCTGACCAGACTCCCCACGGGGGCGGCTTGCGCCGGCTGCCTGCGGGCTGGACACGCAGTCCGCGCCCCTCCGGCCCGCTCCCTGCCTCGCTGCAGCGCCTCGGGGGTCGGCGTTCTGCGGTCCTCAGCCTCCGCATCGCGCTGCGAGGAGAGCTCATCTCCGTGAGGGCGCCTTCCAATTCCTCTCACCGCCGCTAACTCACACGCCCCTTCACTTGGCTGAGGGACTTGTGGTTAAATGATTAGAGAGGAAACAAGCTCTTTCAAATCAATTCAGCAAATCCTGAAGCAAGATTTACGCGTGAGGCGTGTTTCTTAGCATGACAAGGAGCAAATTGGTACAGTGAGAAAAGTCCTGAGACAGCAAACCTGACTTGGTGGGGAAGGCGGGCGACCCCATCAGGCGCTCACGCGGAGCGCGGACCAGGGTTTCTCAACTTTACACTGTACTTAACGTCTTTCAAGGCAGAGGGGTGGGGCGCTGAGGAAAGGAAGCTGCAAATTCAGGCCAGCTTGCCTCACCGAGTGTGTAACGGGTATTACTATGGGCCCAAGACACTTCTGTGGAACATGATTAATGAACATACGTTTTTCATTATATAGCCAGTTATTTATTTTAATTTGCACACAGAAATTACAACCCATTAAGCTATGATTTTATGGATATGACCGACTATACTGAGGCAAAACTTTTAGAGTAAATTTAAAGAAAAGTACAAAAATAATATAAGAGGTGTCACTAATATTTGGCAAAACTCATAACAGAGGTAGAAGGATTGATGGAGATCAGAAAACTTAGGGCTAGACCAGGTCCAGATTCTCTCCTATCCCAGTATTTCTGGTAAAGCTAATCTGTGAAACTATGTACAGACTTCTCTTAAAGTCATGTTAAGGTGTCCCATAAGATGTTTGCTTGTTTGTTTTTATTTTTTGAAATGTGTTTCTTTTTAAAATGTTTATTTACTTATTTATTTTGTTCCATCAGTTCTTAGTTGTGGCATGCAGGTGAAATCTTTTGTTGCCATTTGGGAAGATCCCCTGGAGCAGGGCATGGCAACCCACTCCAGTGTTCTTGCCTGGAGAATCCCAAGGACAGAGGAGGCTGGTGGGCTACAGTCCCGTAGCGTCAGACACGACTGAGTGACGAATCCTTTCACTTCAGGGACTCTCTAGCGTAGCACGTGGGCTTAGTTGTTCCAAGGCTTGTGGGATCTTGGTTCCCCCGCCAAGGACTCAGCCTGTGTCCCTGCGTTGTAAGGCAGATTCCAAACCACTGGGTCACTATGAAAGGCCCTGTTTCTTTGTTAATTACCCTCATCTCACCATAACTGGTGCACAAAAGATGCTAAATAAGGTCTTTGAAATGGATGAATACATAAATACTTGAATGAGTGCATGCGTAAAGAAGAAATAATTGCTTCCTAGCCCCAAGGAACAGACATGTGCTCACACTGAGGAGAAGGAGGATGATTAAAAATAAGATCTCAGACTCACACTTGATCTGCTAGCCTCTGGCTCACCCGATGCAGCCGACAGGCTTCAGAGAAGGAGTCGACTCGTCCCGTGATCCTGCTGGGCAGGGAGTTACCACAAACCCCACCTGTGGATGGGGGTCTTCTCAGCCCGGATTCTCAAATTCTGGGCCTGAATGAAGATTAAGGGAAACTATGGTGCTATGAAAATAGGCAGTTTAGCAAAGGTGGAAAGAAACCCCGCTGAACCCAGAAGAAAAAGTGAGTGTTAATTCATGTCCAACTCTTTGTGACCCCATGGACTGTAGCCTGCCAAGCTCCTTTGTACATGAGATTCTCCAGGCAAGAATACTGGAGTGGGTAGCCATTCTCTTCTCCAAGGAATCTCCTGACCCAGAGATGGAATCCGGGTCTCCTGCATCACAGGCAGATTCTTTACCATCTGGGCCACCAGGGAACCCGGGAGGGCCACCCACAAATGAGTGCCTGTCTGTGCAGGTGCTGAGAAGCCCTAGGGCATACGTGTCAGCAGTTTTGCCCTTTGCTTGGGAAGCAAGGTGTGTGTGTGTAACCAGAGCACTTTATGACCAGCAGAATCAAGCCGCAAAGCCTGCTATTTATTTATTTATTTTAAAGTCCATGGAGTACTCTGTGACCTGTATATATAAGAAGGTCTTTCTCAAACAGGATAGAAATGAATTGGAGAAAACAATTGTTTACATGGTGGATATGTCTCCTTTGCCCACGTCCTGTTTGATAGTAATGAAGATTGCAACACCAAACGACCCCAGATATTCTGCTTGGAGTCACCATTTGTGATGATTGCTCATAGCTAATCAAAGGATGTTGTGAAATGTGAGTCACACAGCTGCCGGCTTCCTGGAAGTTCCAGAACCTGTATATAAAGAGGGAGCTTCCTGGTTGAGACACTGGAGCAGCAGAGAGGTAGGAGCTTTCCGATTCCTTAAGCTGAGACGGAAGACAGAGACCAGCATGCCCAGACTGCCTCTGCTGCTGCTGCTCCTCTGGGGCGCGGGGTCTCACGGCTTCCCAGCAGCGACTTCAGAAACACAAGAACAAGATGTGGAGACGGTGCAGGTAAATGCTGAATTTCACATGCCCAATATACAAAAGCCTTATTTGTGTTTTTCCACAATATAACAGAAGAGTATCAGTGTGCAGTTCTGGTGGTGATTTAGTAACTAAGTCATGTCCAACTCTTTGTGACCCCATGGGCTGGAGCCTACCAGGCTCCTCTGTCCATGGGCTTCCCCCAGCGAGCATACTGACATGCTTTGCCATTCTCTTCCCCAGGGGATATTCCTGACCCAGGAATCGAACCCATGTGTCCTGCATTGCAGGTGGGTTCTTTACTGTCTGAGCTATGAGGGAAGCCCCCAGCAATAGTACAATAGAGTTTATTTAAGGATGGATTTCCTACAAAGAGAGATTTTTGTCAGAAAGGGTATTCTCCCCCAAAATGTATCTAGCTGTGCATAGACTCTCATTTTTCTAGTTAAAAGTGATAGGGAACTAAAGGAATAATATACAAATATGTCTCTATAAAATTATAATTCTGACTTCACAGTAAATAGTGGCAGGAAGAGTTCTACTCCAAAATGAGTTTCCACCAACAAAAAGGATAATAAGGACCATGGAACCTAAATGCAACCTTTAAAAGTCATTCTTTGTTTCAGCTATGACAGTATAAACCATCACTATTTAGTAAAATTAGAGGATTTCCCATTCAGTGTTTTGATAATTTTATCTTTCATCAGAAATACCTGGAAAACTACTACAATCTGAACAGTAATGGGAAGAAAGTTGAAAGGCAGAGAAACGGTGGCCTCATAACTGAAAAGCTAAAGCAAATGCAAAAATTCTTTGGGCTGAGAGTGACTGGGAAACCAGATGCTGAAACTCTGAATGTGATGAAGCAGCCCAGATGTGGGGTGCCCGATGTGGCCCAGTTTGTTCTCACCCCAGGAAATCCTCGTTGGGAGAACACAAACCTGACTTACAGGTAATTAGATTGAGCACCAGAGTGGGAATGCTCTTTTCCTTCAGAGCTGTGAGAAGTGAAATCTGACTTGTCTGTGTTTTATTTCACTTGAAGGATTGAAAATTACACCCCAGACCTGTCAAGAGCAGCTGTGGACCAAGCCATTGAGAAAGCCTTTCAGCTCTGGAGAAATGTCACACCCTTGACCTTCACCAAGGTCTCTGAGGGTCAAGCGGACATAATGATATCCTTTGTCAGGGGAGGTAAGCTCTTTTTGTAGCACGAAAGTATTCTTACCTTAACTTCCCCTTGCCTTTGAATCTCTTCAGCTTTGCAGATAGATTTCCTTGTTTTAAAAAGAGTGTTGATTTTATGGACTTAAGAAGGAGACTAGATCTCATTTGCTGCAAATCTGTTGGCCTCTTAGCAAAGTTAATGCTTACTCTCCTGGGTTAGACTAAATAAGAATCTAGAGAAACATCTGATGAATTCTGTTTCTTGTAGATCATCGTGACAATTCTCCTTTTGATGGACCTGGTGGAAACCTTGCTCATGCTTTTCAACCAGGTGCAGGTATCGGAGGAGACGCTCATTTTGATGATGATGAAAGGTGGACCACCGATTTCCAAAGTAAGTCAGCTTGTCTTGCCTCTCTCAACCCTCCCCCCTCCTCCCACCTTCTTGGTTCATTGTAATATTGGCTGATTTAACTGAAAGAGTGTGTTAATAGAAATATGTACTTTTCTGCTACCACTTAGAAAATTAACAATACATTTAGAAAATGTAAGACAATTACTTCTGTTAGTAAGACCATCTTACTGGTTACAAATGGGCTACTCTGAAATTTCTATTGAGAAAGTGTTGAATATCTTAATGTTTTCCTTGTGGGCATCTACACAGAATCTTTTTTCCTGGAAACACACCAAAGTGTAACAATGTTAGTAAGATGTGTAGAAATTAAGGGAGAAGATACTATATATATATATATATTCTAAAATTTCCAGCATTAAGCATCTATCAATCTATAAATAGGAAAAAAATTGTGTTAATAGAAGAATATTGCTTCTCAGTGAAATAATATATGCCATATGACCACTGACAAGATGGATTAATCTGTGCTAGAGCCTTTTTTTTTTCCATTTATTTTTATTAGTTGGAGGCTAATTACTTTACAATATTGTAGTGGTTTTTGCCATACATTGACATGAATCAGCCATGGATTTACATGTGTTCCCCATCCTGATCCCCCCCCCTCCCCCGCATCTCCCTCCCCATCCCATCCCTCTGGGTCATCCCAGTGCACTAGCCCCGAGCACTTGTCTCATGCATCCAACCTGGACTGGTGATCTGGTTCACACTTGATAATATACATGTTTCAATGCTGTTCTCTCAGATCATCCCACCCTCGCCTTCTCCCATAGAGTCCAAAAGTCTGTTCTATACATCTGTGTCTCTTTTTCTGTCTTGCATGTAGGGTTATCGTTAGCATCTTTCTGAATTCCATATATATGCGTTAGTATACTGTATTGGTCTTTATCTTTCTGGCTTACTTCACTCTATAATGCACTAGAGCCTTGTTGGCTGAATTTGCTTTTTAATTGTAATCATAGAATTCAAGTTTTAACCAATCTCTTCACTGGCTTCCCAGATAGCTCAGTGGTAAAGAACCCGCCTGCCAAATACAGGAGACTCGGGTTCGATCTTTGGGTCACAGAGATCCCTGGAGAAGGAAATGGCAACCCACTCCAGTATTCTTGCCTGGGAAATCCCATGGACAGGGGAGCCTAGCAAGCTGCAGTCCATGGGGATGCAAAGAGTCAGACATGCCTGAGCATGTACTCTCTTCACTAGTAATGAATGCATCCTTCTCCCCTTTTAGGAAAAAATTTATATATTTCAAAAAGCTACTGATAAAATAAGAACATTAATCCTTTTATAGTTGTAGACTACTTCTTAATTAAATGTCTCAAAACTGAAAACATTTCAAATAATTGCAAATGGGTTTATTGTCCCTTTTAGATTATAACTTATATCGCGTGGCAGCTCATGAATTTGGCCATTCCCTTGGACTTTCTCATTCTACTGACATTGGGGCTCTGATGTACCCCAGTTACATCTTCAGTGGTGTGATGTTCAGCTTTCTCAGGATGACATTGATGGGATCCAGGCCATCTACGGTGGGTATAAAGAAAAATAGTATAGACAAGGGGTCCTTAAAACATCTTTTGTATCTTTTGTCTGTATCTTTTAAGAAACTTTCCTTGGTTATGTGGTTTTCCAAAGCCAGGCAGAACTAACTTCAGATCTCTTGTTCCTTTAGGACCTTCCCAAAATCCCATTCAACCAACTGGCCCACAAACCCCAGAAGTGTGTGATAGCAAGCTAACTTTCGATGCTATAACTACAATTCGGGGAGAAATGATGTTCTTCAAAGACCGGTAAGACAACAGTTCTTCTTTGCGTTTTGTATTTGTAGTAATAATAGGACTCACTATTATGGGCTACTACTATGGGCCACTACTATGCTTCACACATTATTTATTACATTTGTTTATATACATGATTATAGTTATAATTAAGTGTAAACAATAGCTTGCTCTTGCACAACATAGTGAATTTTAACAACTTTTTCCCCAGCATGTATTCTGTCATTTGATTCTCAGAAAAATTACCACTGAAGCAGCAAATCAGTGAATATAATTCCATTTTACAGATCTGTAAAGTAAAGCAGAGAGAAGGAAAGAGATCCTCAGGGTAGTGAGTTCACCGGCAGCAGAGCAGTAATTGGTCTTCCGACCTCTGCTTCGGGCCTCTTCCTGTTTTTGTCCCTCTTTGGGATGGTTAGGTACATCAGTATTTTGTTAGGAGAAATCAGTCCTTTTCACAGCATTATCATGCTGATGAGGGTTGTGTAGACCCCTTTTAAGTGTCATCTTGGTAAAGACACCCCTTCCAAAGTCTATGGTCATAACAGGTCTCTGTGCCCCAACCCCGGGAGGGGGCAAAGAACAGTAGGCGCCATTGCAGGGAGAACCCCCAGAAGCTCACGAGGTCCCGGCCGGGGGTGGGAATGGATGGTGACAGTGAGTTTCTGTGCTCAGAGGAGGGTCCCAGAGTTCCCGAGGCAGCATGAGACCTCGAGAAGTCTAGGGTCTCCTTGCGTGTGAGGAGTAGGGCCGCTCTGTGTACAGTTCTGATTCCTAAAGGACCAGGAAAATAGTAATAGCCTTTTTCTGAACGGCACAGCCCAGCACGCATGGAAAGCAGGGGTGCTTTAAAAGGCTGGCTTCTCCTCGCTCTCCTCTTGGAGTGCTCTTCTACTGAGTCACAGTCATAGCTAACCCAGAAGGCAGGGAGTCAGCTCCTCCGGCTTCCCAGCCTGTGCTTTACTATCTCTGAATTTAAGAGATGAGGATGGATGCATGCAGGGGGCAGCTCAATGCTGGGAAGTGCTAGGAAAGATACGGCTTTCAAGAAAAGCTCTCAGTATAGCAGGACATCTCATCAAAGCAAGTACTTGAGGGATGACCCCAAAGAACAGGGCGGGGTCTAAGGTCCGCAAGACCCGAGAGGACTCTGAGGTCATTTGGATGTCACCAAGTCATGGAGACATGAAGGCTAGAAACAGTGACGGTGACAGACTTGCCCCAGTTCTCACAGTCAGGCAGAGGCCACTGGATCAAGAAGGCCAGAGTCTGCCCTGCGGCTTGGAATCAGGAGAACTTTTCTGTGGATCCACATGACGGTTTATGCTTCCTCTTTACCCCAGTCCCTGTGGACTGTAGAGTCAACTTTGTTGTTAACAAATAATAGGCAGAGTCACTCAAGTGACTTAGCACACATGGGCCTGCAGAACCTCCTTTGTGAACTGCCGGTCAAAGGAGCACATAGGGAGGGGCTAAGTAAAACTTAGCGTCTTATCAGGCGTCTTATCAGTCGCATGGCCTTGGACACCTCCCTTTGCCCCCCCTCCCCAATTTCTAATCTGTGAGATGGAAGTAATCTCTCACAGGATTTCTGTGAGGTAAGGCATGAAGTAGGCAGAGTGTGTACGAAATGCAGAATGCTAGTGTTGTGTTCTAGCCAGTGCCATTGGAGAATTTTGCAAGCTTGCTGTTAAACAGCATTATTAAAAGTTTAATTATATCAATTTAAAATTATATCTAAACCAAAGGTACTAAAAATAATCATAACTCATCCGTTTGTGTGTGCGTGTGTATGTGTGTGCATGTGTGTTAGTCACTCAGTCATGTCCAACTCTGTGACCCCTGTAGCCCTAGCCTGCCAGGCTCCTCTGTACATGGGATTCTCCAGGGAAGAATACTGGAGTGGGTGGCCATTCCCTTCTCCAGGGGATCTTTCCAGCCTAGGGATCAAACTCAGGTCTTCTCCATTGCAGATATATTCTTTACCATCTGAGCCACCAGGGAAGGCCCCATCCCTCTGTATCCCTTTGAAATTATTTTGCTATATTTTTCTATTTATTTATATTCCTGAGATGGCTTCTGCCTGTATGGGGGAAATACTATACAGTGAGGTACCATTTCAAATCTCTTGAAATCTGCAGTGGTTGGAGTATGTTCAGCAAGAAAGAAAGCAAAGGCTACAGACCAGAACTCCTCTCCACCTCCACTTTGGAGAGCCACATGATAAACACTAACCCACAAGCCACCAGTGCCAGCCATAGAAGGGCCTGGATGACACCAGAACTTGCTATGGATTTGATCAAAACCTTTTTTTTTTTTTTTTCTTCAAATTAGGTTCTACATGCGCACAAATCCCTTCTACCCAGAAGTGGAGCTCAATTTCATTTCTGTTTTCTGGCCACATCTCCCAAATGGACTTCATGCTGCTTATGAGGTTGCCGACAGGGACGAGGTCCGGTTTTTCAAAGGTAATACTTCCAATTTTTGCTGTTCTTTAGTCACTAAGTCACGTCTGACTCTTTTGCGACCCCATGGGTTGTAGTCTGCCAGGCTCCTCTGTCCAATTAACTTTCAGTTTTTACCAATTGGGACTTCCCTGGTGGCTCAGAGGGTAAAGCATTTGCCTGCAATGCGGGAGACCCAGGTTCGATCCCTGAGTGGGAAGATCCCCTGGAGAAGGGAATGGTAGCCCACTCCAGTACTCTGGCCTGGAGAATCCCAGAGACAGAGGAGCCTGGTGGGCTATACAGTCCATGAGGTCACAGAGGCGGACATGACTGAGGGACTTCACTTTCACTTTTTACCAATTAAGTTTTCTTCTGCTTTGGGCTCATGTGTGAGATTACTACCGACTTTCTTTCCATGGACTTTGACAAACGGAGCATTCATGCCATATCAGTGGGAGTCCATCTCCTTAGCCAAGAATCGCAGAGTGCATTTCTAAGGGAAAAAATTTGAGACACAGATTTTCTGGCCTGTTTGTGAATATGAACCTATGAAAGGATTTTCTGTGCAAACTATGTATTTTAAATCCTCTCCACCTCCCTGGGGTGTCCAGGAATAAAACTGAGAGGAACATTGGAGTCGCTTGGTTCCCTAGAGCCTGTTTTCCGCCAAGTTGCTTTCCTGAAAGGAGAAGCTGGCCCACGACAGCCAGATGGGGGCGCTGCAGCCTTGCCATCAGAGTACGCCTCGCAGACCAGCTGCGCTGACACTGTCCCCAGTCTGTGAGAATCACAGAACCTCACATAGCATAAGGCCCACAAAGTCCATCTATGTAGTCAGATCCTACTCCAGACCTTCTTGAATGTTACCAAGATTCCAAGGCAATTCATATGTACATTAAAGTGTGAAAAGTCCTTAATTACCATGAACTGCATGAGGCAAACTTTTTGATTCTATCAGAATAAACCCCAATCCAATGGTCAGCTCCTTACTTTGACAACACTATGCTAAATACCAGTTTTTCTGAAAATATATGTTTGGCAGAGTATAGACGAACATTAAGACACCTGACCCAGTAACACTCTCAAGGCAAAGAACTGAAAACAGTTCAGATGGGCAATAAACTTTGAAATGGGCTTTCTAGCTCTTTCATAAAGAAAATAAATAGGATTTTAGATATATAAAGTTTCAAACTGCTTTTTTCCCCGAGGGATAAATAAGAATACTTGTGCAATAAGAACAATGCTGGCTTCAAGATGTAAGACCAGTTTTATTTGAGTTGTGATTTACTAAGTATTGGAGAAGGAAAAGGCTACTCACTCCAGTATTCTGGCCTGGAGAATTCCATGGACTGTATAGTCCATGGGGTCACAAAGAGTCAGACACAACTGAACAACTTTCACTTCACTTACTGAGTATAAATGTGCAGAATCTGGACACAGCTTAAATTTAAGGATTTGGAACTGTCTTCTAGTTAGATGTAATGATTTCTACCCAGGGTCGCAAGTCATTACAGATCGTGAGTCATTACAACCCTCTGGACTTTAGGATACCTTGGGGTGAACTTCTGCAGCCTGTGGGCAACCTGGAGAAGTGAAGATTTCTATCCCTGTGGTGGCATGATGAACTCTTTAATCGTTTGAACCTCTGGCTTTGGAAAGAGGCCGTCAGCTCCATAAACCAGTCATTCCCAAAGCTCGCTACAGATCAGAATCATCTAGGAAAAAAAACTTAAATATACTAATTTAATTGGCCTGGGGTAGCCTATCAGCATCCGTATTCAGAAAAAACACAAAAATCTCCCTCAATGATTCTGATGTGCAGCGGGGACACTGCCCTCGCACGTGAGAGTGAGCATTTAGCTGGAGATCTGCCTCCTGCCTACTGGTGCCCTTGGCAAGGGTTTTCATCCCGGTTTCTTGATTGGCAGGTAACAAGTACTGGGCTGTTAAGGGGCAGGATGTGGTCTACGGATACCCCAGGGACATCCACAGATCCTTTGGCTTTCCGAGAACGGTGAAGAGCATCGATGCTGCTGTTTCTGAGGAAGATACTGGGAAAACATACTTCTTTGTTGCCAACAAATGCTGGAGGTAAAGACTGGGTGCAGAAAATGGGAGGATACCTGTCCTTTCTACATAGAAGTTACTAGATTGAATCATTAAGACATGAGTCTCACATTGCCTTGGCTGGCTGCCTTTGCTGTGAATGGCAGTAGCTTGTCTAGTTGCAAAGTCTATTGACCAATAATGATCATATCTGTCCTAGAAATTCAGGAAGAACGTGGGCCTGAATTGAGAAAGATAATGTGAAGAGAAGGGCATTCACCTTCACAGAACTGCTGCAGACACCAGGAACATACCTTTGACTGCATTTGACATTAATGGCACCTATTGGAGAAATTAGAATTAGATGTCATAGTTCAGAGGGACCTTATAAATTTTCTAGTCCACCCAGCATCCTGCTCACCTCATCTCACTTCCTATTTTATACATAATCTGTGAAAGAGATTTTATTATGTTTTTGCTGATGAATTCCTCATAACGGTTTTGAGAAGGCTACATCTTTAACAAGTAGTTCTGACATTCCAATTATTTTTTGACCAGGTATGATGAATATAAACAATCCATGGATGCAGGCTACCCCAAAATGATAGCAGAAGAATTTCCTGGAATTGGAGACAAAGTTGATGCTGTTTTCCAGAAAGGTGGTAAGTGAGTTTACAATACTCCTCTATATTTGGCCACCTCATGAGAAGAGTTGACTCATTGGAAAAGACCCTGATGCTGGGAGGGATTGGGGGCAGGAAGAGAAGGGGATGACAGAGGATGAGATGGCTGGATGGCATCACCGACTCAATGGGCATGAGTTTGAGCAAACTCCGGGAGTTGATGAGGGACAGGGAGGCCTGGCGTGCTGCGATTCATGGAGTCACAAAGAGTTGGACACAACTGAGTGACTGAACTGAACTGAACTGATTTTGTTGCCACAGAATAGCATCAGTATTGCTATTTGGAACAGAAAATACAAAAAATATTTATTCTGACAAATGACTTGGATTTTTTCAGGTTAAACCTAGAAATCATTTGTATAACATAATGTCTCCTTTGTTTTACTTCTAGGATTTTTCTATTTCTTCCGTGGAACAAGACAATACAAATTTGATCCCAAAACTAAGAGAATTTTGACTCTCCTAAAAGCTAATAGCTGGTTCAACTGCAGAAAAAATTGACCAGTGTTTACAAGGTTAAACAGAAAAATATGTTTTACAAGTCTAGGGAAGGTGTTTCTTGAAGAGCCATGAGATGTGTTAGTCGCTCAGTCGTGTCCGATTCTTTGTGACCCCATGGACTGTAGCTTACCAGGCTCCTTTGTCCATGGGATTCTCCAGGCAAGAATACTGGAGTGGGTTGCCATTTCCTTCTCCATGAAGAGCCATATATTTAAATGAAATAAAGTTATTAAGTATAATCTTATTTTTAAGTATAATCTTATTTTTAAGTATACTCTTATTTATACCTCATTCAGCATTTCTTTTTAGATTTAGAATGTAATTTTTATATACTACTGTAATTTAGTTTCACAAATGAGGCCTAAGTAAGGTCAGGTTTATAGCTTATGGATTCATATGGGCCAGTTTTGCAATGAGAGAAACTCTTCCGCAAAATATAAGACTCTGACATTGATACTGGAAAACACTCTCAGTGATGTCTTCTCTCAAGAGAGAAAGAGACGAGATATGAGCCTTCGCCAGAAGAAAAACAATTCAAGAACGTATGAGCAATCACTACTACCATCCTGATATGCAGGGGACAACTTTGTTATAAAGTGTTTTACATTTGAAATAAAGCCATCCTTGCCTCTACTGTTTCTTAAACTTTCTATTATATTTGTTATGCTATTATTTCTGATTTTAAAGTCACACAGAGATTTTCAAATTTGAAATAAGAACTATGCAATATATTCATGTGTGAAATGAGAATAGATGCAAAGTTCGGATATTCTCCATTCTCATGGAATTTACATCATACAGAAGCGGGGAGAATCTATTTTCCACGCCCTTATAAGGATTCCAAAACTGGCTTTAGGTAAGCTCAGTGACAGCATGCAGCACTTTCTAACGGCCTGTCCTCGTCTCTCCTTCTGAGTACATGGAAGAGTTGTATTTTCCACAGTTCAGTTCCCTGCAGATGTGGACGGGAGGGGTGGCAAGTGGCATCTGGATAGTCTTGGCCAGCGGACTGTGCCCAGAAGTGACCACTGTCACTTCCGGATGGAAACCCTGGATGCTGGTGCAAACTTCTCTAGTACTGTGGGGATTGCAGAAACACGTGCATGCTCAGTCGCTCAGTTGTGTCCGACTCTTTGAGACCCCATGGACTTCTCTGTCCATGGGATTCTCCTGTCCATGGGACCCACCAGGCTCCTCTGTCCATGGGATTCTCCAGGCAAGAATACTGGAGTGGGTTGCCATTCCCTCCTCTAGGGGATCTTCCTGACCCAGGGGTCGAACCCATGTCTCCTGCATCCCGTGCATTGCCGGAAGATTCTTTACTGCTGAGCCCCTGGATAAGCCCCCTGTAGAACACAGTTTGAGAGAATTTCCACAAGGTGGAAGAAGCCTGAATTCCTGGGCCAAGCTCTGAACAGTCACCCAAAACCTCAGTAGATTTTGCCTAAGAAATAAACGTTCATTGTGCTAAGCTACCAAGATTTTAGATTTTGTTAAAGCTGCACAACCTAGTTCTCCCAGATGAACACTGTCTCGTTCCTCATGCCTGAGTTGGGAGGATGTTAATGGAGATAGGAGTCCTGGAGGTAGCCTCTGAGCCCTGTGGGCTTCAGGCACGCCTCAGAGGGTGCTCATGTTTGCATGCTTACTCCTTCAGCCGTGTCCCACCCTTGGCAACCCTGTGGACTGTAACCCACCAGACTCCTCTGTCCAGGGGGTTTTCCAGACAAGAATTCTGGAGTGGGTTGTCATTTTCTCCTTTAGGGGATCTTCCCAACACAAGGATTGAACCCATGCCTCCTGCATCTCCGCATTGCAGGTGGATTCTTTAGTGCTGAGACACAGAGGATTTCCAGAATGTTTACAGACTTCCAAGTACGCAGAGAGTCTTGGGAATATTTTGAGGTATTCATGATTCTGAGGCAGGCAGCTAAGTCAACAAATTGGACAGCAGTATAACCTTCCCTTTGGCCAAGTCCCTCTCATATTAAAATATACCATAGACCTGGGAGCAGGAGCGCGTCGCGGGGCAGGAGGGTGAGGGAAATGGAGAGAACCTCACAGTCTCAGGGTTTATGGTCATTGGGTTCCTTTCTGGCTTGTCTCTTGCCAGTCATTCTGAATTGGCATCCTTCCTGGGGGCACACACATCGCTCAGCCGAGATGGACTCCAGTGAGGAGGATCCTGGGAAGTTGGTAGGACCTCTGGACTGGAGTCTCCCATCCCTTTTTGACCTCTCCAGAATCCTTGTTGCTGGTAGCTTGTCGTCCAGAGGACTCAAGACATGGTGGTTACTAATAGACTTCCCACAGTACTTCTTCATCCCATGTGGACTCCTTCAAGGGCGGTGAGCATCACAGATTCCCTTGAACTTCATCTGGGTCATAAAATAGATGGAGAAAAGACCTATCGATCCTATCAACCAATGACTCCACCCACATGCCCCCTCCCTGGAACCCTCACACCCTGGGGAGGAGGGAAAACTAATTAACATTTCTTTAGGTTATGAAGGCCTTCCTTTGTGTATGGGCCCAGCAAAATTATGCATAACCGTAGGCCGACAAACTTGGGCTTTCATCCTGCCTCCAAAAGAAGACTTGCAGACATTGCTGCCCTTTTTCTGTCTGTGAACCATGTTTACTACTGAAACTTTAGGGAAAGAGTTAGGGAAAGAACAAAAACATTATGTAAAAGGTTACTAACACTACATTGAAATATTACCATGACAAAGGACTTCTTGGCTGGCTTGACAGTGGAATTGTTGCAGGAAGGGGGACCCCTTCCAGGGCCCGAAACTGGGCTCTTGTCTAACACTCGGAAATGAATTGTCCGAGGAGACACATGCTGACAAAGCAAGAGATTTTATTGGGAAAGGGCACCCGGGTGGAGAGCAGTAGGTAAGGGAACCCAGGAGAACTGCTCTGCCTCGTGGCTCACAGTCTTGGGTTTTATGGTGATGGGATTAGTTTCCGGGTGGTCTTTGGCCAATCATTCTAATTCACAGTCTTTCCTGGTGGCACACGCATCGCTCAGCCAAGATGGATGCTAGCAAGAGGGATTCTGGGAAGTGGACGGACAGGTAGTGTCTCCTCTCGATCTTTCCCGAACTCTTCCGATCTTTCCCGAACTCTTCCAGCTGGTGGTGGCCTATTAGTTCTGTATTCCTTATCAGGATCTCCTGCCATAAAACAACTCATGCAAATAGTTACTATGGTGCCTGGCCAGGGTGGGCGGTTTCAATCAGTGTGCTTCCCCTAACAGAATGACACCCTCCTCCTCTTCGAATCATCCTCGATAAACAAATTGGGCCTGAACTAGAGACATATAAAACATATGGAAACTTGCTGCCAGCACCAAAGAACTTGGTACTTGGACCAGACATTTCACAGTGACCAGTCGTGGTCATAGTAACTATTTCTTTCGCTATAATCAGTCATATTTTATACAGGCCTGTGTCCCACTTCCTTTTGTTATAGCCATAAGAAATTTACAACTTGATCTGTAACTTGTATTAATTACCAATTTTGTGTTACTCCTGTTTAATTCAATCATAGTACCTACTACTGGGAACAAATCAAATTTCATTTACTTGATAATGCCTCTCTGAATGTACTATTACTGCAAAAGGAAATCTTTGAAACTTTTTCTAAACGTCTGCCCTCTTCCACTAATTTAGAAACTTTAGCTAAACAAATTATCCGGGCTAGACCCACAAGGATGGTTTCAAAGTATTATTGGGTCTAGAACTGTAACTTTGGTGACTGTCTTGATAATTGTATTTGTTGTTTATCGTCACCTTTCTATATGGTTGGTTAATACTAACCAAACTCATTTGGTCAGGACCTTTTTTTTTTTTTTACAAATATAATAAAATAGGGGGAATTGTCAGGAAGCATTTAACAAGAGGCTTCCTGTGTGCTATTTTGGATCTGTCAGGAACCCTCTGGCCCTTATTGATTCTTGAATATTCAGGAATTAAGAGGAGAGGCACGCCTTTCCCGGGGCTAAGGAATCCAGGCATTTCTCATTACAGTGATAAGTACCCTCTTCCTTTTTATGAGCCATATGGTAAAAGGTGATTGTTTGCAACTCTCTCTTTAATAGGGATCATCTTAAAACATAAGTCTGGAATTTTTTTTTCATTTATTTTTATTAGTTGGAGGCTAATTACTTTACAATATTGTAGTGGTTTTTGTCATACACTGACATGAATCAGCCATGAATTTACATGGATTCCCCATCCCGATCCCGCTTCCCACCTCCCTCTCCACCCGATTCCTCTGGGTCTGGAATTTTAATCTTTATCTTTGCTGAGAATAACTACAGTATATATGCCCAAGCCATGTTGATTAAAACACCTTTGCTCCATCAAAAAAATAAAATAAAATATAGCATAATTGCAGAAAAGTGCTTGTGTAAATATTCCCATCAATGTGTTATCACAAAGTTAATAACTCCATGGAACCCTCACCCAGCTCAAGAAACAAAACATTACCCGTGTCAAGGCGGGGGAAATGTCTCCCTTACCCCTACTGAGCCCTTGTGGCAGCACTAATAATAAAGTTGACATGAGACAGATTAACAAAAGAAAAAGAAATTTAACTTAATGCACGCACAAGGAGGTGTCATAGAAATGAGCCCTCAAGCAGACAGCTTTTTTAGATAAAGAAACAATAAATATGTGAGGAATCGAGAAGACAAAGAAATTCACTGAAGAATCTAAGGAGAGTTTGGTTCGGAGCAGTGAACTGAAGTCGTGGGGTTTGTTCATACAGGCGTCTGAGTCCTGCACGTCTGCGTCTGGTGATAAGGATGTCTCTCCATCTTCAGCTGCAGGGCTGCCACCTGTTTTCAGTTTGACCCTCCCTGAGTGCCATTATGACAGCTGTTTATGATGAGAACTCAAAGAAATCTTCCTTTCAAATAGTGCCAATTTAAAGGATTCATCGTCTGGCCGTTGATCAGTAGGCCCTCATATTAATTTCAAATAGCGAGTCAAACCAGTAAGTGTCTTTTAAGTCCTAACTAAAGATGCAGGAGGCATCTCACAGGACAGTATGTACCCCTCACACAATCCTATCACGGCTCAGTTCTCTCTTAGCTCGTTCCCGGAATGAGAGCCTGAAACGGGGATTCTAGGTGCCTCAGTGAGGGAGGACTGCTCTCAGAAGGAGAGGAAGAAACAGTTTAGAGCAGAGAAAAGCCACACAATGCTGAAGAACGCGTCTCAGACAGAGCTTCCTTTGGTCTCGTGGGCAAGGAGCTCTGGAGCAAAAACTGAGTTACTGTTAGTCCTACCTTGAGGCAAGGGAACTAGTCTTTTGCATCCCTGTGCCAACCGTTCTCAGCTGAGGCCTGGTGTGGGGAGACAGGTGTAGCCCCCAGGTAAGATGCTGTCACTCGGCAAAGTAACGGGACAGCTGGGAGCTGTGGCAGCTGACCCTCGCAGTATCCACAGGGCGCCGACGGGGAGCGGGGACAGCGCCAACAGCACTCTCTGTCCCCCAAGAAGCCACTGTGCCCCCGGCTGCTAAGACCCTAGATTAAACTCATCTACTTTTAACTGCATTGATCCAAGCGTATATCATTTTCTATCTGCCTTACTGTGTTGAACATTATCGCTCTGAACTTTATCCACTGACTTTGGGTTGTTACCATTTGTTGTTGTTCAGTCACTAATGAAGGAGTCTTTTGGGCCTAGAAAAGAGAACAACAGTCTCAAAGGCCCCTTGCTGAATCATCTAACTTTGGAGAAAACAAAGCAGAACTTTAGTTCCATCCTGATGCGCCAGGCCAGTTGCATCTATCTGGGACTTATCACCCCCTGTCCGGAAACCTTCCACCCCCTACACCCGCCCAAAAGACTTATCACCCCCTGCCCAACTACAAGTGTCATCTCAACAAAAGAATACTCAAAATATCCTGCCTGATTGACGTTTCCCTTATCGCTTCCACAAACCTCCCTATAAGTATGAAGCCTCCCTGATCCCTTTCGGCGCTCAGCCTGGTCGTTAGGCTGACTCGCTCCTCCTTGCCTGAATAAAGGTAACCTACTTCTGTTGAGGTCGTCTTTCCTTTTCTGCCTCGCTGGAACTGTACCTTACAACTAAGTTGTGTCCGACTCTTTGTGACCCCGTGGACTGTAGCTCACCAGGCTCCTCTGTCCGTGAGATTTCCCAGGCAAAAACACCGGAGTGTGTAGCCATTACTTCTCCAGGGGATCTGCCCAACCCATGTCTCCTGCATCAGCAGGTGGATTCTTTACCGCTGAACCACCAGGGAAGGCCTGTTACCATCTGGGGGCTTTTATAAATAATGTGGCACACATGTAGGCATTTCTGCTCACTGGATACCAAAGAGTACAACTGCTGAGTCACAGAGACTGTCAGAAACTCTCCAGATTCTTCCCTGGCTGCATCTTTGCTATTCCACCACAACAGCGGTGGCTGGCTCTGTCCAGGTGCTAAACGAGCTTCTAACAGTGGTTCCTGCTGGGCCTGTGCAGGGTGTTTCTAGCTTCCTTCTCTAGGGTTTTCTCCCCTTTTCTCTTGCTGCTGCGTCCATCTCTGCTATGGAACTCACTTAGAATTCATGCACATACAACCTAGAATTGCGAAGATTAATTGTTTGTGCGGCAAATATTTTACCAATGTGAGAGGAATGGATGAATAAACACGTCCCCCTTTCTTTCTTCAGAAGGATGTTTCAGAGAAATATTTCCAGTAGCCCCTCAGACAGTCCCATATTAAGCAACACATTTCTCATATCTTTGTCCAGTTGGGAATTCATCTGTGTATTGTCCCTCCTGCTTTTCCTGCTTGGGTCTTCTTGTCTCTCAATCCAGCTCCGCTGGGTTACCCTTAAACTTTTGTCTCAGGCTCTGCTTTCTAGGAACACTAAATTAAGATAACTTGGGGCTTGGTATGTAGTGGCATTACAGTTACTAAGATTTTTCATCTGGAGCTGACTATGAAAAGATGAAGATGAATGGTGAGGTGCTGGATTATCAGGTGCCTGCGACATTTCAACAGTATGAGAAGGAAGGTAAGAAGTGTAGAGTGCGTTGATTAACTGCCCTAGGAATTTAGTAAAGAAAGTAATAGACTCGGAGAAGCCAAATATCTCAAGACACTTTGTGAAAACTAACAGATATCAATGGCAACATTTTTAAAGCTCCTCATCTATTGTAGACCGTGCTGAAAATAAGTCCCAGAACTATCTGCAAAACTGGACATTTTCTAGCTGGAAATAATGGGCAGACAAACCTGAAAACCTTGAACACCTAAATTTCTCTGTAAGCCCACATGTGTAGAAGCAGTATCTCCCTCCTTCCAGAGAAGGACAGTCTACCCTCTCATAGAGAATACACAAAGACTGTATCTGACTCGGTGTCTCATGAGATAATTCTCGTCCTCCTCCCAAATTGTCTCCTTCACCCCTCATTGTTTTCAGGTAAAGACTGAAGTCAGGGAGTGTAGCTCAGATCCTAACTATCGCAGGAAGTTACTTACACATCAGACTTGTGTGGGAGTGACTGAGAGGAGAGTTTGGAGATTTCCCTTGCTATCTATAAACCCAGATACACTGAAAAATGTTTTTTTTTTTTACTAAATATAGTTGATGTACAATATTATGTTAGTTTCAAATGTGCTATGCAGTGATTTCACATTTACATACATTTTGAAGTGATCATCATAAGTCTAGCCATCTGTCCTCTTGTAAAGTCATTACAATATTACTGACCCTATTCCTTCTGCTGCCTAGTACATCTCTGTAGCTTATTCATTTAACTCATGAAAATTTCTACCTGTTAATCTCCTTAACCTATCTTACCCCTTCCCACCCCTCTCCCCTCTGACAACCAGCTGTCTGGACCCTGTATCTCTCAGTTTGTTTTTATTTTGTTATGCTTGCTTGTTTTTTTTTATTTTTTATTTTTAGATTCCACATATTACTTATCTGTTATTTATTATTATCTATTATTTATCTGTTATTTATTTATCCATGTGGTATTTATCTATCTCTGTCTGATTTATTTCACTAAGCAATAATGTCCTTTAGATGCAACCATGTTGTGCCAAATGGTAAGTTTTTTTCTTTATGACTGAATAATGTATTTTATTATGTGTATATATGCCTCATCTTCTTTATCAATTTATCCATCAGTGGACACCTAGGTTACTTGCCTATTGTACATAATGCTGCAATGAACATTGGTGTGCATACATCTTTTTGAATTAGTGTTTCTTCTTTCTTCAGGAAAATACCTAGAAGTGAAGTTGCTGTTCTACTTCACGATCACATATGGCAGTTCACTTTTTAGTTTTCAAGGAAACTCCATGCTGTTTTCCATAATGGTTGCATCAGTTTGCAATTCAACCAACAGGGCACAAGCGCTCCTTTCTCCGTGTAGCCTTCTGGTTGATAGCAGCTCTGACAGGGGTCAGGCAGTGCCTAAGTGTGGTTTCAAGTTACATTACCCTAAAGATTAGTGACACTGAGCACCTTTTCATGTGTCTGTGGACCATCTGCCTGTCTTCTCTGGAAAAATGTCTATTCAGGTCCTCTGCCAATTTTTATATCAGGTTGTTTGTTTTAATGCTGAGTTGCAAGAATTCTTTGTAATTTTGGGATATTAATTCATTATTGGATATATCATTTGCAAATACCTTCTCCCATTCAACAGGCTGTCTTTCATTTCATTTCATTTCATTTAAATAGGCTGTCTTTTCATGTCATTTCATAGTTTCTTCCCTATTCAAAAGCTTTTTATTTTGATTTAGTCCCATTTGCTTATTTTTGCTATTATTTTCCTTGCTGAGAAGACAGACTCAAAAAAAGTATTGCTAAGACCACTGTCAAAGAGTATACTGTCTATGTTCTATTCTATAAGTTTTATGGTCTTAAAATCATTTAAGATTTTAACCTATTTTGAGCTTATATTTGTATATGGTGTGATTCTTTTGCATGTAACTGACCAGTTTTTCCAGTATCAGTTTATTGAAAAGGCTCTGTTTTCCTCATTGAATATCTTTGCCTCCTTTGCTGTAGACTAATTGAATATATAAGTGTCAGTTGATTTCTGGGCTTTCTGCTCTGCTCCATTGATGTATGTATCTGTTTTTCTGCTAGCACTATATTGTTTGATGACTGTAGTTTTGTAGTACAGCTTGAAATCAGGGGAATATTATACCTCCAGGTTTGTTTCACTTTCTTCAGGTTGCTTTGACTATTTAGAGTCTTTTGTGGGTCCACAAAAATTTTAAAAGATTTTGTTTAGTTCTGTGAAAAATGCCTTTAATAGTTTGATAGAGATTGCATTGAAACTGTAGATTGTCTTGGACAGTATGGTCATGTTAACAATATTGACCCTTTCAATTCATGAACACAGTATATTTTCCCATTTGTTTGTGTCATTTTCAGCTTCTTTTATCAGTGTCTTATAGCTATAGCTTGCAGAGTACTAGCTATTTACCTTCTTTGGTTACATTTATTCATAGGAATTTTATTCTTTTTGATGCAATTGTAAATGGGATTATGTTCTTAATTTCTCTGATAGTTCATTATTAGTGTATAGAAATACAATAGATTTTTATGTGTTAATTTTGTGTCCTAAAATTTACTGAATTCATTTAATAACTTATTTAAGATATACTACATATAATATTATGTAGTCAGCAAACAATGATAGTTTTATTTCATCCTTTCTAATTTGAATTCTTTTTATTTCTTTTTTTGTCTGATTATAGTGGCTAGGACTTTTGCTAAATAAAAATGGAAAGAGTGGGCATTTTTTACTTATTCCTGATCTTAAAAGTCAATGCTTTCAGCATTTCACCATTGAGGATTATGTTGGTTATGGGCTTGTCATATATGGCCTTTATTATGTTGAGGTGTGTTCCAGCTATATCAATTTTGTGGAGACCTTTTTTTTTTTTTTTTTTAATCATAAATGAATTTTAAATTCAGTCAAAAGCATTTTCTGAATCTATTGAGACAATCATATAGTTTTTATTCTTCAACTGTTAATATGGTGAAAGTGAAAGTCCCTCAGTTGTGACCGATTCTTTGTGACCCCATGGACTATACAGTCCATGGAATTCTCCAGGGCAGAATACTGGAGTGGGTAGCCTTTCCCTTCTCCAGGGGATCTTCCCAATGCAGGAATTGAACCAGGGTCTCCTGCATTGCAGGCAGATTCTTTACCAACTGAGCTATCAGGGAAGCCCTGATATGGTATTGAGTTAATTCTTAGGTAGGTTGATAGGGGGTCCTGGGCCCTCAGGGAGAAGGAGGCAAGCATTTTTTTACATTCCTTCACCTTAGTCATGTAGGACTTTTTTCCCTAAGCTCTGAGTTTCTATGTCAACAAACTGTTTCACCTAACACTCACTTTCTTTAAGTCCAGAGCTAATGATTATACAACAAAACAATATATCTTATGTGGGAACCTGCTTTTCTTCAAAAACTGCACTCTTGATTATATGGATATAATATATCCTGACCAGAGACATCTTGTCCGGAGTCCATTCCCCTTGGTTAACCTTATTTTGATGTTGTCTCAAGATGTACATTGTGGGAGAAGAGACTGGTAAAACTTTCACAGCCTTATTTCTTTTATCTAGAGAGATGTTTCTTTTATCTATGTTTAGCAGTCCACTAAAACAGTATATAATGCCCCACCTAAACCAGCAAGAGTGGGCACTCTTCTACCCCCTTCCAAGTGTCTTTCGCTGGAAGCTTTTCTCTGTCCCGTCACTTTAATAGAATCTCTTCTAACAAAGCTCTGAATGACTGAGGCTGCATTTTTGGTCCCAGAGTGAATTCTTCTCCTTTGGAGGCCACGAATCTGACACCATTCACTGTAAGCTACCAGCACAGCACACTGATGTATTTGTGGATAACGAGCTATCCTAGCATCCCTGGGATAAATCCTAGTTGGTCACTGTATATGAGCCCTTTAGTGTAATTTTGAATTTGATTTGCTAATATTTTTTTCAGAATTTTTGCTTCTATGTTCATTGGTGATATTGCCCTCATGTCTCTGTGTGGGTTTTTTGTGTGGTTTTAGTATCAGAATGATGCTGGCATTGTAGAATGAGTTTGGAAGTGTTCCTTCCTCTTTAATTTTGTGGAATAGTTTTAAAAGGATAGGTATTACTTCTTTAAATGTTCACCTGTGAAGCCATCTGGTCCAGGACTTTTGCTTTTTTGTGAATTTTCTTTGTACTACGGACTCGATTCCATTACTAGTAATTGGTCTCTTCATATTTTCTTTTTCTTCTTGATTCAGTTTTAGAAGATTGTATGTTTTTGGAATTTGTTCACTTTTTTAGGTCATTTATTTCATCAGTGTATAATTATTCATTTTAATCTCTTATGAATCTTTGTATTTCTGTAGTGTTAGTTGTACATTCTCCTCTTTCATGTCTGATTTTACTTATTGAGCTCTCTCTATTTTTCTTGTTTGGGAGTCCCTTGGAGAGCAAGATCAAATCAATCAATCTTAAAAGAAAACCCTGAGTACTCTTTGGAAGGACTGATTCTGAAGCTCCAACACTTTGGCCACCTGATGTGAACAGCTGACTCATTGGAAAAGATCCTGATGCTGGGAAAGATTGAAGGCAGAAGGAGAAGAAGCTGACAGAGGATGAGATGGTTGGATGGCATCACCGACTCAATGGACATAACTTGGACAAACTCTGGGAGATGGTGAGGGACAGGGAAGCCTAGAGTCCCAAGGGGTCACAAAGAGTCGGTCACAACTTGGTGACTGAACAAAAATTTTTTTTGATAAGTCTGGCTTAAGTTTCTTTTTATCAATTTTATCTTTTCAAAGACCCAGCTCTTGGTTTCATTGATCTTTCTTTTTTATTTATTTATTTATTTTAGTCTCTCATTTATTTATGCTCTGCTCTTTTTATCCTACTGACTTGAGATTTTGTTTGTTCTTTTTGGAGTTATTTTCAGTGTAAGAGTAAATTGTTTATTTGAGATTTTTCTTGTTTCTTGATGTAGGCTTGCATCATTCTTTTTTCACCTTTTAACTTAAAAAAGCATTTATTTATTTGGCTGCTTCACGTCTTACTTGCAGCACACAGGATCTTCGGGGTCTTTTCATTGTGGTGCATAGATTCTCTAGTTCTGGCATGCAGGCTTCGTAGTTGCAGTGCACAGGCTCCAGAGTGCATGGGCGTTAGTAGTCACAACAAATGGGCTCTCTAGTTGTGGCACACAAGCTCCAGAGCAGGTGGCTCAGTAGTTGTGGTGTGTAGGCTTAGTTGGACTGCCGTATGTAGGATCTTAGTTCCCCAACCAGGGATCAAATCCTCTGCATTGCAAGGCAGAGTCTTAACCACTGGACCACCAGGAAATATTCTAGGCATGTATCATTCTAAACTTCCCTCTTAGATCTGCTTTATCTGCAGCTCATATATTTTGAATCATTACATTTCCATTTTAATTTGTCTCTAAGTATTTTTTGATCCTTTCAGTAACTGATTGGTTATTTAGTAGCAGATTGTTTAGACATATTTTTTTTATTACAATTTTTTCTCATTGGTTGCTTTCTAGTTTCATACCATTGTGATTGGAAAAGATGCTTTGTCAAAGCTATAGCTTCCCTGGTGGCTCAGAGGTTAAAAGCGTCTGCCTGCAATGCAGGAGACCTGAGTTCAATCTCTGGATTGGGAAGATCCCCTGGAGAAGGAAATGGCAACCTACTCGAGTATTCTTGCCTGGAGAATCCCATGGATGGAGGAACCTGGTGGGCTACAGTTCACGGGGCCATAAAGGTTCGGACACGACTGAGCGACTTCACTTTCACTTTCTTTCATAGTCGTTGTAAACTTATTGAGACTTGTTTTCTGCCCTAGCATGTGATCCATCCTGGAAAATATTCCATGTGCACTTGAAAAAAATATGTATTTTGCTTTCGAAGGAAATTGAAGTGAAAGTTGCTCAGTTCAGTTCAGTTCAGACACTCAGTCATCTCTGACTTTTTGCGACCCCATGAGCTGCAGCACACCAGGCCTCCCTGTCCAACACCAGCTCCCCGAGCCCACCCAAACTCAGGCCACTGAGTTGGTGATGCCATCCAACCATCTCATCCTCTGTCGTCCTCTTCTCCTCCTGCCCTCAATCTTACCCAGCAATGGGGTCTTTTCCAAAGAGTCAGCTCTTCACATCAGGTAGCCAAAGTATTGGAGTTTCAGCTTCAACATCAGTCCTTCCAGTGGATATTCAGGACTGTTCCTTCAGGATGGACTGGGTGGATCTCCTTGCAGTCCAAGGGACTCTCAAGAGTCTTCTCCAACACCACAGTTCTAAAGCATCAATTCTTCGGTGCTCAGCTTTCTTCACAGTCCAACTCTCACATCCATACATGACTACTGGAACAACCATAGCCTTGACTAGATGGACCTTTGTCAGCAAAGTAATGTCTCCGCTTTTTAATATGCTGTCTAGGTTGGTCGTAACTTTCCTTCCAAGGACTAAGTGTCTTTTAATTTCATGGCTGCAATCACCATCTGCAGTGAATTTGGAGCCCAAAAAAATAAAGTCTCTCACTGTTTCCACTGTTTCCCCATCTATTTCCCATGAAGTGATGGGACCAGATGCCAAGATCTTCATTTTCTGAATGTTGAGCTTTAAGCCAACTTTTTCACTCTCCTCTTTCACTTTCATCAAGAGGCTCTCTAGTTTCTCTTCACTCTCTGCCGTAAGGGTGGTGTCATCTGCATATCTGAGGTTATTGATATCTCTCCCGGCAATCTTGATTCCAGCTTGTGTTTCCTCCTCCATCCCAGAATTTCTCATGATGTACTCTGGATATAAGTTAAATAAGCAGGGTGACAATATACAGCCTTGACGTACTCCTTTTCCTATTTGGAACTAGTCTGTTGTTCCATGTCCAGTTCTAACTGTTGCTTCCTGTCCTGCATACAGGTTTCTCAAGAGACAGGTCGGGTGGTCTGATATGCCCATCTCTTTCAGAATTTTCCACAGTTTATTGTGATCCAAAGTCAAAGGCTTTAGCATAGTCAATAAAGCAGAAATAGATGTCTTTCTGGAATTCTCTTCCTTTTTCGATGATCCAGCGGATGTTGGCAATTTGATCTCTGGTTCCTCTGCCTTTTCTAAAACCAGCTTGAACATCTGGAAGTTCATGGTTCATGTATTGCTGAAGCCTGGCTTAGAGAATCTTGAGCATTAGTTTACTAGCGTGTGAGATGAGTGCAATTGTGCGGTAGTTTGAGCATTCTTTGGCATTGCCTTTCTTTGGGATTGGAATGAAAACTGACTTTTTCCAGTCCTGTGGCCACTGCTGAGTTTTCCAAATTTTCTGGCATATTGAGTGCAGCACTTTCACAGCATCATCTTTCAAGATTTGAAATAGCTCAACTGGAATTCCATGACCTCCACTAGCTTTGTTTGTAGTGATGCTTCCTAAGGCCCACTTGACTTCACATTCCAGGATGTCGTGATTATCTGGGTTGCAAAGATCTTTTTTTTACAGTTCTTCCGTGTATTCTTGCCACCTCTTCTTAATATCTTCCGCTTCTGTTAGGTCCATACCATTTCTGTGCTTTATTGAGCCCATCTTTGCATGAAATGTTCCCTTGGTATCTCTACTTTTCTTGAAGAGATCTCTAGTCTTTCCCATTCTATTGTTTTCCTCTATTTATTTGCAGTGATCGCTGAGAAAGGCTTTCTTATCTCTCCTTGTTATTCTTTGGAACTCTGCATTCAAATGGGAATATCTTTCCTTTTCTCCTTTGCTTTTTGCTTCTCTTCTTTTCACAGCTATTTATAAGGCCTCCTCAGACAGTCATGTTGCTTTTTTGCATTTCTTTTTCCTGGAGATGGTCTTGATCCCTGTCTCCTGTACAGTGCCATGAATCTCTGTCCATAGTTCATCAGGCATTCTGTCTATCAGATCTAGTCCCTTCAATCTATTTACTTCCACTGTATAATCATAAGGGATTTTATTTAGGTCATACGTGAATGGTTTAGTGGTTTCCCCCATTTTCTTCAATTTAAGTCTGAATTTGGCAATAAGAAGTTCATGATCTGAGCCACAGTCAGCCCCTGGTCTTGTTTTTGCTGACTGTATAGAGCTTCTCCATGTTTGGCTGCAAAGAATATAATTAATCTGATTTCGGTGTTGACCATCTGGTGATGTCCATGTGTAGAGTCTTCGCTTGTGTTGTTGGAAGAGGGTGTTTGCTATGACCAGTGTGTTTTCTTGGCAAAACTTTATTAGCTTTGCCCTGCTTCATTCTGTACTCCAAGGCCACGTTTGCCTGTTACTTCAGGTGTTTCCTGACTTCCTACTTTTGCATTCCAGTCCCCTATAGTGAAAAGGACATCTTTTTTGGGTGTTGTGGATCTTCATAGAACTGTTCAACTTCAGCTTCTTCAGCATTACTGGTAGGGGTATAGACTTGGATTACCCTGATATTGAATGGTTTGCCTCGGAAGCAAACAGAGATCATTCTGTCATTTTTGAGATTGCATCCAAGTACTGAATTTTGGACTGTTTTGTTGACCATGATGGCTACTCCATTTCTTCTAAGGGATTCCTGCCCACAGTAGTAGATAAAATGGTCATCTGAGTTAAATTCACCTATTCCAGTCCATTTTAGCTCACTGATTCCTAGAAGGTCAATGTTCATTCTTGCCATCTCCTGTTTGAGCACTTCCAATTTGCCTTGATTCATGGATCTAACATTCCAGGTTCCTATGCAATATTGCTCTTTACAGCATTGGACCTTGCTTCTATCACCAGTCTTATCCACAACCGGGTGTTGTTTTTGCTTTGACTCTATCCCTTCATTCTTTCTGGAGTTATTTCTCCACTGATCTCCAGTATCATACTGGGTACCTACCGACCTGGGGAGTTCATCTTTCAGTATCCTATCTTTTTGCCTTTTCATACTGTTCATGGGGTTCTCAAGGCAAGAATACTGAAGTGTTTTGTCATTCCCTTCTCCAGCAGACAACATTCCATCATACCTCTCCACCATGACCCGTCCGTCTTGGGTGACCCCACACGGCCCGGCCTAGTTGCTCAGTCATGTCCAATTCTTTGCGACCCCATGGACTATACAGTCCATGGAATTCTCCAGGCCAGAATATTGGAGTGAGTAGCCTTTCCCTTCTCCAGGGGATCTTCCCAAGCCAGGGATTGAACCCAGGTCTCCTGCATTGCAGATGGATTCTTTTGCCAGCTGAGCCACAAGGGAAGCCCAAGAATACTGGAGCGGTAGCCTATCACTCTCCAGTAGATCTTCCCAAGCCAGGAATTGACCCGGGGTCTCCTGCACTGCAGGTGGATTCTTTACCAACTGAGCTATCAGAGAAGCCCAAAAGTGAAAGTGAAAGTCGTTCAGTCACATCCAATCTTTGCCACCCCTTGGACCGTTGAATTCTCCAGGCCAGAATACTGGAGTGCGTAGCTGTTCCCTTCTTCAGGAGATCTTCCCAACCCAGAGATCAAACCCAGGTCTCCTGCATTGCAGGCAGATTCTCTACCATCTGAGCCACCAACAAAGAAGTTTTGGAGGAAGCTTCTTTATATATTTGTTGTCAATGTAGTTTAATATGCTGTTTAAGGTGAGTGTTTCTTTATTGATTTTGTGTCTGAATGATCTGTCTATTGTTGTAAGTGTGGTGTTAAAATCTCCTACTATTTCTCCCTTTATGTTTGTTAAAATTTCCTTTATGTATTTCGGTGCTTCTTTATTGGTTGCCTATATATTTACAATTGTTCTTTTTCTTGGATTGATCCCTTGATTGTTATGTAATGTCATTTGCTCTTGTTACAGTCTTTATTTTCAAATCTATTTTGTCTGATTTAAGTATTGCTACCTCAGCTTTCTTTTTGTTTCTGTTTGCATGGAATACCTTTTTTCATTCTCTCATGTTTAGGCTGTGTGTGTTTTCAGATCTGAAATGAGTCTCTTGTAGACAGCATATGTGTGGGTTTTATTTTTTTATTTATTCAGCCATTCTTTGTCTTTTGTCTGGGGCATTCCATTCATTTACATTTAAAGTAATTATTGATACGTATGTACCTATTGTTATTTTATTGTTTTTAGATTGTTTATTTTTTTTTTCTTTCTTCCCTGTGATTTAATAACTATCTTTGGTGTTATATTTGGATTTCTGTCCCTCTTTTATGTGTGTATCTATTATAGGTCATCAGATTGTGGTTACCATAAGGCTCATACTATATATATATATATTGGTGATTTCACAAGATGAAATGCATTCTATCCATCCTACTTTCTTATCCCCAAACTTGTGTTTAATGTTTTTGTCATTATATTTTATGTATTTTTGGTGTGTCCTTTAGCTACTGTTTGTGGATATAAATCCTTTTAGTAATTTTGTCTTTTGACCTTCATACTAGTTTTTAACTGATTAATCTACCACATTTACTGATGTTTGACTTTACCAGTGAGATTTTTCCTTTTATAATTTCTAGATTTCTAGCTGTTGCCTTTACTTTTCTACTTAGAGAATTCATTTTAATATTTCTTGTAAAGCCAGTTTAGTCGTGTTGAACTCTTTTAACTTATTCTTGTCTATAATAGTATTTATCTTTTTTTCAAATCTAAATGATAACTTTACTGGGTAAAATGTTCTTAGTTGTAGGCTTTTCCCCCCGTCATTTAGTTAATCTTATTTGGGAATCTTTGTGCTTCCTTACCTTGAATGTATATATTCTTCCCCTGGTTAGGGATGGTTTCAGCTATTTTTTCTTCAAATAAGTTCTCTGCCCCTTTCTCTTTTTCTTCTTCTGAATCTCTTTAAAGCAAATTGAATATGCTGGCTGTCCCAGGGGTCTATTAAACTATCTTAATTAAAATAAATTCTGTCTTTACCTTTTTCTATTCAATTTAGGTGATTTCTACTGCTATGTCTTTCAGATTGCTGATTTGTTCCTCTATATCATCTAAACTACTGTTGATTTTTTTCCAGAGTATTTTTTATTTCCATTATTGGAGTCTTCATTTCTGTTTGGTTCTTCTTAGTATTTTCTAACATTGCTGATTTCATCCATTTTCTTCCAAGTTTGAGGAGCTTCTTTACAGTCACTACCTTGAACTCTTTATCAGGTACATTACTTATTTCCACTTCTTCTGTTCTTTTCTCTGAGGTTTTGTCTTGTCCTATCATTTACAACATTTAATGTCTCCTCTGTTTGCCCAATTAGCTGTGTTTATTTCTGTGAATGAGGTAGGTCAGTGACAATCTGGGCCTTGGAGACTTGGCTTGTATGGGAGAAGTCCTGTCCATCCGAGGAGCATGTTCCCCTCTGGTTATAGAGCTGTGTATTCTAGGGACACCTCCCATGTGGACTCTGCGTGCCCTTCTGTTGTGGTAGGGTCAACCATGGTGGTCATGCTGGCAGGCTGGGCTGCCCCAGGCCTGGTTGGCTTTGAAGTGATGCCTCATGAAGTGCCTATGGGCAGCTAGAAGGTTAAGTCAGCTTCCTCTGCAACTGTCTGTGTGACTGGGGCCCAGCCCACTGGCAGGCAAAAATGGTTCCCTAGTGCTAATGGACTGGAGAGAGTACTCCAAAACTGCATGTGCTAGTGACAGTGTTTCAAAGTAGAATGGGCCCTCCAAAATGAATGATTCTAGCATCTCTATTTCCAGCAGGATCCTTGTTGCCTCTCACTTGTCCAGGAGACTCTCCAATACCAGCAAGTAGATCTGACTCAGGCTCCTTTCAAACTGAACTGGGACTTGGAGTATGTGAGATTTTGCACATGCCCTTTAAAAGCAGAGTCCCCACTAGTGTTCAAAGCCAGATGTTTGGGAGGCTTGTCTGCTCATTCTGGGGCTTCTGGGCTGAGAAGCCCAATATGGGTCCTGGACCCTTCATTCTTTGAGGGTCTACAATTTGGATATTCCTTCTGTTACCAGCTCAGAGGTGTGGGTCCTGACTATACTCCCTCTCTCCCTCTCCCACCCATCCCGTTTTCATTTCTTCCTATGTCTTTAGTTGTGGAAAATCTTCTGCTAGTTTTCTGGCCATTCCCACAGAGTTGCTCTGTAAATACAGTGGATTTGGCCTTTCTGGATTTTAGCTTTCTATCTGTGATAAAGGGAAAATAAGACTAACTGTTAAGAGTTTCATGAGGATGGGCAAACCTAAATCACTTAGTTTAGAGCTTCTCATGTATACAAAATGTTGAATAATCGATAACTGGCTTTTCTTTGCCACATTCTCCTCAGGCCATAATTCTTCATCAGTATTACTCTCCTCCCTAACAAACTTCTCCCCAGCAAAAAAGCCCACAACAACAATGAACCAACCTCAAATGAACCCTAAATCAAGTTGAAAATATAGTAACATTACTTATTTATCCATCTATTAATAATAATAGTGAATGATTTAGGTTACAATATATAATCATAATTTCTTGTATTTAAAATGAGCACTGAAGCCATAATTCTGAGATATGCCTAACCCCTACATCGACATGTTTGCCTGCTTCAGCTGATAGTCTTTTTTATGGCAAGGACTGGTTACCTAAATATTTAAAGAATTAGGAGAGAAATAAAATAGGTAAAAATTCACCAATAAACTGCTTCCATTCTAAGCAGTCAAATTGGTATTAAAGTCATAAAAAGGAGGTGAACTTCTCATCTGTTTTCATTCTGTGACTTAGCACAATTACTCAACCTAAAATAATATCAAGAGTTTCCAATGAAAGAAGTTGCAAAATATTGTAGTTAATATCATGCCATACCCAGGGTCAAGTGATTATATCTATAATCTTAGGTTGTTGGATGTTGAAATTGATAGCTTACCCAATAATTGGACATCTATAAGTGAGAATCTGTGATACATTTCTCAATCTTAGTTACAGGTTGTGATGGAAGATATTTCTGTCTGTATGGCTTTACAACATCTCTGCAGTACAGGCTATGAGCTTCAGGTAACAAAGCAAGTAGGCACGGATCAGCAGAAGCTGAATGAGCCGTAATGACCAGATGAAGTAACATGAAGTGAAAGTTGCCCAGTCGTGTCCAACTCTTTGCGACCCCTTTAGTCCATGGTTTTCTCCAGGCCAGAATACTGGAGTGGGTAGCCTTTCCCTTCTCCAGGGGATCTTCCCAACCCAGGAATCAAACCCAGGTCTCCCACATTGCAGGCAGATTCTTTACCAGCTGAGCCACAAGGGAAGCCCACATAATCAGACAGTCAGGGGAAAAAGAACAAAACTAAAGAAGTAAAGGCAAAATTGGGGTCATTTTCAAAAATGAGAAAAATAAACAGTGTCAAAAGATGAGACAAAAAAGTTGGGGGAGAGCCAAGTTTCAAACCAAGAAGCTTTTGATAAACATCTAAGTTGCAATGGTTAGAATTTTGGGTAATCACTTAACCACTTAATTTTGTGTAATCCCTTACCCCGAGCTTGAGTTTATTACTTAATTTTTTGATCCTAATCTCTACTCTGTAAGGTTGTTCTACAGATTAGAAATAACATATATTTAGGGCCTGGCATACAATAACAGCTCTAGACTTAGAAAGGTTTCACCTTTTTTTGAGAAACAATTGTATACTTGGCTGAATATATATACACTCCAGTAAGTTTAGTAAGCAATGAATAACTTAAACACAGGAGTCTTCTTGCCCCAAGTCATTAGTTTCTTCAGAAGTGATGTTTTAAGTTTGCACACTAACATTATACCCAAGATATATACCAGTAATAATAATAGCTCTTAATATAACTTTAACTTTCATTGCACCATTACCACATAATAAGATCCACCGACAGGATATGTAAACACCAATAAAATTATGACTTAAACAGAAATGAAGCCCCTCAGAGCTTGCCAAATAAGTACCTGAGAGCATTGTCACATATATTTCAGGCCAGTAAGCTTCTTCTAGTTAATATATTGGAGTGAGTAATATACACCAGCATAAAACACATATGATAACCAGGTGAATGATGTTATATTCACTGCCTTTTATACAGATGGCAAAACAATGGCCCACAGAAATGGTAAATTTGTTCATAGTTCATTTGACTTTCTCTAAGTCTGGGTGTCAACTCCCCCTACCTCTGATTTTCAGCTAGCGTCCATTTTGCTCCATTGTGTGGAGCAAACTCCTTGGCTGCATTAAGACACAGGTTGACCTCACTGGTTCAGTGAGTACCCAAGCTTCTCTCCAGCTCTGGCATGGAGCTCTCAGAGCCTCCAGTTTCTAGAAATCACGCCTTGTCCAATCTGCTTCAAATAGGGTAGAAGTGGCATGTGGTACTCAGAGGATCATTCCTCCACACTCATTAATTTAGTCTGCTGTCACTTTGAAGTTATATACTTCAGATAAAGTAGAGTTAATTCATCTTTAGTGAGACAAAAGTATAATTCTATACTATAATAGTTTTAGGAACCTCTGTATTAATAAGTTAGTTTGATAAGACAGTTACATGGATTTGGTATGTGAAAAACACTACACTTGGCTGAGAAAAATAGAGAGAAATGCTACTCCTGGGCGAAAGTGAGAGGTTAGGTGGAGAAGATTTTAAATAGTTCCCCATTACAAATCTCAATCCAATTTCCCCTTTTGTACTTGGGGAGGAAGAAAAGATGAAAAGATTTTTTTAAAGCAAGAGGATAGTTTCTTTTTCTTTAAGCAGGCTGGACATGAATATTTAAATTCAAGTTTCCAGGCCCATTACTTCATGGAAAATAAATGGGGAAACAATGGAAACAGTGACAGACTTTATTTTCTTGGGCTCCAAACTCAGTACAGATGGTGACTGCAGCCATGAAATTAAAAGACGCTTGTTCCTTGGATGAAAAACTATGACCAACCTAGACAGCATGTTAAAAAGCAAAGACATTACTTTACCGACAGAGGTCCATCTAGTCAAAGCTATGGTTTTTCCAGTGGTCATATATGGATGTGAGTGTTGGACTATAAAGAAAGCTGAGCACTGAAAAACTGATGCTTTTGAACTGTGGTGTTGGAGAAGACTCTTGAGAGTCCCTTGGACTGCAAGGAGATCCAACCAGTCCATCCTAAAGGAAATCAGTCCTGAATACTGATTGGAAGGACTGATGCTGAAGCTGAAACTCCAATACTTTGGCCACCTAATGCGAAGAGTTGACTCACTTGGAAAGACCCTGATGCTGGGAAAGATTGAGGGCAGGAGAAGGGGATGACAGAGAATGAGATGGTTTGATGGCATCACCGACTCAATGGACATGAGTTTGAGCAAACTCCAGGAGATGGTGATGGACAGGGAAGCCTGGTGTGCTGCCATCCATGGGATCGCAAAAGAGTTGGACACGACTGAGTGACTGAACTGAACTGAACAAACTAAATTGCAATAAAATGTAAAAAATAGCACAAAAATAAAATATTAATGAGGGGGTCTTCATCAAAAATAACATTGTTTCATACTAACTTTTGTTTCAATAAACTAGATAAACACTAAAATAAATTATGAAATTTGGGGAAATGACTAAATATCACAAAAATGACCTTAAGACTATACTTCTTCCATTAACAATATCTGGAAAAATACTACAATCCTGAAAAATATGTGAAAGAATTTATTAGAGGAAAGGACAGTGGTCTTGTGGTTTTAAAAAAAAAATACAAGAAATCCAGAGGCTCCTGGGGTTGGAGGTGACAGAGAGGCTGGATTCTGACACCCTGGAGGTGACACGCAAGCCCCGAGATGGGGTTCCTGGCATCGGTCACTTCTGTGTCTTTCCTGGTAGGCCCAAAGAGACGGAGGAAAACTCATCTCACAAGTAATGGGTCCAAAGAGGTTTTAGACATAATACTGAAATTTTATAAATTACTATCACAGGAGAAATAGTACTTTCAATTTTTTTTTCATACAGAATTGTGAATTATACACTGGATTTGCCAAGAGACGTGTTGATTCTGCCACTGATAAAGCTCTGACAGTTCTGGGAGGAGGTGATGCCACTTACGTTCTCCAGGATCTATGAAGAAGTTGACATAAGACTTTGCACTCAAAGGTAATAAATAAAATAAAATGTGTTTGTTGATCTGGTGTTGTCTTATTGAAAAAGGGCATAAAGAAATTCTGATTGCCTATATTTCCATCAGTATTTTTCCTCTCCTAGAACTGGGAGACTTTGATCATTTTGATGTACCTGGAAAAGTTTCGGGTCACACCTCTCCTCCAAGGCCTGATTTTTATGGAGATGTTTGCTTTGATGATGATGAACCATGGGCTGAGGACGCAGTAGGCAAATCATAAACATCTCTGGATGATTTCAGGAATAATGTCCAACACTATCCAAGAGTAACCTGATTATCTAGAATGAGCAGTAAATGGAACATCCTAAGAACTGAAATTTCTGAGTATTTGACGGTAACCACCAGGAGCACTCTTTGTTTCAATCATTGTTGAAGAACTTTAGGAAATAAAGTTCTCTGCTGTCAGCATTTAAAGAAGCTGCATTTTCTTCTTTGCTGTCAGCAAGCACAATATTGAAGCATCATTTAATCTTATTTTCACAGCTTAGGAATTTGTGGAGGTTTTAGAATGAGCATGTTAACAATTCTTCTCTTTCCTTTTACTACAGATGATTAGAGAAAAATCAATTACATTGAATCAGGTTTGACCCTAAAATGTGCCCTGGGATTTCTTTTCTTACCATCTGGCTTCTTTTCTCTTAAAAATAAAGATCAGAAAAAAAATGCCAGAAAATAAATTTCTAGTTCACCTGTTCAAATAAACATGCCAGTGGCTCTAGTTTAGGAGCTTCCCCTCACCTCAAATTGTTTCTAAACAACTTTACTAAATTTTAACACTATGACCAAGATTAACTGTGATTACAATGGTCCCTGGGCATCTGCACAGAATTTGTTGCAGGAGCAACAAAGTGTCCAGTAACTGACTGACTTACTGATGTGAAGCTTGAGAGAGACTTTTAGGTTAGAAATTTGGATTAAGAAGTCACCAGCAATTAGACAAAATAACTAGTGCTGGTCACTGTAATTTATTGGTAATAAATATAAGACCCAGAAAGGGAGTGGACCAGAGTTATCTACTCATTTATTTTTTCACTCATTCACTCATGCATTCATTCAGGGACTAAATACCACCTATGAATTGGTTGAGATAAAACCAAGACTTGTGTTTTCCACAACAATGTTCTAAAAGCATTTCTAAAATCAAAAACCTTCACTCAAATTTTCTTGGGCTTCTCTTTTCAATAGGCAATGAATTCTGGGCTGTCAGAAGAGTTGAGATGCAAGCAGGTTATCTAAGAGACATCCACACCCTGGGTTTTCCTCCAACCATAAAGAAAACTGATGTAGCTATTTCTGATAAGGAAAAGAAGGAAACATACTTCTTGGTAGAGGACAAATACCGGAGGTAAGTAGCAATAGGAATGACTTCATATGAAACCTAATTGGGAATATTATTATTTTTTCTTTAAGGATATTCCTTACTCCCACAATCAAAGCTTCTCTAATTTCAAGTTTTCTAATTATGAAGACAACTTATAATCATTCAACTTCCCAGATATAACCAGAGAAACTCAGAATGACTGATCACTGGACCATATATCCAGATACCTAAAGACATCAGCAGAGACCAAATGAGGCCCAGACAATGCACCACCGTAGGAAGCTCAGGTGTATCAGGCCGAAGAGCAAGCATGATAAAGAACCGAAAGTTTACTTTAGCCAATGATTTAATTCACTTTGCATCATATGTATACACAGTCCTCAAGCATCTGAGGCGGAAAGACACTTAGGCTCTGTGTGTTTAGACTTAGAAAATTGACCTCAGACACAGTGTATGGTCCCTCTGTAGAGGAGCATGATGTTCTTGTATCTGGACAAAGTATTGTTTTATGTACTAAGCTTTTAAGCCCAAGAAAGTCACATATTTTTATAGTCAAAAAAATATGTAACACTTCCTTACACCATTTTAGAATTTTACCCAGGACTTCACACTGGGACATTAACATGACATCATCCTGTTGCAATGGGGCCTCTGCATAATGTTGAACTGTGTTTCTTCCATTGGTACAGATTTGATGAATAGCTAGTCCATGGAGCAAAGTTTTCCCAGACTAATAGCTGATGACTTCCCTGGAGTTGGCCTGAAGATTGATGCTGTGTAACATGCATTTGGTAAGAGGACACTCATTTCATTGCCAATAGGGACACTTCAGGGAATTTTATGGTGTCAAACTGAAGAGGAAACACAAAACAATTTTCAAATGATTCAAGTTTACATCTTTTTATTCTAAACTCTTGAAAAATTTCACTTTCCAATTTATGCAAATTGGGCTTCAACTTTTTTCTTGAATAACTGCTAAGTCGCTGTTTCATCCTGAGCCCTGCATGCATGCTCAATCGTGTCTGACTCTTTGTGACCTCATGACTGTAGCCCACCAGTCTCCTCTGACCATGGAATTTTCCAGGCGAGAATACTAGAGTGGGTTACCATTTCCTACTCCCGGGGATCTTTCCGACACAGTGATCAAACTGGCATCACTTGCATCTCCTGCATTGGCAGGTGAATTCTTTACCGCTGTGCCACCTGGGAAGCCTCCACTGTTGCACATTTGCACATAAAATCAAGGGATACTTCCTCACATCATAGCCATTTCAAGTCACTGTTTTGGAATAAAAATGCAACCGAGTGTGAGGCAGGTCTGCTAGTGTCTGCTTGTCTTTCTCCTCCAGCACCTCCTGTCCATGCTCTTCTATCCCAAGGAGAGATTAGAGGAGTCTGGCTTTCTGCTGCAGGCTGCCATTGTCTACATTAAATATTATTTGTAAATAAGTTATAGTCCTTCCATACACTCAAAAGAGACAAAAGTTGACTCCTGGTAATGAACAGATGAGAAAGCAAAAAGCGCACTTGCTTTAAAGGAATCTGGAGGGAGCTGCCAGGGTTTGACATCGTAAGGCTCAGCCCATAGGGCTATAGATCTTTATACAAGGTAACTTGGCCTTAACGTATGCAAAGCAGTAAGTGGACCTCCAGCACATTTTATTGATGGCCTGTTTCTCTTGGGTCCAAATGCTTCCCAAACTGTGATTAGTACCTGATGGGCAGAAATGGGATTGGATAGAAAGAGGAAAATGAGAGAGGCAGTTCCTAAGCAGGTTGATAAGAAGTCTGGGGTCCCCGGGGAGGAGAAAGGGGTCTGGAATTCTCAACGGGGAGGAAAGGACAAATGTCTTTTTTTTTTTTTTACATTCCTTAGTCTTAGTCACATAAACGTTTTTGTCTCTTTTCTTTAAGCCCAGAACTGATGATTACACAGCAAACAACTCAATTTAAACTCTGTATTAAGGATTATATAACAACGTTTCCTGCTTGAGGACAGTTTCTCCTTCCAGAAAACCTTCTGGCTAATCCTATCATTTGAAAATGTATATTGTGGGAGTGGGTCTGGTAAAACTTTTCTATAGTTGGTTCTAATCCCATTATCTTAAAATGTATATTGTGGGAGTGGGTCTGGTAAGACTTTTACAACCTTCAGACATTCTTTTGATTTATTGTAATAACCAATTGAAAAAGTATATAATTCCCTTTTTTAAGATGAGCAAGGGGGGCACTCTCCATCCCCCTTCTGATGTCTGTGTCAGAAGCATTCTCTGTCCTTTTTCACTTTAATAAAACTCTGCTACACAAAAATTCTTGAGTGATCAAGCCTGGTCCCTGGTCCCTGTTTCCGAAGCTAAATCTTCTTCTTCAGGGATCACGAATCCTCGCGGTAAGCTATCAAGAATAGATTAACATTTTAAAAATAATCCTGGAATTTTTATTTATTTGAAGGTAGTATAATCTAATGATTTTAGATCACTGGCTTTGGAGTCAGATACTCATGTGCAATGAACAAGAGAATCTACATCCATGGGTGTTTTATTTACTGTTCAATAAAAATTTTGATTTTGGACCTGTTCTTTACTTTCTAGAATAATTCATTTTCAATACAATGACCACACTGTGGACTGAGCATTTAATAGAGGTTCTGCTGGTAAAGATGGGCTATCCTAGTGGCTCAGAAGGTAAAGAATCTACCTACAATGCAGGAGACCCAGGTTCAATCCTTGGGTCAGGAAGATCCCCTGAAGAAGGGAATGGCTACTCACTCCAGTATTCTTGCCTGGAGAATTCCATGGACAGAGGAGCCTGGCAGGCTATAGTCCATGGGGTTGCAAAGAGTTGGATATGACAGTCACTAACACACACATTGCTGGTAAGGGTGGTAGAAACATACTCCCTGGATGGGGCATATTCTGCCATATACTGTTTCCCAACCTCTCCTCCAAGAGAACCTTTATTTTCACCTCCCAGATATTTCAAGTGTTCCATACATACCTAAGGAAGAAAAAGTTTAATCAGTAGTTGTCCTATTGGACTGGTTCTGGACAAAATTGGGAAATAGAATTCTAGAATGTTGGAGCTTAGGGACCTAGCAAATCATCTTGTCCACCTCATCATTTACAGGTAGGGAAACAAAACTATTTTGGAATCCAGCCCCCTCATTTTTAAGCCAAATGTTTCTTCAGCAGTGCTCCCTGATTGCCCTAGAGACCAGATTTCTCATAACCGTCTCATTGTCTCATTAAAATATTCTCTTATCAGTTTGTACCTGGCAGTTTCTGAGGATAAGAGTTTGTGTAGACTTGCCAATGTATGACAGGTCTATCAACACCAATTTTATGTATTACATCATACCATTGCCTTAGTAAAGGGAACTCATTGGCTCACCAACTAACAAGAAAAGTCTGGGCAGTTTTCAGTTGCAGTTTCTTCTGCTGTTCTTTTGGCTCTACATTTTGAATGACAGCTTTATCTTTTAGGATGAATTTCCCTGTGGAGGCCTAATGACTGGGGCATTACATTTCTTCAGTATATGATCTCTATCCACCAAATAAGATTTCTTGCTCTCCTCTGATTGAAATATCTTTGTCCATGGGCCACACAAAATCAACCACTGAGGAAGAGTGAACGGGACTACCACCACTGGCTTAGACCTTGGAAGGTGGGGATATGCTTAATCCCACTGAAATCGCATTGCTTGAATCCATATTCAGTGGATGAGGAGAGAACTGATACAGAGGTAGCAACATCAACATTTTCCACCAAGAATGACTGTGAGATGAGAAAGTGGAAAATGTTGACGTTAGGTTAACAGATCATAAATCAATCTAATCTAGTATAACTTTGTCTTCATTATACTCTAGTTAATGCCTTTGCTTTTAAGGACACAAAGGTTTATTGAGACTGGTTCTCTGAGATTGCTATATCATCTCCACCAAGGTGTTTCTGATTCTACAGAATACATATATGAAAATAACTGAAAACAGTAAGCACTAAAACTAAAAGAGATTCTCCCTTAGAATCTTGACACTGATTCAGGATTTCCCCTAAGAACTGATCAGGAAGGATTGGCTTCATGGCATTTCTTGCACTTTAGGAGATGTTAGACTCAGCATCATTAGGTGGAATCCTTTAGATTCCTGAAGACAGAACTCTGACTTCCATGGTTCTGTCATTCCCTCAGCACTATGTGACCCTTTCAGACTTGTTCTGTCTTCAGTGTTCCCGGTTCATACAGCACCACCTTCTTATGTTTTCATCTTGGAGCAGTCTACTTTGATTTCTTATCTGACTCCCAGGCCGCATCCCCTCAGTTGCCATATCCTGTGTGTTCTGCCTGAGCCATGTCTAGGGAGACAGAAAGGGCTTCAGCAGGAGAGCGGCAGAGTGGACAGGAAGAGGCACACAGAAAGATGTTACTCAGTCTTTGCAATTTTCCAACTACGTGTCTGTGCGCACGAGGCCCCTACACTCACCAGTCTTCATCTGGATCATTTCCTGCCTCATCCATGATATTCTTTTACATAAAATTAACTTCTGGCGTGAATTTGGAAAGTCTTGAAATTAATTTTGGCATAACCAATGTCTTAGAGCAAGAGACTCTTTCAGATGCAGGCACTGAAGAGATTCAGTCCAGGGCACAAAACACAGATCCAAGAGGGGTAAAAAAGCCAAGACTGGTTGTAATTTAGTTGAGCAAATGAAGTTTGAAGATTAGTCATGGAAAACACTCTGAGGCAAGAAATACTGGGAAATTCAGACAGGAGGCATGCAGCAGGAATTTGGAAGGTTGGATACAATTAGGTACCTGGGTCCCAACTTTTAGTTCGAGAGCAAAGTTCCACTTCCTTGATGGTTCAGTGGTTAGGACTCTGCACTCCAGTGCAGGGGCTGCAGGTTCAATCCCTGGTCAGGGAACTAACATCCCACATGCCACATGACACAGCCAAACATTTCTTTAAAAAAAAGAACAAAAAAAGAAAAGAAAAGAACAAAGTCCCAAATTATGAGGCTAGGGCATGAGTAAGGTAGCTTAAATCTGAAGGGACCAACCATAGCTGGCCTATTCTTAGAACAAGAATTTCTGAGAAGGAACTAAGACAGATCTGAAGTTAAACTATAAGTTACCCAATCTGTAGTTAAAGACTATTGAACAGATTTGGACTCCCATGGTAGGACAAGACCAGCACTAGCGGTGAATTGAGAAGAACGCTCAAGAAGAGGTGCAGAAGAGGTTTTAGTGATTCCCACCTCTGGTCAATATTGGTCCTGTAAACTGGAAAAGCTGTAACTGCGCCTTCAGGAGGGGATCAAGTAATGTTAGTGTTGGGGAGGTGACGGGATGTTGGGGTTGTGAATAGATTGGCACTTGTCAATAGGATGGTGATAACGAGGCAGAACTAGGTGATGCCTTGGGATCCTATGCAGGAAAGCCATATAAGTCATTGAAGGCAAAAGGAGAAGAGCGCAGCAGAGGATGAGATGGTTAGATAGCATCACTCACTGGTCATGAGCATGACCGATGGTCAGGAATCTGAGCAAACTCTGGGAGATCGTGAAGGACAGGGAGGCCTGGGTCCTGCAGTCCATGGGGTCATAAAGAGTCAGACATGACTTAGCAACTGACCACCAACAAAGACCCGCATCCCACAGAAACTGAAAAGCAAGGTGTGCTGTTTTAACCCACTAAGTTTGTAGTAGCTTTAAAATCAGTAACACAAACCTAATACAGTAAGTGATCTTATGTGCAGTCACAGATACATAACAATTATCCAGATAATTCAGGTCAAAAATCATGCTCAAGAAGCTCTGAAGGCAGAAATATCTCACCCTGTTTGGAGTTCCAAATCCAGCAGTGACACTCATGGCATAGAGAGATGTGTGACTGTGTCAAGGGAGAATTCAAAGGCAAAATTTTATAGTAGAAAAAATTGGTGATGCCCTCACTTTATTTGGGGAATCTTCTCTTTCTTTTTCTGTACCTTACCTTTTTATCCAGTCATAAAGTAGCACTGTTACATAGCATTTGTAGCCATTAATGAAATTATAAATGATAGCAAGTCTGATGTATTTGAGGTACAAAATGTTTTTCTTGTTATTGGCAATTATTAGGGTTCAAATGTTAAATACACTTGAAAGAGACAGAGAAGTGGTAGAATCAGAGCAGAACACAGAGAGAGAAAAGAAAGCAGAGACAGAGGGACAGAGACAAAAGTGGTGACAGGAGATGAAAGGTGACCTGGTGGCAGTAAGTACAGGTGTGGGCAAGAAGGTGCGAACCACACTGGAATGCAGGAAGATGACCCGGGCATGAGCAGACCTAAGGAGGAGAGGTGTGTGCATTGATGAAGGGCAAAGTGAAGAAGAAAAAGGCGAAGATGACATGATTAGGACTACATTAGGAAGTTACACTGGGGCAGGCCGCCCGTGAAGCAACCTGGAAATCAGGGAGGGGAGAGTAGCCTGGAAAGCAATATTATCCCAAACCCTGAGGTGAGGCTGAGAACCTGCTGGGAGCAACTTTATGCCTTGAAGACCGCAAGCAGAGAGTTAGAGATGGTGACCTAAGAAGCAAGCCCTGACTGCTAAGTGTAAAAAGAGGTGCTTGCCTGAAACAGTCTCCTGGAGACTGGCTGCACCGCCTCCACTCCTCATTGAACAGGCGAGTGTGAGGTCTACAGTACAAAGGTTGTGGACACAGAGCTTTACAGACGCGGCTCCACTCTTCCAGAGCTTATATTCTCCAGAGGGAGGCGGACAAGTGAACAGTCTGTGTGCTATGATCCCAAGTGCTTTGGCCATAACAGGGAAGCACATGGGCTGTAGGATCACCTGGAAGAAGCTCCATCCCGACCATAACACTGACAAGTCATGGGAAGCCACAAGTCATGAGTAGCCTCCTAGGGTTTTCGCCTAGGAGCAACCCCCTACATGAAAAGTCAAAGAGCAAGAATTTAGGAAGCAAGTGGGCAGGAGGTGGTCAAGGTAGAGAGAGACAACAGTATTGGAAGGTGTTTAGACCTTGTGGTCTAAAGCAGTGTTTCTCAAACCTCTGGTAGTGAAGGACCAGTTTCTGAAATTGCCAATAAATTATGGACTGATACTTCATAAAATACAATAAAAAGGAATTACTAGGAAAATGGAATGACAAAGATTTTGAGTGCCCGATTTTTAGATTTGACAGACATAAATCTCTCTGTCAAGCTGCTAGAAATGAGACTCAAAGCATTTATTCCCTATTTTTGTACTTAACTGACATAATGCAGATAACTACATGGAGTCCGTGGGGTCTCAAAGAGTCAGACATGACTTAGCAACTGAACAACAACAATAAACAATAGCAATATTGTAGAATAATAACAAATCATCCCTGGGCCAGCAGAGAGGACACTGACAAGCACTGGCATATAACATACTATACAAGCAAAGCCTTGCATTAGAGACAGGGGTAAACATCAAGGAACTCTGCTGCCTGAAGCACTTTCTGGGTGATGCTGGCATTCAGACTACTGAAGGTCAGGTCTAAAATGCACCTGACTGTAGTGTAACAGTTGAATTCTCAACACTCCTAATTGTTAACAACAAGGCTAATATTCTGGTGGAGATTCCAGCAACCAGAACAGGGATAATAGGGAAAACCTGGGATAGGAGATGGGGAAAACTTCCCTTTCTGTCTGTTCTTCAATGCAACTTATTTGTTGCCATGAAAGTCTTCCTACAATAAACTTTAGTTCAGTTTGATTGACTTGGTTAAAAACACAAACTGGAAGTGAAACAAACCACGAAACTCTTCCCACACTCTCCCCCCTCGCTTCACAGCTACCTCCTTGCACTCAGGACTCAGCTCAGAGCTGCGTCTCTGAGATGCTTGCTTTGTTCCCCTAGATGTGCTGCGCCATCCTGGGTGCTCACAGAACGCTTTCACTCTCTGTTATAAGTAATGCCTCAGATTTGTCCCGCAGCAGGCTACAACCTCCTTGAATTATTTCCCACTCTAAATTGCTCAAGGGGCTTCCCAGGTGGCTCAGTGGTAAAGAATCCGCCTGCCAATTCAAGAGACACAGAGAAGCGGGTTCGATCCCTGAGTGGGGAAGATCCCCGGATTAGGAAATGCCAACAGAGGAGCCTGGCAGGCTGTATAGACCATGGGCTTGCAAAGAGTCAGGCACTACTGAAGCGACCGAACACACACTCACGCTAAATTGCTCAAGGGCACAATAGTTGACATGAAGTAGGTGCTCAGTAAATGAATGTTGAATGGATAAATAAATGGGTCACTAAGTCTTAGAAGGAAGTCATGTTTGATGTTAAAATAAAGAAAGGGTAGGAGTCTTCAGGCCACCAGTTTGGAGAGGAAGGATGTTCTAAATGCAGAGAACCACACAAGCAATGGTGTGGAGATATTAGATGACGTGTCATGATTGGGGACTCCCAAGATGTTTGGTTAGAGTCAAGAAAATGTGAGGCACTTTTGATGTATAGTTTGGAGAGAGGACTATGAAGCATTCAATTTACAATTAGGATCATGAGATTTTAGTTAATATATATGACAACTGAGTTAAATGCCTCCACAGAGTTCATGTTTAACTTTAACTTGTTTTCATGGTAAACTAATTAACCATGTTTTCATGGTTCATTTACACATTTATTAATTTAATACTCATTCAATCATGGCATCAAATCTAGTTTTGAAGCAAGCAGGATATAAATTTTTAAAAAATGTACTCAAGTCAGCTAAATACACCAAATTACCCTGTACCACACAATACATTTCTTCAGCAACTCAGCAGACAAACACTATTTCAGTACACCAGTAGTGGAAGGAATGACTTGGCCCCCCAAAGAGTTAATCAAGGAAGATTTTCTGGTTATTTATTGTTACATAACAAAGAAACATTCCCAAATTTAGTGGCTTAAACTGACACTCTTTCGTGACTCTTTACGTTGACTGTTTATATCTGTGCAGTTCTTGCTCAGGTTTTTGTGTGGTTGTAGACAGAGGACTTCCGGGGCTGAAGTCATTGCCGGCTCCTTCACTCACGTGTCTGGCGCCTGGCTGGAAGGGCAGAAACGGGCTGACCCCCCTCCATGCGGCCTCTGCATCTGGCTGACTTGGTCTTCCTAACAGCATGTAGCCTCCGCAAAGATAGAGTTTTCCCCATGGCAGCTCAGGGCTCCAAAAGCAAGTGATTTGAGACAGAAAGTGAAGGTGGCCAATCTCCTAAGGCACTATGTCATTTTGGCTTTATTCTTCTTATCAGAGCAATCATAGAATTCACCCAGATTCAAAAGGAAAGGACATAGACATAAACTTTTAAAAGCTGGGGGAACAGAATGCTAAAAACTTGAGGCTACTTAAAAAAAAAAAAATCTGTCACAGAGATATTTAAGGATCTGTACAAACTTGATCCCCTCAACTGAGAGGTTGGAAACACAGCTCTTCAGGAAGAGTATTTCCTGGACCATCAACATGGCAGCGGTGAATCTGCTGATACCCAGAAGCTGACTTCTAAGTGATCATATCAGTAAAGCTTTCCCAACAAGATTAACCGGGTGGTATTGCACCATATTAGCTAAACCGAACATTTGGGTATACAAGATACTTGAATTTAGGGCAGTTTATCTCTCTTGGAAACATGCCTTTTTATCAATTATTCTTATCATCAGAATCACATTTAACTTGTAGCAAAGATGATTGTGCAGGAACATCTGATTACATGGTTATCTTTTAGGCAAGACTCCTACATTTATAAAGGACATGTATCACTGTATAGTTTAAAATGTGAATTCAGTTAAAGATAGTTTTTCAGTTTTTTCCTCATTGCCCAGAAACAACTTCCTCAAGAGTTACATCCCTTCAGGAAGCTGAAATCCACTTTGAATTTTCTTACTCTATTCCTTGGATCATTTCCCAGTTGTTTCGTTTCTAAGAAATAAAAACAACTTAGCATTTCTTGATTTTCTCATCTTTCATGTGAAAGAGTTTAATTAGATGACTTATTTTAAAAGCTCTCTTGCAACTCTAGGACATCACCCGATGGTTGACACTGAAATCAGACTGATTATATTCTTTGCAGCCAAAGATGGAAAAGCTCTATACAGTCAGCAAAAACAAGACCAGGAGCTGACTGTGGATCAGATCATGAACTCCTTATTGCCAAATTCAGACTGAAACTGAAGAAAATGGAGAAAACCACTAGACCATTCAGATATGACCTAAATAAAATCCCTTATGACTATACAGTGGAAGTGAGAAATAGATTTAAGGCACTAGATCTGATAGACAGAGTGCCTGATGAACTATGGATGGAGGTTCCTGACATTGTACAGGAGACAGAAATCAAGACCATCTGCAAGAAAAAGAAATGCAAAAAAGCAAAATGACTGTCTGAGGAGGCCTTACAAATAGCTGTGAAAAGAAGGGAAATGAAAAGCAAAGGAGAAAAGGAAAGATATTCCCATTTGAATGCAGAGTTCCAGAGAATAGAAAGGAGAGATAAGAAAGCCTTCCTCAGTGACCATTGCAAAGAAATAGAGGAAAACAACAGAATGGGAAAGACTAGAGATCTCTTCAAGAAAATTAGAGATACCAAGGGAACATTTCATGCAAAGATGGGCTCAATAAAGGACAGAAATGGTATGGACCTAACAGAAGCAGAAGATATTAAGAAGACGTGGCAAGAATACACAGAACTGTACAAAAAAGATCTTTATGACCCAGATAACCACGATGGTGTGATCACTCACGTAGAGCCAGACATCCTGGAATGTGAGGTCAAGTGGGCCTTGAGAAGCATCACTACAAACAAAGCTAGTGGAGGTCATGGAATTCCAGTTGAGCTCTTTCAAATCCTGAAAGATGATGCTGTGAAAGTGCTGCACTCAATATGCCAGCAAATTTGGAAAACTCAGCAGTGGCCACAGGACTGGAAAAGGTCAGTTTTTGTTCCAATCCCAAAGAAAGGCAATGCCAAAGAATGCTCAAACTACTGTACAATTGCACTCATCTCACACACTAGTAAAGTAATGCTCAAAATTCTCCAAGCCAGGCTTCAGCAATACATGAACCATGAACTTCCAGATGTTCAAGCTGGTTTTAGAAAAGGCAGAGGAACCGGAGATCAAATTGCCAACATCCGCTGGATCATCGAAAAAGCAAGAGAATTCCAGAAAAACATTTATTTCTGCTTTATTGACTATGCCAAAGCCTTTGACTGTGTGGATCACAATAAACTGTGGAAAATTCTGAAAGAGATGGGCATATCAGACCACCCGACCCGTCTCTTGAGAAACCTGTATGCAGGTCAGGAAGCAACAGTTAGAACTGGACATGGAACAACAGACTGGTTCCAAATAGGAAAAGGAGTACATCAAGGCTGTATATTGTCACCCTGCTTATTTAACTGATATGCAGAGTACATCATGAGAAATGCTGGGCTGGAGGAAGCACAAAGCTGGAATCAAGATTGCCAGGAGAAATATCAATAACCTCAGATATGCAGATGACACCACCCTTATGGCAGAGAGTGAGGAGGAGCTAAAGAGCCTCTTGATGAAAGTGAAAGAAGAGAGTGAAAAAGTTGGCTTAAAGCTCAACATTCAGAAAATTAAGATCTGGTCCCATCATTTCATGGCAAATAGATTAGGAAACAGTGGAAACAGTGAGAGACTTTATTTTTTGGGGCTCCAAAATCACTGCAGATGGTGATTGCAGCCATGAAATTAAAAGGCGCTTACTCCTTGGAAGGAAAGTTATGACCAACCTAGACAGCATATTAAAATGCAGAGACATTACTTTGTCAACGAAGGTCCATCTAGTCAAGGCTATGGTTTTTCCCGTGGCCATGTATGCATGTGAGTTGGACTATAAAGAAAGCTGAGCACCGAAGAATTGATGCTTTTGAACTGTGGTGTTGGAGAAAAATCTTGAGAGTCCCTTGGACTGCAAGGAGATCCAACCAGTCCATCCTAAAGGAGATCAGTCCTGGGTGTTCATTGGAAGGACTGATGCTGAAGCTGAAACTCCAATATTTTGGCCACCGGATGTGAAGAGCTGACTCATTTGAAAAGACCCTGATGCTGGGAAAGACTGAGGGCAGGAGGAGCAGAGGATGACAGAGGATGAGATGGTTGGATGGCATCACCAACTCGATGGACATGAGTTTGAGTAAACTCCAGGAGTTGGTGATGGACAGGGAGGCCTGGCGTGCTGTGGTTCATGGGGTCACAAAGAGTCGGACACGACTCAGCGGCTGAACTGAACTGAACTGAACTTCAGCTCTAAGAAGATTAAACGTTCATTGAGTAATGTGTTTCTGTGTGACAAGCCGTGAACTACAGATACATCACACATATTATTCCATTTAAATCTCCTGAAAACCATTTTTGGAAGATATCATCATATTATTAGGGCTTCTGTGGTGGCTCAGATGGTAAAGATCTGTGTTTGATCCCTAGGTTGGAAAGATCCTCTGGAGGAGGCCATGGCAACCCACTCCAGTGTTCTTGCCTGGCGAATCCCCTGGACAGAGGAGCCTGGCAGGGCTGCAGTCCATGGGGTCGCAAAGAGCTGGACATGACTGAGCGGCCCAGTAAAAAACACAGCATGTTATTCTTCTTATTCTCCAGTCACGGTGACAAATCTCTAGATATTAAAAGGCCAAATTCTACGTACTTAGTCAAAAAAAGACTTAGGATTCACAATTTTATCTTCTTTTCACCAAAATCATCAGAATGTTGCCTTCCATTCCACATCCTATGAGCCTATGATTTGAAATTATTCAGTGACTTTGAATTATTTTCAATGAAGCTACCTAGGGTGTCAATCGCTTATGGACTTCTATTATACATGTTCTATGTTCTAGTACTCTGGCTTATGCTCTCTCATTTTATGCCAGAAAGATAGCCTGTGTATAGCACTTCCCCTTTATATACCTGATCATAGAAAAAAATCTGTTAAAGAAATGATAATTATTACTGCTGTTATTAAAACAACTCACAAAGGATTCATCAATACAATTATGCTTTAAATAGTTTGGTGGATGAAGCATTATAATTTCCTTTTTTTCAGTTGAGCACAGATGGATTAAGGAACTTCTCCAGGTTTGCAAAGTTTATAAAGGGCAGAGCTGGAACTCAAACCCAGACTTGTGACTCTAATCCTGTGCTTTCTCATGGTTGCTGCTTGGAAGGTGTAAAAACTATCTCCATCCTCACACGTGCACAACTCCTCAGACCCAAAGTCATTATTTTAGGAAACAAAGCACAAAAACCGAAAAAACATTGACTTTGAAACACAGTTCAGCTGTGTAACTCCCACCTTATCTGAGGAGGATAATCTAAGCCTCAGGTTTTCCTCAGCTGCCACAAAGAGCAAATGGTACCTTTCCTCTAGGTGTTAGTGAGGGACGGGCTTCTCTCATCATGCCGAGATGTCCTCTGGATCTTGGTTTCCCACATAGAGGTGCCACTGAGCTGGAAAGTGGGGCAGGATTCTCCAGACTGAAGGGGAGCACCTCCTCTGCTGAGGCTTCTCCAGAGCTTTACCTCAGCCCTCCCACTGCAGGACACCAAGGATTAGACATGCAGGCAGTCTTGAGAGGTCCAAACAGCAGAGGCATGCTGCCTGGAATGAATTTTACTTTCCATCCTGGAAACTACTCTAGTCTAGCACTGACAAACCATCTAGCTTCCTTCTAGACAATTTTAGAAAAATTAGAAGGCAAAGGAATCCAAGCTAACATCTCAATAAATTATCTTGCTATTATTCTAAATTCACATTTAATTACTATGTTATTATGTTAAATTCACATATCCCCCAAAACCAAAAATATGTGTATGCATGAATATATACCTGTATATATGTGTACACAATGCATGCACACACACAGAGTGCCCACCTATATATTTATATATGGAAATATAAAAGTAAATATGCAGATATGTAAATATGTAGCCATTAATATACTTATATGCAGAAGCTGAAAGTAACTGTGATCTCAGATGGGGCTCACAAAGCCAGGGAGAGTAATAACTCATGAATCTGGTTGTGCAGTTTCACAGAAGGAGACATTTGTGAGATCTCAGCCATGGTCCAGGAGAGGTTTTCTCTGAAAAAGATTATACCCTATTCACTCTGTCTATCATCTTCAGCTCCACAACAGACTTCTCTCCCTTTGAGAAAAGCGGGGTCTGAGATCAGTTCTTCCTCAGGTACCAGGCTTGGCCTGAGGTGGAGGGCACTGATCTTTCTACAGGTTCAATTTTATCTACTACAACTCCTGATATTTTAAGATACAGCTGTAGGTTTTAGGACTATGGGAATTCTCTGTACCTTGGCTTACATTGTGATTACTTGGCAAGTTAAAAGTCATAATAACTGCAAATTAAATAAAATAGATGCAAGTAAATAAAAATAATTTTAAAATATTAGCATGAAGTTGTGATGGGCATCATCTTGAATTCTTTGCATAGAAAATAATAGTATCATAAAAATAATAATAAGAAATTGGTAAACGTTAGAAGTTAGTTCCCTTTCAGTTGAACCTGGAGATAAAAATCACTCCAAGGAAAACACAAAAACCATATTTAGCCTACTTCCTGAGATTGCATGAATCTCTAAAAATTTTTCACAATATGGTTGTACCACAAAGTTGCCTCTTCATGTCCCTTACTTTCTATCTCTAATCCCAAACCGTACTTCTGTTTAGTCAGGTTTCAATGTTTGAAAGAGTTTGGAGATTATTCAGTTTTATCATCTCTTCAAGATCCCACAGAAGAGTGTCATGTAGATCATAGGAACTACCAGACAGCAAGTGGTATTTTCCAAAATTTAGCAAACTATGTAAACATGTAACTCCTTTAAGTTTTCCTTAGTTAAATCTCCAAAGAATGCCCAGTGGAAAACTCATGTTCACTTTGCCAAGACCTGTCACTGTTAAAAAACTAGACTGTGTCATGCTCAGGAGAGTAGAGATAATGGATGGATGTAAATTTGCACTGTAAGGGCTGAACGTGGCATTGCCATTACTGTCATTGTTCAGTTGCTAAGCCATGTCCAACCCTTTGAGACCCCACAGATTGCAGAGTGCCAGGCTCCTCTGTCCTCTACAATCTTGCAGAGTTTTCTCAGATTCAGGCTTATGGCGTCAGTGATGCCATCCAACCATCTCATTCTCTGCTGCTCCCTCCTCCTCCTGCCTTCAATCTTTCCCAGCCTCAGGGTCTTTTCCAATGAGTTGGCTCTTCATATCAGGTGGCCAAAGTATTGGAGCTTCAACTTCAGCATCAGTCCCTCCAATGAATATTCAGGGTTGATTTCCTTTAGGATGGACTGGTTTTATATCTTCACAGTCCAAGGGACTCTTTAGAGTTTTCTCGAGCACCACAATTTGAAAGCATCAATTCTTTGACTCTCAGCCTTCTATAACTCTTGAGAAAATCTCCTGGAAAACATACACTTGTTTTATTAGTCAGGGGTCACACAGGAGACAGAGGCTGTATAGTAGTTTGAGCAGGGGACATTTAATATAAAGAATTATTAACTAGAAAAGAGGGCTGAAGTGATGAAAAATTGGCCAGTAAGAAGTAAGAGAACTCTAAAAAATACATGAAACACAGACACAATCTATGCCAACAACTGAGACAGTGCTCAAAAAGACTTCTCTCACTTGAAGGCTTCAACCCAAACCTCACTGTAGAGGTCACGGCAGCACATACGGATGGTAGTGAAGTTGCTGAGGTGGTGCACCAGCAACTTTCTAGAATTTTCCAGGGACTTTCAAGAAAGTCCCCTGAAAGAGTGCCATGGGATGCTGTTTACAGGGAGGAGCCTTGGGAGGCATTCTACTGCAAACTCACCTGAAGGGGTGCCGTGGAAAACTACCGGCTCCTGGGTGCTGTCAGCTGTCATGTCAGCAGGAATCAGACTGGAGGATGCCCACACTGCTGGAGCTGGACCCCGGGGGGACACGCACACTGCGGAACCTGGAGAGAGACGCACACGAGAACCAAGCAAAGACGCCTCTTCCCCTCCCAGCACCCTGCAGAGCCCACCACTGGAGCAACTGAACATTATGGTAGCCAACAAGAGAGAACCATGCACTGAGACCATCTACATTCTTGCATAACAAGCAGTGATGGCTAGATATGTACTATCAAGCAATGAATTGATAGATGACTCAGTCCATTTCATTGGCTACTCAGGTTCCATGCATATTCTTTTACACATAGTTGAACTCTCATATGACAATAAAGCAACTTTTTTTTAAAAATTTCCACCTAATAAGACAGAGCTATCCTTCTTGCAAGTGAAGAAGTACTGACCCTCTTCCCCAAAATGAGGAACTACAGTTCCAATAGTGATTATGTCCATTGCTGGCTGTATTAACCCATCACAGAATATCTCTTACCTAAAACTTCTATGGTAAAGTTGACTCCCAACAACTCATATTTAAGGTAAAAATGGAAAGGAGAGATGAGAAAAAATGGTTAACATATACAAATAAACACACAGAGACAATAACCCAAAAGAAAACAGATGAAGCATCTATAATATCTATCTTCCCTTAACAATTCATTCAAAAGTCAAGATATCTGAATTGTTTCCTGATATGTACTCAGACCTTGATTTCTTGTTTTGTCTTCCAAAGACATGAGTGTCACTCCTTCCTCCATTGTTTCCTGGCTGTGAATCACAGGCAAGTTCCTTAATTACTGTGAGGAGCTACCGCTTCTTTATCTATTAAATGGGACTAATAGTATCTTCCCTAATTGCTCTACAAGATTGCTGCAAATAAAGACTTAAGATCATTTTTGTAAAAGGTGTAAAGCCCTATAGATGTTAAATATTTTTCCTTTCATCTAGTGCACATTTGACCAAGGGCTGAGTGATTGAAGAACAGCACTCGATCAAACCAGCTGGCGTTATAATAAATTAGAACTGAGAAATGAAGAGCCTAGAAAAATTAAAATAGAGTGCATATGAATCTTGTAGGCTTTTTCATTGTGTAATATTCCTCTTTATCAAAAAACAGATGCAAACAAAACATAACATAATCTGATTCATAATCTGAACATAATAGAGAAAATAGATCTGAAGCCAGGAGATAAATATACAATCAAAGACACTGAATGAGTAAGTCATAGTCTGGTTACTCCAGCATGACTAAGATCTCAGAGGTGTCCTGATCATCCTCACATATCTCAAACCCTTGTGCACAGGGCTGGGGGCTCGGAGAGGCTGGTTCTGACTAGTCTTAGCTGAGCCATATACAAGCCATTTTGGTTTGAACTTCTTAGAGCTACACTTGAGAGATATTTTGGCTTGTACGAGGGCTGTGCTTTCTGTTTTTAACATACCGTAAATCTTCACATCTTCCAGACTGTTTGATAAACTACACAAAGGAGGAAATATTATTGGCATGTAACTGATCAAAGTGTGTAGTCAAAGCTGACACAAATGACTTTAGGAAGACATATCAATCTTTACCTACAATGTCTCACTCAAGCTATTCACTCAACATACACTCCTGTTCCTGAGAGGATAAAATTAATCTAGTCATACAGTAAGGTATTTTTGCAAGTAACAACCATCCCTTCATCTGTTTCTTCACTCAGTCAACAGCTATGGATCATCTCCTAAGTATCTGATGGGGAAATGGAAAGAGGGAGGGAGTAAAAATTCTTCTTGCCAAAAAAAGTATATCTTTTTGAGGGAAAAAAGAAAGACAGAGAAGAGGCTTGAAGGGGAAGTATGATACCAGAAAGGTTTCTTTTTAGGATTAAAGAGGACAGGGATAAGAAGGGGGAGAAAGAGAAAACAATTTCATTGAAAAGATGATGATAAATGATGTAGCAAAGATAGAAAGTTACTAACAGATGGAGTAAAGTAGCAGAACAAATGAAATAGCAACAACAATGTCTTCTAAAAAACACAGCTGATTCCAGGTACAGACAAGTAACTTGCTTCTCATCCTCATATGACCTCCCTGAGGAGCAAATGTGAATCCTAGGAGCACAAGCATTTCTGATCTCAGGCGAATTTGAATAGAAATCCCTGACAGCAGGAGACAGCAGAGGGAAGAAGGAGATCCAGAGAACTCACACTACATGGGACAGCAAGGGGGACTCAACAGGAAGTGCAATTCTTTGAGTCTCTCTAGTTTGGACTATAACAGTTTAAGCCACTAGGGACCTTTTCCACAGCAATCCTTAGGGATTACAGGATTATAGAAGCAAGTAACTCACTCATCACACTTCTCTGTGGCACTGTAAGACTTGAGTGAGGGCTCATTTTGACAGTCCAAGGGCAATTTTATGGCAGTTCTCCTTCCTTAAAAAAAAAAAAAAATCAGAGCTGGACAGCAGTTAAAGTGGTAAGATCAGATTTTGTTCAAGAGCTATTGCCATAGGAGGAAATAAACTCAGTATAGAACTAGGCTTGATTCTGCTTGCAGTATGAACTAAGCAAAAAGCAGCATGGAGTCAATAGATATGCATCTGTGTGCATGCTTCGTAGTGTGCAGCTCCTTGCCACCCCATGGACTGTAGCCCACCAGGCTCCTCTGTCCGTGGGATTCTCCAGGTAGCAATACTGGAGTGGGTTGCCATTTCCTTCTCCAGGGGATCTTCCCCACCCAGGGAATGAACCCCCATTTCCTGCCTGCAGACAGCGTCTTTTCCACTGAGCCACCTAGGAATCCCTGGAGTCGGTAGATAAAAAATTCTTAAAAGGAATCATTAGGTTGAGGGAGATTCTGGCTAAATTGCCAGGATTTTTGCTGAAGGAAGACCAAATCTCTTGAGATATGCAGGGTAGAACATTTTGCTAACCTGACTTAGTAAAATCCTTGCTACAATTGGACAATGCAACCCAACATAAATGGGTGTCAAGGGCGAGGCCTGAAGGGCTTAGTGGGGTCTAACAAGAGTTTGAACACAGAGGGCCCCCCATCATCTTTCATGGTCAATAGGACATTTGCCTTGACTCTCAAGAATGGCAGTGTGGGTCCACAGCACCAGAGTGCAACAGAATTATTCCAGTCTGCCCAATCTGAGCCAAGAGTGACAATCGGTTTAACCAGCAATGGTGGTGGTGGCAACAACTGGCAGTGAGAGACAAATTCTGACCTCAGACAGGCATCTTGTTGGAGCAGGTGGATGAGTGCAGAGATGGTTCTCTCAGCTCTTGTGTCTTCATGGAACTCTTCCCAAAGACATATTAATAACAGTGAATGTCTTAACGACCACGGCAAAGGCATTCCTTTAGGGGAAAAATAATAACGTGGAAATAATCATTCTGTCCTTTCAGGAAAAAAGTGAAGAGGAATCTTAGAGAATTAATTGAAATGTTTGTGAAGTGCTCCACTAATGAAAGCTATACAGCAACATTTGGTCCTTTGAATTCAGGCAGGGAATGCAAGATAGAGCAAAGTTTGTACCCACGGGATACCCAAACACTATCACATCTAATATGAAGGTGAGGAATGAATTTCCCAGGTAAGCAGAAAGGGGATAGGAGCATTGATCTTAGGAGAATAAATTTAAACTATGCTCATCTGTTTTTAGTTTTAAGAAGGCTAGCACACCACACATTACACAAGCAAAGGCAAGGAGAAGGGGTTTACCACCTTCCACATTCCAACCTTTAGAATCTGCACTTCACCAGTAACATTCCCAAGGGCTTCCCTGGCGACTCTGTGGTATAGAATTTGCCTGCAATGCAGGAGATTGGGATTAAATCCCTGGGTCAGGAAGATCCCCTGGTGAAGGGAATGGCAACCCACCCCAGTATTCTTGCCTGGAGAATCCCATAGACAGAGGAGCCTGGAGGGCTACAGTCCACAGGAGGGGTAAAGGGTTGGACATGACTGAGTGACTAAGCACAGCACACGGCAGCAGAACTCTAGGGCCAGAATGATGAGGCTTAAGCAGCCTTTCCACTTCTCCCCTGTGCTGAGATCTTGGGTCTGTTACTTTACCTCTTCGAGTATCAACTTCCTACTATTATATATATACATATATACATATATATATAAAACTGTTTTACAATGCTGTGCTATGTTCTACTGTCCAATGAAGTTAATCAGGCCTATGCATACGTATATCCTTCCCTCCCACTCCACCACTCGGCCCCTCACCCGTTCCCCTTATAGGTCCTCACAGAGCACCAAGCTGAGTTGCCCATGCTATACAGCTAGCTATTTTACACACAGTAGTGAATATATATGTTAATTGCGATCTCCCAATTCAGCCCTACTATTTTCTTAAATGGGATCAGCTTCTATTTTCTACCAGCTGAGTCCTATTGGGATTAAATGCACAAAGAAAGCAAAGTCTCAGAAAGTGCACTCAGCACACATAGGTGTTCACTGTTAATTATCATGTGAAAATGATTGATTTGGGAGTAAATGTGATGAGAAGATATGGGATGGAGCTTCCTCAACATGATACATCAAGTGATAATGCTTTAGTCAACAAAAGAGTCTGAAATGCAGTACTTTGGTGCAATCTCAAAAATGACAGAATGATCTTTGTTCATTTCCAAGGCAAACCATTCAATATCACAGTAATCCAAGCCTATGCCTTATCAGTAACACCGAAAAAGCTGAAGTTGAATGCTTCTATGAAGACCTACAAGACCTTCTACAACTAACACCAAAAAAAACAAACAAACAAACAAAAAAAAGATGCCTTTTCATTGTAGGGGACTGGAATGCAAAAGTAGGAAACCAAAGCTACCTAAACTAACAGGCAAGTTTGGCCATGGAGTACAGAATAAAGCAGTGCAAAGGCTAACACAGTTTTGCCAAGACAACACTCTGGTCACAGCAAACACCCTCTTCCAACAACACAAGAGACAACTCTACACATGGACACCACCAGATGGTCAACATGGAAATCAGATTGATTATATTCTTTGCAGCCAAAGATGGAGAAGCTCTATACAGTCAGCAAAAACAAGACCGGGAGCTGACTATGGCTCAGATCATGAACTCCTTATTGCCAAATTCAGACTTAAATTGAAGAAAGTAGGGAAAACCACTAGACCATTCAGGTATGGCCTAAATCAAATTCCTTATGATTATACAGTGGAAGTGACAAAGAGATTCAAGGGGTTAGATCTGATAGAGTGCCTGAAGATCTATGGATGGAGTTTCATGACTTTGGACAGGATTCAGTGATCAAGACCATCCCCAATTAAAAAGAAAAAAATGCAACAAGGCAAAATAGTTGTCTGAGGAGGCCTTACAAATAGCTGAGAAAAGAAAAGAAGCTGAAGACAAAGGAGAAAAGGAAAGATATACTCACCTGAATGCAGAGTTCCAAAAAATATCAAGGAGAGATGAGAAAGCCTTCCTCAGTGACCATGGCAAAGAAACAGGAAAACAATAGAATGGGAAAGACTAGAGATCTCTTCAAGAAAATTAGAGACACCAGGGGAACGTTTTATGCCAAGATGGGCACAATAAAGGACAGAAATGGTATGCACCTAAAAGAAGCAGAAGATATTAAGAAGAGGTGGCAAGAACACACAGACGAACTGTACAAAAAAGATCTTAATGACCCAGATAACCATGATGGTCTGATCACTTACCTAGAGCCAGACATCCTGGAATGTGAAGTCAAGTGGGCCATAGGAGGCATCACTATGAATAAAGCTAGTGGAGGTGATGGAATTTCAGTTGAGCTACTTCAAATCCTAAAAGATGATGTTGTTAAAGTGCTGTACTCAATATGCCAGAAAATTTGGAAAACTCAGCAGTGGTCACAGGACTGGAATAAGTCAGTTTTCATTCCAGTCATAAGGAAAGGCAATGCCAAAGGATGTTCAAATTACTGCACAATTGCACTCATCTCACACACTAGCAAAGTAGTGCTCAAAATTCTCCAAGCCAGGCTTCAACAGTACATGAACCAAGAACATCCAGATGTTAAAGCTGGATTTAGAAAAGGCAAAGGAACCAGAGATCAAATTTCCAACATCCATTGGATCATCAAAAAAGCAAGAGAGTTCCAGAAAAACATCTATTTCTGCTTCAGTGACTACACTGAAGCCTTTGACTGTGTGGATCGCAACAAACTGGAAAATTCTTAAAGAGATGGGAATACCAGACCCCCTGACCTGCCTCCTGAGAAATATGTATGCAGGTCAGGAGGCAACAATTAGAACTTGACATGGAACAACAGACTGGTTCCAAATTGGGAAAGAAATACATCAAGGCTGTATATTGTCACCCTGCTTTTTTAACTTCTATGCAGAGCACATCATGAGAAATCCTGGGCTGGATGAAGCACAAGCTGGAATCAAGATTGCTGGGAGAAATACCAATAACCTCAGATATGCAGATGACACCACCCTTATGGCAAAAAACAAAGCAAAACTAACGAGCCTCTTAATGAAAGTAAAAGAGGAGAGTGAAAAAGCTGACTTGAAACTCAACATTCAAAAAAATAAGATCATGGCATCTGGTCCTATCACTTCTTACCAAATAAATGGGGAAACAATGGAAAAAGTGGCAAACTTTATTTTCTTGGTCTCCAAAATCACTGCAGATGGTGACTGCAGCCATGAAATTAAAAGATGCTTGCTCCTTGGAAGAAAAGCTGTGATCAACCTAGACAGCATATTAAAAAGCAGGGACATTACTTTGCCAACAAAGGGCCATCTAGTCAAAGCTATGGTTTTTCCAGTAGTCATGTATGGATGTGAGAGTGGGACCATAAAGAAAGCTGAGCTCCAAAGAATTGATGCTTTTGAACTGTGGTGCTGGAGAAGACTCTTGTGAACCCCTTGGACTACAAGGAGATCCAACCAGTCAATCCTAATGGAAATCAGTCCTGAATATTCATTGAAAGGACTGATGCTGAAGCTGAAGTTCCTGTACTTTGGCCACCTGATGCGAAGAACTGACTCATTAGAAATACCCTGGTGCTGGGAAAGCTTGAAGGCAGGAGGAGAAGGCGATGACAAAGGATGAGATGGTTGGATGGCATCACCATCCAACATGAGTCTGAGCAAACTCCGGGAGTTGGTGATGGACAGGGAGGCCTGGTGTGCTGCTGTCCATGGGGTCACAAAGAGCTGGACACCACTGAGTGACTGAACTGAACTGAAATGTGATGAGAAGTTATGGGATGGAGCTTCCTCAACATGATACATCAAATGATGAATGCATCTGATCAAAGACCATTGGCAAGATTTGTTCAAACAATTAGAAGAGAAACTCATCCTGAAAATGAGTTGGAAATTTGAAACAGAATAAATAAGTTGGATTTCTGAACATAAAAGCTCTTTCTAGGTGGTGCTAGTGGTAAAGAACTCGCCTCCCAATGCAGGAGATGTAAGAGATTTGAGTTTGATCCACAGGTTGGGAAGAGCCCCTGGAGAAGGGAATGGCAACTCACTTCAGTATTCTTGCCTGGAGAATCCCAAGGACAGAGGAGCCAGGCAGGCTACAGTCCACAGGGTCACAAAGAGTTGGATACAACTGAAGCGACTTAGCATACAAGCCTACTAGCATGAAACGACATTCTATATATTAAGATGGAAAGTGTGGTGTAGAAAGGAAGGAGGCATGAGGACTATCACACTGTCATCAGTGACAAACAGCAAGAATAAGAATGGGCCAGAGATGATATGACTGCTTAAGGAAATGGTCCACAGTCAGTCATGTCCTCACACATGAGAGCCCTCTAGCATGAGCAGCTATCGCAACCCCAGGAGGAGGTAGGGAGGAACCAGGAGTTAGAGGTGGAGGACTAAAAATGCCACCCTCTACCCCACTTCAGTCAGTAAAATGGCTTGAATTTCATCTTTGTGGGGGTTATATACAAAGGACTTTGCTTGGGCAAAACATAGAGCAATTAAGAAAACCAGTTGCCAAGCACTATACTGAATAACTGCTAGATTTCTTATTGTGTGTCTTTATTAAACTACAATCATGGTTTCCTGAGCTCAGGAGGGGTTCCCATTCCTAGCAGTGTGGCTGTGGAGTTAGACTGGAAATCCTGTCTGGAGGCACCAGAACTGAAGTCCCTCCTCTCACAGCACGCATACTCTCTCTCCTTGGCTGGGAAGGTGGCCTGCCTGCCACCTGTCATAGAAAATCCTCCTTTCCTGATGTCCCCTGCCACTGGAACCATCAGGAGTCCTATGAGAAAAGGAGATTCCTCCTGAGAAATTCACTCATTTCTCCTTTTCTGTTTTCTCTCATGTAATGCTCCACTGAGATGGGGAAGTTGTGGTTAAATGCTGAATCGACAAATGAATTCTTACCCATCAGACACAGGAAGCCCGCACGAGCATCCCTTCTGTGCACAAATGATGGGGGGGTCACTGGTGTGAGAGCAGAGATTTGTAAAGGCCATGGAACAATGTGAAATGAAATGAACTTGGAAGGAAAAAGGAGAGATGTTTGCCGAAGAGGAGAAACAAGAAGGATACAGCATGAAGGCTCCCCTCCACTTTGCCTGTCAACTTCATGCTCTCAGAGGAGGAGGCCAGATCACTAGGAAGGGAGGAGAAGCCCTCAGGTTTTCCTCAAGGTGGAAAGCAAACCGCAGCAGGAACAAATGCTTGTATGTAGGACAGGGATAATATTAAATGTGAACCCGTGGCTGATTCATGTCCATGTATGGCAAAAACCACTACAATATTGTAAAGTAATTATCCTCCAATTAAAATAAATAAATTAATTTAAAAAAATACTAATGATGTTTCCATGGATATCATTGCCAAGGATGAGGTGATGTTTTGAAGCAATTGCATTTAAGAAAGAAGTTAAACAGGGGTATGTAGGTCAAACAAACCTCCAGGAGGAGGAATGAAAGGTAATGAAGGTCAGAAACCACAGAGCCAGGCTAACTCTTTCTCTCCCCTCGCCCGAGTCTTCCAGGGGAACTAGAATGTGTCTTCTGGGCAATTGTAGCACTTTTTACAAACCTCATAGCACAAACTCAAGGTACTGTGGAAAATGTTCTGACCCATTTCTTCTTTCCCCATTTAGTTTCTGGAACACTGAAGATATTAAGTAAATATCTTTTGAATGAAGAAATGCGTGTGTAAAAGAATAATTAACAGTAGCCCAGTCCCATGTGCTAAATGTGTCCAGTCATCCAGGAGCAGTATGGTAGAAAGGTGAAACTCAGAGCAGACCTTCCTAACATGGTTCTACCTGGGACCCCACTCGGCCATTTTCACGTGTCATCTTCATCCAGGAACTAGATTAAGCAAGATTGAGATTTAATGATAAATTACCTAACCCCTGCCCCTTGGGTCAGGCTGCCTTAGTCACTCATTTCAGTCCAGTTGCTCAGTCGTGTCCAACTTTTTGTGACCCATGAATTGCAGCACGCCAGGCTTCCCTGTCCATCACCAACTCCCAGAGCTTTCTCAGACTCATGTCCATTGAGTCAGTGATGCCATCCAACCATCTCATCCTCTGTCATCCCCTTATCCTCCTGCCTTCCATCTTTCCCAGCATCAGGGTCTTTACCAATGAGTCAGCTCCTTGCATCAGGTGGCCAAAGTATTGGAGTTTCAGATTCAACATCAGTCCTTCCAATGAATATTCAGGACTGATTTCCTTTAGAATTTACTAATTTAATCTCCTTGTGGTTCAAGAGACTCTTAAGAGTCTTCTCCAACACCACAATTCAAAAGCATCGATTCTTCAGTACTCAGTTTTCTTCTTAGTCCAACTCTCACATCCATACATGACTACTGGAAAAACCATAGCTTTGACTAGACGGACCTTTGTTGGCAGAATAACGTCTCTGCTTTTTAATATGCTGTCTAGGTTGATCATAGCTTTTCTTCCAAGGAGTAAGCATCTTTTAATTTCATGGCTGCAGTCACCATCTGCAGTGATTTTTGGAGGTCAAGAAAATAAAGTCTGCCACTATTTTCATTGTTTCCCCATCTATTTGCCATGAAGTGATGGGATCGGATGCCATGATCTTGGTTTTTTGAATGTTGAATTTTAAGTCAGCTTTTTCACTCTCCTCTTTTACTTTCATCAAGAGGCTCTTTAGTTCCTCTTACTTTCTGCCACATGGGTGGTGTCATCTGCATATCTGAGGTTATTGATATTTCTCCTGGCAATCTTGATTTCAGCTTGTGATTCATCCAGCCCAGCGTTTCACATGATGTACTCTGCATATAAGTTAAATAAGCAGGGTGACAATATACATTCTTAACATACTTCTTTCCCAATTTGGAACCAGTCTGTGATTCCATATCCAGTTCTAACTGTTGCTTCTTGACCTGCATACAGATTTCTCATGAGGGCAGGTCAGATGGTCTGGTATTTCCATCTCTTGAAGAATTTTCCACAGTTTGTTGTGATCCACACAGTCAAAGGCTTTGGCTTAGTCAATAAAGCAGAAGTAGATGTTTTTCTGGAACTCTCTTGCTTTTTTGATGATCCAGCAGATGTTGGCAATTTGATCTCTCATTCTTCTGCCTTTTCTAAATCCACTTGAATATCAGGAAGTTCATGGTTCATGTACTGTTGAAGCCTGGTTCAGAGAATTTTGAGCATTATTTTGCTAGTGTGTGAGATGAGTGCAATTGGGCAGTAGTTTGAACATTCTTTGGCATTGCCTTTCTTTGGGGTTGGAATGAAAACTGACCTTTTCCAGTCCTGTGGCCACTGCTGAGTTTTCCAAATTTGCTGGCATATTGAGTGCAGCACTTTAACAACATCATCTTTTAGGATTTGAAATAGTTCAGCTGAATTCCATCACTTCCACTAGCTTTGTTCATAGTGATGCCTCCTAAGGCCCGCCTGACTTCAGACTCCGGGATGTCTGGCTCTAGGTGAATGATCACACTATTGTCGTTATCTGGGTCATTAAGATCTTTTTTGTACAGTTCATCTGTGTGTTCTTGCCACCTCTTCTTAATATCTTCTGCTTCTGTTAGGTCCATGCCATTTCTGTCCTTTATTGTGCTCATCTTGGAATGAAATGTTCCATTGGTATTTCTAATTGTCCTGAAGAGATCTTTGGTCTTTCCCATTCTATTGTTTTCCTGTATTTCTTTGCATTGATTGCTGAGGAAGTCTTTCTTGTCTCTCCCTGCTATTATTTGGAACTCTGTATTCAGGTGGGTATATCTTTCCTTTTGTCCTTTGCCTTTAGCTTCACTTCTTTTCTCAGCTATTTGTAAGGCCTCCTCAGACAACCATTGTGCCTTTTTGAATTTCTTTTCCATGGGGATGGTGCTGATCCCTGTCTCCTGTACAATGTCACGAACCTCCATCCATAGTTCATCAGGCACTCTGTCTATCAGATCTAATCGCTTGAATCTATTTCTCACTTCCACTGTATAATGGTAAGGGATTTGATTTAGGTCATACCTGAATGGTCTAGTGGTTCTCTCTACTTTCTTCAATTTAAGTCTGAATTTGGCAATAAGGAGTTCATGATCCGAGCCACAGTCAGCTCCTGGTCTTGTTTTTGCTGACTGTATAAAGCTTCTCCATCTTTGGCTGCAAAGAATATAATCAATCTGATTTCCGTGTTGACCATCTGGTGGTGTCCATGTGTAGAGTTGTCTCTTGTGTTGTTGGAAGAGGGTGTTTGCTATGACCAGTGTGTTCTCCTTGTCAAACTGTTACTCTTTGCCCTGCTTTATTATGTACTCCAAGGCCAAACTTGCCTGTTACTTTAGGTTCTCTTGACTTCCTACTTTTGCATTTCAGTCCCCTATGATGAAAAAGACATCTTTTTTGGGTGTTAGTTCTAGAAGGTCTTGTAGGTGTTTGTAGAAGTATTCTACTTCAGCTTCCTCAGCATTACTGATTGGGGCATAGACTTGGATTACTGTGATATTGAATGGTTTGTTTGGGAATGAACAGAGATCATTCTGTGATTGTTGAGATGGCACCCAAGTACTGCATTTCAGACTCTTTTTTTGACTGTGAGGGCTACTCTGTTTCTTATAAGGGATTCTTCTTCACACAGTAGTAGATATAATGGTCATCTGAGTTAAATTCTCCCATTCCAGTCCATTTTAGCTCACTGCTTCCTAAAATGTCCATGTTTACTATTTGTTCAGTCTTTAGTAATGACTTTGTCATACTATTGCCTACTTGAAGCTGATTTGCTAGTTAGGCAATGTCTGATTGCTAGAAAAAATAAATCATACAGAGAAGGTTTAAAAAGCAGGAGGAAATCTTTGGGAAATGGAAAAGCTGGTGATTCTAGGAGCCAGCTCTCTGTTCTGAGCGGTAGAAGGGCAGGAGCATTTCACGTATCACCAGCCAGTTTTCCTTCTCTCTGGGGAGTAAGAGCACAGAGAACCCAGGAGCAGGTTAGGACCAGCAAAACTAAGTAGTGAAGGCCAATATTTTTAAAAGTCCAGAGTGCTCTGTGAGTTATGTCCGTTACAGTGCAGAAAGTAAGGGTCTTTTTTAAGACAACATAGACTCAATAACAGGATGTTGTGTGTTAGGTAGAGTGTATCTCTTTGTTCCCCTGTGTGATCATGATCTTGAGATTGTGAAAACAAACCAACAGAAAAGATTAATCTGTTTTATGTCACAACATTTTAATGGTGAGACCACACATTGTAAATTAGAAGGATGTGGTCTGATGAGGGTCAGATAGCTTTCGGTTTTGTGGGGGTGCAAGGACCCTACAAAAAGGCAGAGCCTGCAGGCTGAAACCCCAGGGCAGCAGAGGCAGGGAGCCCCTGGTTTCCTTCAGCTCAGAAGAAAAGAAGAGGCCAGCATGCCCCGCCTTCCCCTGCTGCTGCTGCTGCTCGGGTGCCTGGGGTCTCATGGGTTTCCAGCCACTTCAGAAACACAAGAGCAAGACATGGAGATGGTCCAGGTAAATGCTGAATTTCACGTGCCAGAAATGCAAGGGCCCTACCTTCTCATTTTTCCAAGGTCAAGGGATAGGAGTTCATGGAAGTCTGGGATTCATTCTGGGATAACCATTTTGTCAGAAACAGATTCCCTCATACAAAAATAAAAATCTACTTAGATTGAGGGCAGGAGCAGAAGGGGGCAACAGAGGATGACATGGTTGGATGGCAGCACCGACTCAGTGGACATGAGTTTGAACAAACTCTGGAGATACTGAAAGACAAGGGAAGCCTGGTGTGCAAAGAGGCAGACATGACTTAGCAACTGAACAATAAAATCTCTCTGTAGACATTTTTGGACTATAGAGAAAGAGAAAGCCAAAAAGAAAAGCATGCAGACTGGTTTTTCTAATTGTAATTCTGACTTCTAATTGAGATTCTTTAGACCTAGCAATAGCATAGTTTCTACCACTGCACTGACATTTCTGTACCAACAGTAAGCATAAGAAAGGCTGTGAAATTCAGCTGACAGAAATTCATTGCAGAAGCAGGTTTGTTTTTCCCCTCTTGACACTAAATCTTTAAGGTAAAAGAACTATTCTGTCACTACAGTGAAATGCTAGGAATTTTCAGAGAAATAAGAAAGATTTCATATCTTCTGTTTGAATTTTTTTTATTTATCAGAAATACCTACAAAACTATTATAGCTTAGAGGTTGGAACCAGCCGATTCGAAAGGCAGAGAAACCATGGTTCAATGATTGAAAAATTAAAGCAAATGCAGGAATTCTTTGGGCTAAAAGTGACTGGAAAGATAGATGCTGATACCCTGGATATTGTGAGGAAGCCCAGATGTGGAGTGCCTGACGTCTCATCCCCGTATGAACTCACTCCAGGGAACCCTCGTTGGCTGAGCACACACCTGACCTACAGGTAATTAGATGGAGCCCAAAGAGGGGACACTGTTTCCCACCAGAGCCATGAGAAATGAGCTTTGACGTGTCTGTGTTTTCTTTCATGTGAAGGGTTGAAAATTACACCCCAGACATGTCGAGAGCAGACGTGGAGCAGGCTGTTAGGAAGGCCTTTCAGCTCTGGAGCAGTGCCTCACCCCTGACCTTCACCAAGGTCTCTGAGGGGCAAGCGGACATAATGATATCCTTTGTCTGGAGAGGTGAGCTCTTTCCTCCCCAAACCATTCTGAACGTCGCCTCACACCACCTTCAGACATGCTCAGCATTCTGGTCAGAATTTCCCCTTATTTGAGGGTGCTGATTTTATGGGCTAAAGAAGGGACCCCTCACAGGTGAACAATGCCTTTTGGCTCCTTGTCCCAGCTCTCTCGTCTCTGGTAGGGAAGTCTAAATAGAAGAGGAGATTTATCTTTGCTGCGCTTTGTCCCTCACAGATCATCGTGACAACTCTCCCTTTGATGGACCTGGGGGTGTACTCGCTCATGCGTTCCAACCAGGAATAGGTATTGGAGGAGATGTTCATCTTGATGAAGAGGAAACATGGACCAAAGATTTGAATGGTGAGTCAAGGAATTCTCCCTCCCTATTTTTATTTTCCCTTTTTGTGGCTTAATGCAATATGTTCTGTTTTGTATAAAAGAATAAACCAATATTATGATGATAGTTAAATGCTTTAATAAAGATATGCTTTCTAATGGTGGTTCAGAAAGATATTGAAACACTATAGTTACAGTTAGTGATAACGTCTGAGGATACTGTTTCTACCAGTGGTTGCATCTTAAGGGTAAAATATGTTTATGAAATTTTAAAATACTCTAAGATTATAAATGATATTTTGTATGTGTACAAATATGTACCAGAACTAAATAATGGTAACTTTTGGTGGGGTTGCTTTGGAAAGTACGTGTTTTGGTACATGGTTATCCAAATTTTTGTTTTGAATATATATTAGTTTATTTAGAATCTATAGTTAGATTAAAGTCATAAACATTAATAGAATGTTGTTGTTTCTCTATGTAATCTTTTTTCCAATTTATTTATTGCCGGACTTACTAATCAATATTAAAATTTTGCATGTCAGCTAATTTTTTTCCTTACATTTTAGCAGTTCAATTCTAGAAGTTTAGACTTGAAGTCTTTCTAGTATTAATTAATTCTTCTCTTATGATTATACACACACACACATCTCAGACCATGTCATAAACCAAACCACAGTGGAATTCTTATGTGGTTTGGAGATATATTTGCTCTTTGAGGCCTGAATACTGTACTGCCATCTGCTAAAGACTGACCAATTCTGTTGCCTTTTAGGTTACAACTTGTATTGGGTTTTGGCACATGAATTGGGCCATTCCTTTGGACTTTCTCATTCTACTAACATGGGGGCTTTGATGTACCCCAACTACATCTACACTGGTGAAGTTTATCTGTCTCAGGATGACATCAAGGGCATCCAGGCCATCTATGGTAAGTGAAGTTGGGCGAACCAGACAAATGCTTGTGAGCTATATGTGTGCTTCAAATATAAAGGCAATGACTTGGGTCCGTGAAAGACTCTTCATCATATATATTTTTGGGTCAATGTAGTATGTAAAACCTCATTAACTTCAGGATCTTTGTTTAATTTTTTAAGGGCCACCTAATAAACTGCAGCTGGTCCCAGTGCTACCAACCCCCCAACCCTGTGATAACTGGATAACATTTGATGCTGTGACCAAAATTCGTGGGGAATTGTTCTTCTTCAAAGACAGGTACAAATTATAATTAATCCTGACATATGTTTATAATGATTATACATTTGTGTGTATTTTTTTTCTTTCCTTACTCAATATTGTATTCATACATAATTATAAATATCCATAAAATAAAAGTTCTCCTAAGTCCTGCTCCCACCACCCTCCGTGACACATAGAAATACGTAGAGCTTGGCAGAGGGGAGGAAGATGACTTTCTGAGGGCCGCAGGTAGTCCTCAATGGAGCAAAAGCTGGTCTGCCAACTCCGGACTGAAGCTCCTTTCCCTAGCACACTCTGCTATGCTAAACGTGATGGTGGGGTTGAGGACAAATTGCTCGTCTTACTGTATGGCTGAAACCAGCTCTCTACTCTGCTGAGGGTTACATAACCCAGAGTCGAGACGGGGAAGGCCACCCTTTCTGTTCGCATTGTCCTCCCATCCGCACGATGCCGCTCTCCCAACCTGCCATCCAGCAAATCCTCGTTGTGCCCCAGAAGCCGAGAGGAAGAAAGAAAACATCGTTTGCAGACAAGCCCCCAGCCTCACCCCGCCTTCTGAGGGACTTGGTACTTTCCTCCTCGAAGCCTTACAGTCCTAGCATTCAGTCTACCGAGAGTGGATTCAAACAGGCTAGAGTGACCTCACGCCTGTCTTCCTCTTCTCAACAAAACTGACTCACTGAGGGATAAGAGCATAGATAGTGTGATCCTCCCCCTCCAAATGAGAACTATTAGGGATTTGGAAGGAGTCAACAGCTCCCTTTGAGCCTATAGAATGTTTGATGTTATGCATTATTTTGCGTTAGTATCTAAATGAGATAAATGCAGGTCATCAGGAGGCTTAGTTATAAATCTAAATTAATTTTGTTTTTAAGTATCTGTACAGACATGGGAGGATCATTGATAAGAAACAGATTTTTTCCCTTCCTCCCCTTCCTCCTCCTCTTACTGTCTTTTCTCCTCCTCCTCCTGTCTTTTTCTCTACCTCTTCCTCCTCCTCTTACTGTTTTTCTCCTCCTTCTCCTGTCTCTTTCTATTCCCCTTCCTCCTCCTCTTACTGTTTTTTCTCCTCCTCCTCCTGTCTTTTTCTCTTCCTCTTCCTCTGCTGCTGCTGATCCTTTTTCTTCACCTTCCTCATCTTCTGTTTTAATGGAAAGCTGCCAGAATGTCAAAATACCTCAGTTGTGAAAGAAAAAAAAAAGTTCCATTTGGCAGGAAGAGTTCATGTGGAGTTGGACTAGGGTAATGAAATTTGGCACTCCCTGTGGCCTTGACATTTATCCTTGAGGGAATCAAAACTTGACAGTCACTGATTTGCACAAGGTCCTTAGCCGCTTGGGAGGAGGTTGAAGCAGGGACTGACATGAGAATTAGGAAGCACATAGCTGGTCTGGAGGTCATCCCGTGAGGCATGGTCAAGGAGGAAGGAACAGAGACAGATAAGTGAGCAGAGACAACAGGGGTGTGCCCATGAGCAGTTACCACTCTGGCCAACAGGGGCCCAGTCCCACTGCAGACCCTTGAAGTCCTCACAGAGTGTACTTCAGGACGGTCCCACCAAAGGGCAGGGGACCTGGGGTACTTCTCACTGACGTTTCCCCTCGCTTTTTGAGGAGGTCCTGAAGGTGTCACTAGACAGCGTCTTGGCGGGCACCGCACTGACCCAGCCTGCCCCTGGGTTGGGGAGAGCGCGAGGCTTGGGGGGACAATGGGGACGATCTGTCAGAGCTGCATATCTGCTGGTGGCCCAGAGATTTGGCATCAGGAGGGTCTGCTCCAGAGACTGACAAGGAGGGTGCTTGCCACGCATCAGCCTTTGTAGGATCCTCTATCATTTTCCAAGGCTGGCTGGCTATGGGGCTTCCATTCGACGGTCTGCTCCAGAGACTGACAAGGAGGGTTATTTCCACGCGTCAGCCTTTGTAGGATCCTCTGTCATTCCCCAAGGCTGGCTGGCAATGGGGCTTCTGTTCCATTTCTGTAGTTTTGGGGACACGTGTGTTAGCCCATGTGGAAGTCTCTGCTGTGCTGTTTCCCTGTCTCTGTCGACTGCGGAATGAACATGGCAGAATTCTCAACTGAAAGATAATAAAAGAAAAGAGCTTAGTCTGGGCAACCTTACAAATCTGGTTTAAAAATTAGACTTTGCCTCTTATGAACTGTGTGGCTTCAGTTTCTCATCTATAAAATAAGAGCAATAAGAGCTTCCATGAAAGATGTTTGTGAGATAAGTCATAGTGTAATTCGTAAGTGCTTACCACATTGGGTAATAATCTTGTGTTCCAGGGACAGAAGGAACTGAGAGGCAGCAGAGAATGCCAGTAATTATCTTTTTTTTTTTCTGGTTTCTTTTCAAATCAGGTTCATCATCCGTGTTCATCCGTACTACCCAGGGGTCGAAGTCGTGCTCATCTCTGCTTTCTGGCCAGATCTGTCAAGTGGGATTGAGGCAGCTTATGATGTTCCTAAAAAAGACGAAGCCCTTTTTTTCAAAGGTAATACCACTGAATTTCCCCCTTTTTTATGAAACAATTTACTATTGGTTTGGATTGAGAAGCAACAATTCAGTTCAGTCACTCAGTCATGCCTGACTCTTTGCGACCCCATGGACTGCACTGCACTAGGCCTCCGTGTCCATCACCAGTTCCCAGAGTTCACTCAAACTCATGTCCATTGAGTCGGCGATGCCATCCAACTGATGCTGCACCAAAGTAACAGTGGCTGCACACTTTCTCCTCGTGGATTTTTTTCTTAAAACCTCAAAGTCCTAACTACTGAATCAAGGAGGATTCGTTATTGTGATTTAAAATGACATGCTGAGTAATTAGAATAAAAATCAAATAGCTAGCAATTTAACTTTTCCCTTTTTTTTTTATTATGAAACTGGAAGTAGGAAATGCTGTATTTGGGCATTCCACATATTTTAAAAATACATATTTTCCAGGATGCTGAGAAAAAAAGTATAGAGACCCATACTTATCAGACCCAAAGGAAATTAAGAAAACTTTGTCCTTGGGTTTTTTTTTTTTTTTTTAAGAAATCCTCCTAATAGACATTATATTAATAGTTTGAGGGAAGTTGAGAGCTTACCCTTCTCATAAACTGCACATCTTTATAGATGGGCCACTGTCCGTAAATTCTAGGTGTAGACTGCTTTGATTCTCTTAGATCCAATTATGCTCCAACATTCAGCCATGCTTTGTGTATATACTGCCAAACGTCTGGGTTCTTAGAAAATAATTCAGATGTTTGGCTTTGTATGCACAAAAGACTAAGACAATTAACCCTAACAGCATTAAGGTAAATAATTAAAACCACTTATGATGAGCAAAGAATTTTGAAACATACTGTCCAACACATGTACCACAAAAATAAAGACAGATATATAATGTGCATTTAGATAGCATCACCCTGGCTCATAAAGAATACTCTTCCAGGAACAGGCAAGCCAAGAGCTCAGGGGTGCTGTCCAGTGGGACGTGGAAACATGCATTACACTTTTGGCCTGTAGGACCGCTCGTGCCCACCCACACTCTCTGTGCAGCTGGAGAAGTGAGCCACTAGAGAGGAACTAAGCCACGACAGAGAAATGCCCAATTCAGGGGCACCTCACTTTGGAATAAAGCCCTCCTTCCACTTCTGGTGAAGTGAATGTCTGGAGGAAACCTGCCTACTGACCTCCAGAGTCTCAGGCAAATCATTTCACGGCCACTTTTTTTTTTTTGGTTGACAGGCAATAAATACTGGGTTGCTAGGGGAGGTGTGATACTGCGCAGTTACCCCAGGGACATCTACAGTTCCTTTGGCTTCCCTAGATGGGTGAGGAATGTCGATGCTGCTGTCCATGAAGAGGAAACCGGAAAGACGTACTTCTTTGTTGACAATGAGTACTGGAGGTAAAGACAGACCCTTGGAGATCTTACACATCAGATCCCTCCGTAGTGGAAGAAGAAAAATGCCCTTTTAAGTTATGTTCATATTCTGCTGAAAATCCTTCTTCTGTGAATGGGTACAGCCAGGCTGAGTGTCATTTAGTCTGTGCTTGCTGTCATCATACCACACCTGTCCTTGGAAGGCAAGGGACTTGCAGGATTGAGTTCCAGAGGAGATTTTTTTAAAGGGCTGGAGCCTGAGATGAAATCTGAATCGGATTTGTTAGAGCTGATGCCTCTTCAGGTGTGCTCTAGGCTGTCTCAGCCTCCCACAACCCTATTGAACCAGGAACTTTTCCAGTTAAAGGTTCCTATTATTTTTAAACAATGATGCACCCACCCACAGTTGTTTTAAGCAGCCACTGGATTTCAGTACAGTGGACAAAAGGGTAGCACCTACCTCTCAGATTTGTTGTGAAGATTAAATGAATGAGTATGCTCAAAGCACTTAGAACAGACACTGACACATGAAAAGTTGTTTGGGAATGCTAAGTGTTATTTGTTGTTATTATATTAATCATACATTCTAATATTTCTAACCCATTTTTTTTTTTTACCAGGTATGATGAAAACAGGGAGTCCATGGATGCAGGTTATCCCAGAGAGATAGCTGAAGACTTCCCTGGGATTAGCGGAAAAGTTGATGCTGTTTTCGAACATGAAGGTTAAGACTATTCAGTTTCTTCATTTTGCTACCCTAAAAATCAACAACAAAACATGGGCTTTGTTATTTTGATAAGAAAATTTTAAATATATAATTTGGGCATGGAAATTACTGACTTTTCAGGAAAGCTCATGTGAAAAAACCTAATCTCTCTCTCTTGCTTTTTTTTTTTTAGGAAACTTCTACTTTTTTCAAGGATCAACGCAGTACAAATTTGATCCTAAAACAGAGAGAATTTTGGCTTTCCTGGATGCTAACAGCTGGTTCAACTGCTGAAATAACTGATCATTGATTATCACAAAGGAGGTGGAAAAATATTCTTTATGTGTGTAAAAATAGCCTTTATTTTCTGAGCAGCCACATTTTCAATATTTTATATATCCTCCTGAGGTCACTGAGTTAAAGACATATAAGTATGACCTTAAGTGAAAGTGAAGTCGCTCAGTCGTGTCCGACTCTGTGACCCCATGGACTGTAGCCTACCAGGCTCCTCCGTCCATGGGATTCTCCAGGCAAGAATACTGGAGTAAGTTGCCATTTCCTTCTCCAATCTGGATACAGGTTCTGTGTTAACTAAAGTATACTGCTTCATGAACTTATACAATTTAGCTTCAAGCCAGCACTAAGGAAGCTGAGGTCATGACTTATCGTTAGGTTTATATAGAATCTCTTTGGGTTTTCAGATCCTGGCTGTTACAGGGATTCTTATCTTATCCTCCCTGAAAGAGTCTCCAGTTTCAGCAAAAGAAAAATAGCACAAAAGTATATGCCTCTGAATGATAATGTCATCCTGATATGTAGAGATCTGTACTGTCTCATGTTAAAGAAAATCATATATTTACTAATTTGTAAAAGAACATAAAATTAGTCATTGTTTAGATACACACAGAAAAAGCACATAAGTATAAATTTCAACTTTTACAAAGTAATGTAATAGATAATCCGTACTCAGATCACGAAAAAATAGTTTTACAAGCATCCTTTATGCATTTATGGTGCTCCCTTACAGACACCCTGATAGCTCAGCTGGTAAAGAATCTGCCTGCAATGCAGGAGACCTGGGTTCGATCCCTGGGTTGGGAAGATCCCCTGGAGAAGGGAAAGGCTACCCACTCTAGTATTCTGGCCTGGAAAATTCCATGGACTGTATAGTCTATGGGGTCACAAAGAGATGGATACGACTGAATGATTTTCACTTTCCCTTACAGAAACCAGACCCCAAGGATAGGCGCCATCTTGACTTCTGACAGTGTAGCTTACTTAGCCTGCTTCTGCACTTCATATAAAAGGAATTATGCAATATAAATATATTTGTTCGTGTCTTTTTTCACTCAGTGCTGATGGCTGTGAGTTTTATCTCTATTTGTTGTGTAGTTTTTTGTTTATTTTCATTTAGTATAGTTCACCATACAGTGAATACACAGAAATTTATTTATTCAGTCCCTTCTTGAAGGAAATGTGGGTAGTTTCCAATTGGAGTCCATTAGGTACCATCCTACCCTGAGCATTCTAATGCATGAGTTTTGAGCACTTTTATGCTTTATAGTGGAGGAAGTGCTAGATCTTAGGATATGCATATGTTCAAGTTTAGTAGATATTATATTTTCCAAAGTGGTTGTATTAATTCCTATGCTATTTTGAAGAAACCATTTTTTTTAATATTGTAGCCATAGTTTCCAAGATTATATCCCTATTTTAAAATGGGACTTAGGCAAATTCTCAAAGAAATTATGTAGGAAGATAGAAAACTATACAAGAAGTGCAAATGCTCTTCCTTCTTGTAGAATATATATCACATGGAGTGAGGGGGAACCCTGGCTATTGACCTTTCTCATTTATTTTGATTTCAAACTATGCCTTAGATCCTGCAGGGAGCCATCAGACCTGGTGGTTTTATGAGCATCTACCAAGGTTCCCATGGGTGTTTCACATGCCTTCAGATGCACACAGTCCATCTCTAAGCATCCTCAGAGGTGGTCCTGACCATCAGTCATGCATTTGAGGTGCTGGCTTTCTTTGAGGTGCTGAGTGGGCTTTTAATTTTCAACTCAAGAGGTGAGAGCAGTGGGAGCCCATTGACAGTCTTCCTGGGCTGGGACAGCTGTACTAGGAGGCACTGCCTCATTTCCAGAGACTCATCTCACACACACACTGGGAGAGCCAATGGCAGGAGAGCATCCCAGCCTGGTCCTTCTAAAGGGAAGAAGCCTGAAGAACATCCCCAAAAAACCCTGAATTCACCAGGGTCCTCACTTCCTTCTGAGAGTGTTCTGTCCTCACCAAATCCCTTCACTTTCCAAGCATTCACAGGATCTCCACATTGCTGCTTTAGCGAGTTTAAATTTATTCTCAATCAAGCATGAACAGAAGACTGATACTTCTTTCAATTTCAAATTTCATGTTGGCAAAGTTATTATTCAGTTCAGTCCAGTCACTCAGTCATGTCCGACTCATTGCAACTCCATGGACTGCAGCACACCAGACTTCCCTGTCCTTCACCAGCTCCTGGAGCTTGATCAAACTCATATCCATCGAGTCAGTGAAGCCATCCAACCATATCATCCTCTCTTGTCCCCTTCTCCTCCCGCCTTCAGTCTTTCCCAGCTTCAGGGTCTTTTCCAATGAGTCAGTACTTCCCATAAGGTGGCCAAAATTTTGGAGCTTCAGCTTCAGCATCAGTCCTTCTAATGAATATTCAGGACTGATTTCCTTTAGGATGGACTAGTTGGATCTCCTTGCAGTCCAAGGGACTCTCAAGAGTCTTCTCCAACACCACTGTTCAAAAGCATCAACTCTTCAGCACTCAGCTTTCTTTATAGTCCAACTCTCACATCCATACATGACCACTGGAAAAACCATAACTTTGACTAAATTGACCTTTTTCAGCAAAGTAACATCTCTGCTTTTTAACATGCTGTCTAGGTTGGTCATAGATTTTCTTCCAAGGAGCAAGCGTCTTTTAATTTCACAGCTACAGTCACCATCTGCAGTGATTTTGGAGCCCCCAATAAAGTCTCTCACTGTTTATACTGTTTCCCCATCTATCTGTCATGAAGTGATGGGACCGGATGCCATGATCTTTGTTTTTTGAATGTTGAATTTTAAGCCAACTTTTTCACTCTCCTCTTTCACTTTCATCAAGAGGCTCTTTAGTTCCTCTTCAATTTCTGCCATAAGTGTGATATCATCTCTGTATCTGAGGTTATTGATATTTCTCCTGAAAATCTTGATTCCGGCTTGTGCTTCAGTCAGCCCAGCATTTTGCATGATGTACTCTGCATATAAGTTAAATAAGCAGGGTAACAAAATACAGCCTTGCCATACTCCTTTCCCAATTTGGAACCAGTCCATTGTTCCATGTCTGGTTCTAACTATTGCTTCTTGACATGCAGATTTCTTAGGAGGCAAGTAAGGTGGTCTGGTGTTCCCATCTCTTGAAGAATTTTCTACATTTGTTGTGATCAAAGTCAAAGATTTTGGCATAATCAATAAAGCAGAAGTAGATGATTTTCTGGAACTCTCTTGCTGTTTCTATGATCCAATGGATGTTGGCAATTTGATCTCTGGTTCTTCTGCCTTTTCTAAATCCACCTTGAACATCTGGAAGTTCTCAGTTCACATCCAATGAAGCCTCACTTGGAGAATTTTGAGTATTACTTTGCATGAGATGAGTGCAATGGTGCATTAGTTTGACATTCTTTGGCATTGCCTTACTTTGGGATTGGAATGAAAACTAACCTATTCCAGTCCTGTGGCCACTGCTGAGTTTTCCAAATTTGCTGGTATATTGAGTGCAGCACTTTCACAGCATCATCTTTTAGGATTTGAAAGAGCTCAACTGGAATTCCATCACCTCCATTAGCTTTGTCTGTAGTGATGCTTCCTAATGCCCACTTAACTTCTCATCCCAGGATATCTGGCTCTAGGTGAGTGATCACACCATCTTGCTTATCTGGGTCATTAAGATCTTTTCTGTATAGTTTTTGTATAAAAATGTATTAACATTTTATATGAATGTATCAATGTTTTAGGAATAGGTGAACTAAAATGGGCTGGAATAAGCAAATTTAATTCAGATGACCATTATATCTACTACACTGGGCAAGAATCCCTTAGAAGAAATGGAGTAGACCTCATAGTCAACAAAAGAGTCTGAAATGCAGTACTAGGTTGCAATCTCAAAAATGACAGAATGATCTCTGCTCATTTCCAAGGAAACAATTCAATATCACAGTAATCCAAGTCTATGCCCCAACCACTAATGCCAAAGAAGCTGAAGTTGAATGGTTCTCTGAAGACTTACAAGGCCTTCTAGAACTAACACCAAAAAAAAAAAAAAAAAAAGTTCTTTCATCATAGGGGACTGGAATGCAAAATAGGAAGAGATACCTGGAGTATCAGGCGAATTTGGCCTTGGAGTACAAAATGGAGCAGAGCAAAGGCTGACAGAGTTTTGCCAAGAGAATGCACTGGTCATAGCAAACACACTCTTCCAGCAACACAAGAGAAGGCTCTACACATAGACATCACCAGGTGGTCAATACCGAAATCAGGTTGATTATATTCCTTGCTGCTGAAGATGGAGAAGCTCTATACAGTCAGCAAAAACAAGACTGGGAACTGACTGTGACTCAGATCATGAACTGCTTATTGCCAAATTCAGACTGAAATTGAAGAAAGTAGGGAAAACCACTGGACCAGGTATGATCTAAATACCTAAATTCAGGTATGACCTAAGTCAAATCCCTAATGATTATACAGTGGAAGTGACAAATAGATTTAAGGGATTAGACCTGATAGAGTGCCTGAAGTACTATGGATGGAGGTTCATGACATTGTAAAGGAGGCAGTGATCAACACCATCCCCAGGAAAAGGAAATGCAAAAAGGCAAAATGGTTGTCCGAGGAGGCCTTACAAATAGGTAAGAAAAGAAAAGAAGCTAAAGGCAAAGAAAAAGGAAAGATATGCCCATCCAAATGCAGAGTTCCAAAGAATAGCAAGGAGAGATAAGGAAGCCTTCCTCAGGGATCAGTGCAAGAAAATGGAGGAAAACAATAGAATGGGAAAGACTAGAGATTTCTTCAAGAAAATTAGACATACCAGGGGAACATTTCATGCAAAAATGGGCACAATAAAGGACAGAAGTGGTCTGGACCTAAAAGAAGCAAAAGATATTAAGAAGAGGTGGCAAGAATATGCAGAACTATACCAAAAAAAAAAAAAAAAGTTATTATTGAAAGTTTAGAGATTCAAGCAGTGATAAAGGGAATAATGAAGTGAGTTTGTTTTTTTTTTAAATAAACATTCAGAGCAATGAATCTTCCTAAAGTCCTCCCCAATATACCGAAAAACAACCTCCTCTTCTATTGAGGTGCGCATTGGCTCTGAGAGCATCCAAGTGGACTTCCCTTGTCTGATGGACCAGCACATTATCCTGCTGGAAAAATTTCTGCCTTGTTCTGGGAATCCTCTTCTCACCCCACTGCAGCCACTTCATTCTACTGCAGGCTGCCTGTTCTGGTCCTGGGGCATTCGGTCACTGATACTGGTTTGGAGTTGCATGACAAAGACAGGCCAAAGAGAACCCTCCCTAAGACTTTTGAGCTGAAAATTGGGGAAAAGAAGAAGGATTGGTTTGGAGAAAGGGATTTAAGTTGAAGTAATAAGCCTAGAAGTTCCACGTAGTACCTTTATTTGGATTCTATATGAAAGGTTTAAAAAGAATCCTGTATAAGAATCCTTACAAAAATTAAGGTTCTGGCAGGAAACACATGGCACAATCATATCAGGAATTGAGAAAGATTTCAGGAAAAGATGACCTATAAAACTATGGGCTGGATTAAAGGACATCAAATCATAGTGAAGCAGATCTAGGTAAATGGCATGGAGGAACCACCCCCATAAGGTCTGAAGCAGCAAGGAGGAAAAACTGTCAAAGACAGAGAGTTTTAAGCTATTGCAGTAGCTAGGGCTGTGGATGTAAAAGACCATCCAACAAAGGCTTTGACCTTTAGTAGAGAAATGCAGCAGCTGCTAACTCGTAGGCTCCTGAACAAAAATGGGAAATAAGTCCCTTAATGTCTCTCTTGTACTCTGTAATCCCTTGTGGTGACTCCAACTGGCCAAAAATATCTAAAAGTAAGAAGTGAGCCTAGTTTATACAGCCCATGGAGGTCAACCTTCCAACTCTCAGAACAAATGGGAAATAATCAGAATATTTGCTCCTATTGTTGTTGTTCGGTCATTAAGTCATGTCTGACTCTTTGCGACCCCATGGACCACAGAGTCCCACCAGATTCCTCTGTCCACAGGATTCTCCAGGCAAGAATACTGGAGTGGGTAGTCATGCCCTTTTCCATGGCATCTTCCCAACCCAGGGACTGAATTTGTACCTCCCACATTGGCGGGCAGATTCTTTACCACTGAGCCACCAGGGAAGCCCAATCAGAATATGGCCTCTTATAATTAACTCATTAATTATGCAAAAATAAGTGGAACAGTCATCTCTATGTATTTCAAATTGGGGTTTTCCTCACCTATTTTTCATTCAGTTCTTCTTAAAATGAAAGACTCCCACACTTTTCATAAACTCCGTTGCAACAAATTTAGAAAACAACCAGCTCTGGTGGAGTAAAAAATATTATTATTCTTAATGTCATTGTTATTACTGTGCTCAACTTCTCTGCTCAACATGGACAATATCAATTGTGATTTCACCCAATCAGAAAATCAGCTCATTTCAAGAGTGGGTTGATATCACTAATTACAATGACAGCAAGTGAACAGAGAATGAATGCAGCTTTGGGGATGGGTGAGGAGTATTTTGGGGAAAGAGAACCAAAGATAGCTTCCTGAAGATGGTGGTTGTTTTTGTTGTTTAGTTGCTAAGTCATGTCCAACTCTGCAACCCCCTGGACTGCAGCCTACCAGGCTTCCCTGTCCTTCACTGTTTCTCAGAGTTTGCTCAGATTCGTGTCCACTGAGCTGGTGATGCCATCCAACCATCTCATCCTTTGTCATCCCCTTCTCCTGACCTCAATATTTCCCAGCCTCAAGGTCTTTTGCAATGAGTCGGCTCTTTGCCTCAGGTGGCCAAAGTACTGGAGCTTCAGCATCAGTCCTTCCAATGAATATTCTGGGTTGATTTCCTATAAGATGGATCTCCTTGCTGTCCAAGGGATCCTCAAGAGTCTTCTCCAGCACCACAGTTCGAAAGCATCAATTGTTCAGCACTCAGCCTTCTTTGTGATGCAAGGAGGTAAAAGACTGGATTTAAATATGGCCTTTCACTTGCTACTCCTATCCCTTGGCAAAGTCAGTTTATCTCTGTTATGGCCAAGTGAGATAATTCACATACACTGCATAGTTTTGTGGGAAAACAGATGAACTTGGCTCTCAATATGTGACCAAAGGATATTGCTGAGGTGGTGACTATGTCTAGGTTGTGTAAGGTCTTGTGGGACAACATCAAGGGCGTATCCGTTTTCAACAGACATTTATTCTTCCTGCCAGGAGAGTGTTAATGCTCTTCCTGAAGATTTAGGACTCAGAAAAGTGTTGATCCCACAGGATAACTTGGCCAGAGAGTAGACACACTGATGAGAGAACTAGAAATCACTAAACCCACTCTAGGTGTTAGAAAGCAGACCAAGAAATTCTGCTTTTGATAATTAGGACTTTGAATTAAAAAGATGACTTTTTAACACAAACCAGGTGGTAGGGGGTGGGAACTAAGATATGTGGCTCAGAATGTAGGAAGGAGAGCATAGAGACTCTTTGCTCAGTCCCTTTAGAGAAAGGCTGTCTCCAGTGAGGAGAGTGAGGAAAACCAGAGACTGCTTACCATCACCTACCCTACATTCTTGTAATTTGTGGAATAAATGTTTTTTTCAGCAAATTGTTTGGTGTTACAACTATTCCCAACACTGTTTAGCTATTTTCATACAGTTCTGGACCTATGCCTGATTTAAGTTGTGAGTCTGGTACCCCAGGCATTCTTCTTAATAAAACATTCTGGGTAGATTTCAAGCTATATTATGCAAGCATAGGTTTATGCTACTGTCCTCTGCAAACTTTAATGTTCGTTTCTGCTCAACACCACTCATAATTTCAGCTTTCTTTCTGCTGGCTCTGTGAATAGGAGCCTTGGGATTTCTAGATGAGGAACACAATTTTATTATTAATAAAATCTCAATATCCTTGTCAGTCTCTGAGCCACTTGCTTATTTGTAGGGTGCATGACAGCTAATAACACAGTTCTGAGGTTGGGATCTATCCTGGTTTTTCAAACCCATTTAATCTTAAAGAATTACACATTAAGAGAAGCCTTGGATTTTTGTTATGTTTATCAGTCAACCTCTATTTGTCACGTGGGTGAATATATTGTACTTAACTTCTTTTGAGCTTTTTCCTCTAAGGTGTCTATGATATCACTGTGATATCAAAGATATAATGATATCTTTCCTGGGCCGGGAAGATCTTCTAGAGAAGGGATGGGCTACCCACTCCAGTTTTCTTGGGCTTCCCTTGTAGATCAGCTGATAAAGAATCTGCCTGCAATGCAGGAGACCTGGGTTTGATCCCTGGGTTGGGAAGATCCCCTGGAGAAGGAGAAGGCTGCCCATTCCAGTATTCTGGCCTGGAGAATTCCATAGGCTGTACGGTCCATGGGGTCACAAAGAGTCAGACACAACCGAGTAACTTTCAGTTTCACCTTTTCAGTTCAGTCGCTCTGTCGTGTTTGACTCTTTGCAACCCCATGAATCGCAGCACGCCAGGCTTCCCTGTCCATCACCAACTCCCGGAGTTTACACATTTTCAGATATCATAATATCATCAATTCTAGTCCCATCTCACTAGATTATGATAATTACGCTGGCAAATTCAAATATTCCAAGAGCACAAAAGTTACTACCTGGTAGTATTCTGACAATGGATTAAAAGATGAGTTTAGCCAAATATATAACAGTATCTTCACATGTGTGGTCATACCAACCACAAAGCAGTAACTCTCATGCATATTGCAACCTCTGCAACCAGGATGTGCATGTAACTGGGAGGAGGCAAAATGTTTAGGCAAACACCACACTGAATGTTGAATGCACTGTGAGGCAATACCCCTAAATCTATAAAGGAGATGGCTAAGTTGGTTTGTTATGTAGATTTGGAGGAAAATGCTTGGTTTTTCTTGGCTTTATTTCACTGTGCAGCAATAATTTTCTCAAGACTCATTCCTTTTGATAAATTCAAGTCCTCTTAAAATGATCTACCTCTGTCCATTGAATCATAGTCAGAACTGTTTTGCTTTCCAAGAACTGAAACAACTGAGAATTTCAAAGTCTCAGTTTCCTCATTTCTGATGTGAAAAGGATTTAATTAGGTATTTCAAGGTACCTTTAAGATCTTAGAAAAACCAGTGTTCTTGAAACACTGTGGAACAAACATTGAAGTAGGTGTACAGAGTATACATTATTTTACTTAATTTTCCTGAGAGCCATTTTAGAGGAATATTGAAACTGAGCAGGTTGCCACGGGGCCCTTCTGGGTACATGTCCTTTCTCTGAACCACTGCCCACCCCCCCCCAAACACACATGCACATTTTTTTATTTATAGGAAATAGGTTTCATTTTGCCTCCTTGACCTTCCCTCAGTTTCAAAGGATGGATTCAAACAGTTGCTAAGTCAGGCAAGGGGATCTGATCCCATCACTTCAAGGCAAATAGAAGGGGGAAGAGTAGAAGCAGTGATAAATTGTATTTTGGGGCTCCAAAATTACTTTGGACAGTAACTGCAACCATGAAATTAAATGATCCTTATGCCTTAGAAAGAAAGTTATGACAAACCTAGACAGCATATTAAGAAATAAAGACATCATTTTGCCAACAAAGATTTATAGAGTCAAAGCTATGGTTTTCCAGTAGTCATGTGCGTGATGTGAGAGTTGGACCAGAAAGAAGGCTTAGTGCTGAAGAATTGATGCTTTTGAACTGTGGTGTTGGAGAAGACTCTTGACAGTCTCCTGGACAGCAAGGAGATCATACCTAAAGGAAATCAACCCTGAGTATTCATTGGAAGGACTGATGCTAAGCTTAAGTTCCAATACTTTGGCCACTTGATGCAAAGAGCCGACTCATTGGAAAAAACCCTGATGATGGGAAAGACTAAGGACAGGAGGAGAAGTGGGTGGCAGAGGATGAGATGGTTGAATAGTATCACCAACTCAATGGACTTGAGTTTGAGCAAACTCTGGGAGACAGTGAAGAAGAGGGAAGCTTGGCATGCTGCAGTCCATGGGGTTACAAGGAGTTGGACAGGACTTAGAGACTAAACAACAATAATAAAACTCAGGGAAGGGAGAGGGTGCAGAAACAAGGGAGGAACAGTCAAGAAACAATGGTGCAGTTATGAGCAGAGTCCTGGTTCCTCTTCAAGGAATATACATAATAATACCTTTGAAACTTCTGCAGAAACTATGGTCCCCACCCAGATGGAGGATGGTGACTTCAGGCTGAGCACAAGATTCCTGGAACACACAGTGGAAGATACTGAAGACTCTGACCCTGTCCCCAAATGATTCTTCCTTTAAAAACTTTCATGATCAAACAAAACAAAACAAAACACAACAAAACTTTCATGGTCAACAGAATCTTTGGAGTTGGCTTTTGGACACAAGTTCATCTTTTCCTCAGGCTGCCAGCCTTCTGAATAAAGCAATCTTTCCCTTCCAACAAACACTTGTCTCTCAGATATTCATTTTCAAGTGGCAAATAGCTGAACCTGAGTTCAGTTACAATATTGTTATTATTCCAATTTTCTAGCCAAGAAACTGAACCACACACCTAATAGTGGGGTCAAATTTCAAATCTCTGTCTGCCTCACATTGCTGTTGTTATTCAGAGCGGCCAACATCCCAGAAGCCCATGATTTTGAAATTATACACCATTCATTAGGTCTTACATTTTTAATAGCTTCATTTTGTCAGGAGAGTGCCATAATTTCCTCAGTTCAGTCTTGCCACAACAAAGATTTAAAACAGTGGGCCAGTGTTACAGTTGGGTTACAGCTCGGAGCTTTATTTAGCAAATACCCGAAAGGCATGAGAGTGGGCCTACCCCAAAGGAGAGGCCTCAGCCCCTCCTGGGTCCCTTTGTATGCTTTTTTTTTTTTGAAACTGTATTTTAATTTAATAGTATTAATATTTTCATTTCAATGGGCCAGTTCTTGGAGCTACATTTTTTTGTATGCTTTTTGTCTCCTCTCCACCTCGTGGAGCCTGCCCTGTGCAGATTAGGGTTAGCACGCATCATCAATCAGGGAGACGGTGTATTTGTTTCACCCGAGCTTCTCACTTTGTGGATTTCTCCTTTGTTCCTTTTTCACAGGCTTTCCCCCTTTCTTTGTCTGTCATTTAACCACCACCACTTTGGATTCCTTTTTCTAGTCTACCTACCTAACAATTTATATTCACTATCTTAGAGCAAGAAGATGTCAACAGAAGTTCAATTAATGGTCAAGAAGAGAAAAAGAAATTTTATTTGAATCAAATTGAGGATTATAACCCAGAAAGCAGATTCTCTGAGAACTGTTCTGCCTGTTAGACGTCAAAGGGACAGTCATGTACATTTCTGAGACAAAGAATCATCCATCAAAATGACATATCGATAATTTTACATAAAGTTCACCAAAGATACACAGGCCAGGTAAGCACATACAAAGTGAAGAGCGAGTCACTTTGATCTCTTATAGGGTTGGGAAAGAAAGCTGTCCTTTGAAGAAGTTACATTGCTAGTGCTGCAGAGAAGAAGCCAGTGCTGACTCCATGTTGGAAACCGTTTCTCTGACTTGCTTTTATTTGATTTTGTTATTATAATCATACATAATAGCCTGCCTCAGAGGACCCTGCCCCTCTGCCTGACTGTAAACTAAAGTACCTTTGTTCAGCTCATAGAGAGATAATCTGACTCTGCCTACCTATGAATAGCTACAACAAAAAGAAGAGATGAACACACCCTTTCCAAAGGCTTACCATTCCTGGAGATGTTTTGCAAGACTGAGGACACTTTCATTTTATTTCCCCACTGCCTCTCCCTCTCTATTCTGCCTTTTGACTTCAGTTCCTCCTTGCTTCTCTCTTTCTGACTGTATAAAAGAACCTGACATCTGGTTCCTGACAGGATGGTTACCCTGAAACATTAGTTTGCCATCTTCTTGGTCACCTGGCTTTCAGAATAAAATCATATACCTTGCCTCAACACCTCATCTCTCGGATTCATTGGCTTGTCATGTGGTGAGCAGGATGAGCTTGGGCTCGGGAACACTAGTAGCATCAGAAGGAAGGGGAGAAAACAATTGTTATGGTCAAACAGGCACTCCCATCTTTTAGAAATTCTGGCCAATATGAAATGCCAATGTAAACTGCACACTAGTGTGAAAGAGAAAAGGTCCAAATGGACACAGAGAGAGAAGTTTATGTTTAAACTTTCTTGATGTGCCTTAAAATATAAATTTTATTTGATCAGCTTGGTTTATATTCCTTACTTTAGAGCAAGAAGGTATTAACCATGAACCAAGGAAATGGTTTACATTTCCCTAAGTATTTAAAAAAAATTTTTTTATTTTTAATCAGAAGATAATTGCTTTACTTGTTTACCTTTTATTACCATATAACACCTGATCACAGGGGATTTTTTAAATGTCAGGTAAATAATAAAATGCTGTTGTATAGTACAAATTGCAATTTTTAAAAAATGTCTGTAATGGTACATTTATAATAATTTCACAGTCTAAACAGTATTGTTATTTGTTTTTTACAATTGAACATCAGATAGGTTAAGGAACTTCCCTATGTTTGCAGAGTTTACAAGTGATGGAGCTGTAACTCAGTCTAGGCCCTTTGATTCTAATCTTGTGCTTTTTAAAACTCGTTGCTTAGATCATGTGAAATAAAAGAAAATAAATGTATTTGTCTCCACCTTCAGTTCCTAGCACAGAGCTCCTAAAACTCTTGTAGTTTCCTAAGTGATAAGAGCATTAGAAGTATCTTTGGACCTAGTGTTTGTTCTTTGACCCCAGAGTTCCTTCCTTGGTGATAGCCTTGTCTTTTGTTCTAATGAGGCAAGTTTTGATGGCCTTTAGGGCTGATCACCAAAAAGATGAAGCTGTAATTAGAAAGCTTGGAGTTTCAGCCCCACCCTCATCCTCCAAAGAGGGGAGAAAAGCTAGAAACTAAGTCAGTGATTGCTCATGCCTACATGATGCAGACTCCGTGATGAAGCATCCATAAAGCTCCCCAATGTGTGTGGTGTGACAAGCTTCCAGGCTGGTGAACACACCCACTGCTGGAGAGGATGGCACACTCCAATTCCAGGGGCTAGAGCTCCTGCGCCTGGGAATCTCCCAGACCTGGCCCTACGTATTTCTTCATCTGGTGGCTCACCTGTATCCTTTATCAAGTTCTTCATTTTATAGTGAACTGGTAAGTATAAAGCTTCCCTGAATTCTGTGACATCTTCTAGCAAAAAGTCAAATTTAAGAGTGAGAGGTCAATGGGAACTTCTGACTTGCAGCCAAGTCAGACTGACATTATGAGTAACCTGAGGGCCTACTCCTTGCACGCTGGCATTGGAAACAGGGGGTAGTCTCATGGGACTGAACTCTTAACCTGTGGAATCTGGTGCTCTCTCCAGGCGGACAGTGTCAGAACTGAGCTAGTTTATAGGACACCCAGCTGGGGTGACAGAGAATTGTTTAGTGTGGAGCCCTGCCCTGCCCCCACACCTGGTGTCAGAAGGGCTGTGAATGTGATAGTGAAACCATGTAACTCAGATTGAGACTCAAACCCAACCGAAACCTAGATTGAGACTTGAACCCGTGATCATTTGAAATCACAGAACTGGGCTCAGGGGCTTCCCAGGTTGTGCTAGTGGTAAAGAACCTGCCTGCTAATGCAGAAAATGCAAGAGAGACAGGTTCAGTCCCCGGGTCAGAAAGACCCCCTGGAGTAGGAAATGGCAACCCACTCTAGTATTCATGCCTGGAAAGTGCCATGGACAGCAGAGCCTGGTGGGCTACAGTCCATGGGGTCACAAAGAGTCAGACATAACTGAGCAACTGAACACACGCACACACACACACCCGGTCTCAAGACTTAATGAAGCTCAGGTTCTTGATGTCTCATTGCAAAAGGAATTCAGAAGGAAACAAAGTGATAGGTAAGAAGCGGATTTATTTGGAGAAAAAGCACAGCCTAAAGACAGAGTGTAAGCCGTCTCAGAAGGCAAGAGCAGCACCAGGGTGTGGGGTTGTCAGTTTCTATGGGGGTGGGTAACTTCACAGGCTAAAGACCAGGAGCTATTTTGGGGGAGGGGGAGATGTTCAAGAACTGGGCCACCTGTCACTTTGGGGGCTTTACGGTCGGCCTTGGAATTGTCATGGCACTGTGAGTGTGTCATTTACCTGCGGATGTGCTACGATGAGTGTGTGCTGAGGCTCAAGGTCTAGAGGAAGTTAACTCGTCCACCATCTTGGATCTATTTGGTTCTAATCTGTTTGCCATATCCTCGGGCTATGTCATTCTTTTAAAAGTTGTGCCCTGACCCATCTCTCCTATTTCCACAGCAACATTGCCTGGGAAATCTTATGGACAGAGGAGCCTGGTGGGCTACAATCCAAGGGGTCACAAAAGAGTTGGACGCAACTTAGCTCCTACAACAAAACAACAATAAGAATAAAGCAGAAACAGGGGAAAGGCAGTTTTCCTAGAAAGACTGCATAAGAGAACCATGCTCACACATGTCAACTGGATAATACTGTACAACTTAAAGGTTGCAAGTTATGTTTTGTTCTGGGACCTTCCTGAGGACTCAAGCCCAGGAGGTAGCCTCTCAGATAGCTCTGAGGAGCTGTCCCAATGAAGTAAGGGAGTAGTCAGAATACACAGGAGTTTTTGCTGGGGAAAAAAAATGTAGTTAAACATCAGAAGACTACTGTGAATCACAAGAAACAGACTGCCCAAGTTAGTAATCTTAGACTTTTCTATATATGGAAAGATGCAAGCGTGTGGACTCGTTGAACTCTTTCACTCGCTGCACATCTTCATCACCTGGGCCGATACCCTGTGTTTCCCATCCTGAACCTCCCTTAGGCTGCACCACCAAGAGTGGCTGCGGTGGCTGATGCTTCATGGCTGGCAACATCTGTTGCTTGCTGAAATGGTAGGCAACATTTTTTTCTTCACTCAAGTGTTCAACTCTCTTCAGATCCAAAGTCATTAATTTGGGGAATAAAGCATGCATACCAGAAAGAATATTGATTTTTATAGAATTGATCTTGAGCTTAAAACAACCTGTGTCATCCTGCCCTATCACTGGGAGGATAATGTAACTTCCAATTTTTCCTCACCTGCCAGAGAATTCAAATGGTACCTACTTTGCAGGGGTTTTGTGAGGGACTGGCCTCCCTTATCACACTGCAGATGTCCTCTGGGACCTTGACTTCCACATGGTGTGGGCATCGAACTGAGAAGTGGAGCAGGACTCCTTATCCCCAACTCTGTCCTTTCTCTAGGCCAAGAGATGCTCTTCCTCCTCCGATGCTCCCTCCAAAGTGTTGCCTCAACCCTCCCCTGCAGGACTAGAGCACTAGATCCTCCAATGGTGCTGTTTTAAGCCACTGAGCTTGTGACAACTTGTTATGCAGCAGCAGCTAGTTAACAAGCCTGGGGAAACTGCCCCAAAAGCACTGACTTGCATATTCATTATTATTTTTTTCTGTTATGTCCTATAAATAATTTTTGTGATGTATATCTACCTAAAAAAACATTTTCTGTATAATAATTGGAGTGACTTCTGGCTTCCTAAAAGATATGTGCCTTATAACATATAAAATCAATCTTTCTCCCTTTTTTTTTTAAATCAATCTTTCTAAGGCATTTAGAAGACCATAGTAACACATTTCTGATTGCAATCATTCTGTGAGATACTAAATTTCCTGCGACTACAGTCAGAGTCCGATTATTTTTGGAACCCCCCAACACACAACATAGTGCTTCCTATATGACATATTCTTACAAATACGGTTTATTAAATCAATGAGAAAAGTCTATGTTTGTTTATTTTATCTATACCAACAAAAATTCAGAGGCTCTATTAACCAACATGATCTTGTCTCTATATTTTACAGTACCTGGATAATTACAACATCACTGAGAGCTCACCATGATTCCTTGAGACTAAACATTTCTGCACTGATATTGACTGGGTCTTTCCCCCAGTTATTTCAAAGAATTATACTTTAATGGTCACCAGTGTAAAATAACTGTTGCCAAGCCTATACTGAATAACTCCTAGCTTTCTTATTGTGTGAATCTTTATTAAACCACAATCATGGTTTCCTGAATTCACAAGAATCCCCTATCCTATCAGTGTGGCTACTGAATGAGGCAGGAAATCCTGTCTGGAGGCACCAGAAGAATTGAGGGGACAGCGCCTCCACTCACAGCATGCATACTCTCTCACCCTGGCTGGGAAAATGGCCTGGATGCCACCTGTTCTAGAAAATACCTCTCTTGATGTCCATTGCTTCTGCAAACACCAAGCGTAGTCTGTAAGTGAAAAAAAAAAAAAAAGACCTGATTTCTCCTAAGAAATTCATTCAGTTCCCCTTTTATGCTTCCTTTCATGTAATATTCCATAGAGATGAGGAAGTTGTGGTTAAACACTGAATTGACAGGAAACATAATGAATTCTTACTTATCACACATTGGAAGTCCACATGAGCAGCCCTCTTGTGCACAAGTGATGTTGGAGTCACTGGTTTGAGACCAGAGATTTGTAAAACCCATGGAGAGCAGAGATTTGTAAAACCCAGGCAGTTGCATTTAAAAAAAAAAAGAAAGAGAAGATTAAAAAAGGGTATGTAGATCTGACAAACCTCCAAGAGGAGAAAATGAATGTTAATGCAGGCAAAAACCCATGGACTTAAAGGAAAGAGGAAAGACATCTACCGAATAGGAGGGATAGCAAGAATACAGCATGAAGTCTCCCTCCACTTTGCCTGTCAAGTTCACTGTCTCCGAGGAGGAGATTGGATCGCTGAGAAGGAAGAAAAAACACTCAGGCTTTCCTCAAAGGGTGGAAAGCAAACCACTGTGGGCACAGATGCTTGTATATAGTACAGGGATAATACTGAATGTGAAACAAAACACTAATCATGTTTCCATGGATATTGTTGCTTAGAATGAGGCTGTGTTTTCAAGCAACTGCATTAAAAAAGAAGAAGAAGATAAAAAAAGGATATGTAGATCTGACAAATCTCCAAGAGGAGGAAATGAATGTTAATGCAGGCAAAAACCATAAAGCTAGGCTAACTCTACCATCTCCCCTTCCTCTAGTCTTCCAGGGGAACCAGCGTCTATCTTCTGTGTAATTGTAGCACTTTATACAAGTCTCTTATAGCATAAACTTAAAGTACCATGGAAAATTTACTGACACATTTCTCCTCTCTCCACCGTTAAGTGACTGGAATACTGAAGATATTAATATATCAGATATTCAGTAAATATCTGTTGAATAGATGAATGTATATGTGAATGGATAATTAAATGTAGTCTATCCCTGTGGATCAAATGTGTTCAAGCATCTATGGGGAAAGTGCAGTTAAAAGTAGTAACACAGGAAAATCTGACAACACTGCCACACATGACCTGGGCTGTTCCTGTGGATTGCTTCACTCTGATGACATTGGCTCTTTGTGTACCCCAGAGACATCTACCCTGGTGACATCCAGCCAGAAGGACCTCAATACCATCCAGACCATCTATGGTGAGCACAAAGAAAAACGCCTGCAAAGTGATTGTTGTTTATATATGCATTTCAAATAAATAGCTATCCACTGTGTTTTCCTAAGAGCCTTCAGGCAAAGGGTTTTTTATCAACATAATATACCAGTTTAACCTTACTTCAGAACCTTTATTTATTTCTTAGGTATCTTCCCAAACTCCCATTCAGCCACAAGAACCACTAGTACCACAAGTCTGGGATAGCAAGTTAACACTTGATGCTGTAACCAAAATTCTTGGAGAATTCTCCTTCTTTAAAAACAGATATAGGGTCTTCCCTGGTGGCTCAATGGTAAAGAAGCCACCCCGCAGTGCAGGAGACGTGGGTTTGATTCCTGATCCAGGAAGATCCCACACACCGTGGAGCAGCTAAGCCCATGCACCACACTATTGAGCCTGTGCTCTAGAGCCCGTGTGGCCCAGGGCCCCTGCTTTGCAGCAAGAGAAGCCCCCTTAAAGAGAAGATCAAGCACCACAGTAGGAGAGGACCCCCCACTCACTGCAACCAGAGAAGAGCCCATAGCACGGCCAAAAATAAACAAATAAAATTATTTAAAAAATAAAAATAGGTATAAAGAAGTCAACACTAATACTGACATATTTTTAAGTTGTTCTGACATTTCATTAAATGTTTTTTATGTCTCTCTAGTAATACAGTTTTTATATTTAATTTTCATAATAGTGCATTTACCTTAAATGATCTATTCTTCAAAAAATTTTTTATCACAGATATGCCAGTAAATCCTTAAAAAAAAAATGCATGAAGTAAAAGATACAATAAGAGCTTCACTCAAGTACTACCACACATACATATATTAATATGTAGAGTTAGGCAGACAGGGTTTACCTCATTAAAGACCACAGGCTTGTTAGTAACAGAGCCAGAAATGATTTTCCAATTCCTTTCACTACTCCCCTGTCTAGGATGATAAACATGTTAGTGAGTTAGAGTAAATAGGTTGTTCTGAAGAGCTGCTTAAGTCAGATCTCTACACTGTGCTGAGGGCAACGTAACCTGCAGCCCAGACAAGGAGGACATCATTTACGTGTCCCCGCCTGACCTGGAGAGGACGGCCATCCATCTGGTGATGTCCATGTGTAGAGTCTTCTCTTGTGTTGTTGGAAGAAGGTGTTTGCTATGACCAGTGCATTCTCTTGGCAAAACTCTATTAGCCTTTGCCCTGCTTCATTCCGTACTCCAAGGCCAAATTTGCCTGTTACTCCTGGTGTTTCTTGACTTCCCACTTTTGCATTCCAGTCCCCTATATTGAAAAGGACATCTTTTTTGGGTGTCAGTTCTAAAAGGTTTTGTAGGTCTTCATAGAACTGTTCAACTTCAGCTTCTTCAGCATTTCTGGTTGGGGCATAGGCTTGGATTACCCTGATATTGAATGGTTTGCCTTGGAAATGAACAGAGATCATTCTGTCTTTTTTGAGATTGCATCCAAGTACTGCATTTCAGACTCTTTTGTTGACCATGATGGCTACTCCATTTCTTCTAAGGGATTCCTGCCCACAGTAGTAGATATAATGGTCATCTGAGTTAAATTCACTCATTCCAGTCCATCTTAGTTCGCTAATTTCTGGAATGTCGACATTCACTCTTGCCATCTCCTGTTTGACCACTTCCAATTTGCCTTGATTCATGGACCTAACATTCCAGGTTCCTATGTAATATGGCTCTTTACAGCATCAGACCTTGCTTCCATCACCAGTCACATCCTGGGTGTTGTTTTTGCTTTGGCTCCATCCCTTCATTCTTTCTGGAGTTATTTCTCCACTGATCTCCAGTAACATATTGGGCACCTACTGACCTGGGAAGTTCATCTTTCAGTGTCCTATCATTTTGCCTTTTCATACTGTTCATGGGGTTCTCAAGGCAAGAATACTGAAGTGGTTTGCCATTCCCTTCTCCAGTGGACCACATTCTGTCAGACCTCTTCGCCATGACTAGTCCATCTTGGGTGGCCCCACAGGGCATGGCTTAGTTTCACTGAGTTAGACAAGGCTGTGGTCCATGTGATCAGATTGGCTAGTTGTCTGTGATTGTGGTTTCAGTCTGTCTGCCCTCTGATGCCCCCTCTGAGCACCTACCGTCTTACTTGGGTTTCTCTTACCCTGGACATGGGGTATCTCTTCACAGCTGCTGCAGCAAAGTGCAGCCCCTGCTTCTTATTTTGGACATGAGGTAGCTCCTCTTGGCCCCCGAGAAACCTGTATGTAGGTCAGGAAACAACAGTTAGAACTGGACATGGAACAACAGACTGGTTCCAAATAGGAAAAGGAGTACGGAGTATGTCAAGGCTGTATATTGTCACCCTTCTTATTTAACTTATATGCAGAGGACATCATGAGAAACACTGGGCTGGAAGAAGCACAAGCTGGAATCAAGATTGCCAGGAGAAATATCAATAACCTCAGATATGCAGATCACACCACCCTTATGGCAGAATGTGAAGAAGAACTAAAGAGCCTCTTGATGAAAGTGAAAGGGGAGAGTGAAAAAGTTGGCTTAAAGCTCAACATTCAGAAAACGAAGATCATGGCATCTGGTCCCATTACTTCATGGCAAATGTATGGGGAAACAGTGGAAACAGTGGCTGACTTCATTTTCTTGGGCTCCAAAATCACTGCAGATGGTGATTGCAGCCATGAAATTAAAAGATGCTTACTCCTAGGAAGGAAAGTTATGACCAACCTAGACAGCATATTAAAAAGCAGAGACATTACTTTGCCAACAAAGGTCCGTCCAGTCAAGGCTATGGTTTTTCCAGTGGTCATGTATGGATGTGAGAGTTGGACTATAAAGAAAGCTGAGTGCCGAAGAACTGATGCTTTAGAACTGTGGTGTTGGAGAAGACTCTTGAGAGTCCCTTGGACTGCAAGAAGATCCACCCAGTCCATCCTAAAGGATATCAGTCCTGGGTGTTCATTGGAAGGACTGATGTTGAAGCTGAAACTCCAATACTCTGGCCAACTGATGCAAAGAGCTGACTCATTTGAAAAGACCCTGATGATGGGAAAGATTGAAGGCAGGAGGAGAAGGGGATGACAGAGGATGAGGTGGTTGGATGGCATCACCGACTCAATGGATGTAAGTTTGGGTAAACTCCAGGAGTTGGTGATGGACAGGGAGGCCTGGCGTGCTGCAATTCATGGGGTCGGAAAGAGTTGGACACGACTGAGTGACTGAACTGAAATGAAGATGTCATTAGCAGCGCCCTGGCGGGCACTGCAGTGGCCCAGGCTGCCCCTGGGTGGGGGAGAGCTTGAGGCTGTGGGGGATGATGGGGACCATCTGTCAGAGCTGCACATCTGGTGGTGGGTACGGGATTGGGCATCAGGAGGGTCTGCTCCAGAGACTGACAAGGAGGGTGCTTTCCACACATCAGCCTTTGTAGGATCCTCTGTTATTTCCTAAGGCTGGCTGGCTATGGGGCTTCCAATCGAGGGTCTGCTCCAGAGACTGACAAGGAGGGTTCTTTCCATGTGTCAGCCTTTGTAGGATCCTCTTTCATTTCCCAAGCCTGGCTGGCTATGGGGCTTCCGTTCCATTTCTGTAGTTTTGGGGACACATGTTTCAACCCACGTGGAAGTCTCTGCTGTGCTGTTACTCCAGTTTCCACGACTGTGAAATGAACACAACCAAACTCCCAGCTGAAAGGTCATAATAAAGAAGACTTTAGTCTGAGCAGCTGTGATCTCTTACTAGCTTTAGACATCTCTAGCCTCCTGGGGTAAACCTCCCCTCAACTTCTCATTCACGTCCATGTAGGACTTTTGTGAAATGAGATGTAAGGCAGGTAAAGGACTTATGTTGGTAGTGGTTACTTTTGTGAACATTAGGCTTGTGTTCCAAACATAAGAACATCTGTAAGTCAGATTGAGGGCAGTTAGATAGAATCTGTTATCTTTTTTTAACACACACACAGATGTCTTCCACAAAATAATTGATCTAAATTTCATTCCTGACTTCTAGACAGTGCTATCAAACGGAGTTGAGATTGCTTACAGAGTTGTTAAAAGAGATATATTTTTTTAAAGGTGAAGCTTCTGACTTTTTTTCTGTCAATATTTTTATGAGTTAGATTTTTCATTAGTTTTTTAATTGAAAATTAAGGGGGTACAGGATACCTTTTAAGCCATGGATTTCCCTTGAAAGCTAACAGTTTCACCTACCAAGTCTGTGACTCTGGGATGGCGATTAAAATTCATGGAGACTGTTTCTCAAAAATTTTAGTTACGTATTAAATGACTGCAATCATAACTTTCCTTACCTACTAATTGTGATACTAGAATGAGGATACTTTGCTCTCAGTGCAAACTAAAAATGTATTTTAAATACATTTCACGTTATTGGGGATATTCAATTATATATAGTATATATATAAGTTAACTTGGTCTGGGTCAGTATATATGAATATATTGATATAAATATTGATTATGTTAATAATATATAAAATGAAAACTTGGCTGGGTCAGTATCTATATATCTATATGTATAGCTAGATAAAGATCTCTATATCAGTATATAGACATAGATACAGACATAGATATAGATACTGACTCATTTAAAATTTATACATGTATTTATAATTTATTATATGTATTCCATTTCTTGCAAATGTGACCTGAGTCAATATATATCTTTATATATAAATATGGAGACTTGTCTTGAGTAAGTATATGTATTTAGATATTTTTATCTATTTGTGTAAAAAAACAAACAATAAAAATATAGAGAGAATGAGAGAGGAAAAGAGAGTGAGAGAGAGTGAAACCAATTCAGGACATGTTTACAAGAAATATTAATAAAACACATACCTAGATGAACACTTGGCCTAGGTCAGTGGGTCAGTATATACAGACATATGTGTCAATATCTCTAATTCTATATTTATCTATGTCAAGTTTCCACATCTATAGGAATATCTATATACTACCATATCTATTAATATACCAACTCAGGCCACACGGGAAGTGATGTATATACATATACACATATATGTGGAAATTTGGCCTGGGTCAGTATACATATCTATATCTATAGATCTGTATGCAAATTTCTCTATATAGATATAGAGGTCACATTTATAAGAAATGGAACACAAATACTTGTTCTTTGGTGCTCTGAGCGAGTCCATAAATATGCATCACATCTTAAGGGAGTCACTATAGAAGGACTCCCCCATCCACTGCCCACATGATAGATGAGCTACAGTGAAATGATGGACTAAATGCTTGGATTTTGCCGTATCCAGTCATTCTAATGACCACCTCTGACTTTGTGTTCATTATAATAATGTTAAGCTCTTTAAAAGCATTCGGGAGTTTGGCTTTTACATGTACAAAATATAAAGACACTTTAACATGAATGATTTAAATAGTAAAGAATTTTGGAAAATATTGGCTTAAATTAAGACATGGAAGCAACCTAGATGCCCATCAGCAGACAAATGGATAAGGAAGCTATGGTACATATACACCATGGACTATTACTCAGCCATTAAAAAGAATTCTTTTGAATCAGTTCTAATGAGATGGATGAAACTGGAGCCCATTATACAGAGTGAAGTAAGCCAGAAAGATAAAGACCAATACAGTATACTAACGCATATATATGGAATTTAGAAAGATGCTAACGATAACCCTATATGCAAAACAGAAAAAGAGACACAGATGTACAAAACAGACTTTTGGACTCTGTGGGAGAAGGTGAGGGTGGGATGTTTTGAGAGAACAGCATCAAAACACGTATACTATCAAGGGTGAAACAGATCACCAGCCCAGGTTGGATGCATGAGACAAGTGCTCAGGGCTGGTGCACTGGGAAGACCCAGAGGGATGAGGTGGGGCGGGAGGTGGGAGGGGGGATCAGAATGGGGAATACATGTAAATCCATGGCTAATTCATGTCAATGTATGACAAAAACCACTACAATATTGTAAAGTAATTAGCCTCCAACTAATAAAAATAAATGGAAAAAAATTATTTATCTTGAAAATCAGGATTTATATAGATGAAGTTTTTGTAAGGTGGTAATGTGTATTTGTGCAGGGATAATCTGTCTCCAAGAATTAAGATAAATTACTATTCTGGGGTAACTAAATGAACAAATACTGAATGTTTCGCCAAGACCCAGCTGAGTCAAGAGCTGAGCTGCCTTCCAATCAGATGTAAAGTGTGTGTACATTACCTGCCCACATCTGCAAGACCACGTCTGCGACCCACACTCCCCATGCAGCTGGAGAAGTAAGCCGGTCACACTAGCGATAAATGCTTCACTCACGTGCACCTCACTTTGCATAAAGCCCTCCGTCGATTTCTTAGGAAGTGAACATCTGGGGGAAACCCTGGCTACTGTCTTCTAGCATGCATGCTCCGTTGTGTCCGACTCTTTGCGACCCCATGGACTACAGCCCACCAGGATCCTCTGTCATGTAATTTTCCAGGCAAGAATACTGGAGTGGGTTGTTATTTCCTACCCCAGGGGATCTTCCCAACCCAGGGATGGAACCCACATCTCTTGCATTTGCAGGCGGATTCTTTATGACTGAGCCTAATCTGTCTTCCAGAATCCCAGGCAAGTTGCTTTCATAGCCAATTTTTAAACTGACAGACTGTAAATTCTTACTCTTTAAGGGAGATCAGATGCTGCCCAGTTACCCCAAGGACATCCACAGTTCCTTTGGCTTCCTTGGAAGGGTGAGGTAAATCAATGCTGCCGTCCAAGAGAAGGAAATTGGAAAGATGTACTTCTTTGTTGACAATGAGTATTGGAGGTAAAGACAGACCCTTGGAGATCTTAGCACATCAGATCCCTCCTTAGTGGAGGGAAAGTTGCCTTTTAAAATCACTCTCAAATTGGGATGAAGCTGTATCCTCTTCTGTGAATGGACGCAGCCAAGCTGAGTGTCATTTTGTCCCCCGGCTGTTGTCATCATGCCACACCTGTCCTTGGAAGGCAAGGGACTTTCAGGATTAAGTTCCAGAGAATTTTTAAAGGGTTGGAGCCTGAGATAAAATTTGAATCAGATTTTTTTAAGAACCAATGCCTCTTTAGGTATGGTCTAGGCTGTCTCAGTCTCCTATAATCCTGTTAAACCAGGACACTTTCCAGTTAAAATTCCCTATTATTTTATACCAATGATGAACCCACCCACAGTTGCTTTAACCAGTCATTGGATTTCAGTACAGTGGACATAAAGTTAGCACCTACCTCTCAGATTTGTTGAGAAGATGAAATGAATTAAGTGTTCAAAGCATTTAGAACAGTGATTGGCACCTGGAAAGTTCTTTGTGAAGGCTAAGTGTTATTTGTTATTATATTAATCACACATTCTGATATTTTTAATCTATTTTTTACCAGTTCATGGATACAGATTATCCCAAAGAGATAACTCAAGATAATTCATATCCCTGGGATTGGCAAAAAAGTTCATACTGTTTTCTCCATTTTTTACTGTAGAAATAATATATGTGCTATTACTTAGATATGAAAGTAAATTGCATTCATGAAAACTTGTATTTTTTTAAGAGTTTATGTGGAAAGTCATTATTGGTCTAATATGATCATTATCTTTCATTTTATTTCCAAGATTTTTCTACTGCCTTCATGGAAAAGAGAAGTACAAACCTGATCCTAAAACTAAGCAAGTTTTGGTCTTCCTGAATACTAACAGCTGGTTCAACTGCAGAAATAACTGATTGATATCTCAGTTGATTGATTGATTCTCACAAAGGAGATGGAAAAACTATTTCTATGTCACCCAAGGAAGGTGTGTTTTCTGAGAAACCAGATATTTCAGTATTTTATTTGAATCTCTAGGTAATAACAAGGCACGGACATATAAACACAACCTTGTTTTACCTCAGTCTGGACATATTCCACGTTGTCTAGATTGTACTGGTTTGTGAACTTATACAACTTAGTTTTAATTGAGTGCTAAGCATGTCAAGGTCATAGTTCATCTTTAGGTTTTCATAGAGAAAAACTCTTTATCAATATTCTATGATAGTTCAGTAATTACATTTCTCATAGTAACTACATTCTCAAATATTATATCTCTGTGGTCGCTTCAGTCATGTCCAGCTCCTTGCAACCCCATGGACTGTAGCCCACCAGGCTCCTCTTCCATGGGATTCTCCAGGCAAGAATACTGGAGTGGGTTACCGTACCCTCCTCCAAGGGATCTTTCTGACACAGGGATTGAACCCACATCTCCTGCATCTCCTATGTTACAGGAGGATTCTTTACTGCTAAGCTACCGGGAAGCCTAAGAACCAAATAGGTGCTCAATAAAACATTTTACTAAATGTATGCAGAATTGATGCTGGATGCCAGCAAACCTGGGAAGTCAATAACAAAGTTTGAGGTCAGTTTGACCAACTATGAAAGGATTCCTTTCTCTGTCCTTCCTGCCAAGATACTAGAAAATTACAGACACAGCAGCAAACCCAGAAATGCTTAGAAGCTGAGAGAAAATTTCTGAGTGGTCCCTCATGGGAGGATCCACTGATGAGAATGAGAAACAAGAGCTGCTGGGGGCAGCCTTCATCACCAAGCACCACATTCCAAGCTGCTTCAATTCCATCCCGGTCCCTAAAGCGGCAAAGAGAATGAGCCGGGACCCAGGTCTAACTCATCTGAAGAGGCCGGGGAAACTACAGTTCATGGAAACATGAAATCACAGGAGAAATATGTACTTGGAATGCATATGTATGACAAAAAAGACTTTCATCTAGAATATGTAAAAGGGCCCTACCAACTGTTAATAAAATGACAAATAATCCACTTAAAAACATACAGAGGTCTTAACTTAGATTTTTTTTGCAAATAAAAGACATATACATGATCAATAATCACATGAAAAATGTACTTATCATCAGTTATCATGAAAAAAAAATTCTCATAAGGTGCTATACAAGTGAAAGTCGTTCAGTCATGCCTGACTCTTTGTGACCCCATGGACTGTAGCCCGCCAGGCTCCTCTGTCCATGGGATTTTTCAGGCCAGAATATTGGAGTGGGAAGCCATTCCCTTCTCCAGAGGATATTCCTAACCCAGGTCTGCCACATTGCAGACGGATTCTTTACTGTCTGAGCCACCAAGGAGGCCAAGAACACTGGAGTGGGTAGCCAGCTGTTACCTCTTCTCTAGGCTGTAGCTCCTTGGTCCATGGGATTCTCCAAGGCAAGAATACTGGAGTGGGTTGCCATGCCCTCCTCCAGGATAAAGCCACTAAAACAACTAATATTAGTAAGACTGACAACACCAAATGTTGATGAAAAGCCAAAATATCTACAACTCTCATACAACATAGAAATTGCTCACAAAGTTAATTTACTGAACCTATGATCTTTTGCACATATTTTCCCAAGCTCAATGAGCACATAATATGCAAAAAGCTCTTTCAAGTAGGTCCATGGCATTTTTATTCATGATAGCCCAAGTCTGAGTCATACAATAGAATATTATATAAAAATGAAAATGAATGACCCACTGCTACTCCTGGCACACTTCCTTTTACTGCACTTTGCAGATCCTGTGGTTATTTTATTTTATTTTTTTTACAAATAGAACATTTGTTACAATCCTGAATCAAACAAGTCTATTTTCCAACAGAATTTGCTTACTTTGTGCTGCTATGTAACATTTTGGTAACTCTCAAAATATTTCAGACTTTCAAGGTATTATTATATGTGTTATGGTGATCTGTGATCTTTGATGTTACTATTGTAATTGTTTGGGGGCACCATGAACCATACCTGTATAAGATGGCAAACTTCATTGATAAATGTTGTGCGTGTTCTGACTGCTCCAATAACCAGCTGTTTCCCACCTCCCCCTCTACTCAGGCCTCTCTATTTCCTGAGAACAACAATATTGAAACTAGGCCAGTTAATAATCCTACAATGTTCAATCCTAAGCGTTCAACTTGCATGGCCCTCACTTCAAATAAAAAGCTAGAAATGATTCAGCTTAGTGAGGAAAGCACATCAAAAGCTGACTTAGATCAAAAGGTAGGCTTTTTGTACCAAACAGCCAAGCCGTGAATGCAAAAGAAAAGCTCTTGAAGGAAAATAAAAGTGCTACTCCATGAACACACAAATGACAAGAAAGCAAAGCAGCTTTATTCTACTATCACCATATAGCACGTGGGGAAAATACGGTCACTTTCCTGTTAATTCTGAGAGTAACAGAAGGATGCCTACTATCACTGATATTTATTCAACATAGTCCTAGAACTCTGTCCAAAAATTAAGACAAGAAAAACAGTGATGGATATAAAGATTAAAACGGAAGAGTCCAAATTACCATTATTTTCAGATAATTAGATCATTTGCATAGAAAAACCCAAAAGAACCAAAACTCTTTAGACAGAAATTTCAACATTTTCAAATATAATATAAACATATCAAAATTATTTATATTCCTATATACTCACAATAAAAAAGTAGGTAAAATATAGAAAGTAAAATACTAATGGTTACAGTAAAATCTACAATCTACATAAATAATCTAGAAAAAACAGACCTTAACCTTTTAAATAAAATTTTAAGAGTTGTTAGCCCAAACACCATATTCATGAATGAATGACTTGATACTCTAAAGATAATCCTTTTCCAAAATTAACTTATAAATGTAACGAAACTTCGGTTAAATCCAAACAGTATTATTTGGAAAACAAAAACTGATTTTGAAGCTTTTGTGAAGGAATAAATACAAACAAAGAGCTATGAATTTTAACAAAGCATAGAGTTGTACCATTAAGACAGCTCACAAAACCATTATAAAACTAACATAGCAGCAGAGATAGGAGCTTATGGAGCCAAATATGAGTCAAGAAACATATCCTTGATGTGATAGAGGAGGCATCACAATTTAGAAGGAAAACAAAGAGTAGTAAATAATGGTTGGAGAAGACTGGTATACTATATGGAGAAGATGAAGGTGGATTCTCTCTCCCATTCAGTGTTCTGGATTAATGCTCTTTACCATGTATTGGCTTGGCCAAAAAGTTCCTTCTGGTTTTTGTAAGATTTACAAAAAACCCAAACACTTTTTGGGCAACTAATATTTCCAGCTCTCCACCTGCTGGCCACAAGGAAGGATGATATTGATATTTCCTAGTCTACTTGCCGGAGAAGGCAATGGCACCCCACTCCAGTACTCTTGCCTGGAAAATTCCATGGACGGAGGAGCCTGGGAGGCTGCAGTCCATGGGGTCGCTAAGAGTCAGACACGACTGAGCGACTTCACTTTCACTTTTCCCTTTCATGCATTGGAGAAGGAAATGGCAACCCACTCCAATGTTCTTGCCTGGAGAATCCCAGGGGCGGTGGAGCCTGGTGGGCTGCCGTCTATGGGGTCGCATAGTTGGATATGACTGAAGTGACTTAGCAGCAGCAGCAGCAGGCTACTTGCAGTAGGTGGAGCCACATCACTAGCTCAGACAATGAACTGTGAGTGGTGGTGACATGTGGCTCTTCTGGGCTGGAACATTTAATTGCCTGCACAAAACCCTTCGGGTCTCTTTTTCCATCCAACAAAGGAAATGATGGAACTCAAAACTATGGCTCCTCTGGAAATCTGGGAAACGGGATTATTGCCACAAGCAGAGTCCCTCTGTCCAACCATGATGGTTGCATAGCATGAGCAAGAAATAAACCTTTGTTGCTTTAAGAGACATTAAAGGATTCCAGTCTTACAATCACAGAATAATTTAACCTATCCTCTTTGGTATAAACCATGTATAAAATCAAACTTCGAATGGATTTAGGAATCTCAGTTTTCTTGCAGGTTCTCCTGAACCTCGTTCCTGTTGATGGTAAGTAGTCATCAAGTATTCAACTGTTACTTAGCAGACTTAAAAATTTTCCTTTTACTAGCAAATTGTGCAAACTGTCCAAAGCAAATTGTGACATGTGTGACAACCAGTGTGTCCATAGATGACCCTGTCGGTGGCCTTCTAAAGTTGCTCCCCACAACATCACATTAAGATGTTCCTCTGTTAATGGAGGACAACACTCTGTGCTCAGGGAGTCTGTGGAGTTTCCCATTCTCTATGCTCACCTTCAGAAATTACACTTTACTGAGCCTTGGTGAGTCTCCATGCTCAGTCTGCCAATCAACCCACCTTGTCCAAACCTTCACTAAAGGAGATAACGGCCACCTGTGTTCACATTTGTTTCAGACTATTGACCTGATAGCTCAGCCGGTAAAGAATCCACCCGCAACGTAGGAGACCCCTGGTTCAATCCCTGGGGCAGAAGATCCCCTGGAGAAGGGGTAGGCCACACACTCCAGTATTCTTGGGCTTCCCTTGTGGCTTGGCTGGTAAAGAATCCACCTGCAATGCGGGGACCTGGGTTCGATCCCTGGATTGGGAAGATCCCCTGGAGAAGGGAAAGGCTACCCACTCCGGTATTCTGGCCTGGAGAATTGCATGGACAGTTTAGTCCATGGGATCACAAAGAGTTGGACATGACTGAGCAGGTTTCACTTTCACTTTTCACTGACATGATCAAGCAGCTCAGTGCCCAGATGGACTCTGCGTGCCCTCTAGTGGTTTTATACGCACATGACCACCGCTGGCTTGGCTAAGGGGGACAGGTCTGTCTTCCTTGACTTTATTAGACCTTGTTTGCTACTCTACAGGGCTTCCTTGATGGCTCAGGCTGTAAAGAATCCACCTGCAACGAGAGACACCCAGGTTCAATCCCTGGGTTTGGTAAGATCACCTGGGTAAGAGAGCGGCTACCCACTCCAGTGTTCTTGTCTGGAGAAGTCCATGGACAGAGGAACCTGACGAGCAACAGTCCCATGGGGTCCCAAAGAGGCAGACAGGACTGAGCAACTCACACACACACACTACACCACATAGCCTTGAAGCATTCTATACTTTACCCTCGGGACACACTATAGTCCTGGAAACTTCTTCTGTATTTAATAATGACAATTCATCTTTAGCATTAAAACATAGAAAAAATATCTGGGATGGAGACATATCAAAATGTTAACAGTGGTCACCTCCTGAGGAGGGAAGTTGAACGAGTGAGGGGCTTGGGCAATTCACATTTGCATTTCATACTTCTGAGTGTGTTTTATGTTGTTTGTTTGCTTGTTTAAACAAGTGAGCACAAATTCCTGTATTACTTTTAAGTGAATGACTTTTAAAATAAGTCTTTGGAATAGCCCTTTATGGTTTATAGTCTGCTTTTGGTCTGTTACCTCCTTAGAACCATGGCTATCCTGCGAAGTACTTTCCTATTTAGTTGTCAGAGAACTCTTATTGTGCACCATGTGCAGGCACTTGCCATGCAAATCTATGTTTAATCTTCACAGTGTTCCTACCATGTAGGTGTTATTGCCACCATTTTACATAGGAGGAAATCAAGGCTTAGGGATGTGGAAATCAAGGCTTAGGGATGTGAAATGAGTTGTTCAAGGTTCACAGCTATAAGTGTCCAGAGACATGAAACAGAAGCACAGAGATGAAGCAACCTGTCAAGTTCAAGCAAATGGAAGAAAGGGATCAAACCTGGGTCTTCAGACTTCCCCTCCAAATCACAAGATAAATTGGCTGCCTGTGGGGCCCTGAGGCTTCACTTAAGCTTCCTCTGAAGTTCTGTCCTCACGTGCTAGGCAACCACGCTGGCATAATTTAGAGGAAAGAAGGATCAAAATATTCCTATAGGGACCTTAGTGTACGTTTAAATTAAAGAAGCTAAGATGAAAGGTGGCCTTAGGCTATGACTTTATTGAGCTTTACTGGAAACAGTTTGAAACCAAACTGTTATGAAACCAAAACAGAATTTCCAAATCCACTTACATTACAAGCCTGCTAGCTATGTGACCTTGGGTAATTCACTTAACCTCTATGATCTTCAATTTCTATATTCCTTTAAAAACCCAAATAAATAGATTCACATGAAAGTGATCTTGCAAAAGGAGCTGCTATAGCCCCTGATTTAGAATGGGTGTTCAGTAAGTACTCACATGATATATTCTTGGCCCTGGAAGTCAAAACGGAGACCAAGGTGGGTGCAGGTCATCCTGGGGTCATAAGGCACGATCTCCTAAAGGACTTTAAAATCACACGCAGACCCACAGGCTCTCAGCTACCATCCTCTGTGCAATCACCCTCCCCACACTAACCAGCCACTCCCGTCTCTTCCTGCTGAGATTTGCTGCCTGTGGTGAGCATGGTGACAGCCCCAGAGACATCCACACCTGAATCCCTGGACACCTGTGAATATGCGCATCTATACAGCAAACGAGATTTTACACGTGTGATAAAGGTTAAAGGCTTCGAGCTGGGGAGAGTATCAATGGTTATCCGTGTGGGCCCAGTCTAATTACAGTGAGTCTCCTACATACATACGTTCAAGTTGCGAGCTCTCAAGAAAACAAACATAGGTTCACGTGTTCAATCACGTAAGTTAGTTCACGTGTGTGGTGCACATTTTCACACGCAGACACCCGCTACACGTGGCTGTGATTTCGTGCACTTTACTGCACCATAGTGAGGAGAATACAGATTATGTCGTCTTTATTTCAAGCCTAGGATGTCTGGAGGCGAGCCTCGCAGCAGCAGTGGTGCAGCTGGTCCTACTGTCCTCAAGGTACTGTAAGAGTCCAAAAACGTTTATGTGTTTGTTGTTTTTTATGTACTATTTGTGTGAAAAGTGTTACAAGCCTAGTACAGTACCATGTAGCTGGTTGGGTGAGTTGGGGACCTCGGCTAACTCTTGTGGACTTAGGAACAAAATGGACTTGGGAATGCACTCTCGGAACAGAGCGCGTCCACACGCAGGGACCTTGCTGCTGCAGCGAGCTTCTCCCAGCTGCCGCCAGGGAAAGACGTTAAGGACAGAAGGGTAAGAGAGGGCGTGAAGGGTTTGAAGACGGAGGAAGTGGCGTCCAGGCTGCCCTGGGAAGCTGAAAGCAGCGAGGAAGCTGATGCCCCGGGGAGCCCCCGGCAGGAGACAGAGCCGCGCTGACAGCTGGATTTTAGCCCGGGAGACCCGTGTCAGACTCCAGACAACCAGACTCCAGGCACAACCGTCAGAGAACGCACTCTCATCTTAAGCTGTGGGCTGGCGGTGGTCGGTTCCAGCGGCTGCAGGAGGCTCACACGTGGCTGGAGGCGAGGAGCGGGTCCCCAGCGGGCGTGCACGTCCTTCTGAGGCGTTAAATGGGGAGATCCCCGGGCCAAGGCTGGGGGATCAGGACCGAATGGAGCCCTAAAGAGAGAGAGGTTCATTCAGGGGCGGCCTAGACTCCAGGGGCCCGAGTCTTCGTGGGGAAGAGATGGGGGAAGGCAGCTGGTTTGCCCTGTCTCTTTCCATCAGGAAGCGTCTGCAGACAGAGGGGAAGGTGTCAAGGCAGGGACAGGAAGAGGGGGGAGAAGGTGGAAAGAGAACAGACTCTAGGGTGGAAACAAGAGAGATCCGTGGACACGACGAAGGGCGGTTATCAGGAGTCTGGGATGAGTGAGATCAGCTTGCTTTGGGGTTTTTTTTTTGCACAGAAGTTTAAGTAACTTCCCTGTGGTAAGAAGTCATGTCTCTTGATGTAGCAAGATGGGATGTGAGGTCAGACTGCAGAGAGTGGAGAAGATGTGGAAATCACATAGCTCAGGAGAAACACAAACCCAGACACCCGATCACAGAGCGGAACCCCTTGAGAGGGGAAGAGAATTTGGGCAAATGCAGTCAGCAGGGATTCCTCTGGCGGCAGAGCGGTGAAGACTGTGCTCCCAGGGCAGGCGGTTACAGTGGATCCCTGGTCCGGGAGCTGAGACCCCACATGCCACACGGTGCGGCCGAAAACCAGAACCTTCAGTCAGCAGTTTCCTCCCTCCAGAAAGAGCCGCTTGGAACGCAAATGCCTGTCTCCCGTCAAGGCCTGTCCTCAGGAAAGTGAAAGTCGCTCAGTCGTGTCCCACTCTTTGCGACCCCATGGACATACAATCCCTGGGATTCTCCAGGCCAGAATACTGGAGTGGGTAGCCTTTCCCTTCTCCAGGGGATCTTCCCAATCCAGGGACTGAACCCAGGTCTCCCACATAGCAGGCAGATTCTTTAACCAGCTGAGCCACAGGGGAAGTTCAACATGGGTCTCTGTCAAATGGTTTTGTGCAGTTATTGAGTATCATCGGATCATTTTTTTCTCCATCTTGTCTTATCCTCAACGCACTCAAGTTGGGAGGGGATGTGTAGTGGTGGCAGAGTCAGCGAGGTAAATGGGAATGTTTGCAATTAAAGCACAAGACAGAGACTGGACCCTAGTTGCCCACTGTAACCGCCCTCTCGTGAGCCTGGGCCGTCTCCGCTCTCAGCCGGGCTTTAGTGGCCTCAGCTGCCTGCTGCGCTCACTGCCCCAGCTTCTGTTTAGTCACCCTCACCTCCTGCAGGCTCAAGCTCTAACCTGGCTCTCACCTGCCATCCTCGAAACAACAGCTCTTCCTTCATGCAGACACCTGGTATTCTCCCCTGCGGATCCCCCAGCGCACATCTGCCACGTGAACGGTCGTCCTGGAGATGAGGGCTGTGATGGCCCAGGCTCCCTTAACCTCGTATCTCCACCACCCATCCTCACACAGAGCGATCTCTCCTCCGCGTGTAGGAGGGCCTGTGGCCACCCAGCGTCAGGGCCTGTGGCCACAGCTCTCCTCCCGCCCTTTCCACGCGCTCCTCCCCACCCCGGCTGTCCTGGGCACTGTGACCCGCTCAGCCCAGATCATCTCTAGGCCCTGCCACCAACAAAGGCTGCTTGTGGCTGACCTTTTCGATATTCGGCTCCTGTCCTTCCCCCATCCGGTTCCAGCCTACCTTGTCAACCTGCTTCTCCTTATAAATTCTATCCTTCCAACCCCACAACCTTGTTAGTCTCCAGCTGTAATCCAAGGTTTCTGTGATGTTGTGGTTTATAAGAAATACTTTTTAATATTTGATCATTTGGAGCTGGAGAAGGCAACGGCAACCCACTCCAGTACTCTTGCCTGGAAAATCCCATGGACGGAGGAACCTGGTAGGCTGCAGTCCATGGGGTCGCTAAGAGTCAGACACGACTGAGCAACTTCACTTTCACTTTCCACCCCCACTACACACAGACACACACACTGAAACTGCATCTCAGAATGCTAAAGACTCTCTGGTCTCTGCCTTTGCTCTTTGTTTCTTCTAATCCCACCCTCGTTCACCTCAACGTCGAGGCCAAAATGCAGTCCATTGTTTGAAACTTACTTCACCCTCTGTGAAGGCTCTGCTGGTCTCTTCAAGTGGGTTTCATTGCTCTTTCTCTTGAGCCCTTAACGTGTGAATGTTCATGTTCTCTATCCTCTTGGACAAAGGGGTTCTTAACTCATTCTCAGAGTCACTTGGGATGCTCCCTAAAATTATATATGCCTCTGCTCCGCCCCCTAGATTCAGATTCAGGGTCTGGAGCAGAGCCCATTGGTGGTGGTTGTTCAGACACTAAGTCATGTCCGACTCTTTGCAACCCCACGGACTGCAGCACGCCAGGCTTCCCCATCCTTCACCATCACCTGGAGCTTGCTCAAACTCATGTCCATAGAGTCAGTGATGCCATCTAACCTCTGTTGTTCCTTTCTCCTCCTGCCCTCAATCTTTCCTAGCATCTAGGTGTTTTCCAATGTCACCTCTTTGAATCAGGTGGCCAAAGTTTCAGAGCTTCAGCTTCAGCATCAGTCCTTCTGATGAATATTCAGGGTTGATTTCCTTTAGGATTGACTGGTTTGATCTCCTTGCAGTCCAAGGAACTCTCAAGAGTCTTCTCCAACACCACAGTTTGAAAGCATTGTTTCTTTGTCGCTCAGCCTTCTTTATGGTCTCACATTAGTACATGACTACTGGGAAAGCCATAGCTTTAACTATATGGACCTTTGTCGGCAAAGTGATGTTTGCCGGACTGCTGCTTTTTACTACGCTGGGTTTGTTATAGTTTTCCTTACAAGGAACAAACGTCTTTTAATGTTGTGACCAGGAAGAATCAAACCTATGCCCTCTGCAGTGGAAGCATGGAGTCCTAACTGCTGGAGCACTAGGGAAGTCCTCCACTTATTTGTGTTTTTAATACAGACTCTGATATAGACCTGAGACTGAGAACTATTGTCTTATTTTGAATTTTTCCTCACCGGGAGAACAAAGGGGAGATTACCAGGAAAGATAAATGGAAAGGAAAGTTTGAATCAGATTTCTGAACCTCAGTTTTGTTACCTTTAAAAGGAGGATAATAACCCCTTCTTCCTTGGTTTATTATGAAGCTTAAGGGAGGCAATATGTAGTAAACATATAAGACTGAGTCCTACAGAGTGAAGACACTTAATACACACATCCCACTCACTTAATAGTAAAGGCTGCCAGCTTCATGCAGTGTTTAATAAAGCTGGTATCTGTGATCTTTAACTTAACTGCTTATACCCTATGTGAAGGATTTGTAAGTTACACCCTGACTGCCCTGAGCTCTGGATGCTGAAGAAAGCTGTATGGAAATTACTTCATCACTCAGTGGCTTAATGTTGAAGTACTTTTCTTTCTGGAAACGTGGAGCTTTTCACCACTGTTGACTCAGTTAACAGAACGAGCACAAGAAGAAGCATTACTTCATCCCATTCACATGCAGAGAAGAGTGCACAGGAGGGTTTCCATGCGACTTTCACATGCACTGTCTCATCCAATCTTCCTGAAGCCGTGCAAGGGAGACGTTGGTGTCCCAGTTACCTAGATGTGGAAGTTGAGGCCCCGAAGAACTTAAGACAATTTGCTAAAAGTTACATAAGTAGAAGTGGCAGAACTGCAAATCGAACCCAGTTAGTATTAGTATGATTTCATGTCTGACGCTCTTTACCTTCACCGCAAACGATCCCGACAACGATCTGATCATTTGGTCAGAGGGTGGAGACATCCATGCTGATCATCACAGTTCAAAACTGCGTGATGCAGGGAACAAGTTTGCCTGTTCACAAATGATTCAAAGACCCATCCACTTCACTGGGTGAACTGCACTCAGCGTGTACTCTTGCCTCTACCAGCTCACATTTGCGTTGGCAAAGTTCTACTCAACTTTGAAGACTCAGGCCTCCCTGAGCACGTTCAGGTAGCTTTCCCTGACACCTATGTCACCCAGCTAGCCAGACATATTCTTCTCCTTTTTTCTTTTCTTTAAAGCTCAAGGGAAAACAAGCTGTATCTATGCAATCAGTTTCTTCTTGGATCTAGAAAGCAGAACAGCTATAAAACGTCAACTTAATACCTCTGCAGTGGAGTGGCATGTTGGATGGTGAGATGAAGTTGCTGCCTCCAGGGGGTGGCAGGATGTAGACAGGATGGCCCTTGCTGCCTTCCACTGTCTCTGTCCAAAACTAAATTCCCACCATCTCCTTTACTTGCTCTAACAAACCTTCATTTAAAAAAATGTCAGCTTTTTTTTTTTTTTCTAGTAATAAATTGCCTTAAAAGGCAAATGGTTCCCAAGTTCACACTCAAGTGGAAATGACTGATAACTGGTCTTTGCCCAGAAGCAGATTTTCAGAGAAGGGAGGGCCTGAGAGAACTCTGTGTCCTAGGCACCAGCAGAAGGGAGGCGCAGACACCATGGAGGTGTGTGTCAGTCAAATGTAGAGAAAGGATTCAGAAAGCAGAAGCCAGAGACTCTGACAACAAGCGTGACCTTCTCCACCACTGTACTGGGGCTGGACCTGTCATCTGGGATCCAAGTCCAAAGTTCTGTTTCTTTTTTTTCCCTTATATGTATATATTTTTTCATTTTTTTTATTGAAGGATAATTGCTTTACAGAATTTTGTTGTTTTCTGTCAAACCTCAACATGAATCAGCCATAGGTATACAACACAACATTTATAGAAACACTAGAGAACCGAGTTCACCAAAGTTTGGGATTCATGTGTTAATCATTTCCCATTATGTTCAGGAGAAAGTATATTGACAAACCTTGTAAACAAGACAAACAAATCAAAATAACTCAACATAGGGTGTTCTCATTTAGGCAGAAAAGGTTTTTCCACTAAAGACCTAACACATAGAAAGCCACATCATGACTAAGCTGTGTGCCCAGGGAGTGTTAACATGGAGAACAGCTTGAACCACTTGGAAAAAGTTAGAACATGGGGACAAGGATCGGATCTCACATCTCTGCTCATCCACATTCTGCTTTCCTCTGAGGACAAGCTCAAATTCTACCTCCCTCAGGAAGCTTTCCCTGATTCTACCCACCCTGCACTTTCTGCCAGACTCCCACAGTATTTCACTTGAACCACTTTAACTTAGCTCCAATAACCTAGTCTCAGCACAGCATTTGGCACACAGGAGGTGTCAGGAAATACTTCTTGAATGAATGTAAGAATCTACATCATAAACATTCATCTGCTTTCTAGATAGGTTCAAACCCAAGCCTTGTTTCTTCGGCTTGTTTTAAAAGCTGTTAAAAGACTTCAGGAGGGAACTGAAGCACTTACCAAAGCCCCTCAAATAGAGATATTATTGACATATTAACATGTGCTATACATGTAGACATATACATTTATGTGCAAGAACAGCCTGCCTTTACAGAATACAGTTGACCCTTGACCAACATAGATTTAAACTATAGGCCCACTCACACTTGGATTGTTTCCTTCTTTATCTCTCATTTTATTTACTGGAATATAATTGTTTTCCCACGGTGTGTTAGTTTCTGCTGCACAATGAAATGAATCAGCTGTATGTACACACATATCCGCTCCTCTGGGAGCCCCCTCCCACCCCACACGCCCATCCCCACCCCTCTAGGTCATCAGAGCACTGAGCTGAGCTCCTGAGCCAGACATCAGGCGCCCACCAGGCATCTGTTTGATACATGGGAGTGTATGTATGTCGATCCTAGTCTCCCAGTTCATCCCACTGTATTTTCTCAATAATAAATACTAGAGCATGACAGGCTTGAGCATTGGTTGAATCTGCCAACACGGAAATGAAGATACAGAGGAACTGAGTATACAGAGGGCTCAGTATAAATTACGTGCAAATTTTCGGTTGTATAGAAGGTCAGCACCCCAACCCACCCCCTTGGTAAGGGTCAACTGTATACATGTATGTGCTTAGTTACTCAGTCATATCCGATTCTTTGCAACCCCATGGACTGTAACCCACCAGGCTCCTCTGTCCACGGGATCCTCCAGGTAAGAATACTGGAGTGGGTTGCCATGCCCTCCTCCAGAGGATCTTCCCAATCAAGGGATCGAACCCAGGCCTCCCGCATTGCAGGCAGATTCTTTACCATCTGAGCCACCAGGGAAGCCCAAGAATCCTGGAGTGGGTAGCCTAACCCTTTGCCAGCGGATCTTCCTGACCCAGGAATCAAACCAGGGTCTCCTACATTGCAGGTGGATTCTTTACCAGCTGAGCTACCAGAGAAGCCCCAACTGTGTGTATAAACATGTGTGAATGAATCTATTCAGAGCCCCTGTATGGTAGCAGTGGACATGCACATGCAGTCAGAATAAGTGGGACCGAGGGCCATGGTTTGAAAAGCAGGCCCAAGGGCCCCTGCCCACCACAGCTGCTACACAGCCACATTGTCTGGGAGTCCTCTCTGTGTCTTTTCCTTTGGGCGTACACGAGGCATCCTGTGCCCCTTCTTGCTGTCTTCTCCATCCATACAAGCCCGGGTCTCCCAGCTGCTGCAGGCCTGGACCTACAGCTCCATCACGGGCCAGCCAGGTGCTAGAGTGGGAGACTGAAAAATAAGTCCTGATGAATCAGTCGTAGCTGCCAGTTCAGCCTCTCCCTACGATTGAATCCTGGCTCCTCCTCAAGGTTAGCACGTGAGTTATATTAGCCATCTCACATCTCTGGATTTGATTTTTATCTGCAAAATGCAGATAATAGTAGCATCCACCCTCCAAGGCCTTGTGAGCACGGGCCAAGGTCATATACATATAGCACGTAAGTCTGGAACATAAAAAATATTTAGCAAACGATCGTTATTATCATTACCATCAGTATTGTTTTCTGTGTCTTTCCAAAGAAAATCCAGCTGGTGGACTGGGGTTTTCTATTGCATTGATGTCAAAACCACATCTTCCAGAAACTACTCTAGGACCCCCTGATGCATCCAACTTGGTCACAGCACCCACAAGCACACAGGCTTCTGACCTACCACAATGGAGGGTAAGTGCAGAGTTTCTCCATTCAGACTCCTTAGTCCCGAGACACCTACCACTAGTTAAACAATATTCTACTGTTTAAGTCAACACAGCCTCATTTTCTGACGTATCCAGAAATGCTGTTTATTAACTTCAGAATTAGTCTCCTATTCCTTTTCCTTGACAATTTTGTAAAAGTAAATATGTAAAAGCCCCAGAAGGAGAGTAGCAAATTGTACTTTTCTCCACTGAAAGGCTCCCCCATTTGAGGGTACTCGATCACATTATAACATTGCAGAACTGTCAAGAGTGTAATTAGTCTGCGTTTCTTCACTTTCCTGATGGGGCAATCGTTTAAGACACGGCTTTATAAGGGACCAAATGAAGTGGTGAGTGACATGTGATGCTGTGATCTTTGGGGTACCCGTCAGGGGAAGGGGCAGAAGGCGGGCTGGGAGAGGCAGTCTTTGAAGACAAGGCCATGTTCAGCCTGAAGATGCTCCCACTTCTGCTCCTCCTCCACGTGCAGCTTTCCAGGGCCTTCCCAGTGTCTTCTGCATCCCCAGAAGAGAAAAATAGAAACATTGTTCAGGTACCTCAACTATCATTTAGGTGGGTGGATGACTTGCTGGTGATGAGAAAATTCTTTGGGTTATCGTCTCTTTTTAGTTGAAACAGCCTGAAGGAATTACGTGAATGATTTGCTTGAGGCTGAACATCTTGTTTCAATGATTAGGAGAGTTCCAAACGGGGCTCTCTGAAAGCCGGGCGTGCAAACATGCTGGACTCTTCAAACACTCGGAAAGCATGCCCGCCAAGCTGCTCCAGCTGGGAAAACCTTTTAGAAGGAATGGTTTTAATTACAAAATGATTTTCTTTCTCACTTACCTAAGATTTCCTTTCTAGAATGTCTGCAGTGCAGTTACTACATCACTGGTGCTTTCTATATGGACTTGTCTTTGCAGCCAAATATCTCAGGTGTACAAGAGAGTGTGAGGATGGGAAACTATGAGAAACTAGAAATCAGTTCATCATGCAGTCATATTTCCTAAAATCAGACTATGGGGCTGTTTATAAACTCTTGGAAGCATTGTAAAAAGCAAGACTGATAGCTTTTTTCCCATTGTTTAGCAGTATGAAAGTCAGGCCAAGGCTTTAAAGAAACACAAAGGAATGTTGTCAGAAATTTGTCATGCACAATTTTCTTAGCATTACAGTTTCAGAAAAGTATTTTTTTCTTGTTGATTCTTTTTGTTTGATTTTAAAAAAAATATTTCTTACCATGATACAGTCACCCATGGCATGATAGCCAGAAGTGATTAAGTACTTATTCCGCACAGGGTGCCCCGCTCAGCATTTCTCAAATATTGTCTCGTTTCATCCTACAGCAACCCTGTGAGGACAAATTATTAATTCCACTTTAGAGATAAAAGTGAATTTTAAATCATCTAAGTGATGTGTCCAGGACACAGTTAATCCGTGGCAGAGCTAAGTTTTGAACCCAAAGCTATCTATCTGATCTCCAAGCCTGTGTGAGCACAAAATTGCTGTGTCCTGCGTCACTTGCAAAGTGCCATTTCAGGATGCTTAAGGTGAAAGAAAGAAGCCTCATAATTGGCTCATTAACAACTTTCAGAACCGTTACTTGTTAATGAGTTTCTGGCCCCTCTTGAAGAGTTACTGTGGCGCATAAGAGGCTAATGAGAGTGATGCCACTATTACTCCAAAACATGTTTGGTGTTCTTCTCAAGTTCTTCCCAGTTCTCATCTGGGAAGCAACATGGTGAATTGGGACCTGATTATCATCTTGACAAGTTCCTTATTTTTTTGCATCTTCATGTCGGTGTGAATGATTAACCCTCCTCTACAACAGTGAAAAGAGGATTAAGAAAGAGAATCTGCATGCTGCAACTAATACTTCAAGAAGTCAATAAATGTTTATGCTGTTTTGTTTTGTTTTGCTTTTTAATAAAAATAAGAAGGCAGTCTCCTAACTGTATACCAGCATTTTGCTTGAGATGTCGATCTTACCCCTAATGAAATACCTACTTTTATGAATAATATTAATTGTAGCACTGAAGGGATGAACTATTCTTTCCAGTAGGCACTTTTCTGTCAAAGTCAACCAACAAATTTGTGCTTTTATCTTTGTGGCGATCAGGTTATTAGCCCTGGTTTGACCTCTGCACTAACTTAAAAAGGAATGCAAAACCCCAGAGAACTGAAGGTAATTTCACAGCAAATCCCTTATATGTCTGTCTTTTTCCAGAATTACCTAGAGAAGTTCTACCAATTGCCAAGGTACAAATATAAGTCTGAAAGGAAGAGCAAAACTAATGTGATTGTTGAGACACTTAAAAGAATGCAGCGATTCTTCGGGCTGAATGAGACAGGGAAGCCAGATGAGGAAACCTTGGAGATGATGAGAAAGCCTCGCTGTGGAGTGCCCGACTCAGGGGGCTTTATGAGAACCCCAGGAAACCCCAAGTGGGAAAAAAATCAGCTGACCTACAGGTGACATTTCTCGAGTTTCAGAGTTTATTCACGGGGCCAGTGTTCACTGAACTCTTGCTGGGTTAGGCACTGATACGGAACTTGGAATCCACTAGAGACAAACAAATGTCCTTGTTCTTACACAGTTTAGATTCTAGTGAATGAGTGAGAGGATAAAGTGGTGAAGATCCCATGGGTTCTTGTCAATCCTGCCACTTTTGGTCTCCTTTCTCTAACAGTCTAAAGAGGTCTGTGGCAAAGTTAGGCTGCCTCTCTAAGAACTCATGTCGGTGGTTCATGGTTTAGTCACTAGGCTGTGTCTGACTCTTTATGACCCCGTGGACTGTAGCCCGCCAGGTTCCCCTGTCCACGGGACTTCCCAGGCAAGAATACTGGAGTGGGGTACCATTTCCTTCTCCAGGGAATCTTCCCCATCCAGGGATCAAATCTGAGCCCCCAGCATTTACAGGCAGTCTCCTGCATTGCATGCAAGTGAATTCTTTACCACTGAGCCACCAGGGACCCCCCAAAAGACTTAATCATTGCTGGAGAGAATCTAGCCTCACCTTTCATCCATTTTGATGATATTAACTAATAATGATACCCAATATTTATTGAAGACTACTATATGCCAAGAAGTGAACTAAATGCTTTATATATATTTGCTCTCACAAAAACCTTATGAGAGGTGTACTATTTTACCATCCTCCTTTTATGAATAAGGAAGCTGAGTTTAAAGACATGTAGTAACCTGTCCAGAACCGAGGTCTGTCTTCAACCCTAAGTCCTTCACCCCTTCTTACACACTGTTCGGTGGTAGCATGTCACACATGCAACAAACTCCAAGCTAGAGCAATTTAATGTACCAAGGGGCTGCTGTTCCGAACAATAATGAGCCTTCTCATTTTGAAGGATTGTGAACTATACCCCAAACTTGACAAGGACGGATATAGAAGCACTTATTGAGGAAGCCTTTAAAGTCTGGAGTGACGTGTCACCCCTGACCTTCAACAGGACCTTGGACAAAGAAGCGGACATCCAGATTTCTTTTGCCCAAAAAGGTGGGCTCAAGGAAGCCAGGCGCGATTGTGCTTTCCCTGGCTAACCTGAAACTTGGCAAATACCTAATACAAATTGTTTTATTTCAGATCATGGGGACAATTCCCCATTTGATGGACCCAATGGAATTCTTGCCCATGCCTTTCAGCCAGGCCCGGGTATTGGAGGAGATGTTCATTTTGACGCAGAAGAAACATGGACCAAAACCCGTGAAAGTAAGTTAACCAAGGGACCACATGTAGCTTCTAACTGAGCTTTTTCACATTAGAATTTGCCCTCCTACACACACACACACACACACACACACACACACACACATTATCTTTATTACCTCAAGATACTAAGGTAATTTCGGTTTAGAAAAAATCTTAAAAGCTAAATCCTGACCTTGTTTCCTAAGGCAGGAATCAGAAAACACAAATCATGGCTAAGTCCTTCCTGTTCCTATTTGTATACATGGAGTTTTATTGGAACAGGGCCACATACTCTTCCTTTTATGTATCATCTACGACCACTTTCATGCCACAATCTCAGAGTTTAGCAGTTGTCACAGAGACCTCATGGCTCACAAAATCTGAAATATTTACTATCTGGGCTCTCATAGAAAAAGTCTGCTTACCACTGACTTACTATTTAGGGCAAATCTTTATTTTAATATTGCGAAATTTTATGATGTTTGAAAAGATTTCTACTTTTGGAAATTCAGAAATATTTAGGTTTATTTAGAACACTGTCCTACCTAGGAAAGAGCAGCCATCTACATATTCTTGTTTATCTAGTTATTTCATCTTCATAGAACTATTTTTTCAAAGATATGTTCCCATATTGCAAACTACCCCTTTCAGGAGAAGACTCAGGGTAAGAATAAGATCACCTGAAGGAAAGAACTGAGTATAAGAAGAGGTATATTCAGACCATATGGTACTTTAAAAGGTTATAGGGTAACGAAAGGCCATGGAACACTTTTTTGAAAATAATAAGAAAGGAACATTTATCTTCACTTGGGACCTGTTCCTCCCACCATTTCCTCTAACATCAATGATCTAAGTATTTATTCTACCTAAATCCCTGTGCTTGGAGCTGTGTGTTCACAAAGATAATAAACTCTCCCCATGACTTCAGATTCTTGTTGCCCTCCCCACCAGTTCAGATGGTCATTACCGCTCACCTGATCCGAGTCCCACCTGGACTGTTCACTTCTAGTCTCTGTCCCTCTAATTCTCCCCAACACTGCAAGAAGTTTTGTTCTTAGAAAGCCCATGTCTACATTTGGAAAGCCCAGTATTTACATTTTCTAGGCCAGTTATGTCCACTTGACACTGAAAGCTCTTGGGGATCATCCAACATCATCTTTCATGGCTTGTCTTCGCATTTCACACAGAGCAGCCACACTGCAATTCACTGTTCCCAGATGACAGCGTCTGCTCTCCACCCATCCTGCACGGGGTCACATTGCTTCCTCTTCCCGAAATGCCCTTGCCCACGCCCAAAGCCCCACCTTTCAAAGTCTCCCTTTTTCCATACTATGTCAACCAGTATGGAAACACCCCATTTTGTCTTCTTCTGAGAATCCTAGTAGCCTTTGTTTTGTCTTCTCTGACTTTCCTCCTCATTATTCTGTGCATTCAAGTTGTTTGCATGTGTCTCCCTGTCTAGTCTATGCAGATAATAAAAATCCCCCCAAGCTCCTTGCCCAGTACTTCAGGCACTCAAAGATGTTTTTTTTTTAAGCATTCATGAATGTAAGGTGGAAGAATGTGATGATCAAGAGCATGAGTCTTGGAGCATGGGTAGAATATTCAAGGCTAATTATCATCAGGAAGTGTTGAACACTGTGGTAAGGGCACAGGTCTTGCTATCATAACCAGGTTCAACCCCAGCTCTACCACTTATTAGTTGCAAGACGAATAACAAGGTTCCAAAATCTCTGGGCTTCAGTTCCTTTCTTGTAGAAGTATTATTAGAAATAATTTCTAAGAATGTTGTAAGATTAAATATTATTACAGTGACTAGCATATAAGCAAGTGCTCTGCAACTATGATATTTTTAAAGTAGGCAGTGTTAGAAAATGCACTGCGTGTTTGTGAGACGACATGTAGACCAGTTGGAGGGAAGGGTTCACATCAGAAATCCAGTCCTCAGACGTCTGCCGGAGCCAGATTCAGTAGTCTTGGACTTGGCAAAGGAGCTTGGGCTTTATTTGACAGGAAGTGCAAGCCTTGAAAGTTTTTCAGTTCCTAGTTATGAAAGGCACGGTACTCATGGAAGTCAAAAGATGAGTAGGAACCAACAAGGGGTGGGGTTTGTCTCTTTCTGGTGGTAAATTCCTGATGCTTCCTGGAGAGCTCAGAATCAAGGAAGAGCCGGCGCTAGGCTCTGGGTGGTTGGAAGCCAAAGGGAGTCAACCCCGCACAGGAGGCCCGTCTTGTGGGATGACCGGCTTCTTTTCTTTGTGCCTCTTCACTGTGACTCTGCTCGTTGTGTTGTGGGTCTGGGAGGCTGGCGAGGAGTAGGTGTGCGGACATGGCGGGAGAGGGTCTCTGAGAGTCTTGAGACCTTTGATGGCCTCATTATCATTTCCCTAAACCTCAGGTCCATGAACTATAGGAACTAGAAGAAAGGCAGTCTAAGGCCTGATGAGGCGCTCATTACTCCTAATCGCAACCTATGACTCCTACCTTGTTTCCTTCCAGTCTCTATTTCATCAGATAATGAAGAGGAAAGGGAGAAGTCAGGTAGTTTGGGCCTGGAAGCTGCATTCCTCGAGATCTTATTCCCACCACCCTTCAATCCACTTCAACCCATTCACCGCACACGCTTGCATTTCAGATTACAACTTGTTTCCTGTTGCTGCCCATGAATTTGGCCATTCCTTAGGGCTGGCTCACTCCTCTGATCCTGGGGCCCTGATGTATCCCAACTACGCTTTCAATGACCCCAGCACCTACTCACTGCATCAAGATGACATCAATGGCATCCAGGCCATCTACGGTAAGGTCATCTTAAGCACATGGTGATGCCTGGGCACGTCAGGGATGCTCACTGCAGTCTGCTGTGATGATAGATGTTGGAGGGCACCTGGGAACCCATCAGGAGGAGAACACACAGGGAAAATGTGGTGGATGCAGGCCATACAGTAATGTGCAGCCCTGAGAAACTCTGAATCAGGTGGGCACAGATGAGTCTTTTGGAGAAGGAAATGCAGCCCACTCCAGTACTCTTGCCTGGAGAGTTCCATGGATGGAGGAGACTGGTAGGCTACAGTCCCTGGGGTCGCACAGAGTCGGACACGACTGAGCAACTTCACTTTGTTTCTTTCTATAGTTCCTTTTGGAGAAGGAAATGGCAACCCACTCCAGGGTTCTTGCCTGGAGAATCTCATGGACAGAGGGGCCTGGTGGCCTACAGTCTATGGGATTGCAAAGAGTTGGACATGACTGAGTAACTAACACACACACACAGATGAGTCTTTAAAACATTGTGATTCCTGGATAAGAAACAGAATGATACATATCACACAGTGTACAAATTATACAGTGTGTTGAATCCACACAAATTAAGAATGCATATAGACAAAGCAAAGCATTTTCAAGAAACGTGCTAACAAACATATATTTATACATATATGTTGAACATATCAAGATAGTTGTCTGTGACAGAAAGAAGGAAGTGGGATGGAGTATGGAGAGATAGAAACATTTTTTGAAGCAGAGACATACTTTTCAGGTTTCAGGGAGGGATATAGAGGCCTTTGGCCCTGTCTAAGTGTGGTCTGGACTGGTCCATCTCTCCTTCCTCTTGCCCTCCTGCCCCCTCATGGCTGTAGGAACAAGAAGCCAGAGAAAGGTTTGCAGCTCTTTCTCTAAAATAAATAAATAAATAAATAAAGTGTGGATTGGATAGTAGTGTTGTAGAGTCACATTGGGTAAAATATTCTCCCTTTCTGGTAAGACAGCAGTGTCAAAACCAAGCTTGCTAGAGTCCCACAACTATGAATTTTTTTCATGACAGTAGAATTTTCAGGAACAAGGAGACCTAGTCTATGACTACCTCTACTTCCCAATTCCTTTTCCTCTGAAAACACCTCCTTTCCTCGCTCACCCATATTTTAACTGCTTGCAACTATTTGTTCTGCAATGAGAAAATACATTACAGTTTAAATATTTATAAGAAAAATATGTCTAAAATTGGACTTAGATTTATGCTGTCTGGCAGAACACTGATAGATAAGAGCTTCCTGAAGGTGGACTTTTGTGGGAAATGAGAAAGTAGATACCGAGTGACTAAACATGCAGAAAGAGGTGCCAAGAAGGGAAAGAAACATGGGGTTCTGATTTTAAACTGGCAGAGGGGAAGGGAGGGAATTCACATTTCTTTGCTTCACAACCTGGAACTGTCCCTAAAGTCACCACTACTCTTTTCTTTATTTTTTATCCAATCCTTCGGGCGTGCTGGGTCTCCATTGCTGCCCGGGTTTTCTCTAGTTGCGGCGAGAGGCGACCACTCTTCGCTGCGGTACACAGACTTCTCACTGCAGTGGCTTCTCCTGCTGCGGGGCACAATCTCCAGGGTGCTCAAGCTGGAGTGGTCACGGCCTGCGGGCTCACTAGTGGCAGTTCCTGGGCGCATCAGTGTGGCAGACGGGCTTAGCTGCTCCGTGGCATGAGATACCCTCCCAGACCAGGGATCAGACCCATGTCTCCTGCCTTGGCAGGCGGATTCTTTACCAACTGAGCCATCAGGGAAGCCCTGTGTGATTTTTTAATTATAAAAAAAAAAAGACTTTAAAGAAAGTCTAATATGTGATTACTTTTTAACAGCTTGTAGGATAGTCAGGTAGCATTTCTTTTCATACCAAGACCCTTCAATGACCTGAGATGTATCGAATATACACCCGTGGGCTTATGTTTATAGTAAGTCTTCTTTTAATTTCAGGACCCTCAAGCAACCCTGTCCAACCTACTGGACCAACCACCCCCACAGCCTGCGACCCCAGACTGACGTTTGACGCTGTCACCACACTCCGTGGAGAAATACTCTTCTTCAAAGACAAGTATGAGAATGAAATATTCCTTCTTTTGACATCTTTACTGGCTAACTTAAAACTAGATTCTAATTAAGTCACACGGTACACATTGCTCAGCTTTTCCTTTGAATTCTATGCATGTGAATCTCAATGGAACTGGTAGTACTTTCTGGGTAACTCAAAACATCCCAGAAAAGAAAAAATAGTTTAAACATTGGTAAATATTCAGATGTTTCTGAAGATGTAAACAAACATGGGCTCTAGCTGTTGGAAATTCTGTGGCTGGGTTTCTCCGAGACCAAAATAGTATTCAGTTCTACCCAGATTCAGTCAGGTGAATGGACACTGTCCCTTAATAAGATCTGGGAGAAATCATCTGACTGAATTTTTCAGTCTTCCATTGGCTGTTTTGTGACTGTGGACCCACAGGCTGAGTGTGCTTGTATTCTAAATATCCTCATCATATCGTAGCCCCAGGGGTAAAGGGCCTAACAACAGAAGGCTTGTCAGTGTGTCAGAATGGCGGTAGCCTAAAATGTGACCGAGTGAGGCCGCTCCTGTCGGCTCCTCTGACACCTGCAGAGCGCTCACCAGGTGGACGGGGTCACCACAAAGACGGGTCACATGTTGGCCGCCGAGCTGCCAGCCTCGCCTTCCTGTGCGTCATATCCTGTCAGCAGGAGGCCGCCTACGTGGCCTGTCACGCGTGCGTCTCTGCTTGTGTTCCACTAGGTACGTCTGGAGGAAGCACCGTCGGCTACGAATGATCGAATTCAATTTCATTTCTCTCTACTGGCCTTCCCTGCCAAACGGCATACAGGCTGCTTATGAGGATTTTGACAGGGACCTGATTTTCGTATTCAAAGGTAACTGCCCAAGGTTGTCCTCTTCATTTAGTTCCTGGTGGAGGGAACGGCAGGAGGCCTTTGTGCTCTTTTCCAGGTTCAAAGAGGTGAGTCAAGGAGAGAGTGTTGACGCTGGCTGCATTTTTGTTGAGAGACCTGGGTTGGGTCCCCTGTCCACCACTAACTGCTGTGTGAACTTCAGCAGGTTGTACCCTCTTCAGGCATTAATTTCCTCATTTACAAAATAAAAACACTTCATTAGACCAGCTTTAGCATTCTTCCACCCTCATCCCGGGTATAATTCTCCAAGATTCCCCCAAGGTTCTAGTTAAATCTCTGGATAGCCATCACATGAGATAAGACATCCAAGTGTGGGGCCCTGAATGCCAAGCTAAGATGTTGGGAATATTTTATTACAGGTGCTGGGGAACCATGAGGGCTATCATAGCCCAATGATCTTAACTTGACCACCTTTTTCTTTTCAAGACTATTTTTTCCATTTTTATTCCTATGATGAATTTACGCAAAGGTTAAGAAATGATACACATTTTGTAGGAATGGAAAAACTCTATCTGACATACAACCTGAATCATTGACAGGCACGCAGTATTGGGCTCTGAGTGGCTATGACGTTCAGCAAGGTTATCCCAAGCATATATCAAACTATGGCTTCCCGAGCAGTGTCCAGGCAATTGATGCAGCTGTTTCCTACAGGAGAAAAACGTACTTCTTTGTAAATGACCAATTCTGGAGGTAAGATTTGTTTCCATTAGAGATTGAAATCTGTGTTTTTCACCCTGTCTAGAAACCATCAATGATCAGGTATCTGAAGGTTTAACATATCTAGATGGTTTCTGATGAGCATTCTTTTTCACAAGATGATTGATGTTGCTATGGCTTTTGAAATTTTCATCAAGTTGAGACGCCTGCACAATGGTATTGAGCACGCTATATCCTGAAAAAGAGCTAACTTTAATAGAGCACTAAAGTGGGATACAAAGGAAGAGTTAGGCTAAGTCTCATTTATTCATAAAATTCTGAAAGTTAAATTCTACTACACTCAAGCAAATGTTATACTGAACTTATATTTATTCAGATAGAGATGATGAATCAATTAAGTAAAAACCAGAGAAACATAAGCTCTCTTTTTTGAAAGTAACACTGCACCAGCAATCAGAAATCTGCCTTAGTATTAGTGATACTGGTATATTTTATAAATAAATAGGTATGTACCCTTAGGTAGAGAAATTAACCATCATTAGTTCCAGTAAATAGGATATTGTGAAGGACTAATGAGAAAATATGTGTGAAGGCACTTTTTAAAGTATATACAATTTAAAGAAAATCATTATCATTGTATATTGTATTGGTCTTAAACTATGGAATGATTTTTTTCTCATCAGATATGATGACCAAAGTCAATCTATGGAACCAGGCTATCCCCAAAGCATACAAAGCTTTTTTCGAGGAATAAAAAGTAGAGTTGATGCAGTTTTCCAGGAGAATTGTAAGTAGAAAGTGAACTTAATAAATTTATTTAATTTTTAAAAAATATCTCATTTGCATTTGATAGTTATAATAGGACTGGAGTGGGGTTTTTTAATTGAAAATATCCAAGATCTTCTACTAGCTAATTCAATACATTGTATCTTTTTTTTTTTTTATAGCCTTCTTCCTTTTCTTCAGTGGACCAAAATATCATGCATTTGATTTTCATGCTCGTAGAGTTACTAGAATCAACAGAAGCAATATATGGCTTGACTGTAGATACAGTTGAAGCAAAATTAAATGTGATTGTATCCATTTTCTGAATATGGAAGGGAAGTTTAATTTGCACATCTATTACACTGTGTCCTATTTATATTTTCTGAATAACAAATAATGTTGTTTGCTATCACTGTATTCATTGGACCTGTCCTCAGTGAAATTACATTTGGAGTATCCACTGTTTGCAGAGGTTGATTTGGTTCTCATACATTCCATCTCATCTTAGTGAATCCATCACAAGAAGGAGATTAAGTCCTCTTTGCCACCTCAATCAATATTCATTATTTCCTTAACTTGTTTTTTTGACTTTTAAAATGCCCATTTATTCTTAAGTCTTTTAAATATGTCTTAAGTATACCTGATACATGTAATTTAGCACTGTGTTTTGGTTAGAAGTAAGGATTATGACCACAGAGAAGGAAATGGTAACCCACTCCAATATCCTTGCCTGGAAAATCCCATGGACAGAGGAGCCTGGCCAGCTATAGTCCATGGGGTCGCAAAGAGTAGGACACAACTCTTTGAGTGAATAAACAAGTGTTATGAACAACATAAGCAGTACACATTGCCTTGACCAAAAATGTGATGCTATTTTCCACTCTTGGAAGGAAATATTGTTGATACCTGTTGTGGATTGAATTGTATCCCCCAAAAAATGGTATATTGAAGCCCTCACCCCAAGTACCTATAGAACTAGCATCTCTGTTGATGTAATTAGTTAATATGAGGTTATTCTAGATTAGGGCAGGTCTAAAAACTGATGTTTTTATAAGAAGAGCAGACCCTAGATACCCAGTTGAGAAGGCTTTGTGAAGATGGAGCAGAGTGGGAATGATGCATCTACGTGCCAAGGCTTGACGGCAACCACCGGAAGCTGGGAAGAGGCAAGGAAAGATCCATCCTAGAGCCTTCAGAGAGAAGGACATGACCCTCCTGACTCCTTGATTTTGATTTGTAGCTTCCAGACTGTGATAAAAAAAGTATTTTCTCTTGTTTTAAGCTACCAAGTTTGTGATACTTAGTTACAGCAGCTCTGGGAAGCTGAAACAGTACAGCTGCACTTAAAGAAATGAATCAGTACAGAAAGACAGAATTGAAACCCCAGTAAAGATGATTGGTATCTTCCCAGGGAAGCAGCAAAAAGGAGGGGTACCACCTCCTCTCCTGCCTCCTCCTTGGTTTCTAGAGTCTGAGCAAATGGGCTAGTTAGATCTGTTGTTCTTTATTTCTGTTTTCCCTGAGCTCCTCAAAAGGACACCCTCTACAGAAAACTAGGGTTTGCCACACAAACAGAACTGTGCTGGGCACAAAATTCAGTAACTCTTATTTAATTGAATTAAACTGAGATGAGATGCATAAATTTGCTAATGGATTGATTTTCTATTAAGAACTTTAAGATTCATGGGATCATAACGGTTAGTCCAGACATTAAAATCATTATAATATCCAGGGAGCTCAGGCTGGTGCTCTGTGATGACCTGGAGGAGTAGAATGGGGCGGGGGAGGGAGACTCAAGAGGGAGGGGACGTGTATATAATTATGGCTGATTCATGTTGACATACAGCAGAGACCACCATAGCACTGTAAGGAAATTATCCTCCAATTAAAAAATCATTATAATAAATTGGCAGTTGTTAGAATGCAGCTAATAAGCTGCATGTTATGTAATAACATAATAAATATGTGAACTATAAAATATGTTTAACACTATCATATACTTTGTTCTTTTTCTGTTAAAATTTTTAAGCCCTGCAGATGATTAATTTAGTATAATTTGATACTTAATTTTGGTTCAAAATTTATCTATTAAGTGAGTTCAAAATAAATATTTTAAATGACTGACTTGTGATCTACTGGATTTCTTAATATTCTACCACATAGTTAATCTAAAGTATAAAAAGAGAATTTTCAATATATTTGTGGGTATTTTCCCTTATCAGAAATATTATACTATTGATTTTACACTCTTAGATATTGCTTCATAGGTTAATGAAATATTTTGTCAGTATTCAGTGTCTTCAAAGAGTCTCTTGAGTATGTCAATACTTTATTCTCAACTCATTTTATAAGATAAAATAAAAACTAGTAAATACTATAATTTCATTTATTCACTTATTCTACAATTAATCACCTACCTGTTCCAGGTACTGTGCTAAGGAAAGTGAGGGAAATGGATAAGCAATTCATTGTACCAATGGCAAATGGCAAAAGGACCTGTAAGAATTTGAGATTTCATTTTTAAGTGTCAATTTCAGACTATGGCATCTTCTAAAACTTCTTATGAAATCAGTTTTTACAGGCACAAAGATGGGAAATTCATCTCAGAACACCTGCTAGGTGCACCAGCTATTTATGACAGATTCCTGGCCCAAGCCTCATCTGTGCATTTTCAACCCAAGAACTGAATTCATGTTATTTCTTTAACCATATTTCATAGGCAAAGAAAGTGAATAGCAATATGAAGTATAGTAAGTAATTTTAAACATTAGCCTTTTTTAAGGTTTCCTTCTGGACAACATGTGGTATTTTCTGGATGCTATGTTGAAGTTTTGAGTACAAGAGATGTGAGAATCTAAACTTAAAACTTAAGAATGATATTACTTTTATCCTAGATTGAGTTCCTTCCAAAGCAAAGGCTAAGGCAAGACCTTGGTGCAGTCATTTTATTGGGGACATGGTCCCAGGAAGCAAGAGTGAGGTTGAGAAAGCAGAGTGAAACAGAAAGAGGGAAAGTTCATTAATTCAAGTATGTGTCGCTGAGGTTTCTGCTACAGGAGCTGGGGCTCAATTCCAGGAGGACTTACTGAGAAACATACAGAACCCCTTTCAGTTGTTCACTTGTTCTCCCGTGGGTGGGAGGCTGGAACATCCATCCTTCAGTCCCCGCCCCACCACCAGGTAGCTCTAAGGAACTGACCTGTCAGTCACCATGGCAGCTCAATGCCCTGAGCAAAAAGCACAAAGACACCCAGTGTGTGGTCAAGGGTGGCCTGTGTCAGTAAGGTGAGTTTTGCAGACCTGTCCACGGCTGCGCAGCTAAGCTCGGAGGTGTGCTGAGAGACAGTCACGCAGGCACAAGAGGCACCTCCTGTAACTTTTTTGCTGGGAGATCAAAGTGGGGAATTGGATGAGTCTTCTCTGGGGAAACTTACTCACCCAAGAAAAAGGATTCACAGATACCCGACCTATAGAAATCTCAGCAGGGCAAAGACTTACTAGGTACCTCTATTAACATGATCCCCTCTTCCTTTGCTGCAGTAAATTTCCTTTGAGGTAGCAATGCATCGAGCTAAAAGACTGTTTTGTAGCCTCGCTTATGACTAGATATGGCCATGTGTTTAATTTCTTGCCAAAAAGTGTAAGCAGAATACTGTATGGGCTTCTAGAAAGAGACTGGGCATTTACTTTCTCTTCCTTCCTCTTTCCTGCCGCCCGTACGTGCTAAGTCACTTCAGTTGTGTTCAACACTGTGCAACCCCATGGACTGTAGCCTGCCAGGCTCCTCTGTCGTGGGATTCTCCAGGCAAGAACACTGGAGTGGGTTGCCATTTCCTTCTCCAGCTGCCTGTAATGCAGACGCAGCTGCAGAAGCTTGAGAAGCCACCTGGACCGCGAGGCACTGGCCCTGAGAGATGGTGTTGCCAGGTGTCTGCTGCCTACATCCCTGATGATGTGGTATTGTCGCACAAGCCTTGGATGACCAAATCTGGACTTCTCTCATGTGAGGGAGAAAGAAATGTTTCTTAATTATTTGGTACTTGGATTTTTTTCTATTACATTTCAACCAAATAGTCCAACTAATAGATCATATGAAGTGTCTGGAACCCACCCTACCACCCTGCAGTATAGGTCATTGACCAGCAGCCCTGCCAAAGCACACATAGCTTCCAGCCAGCTTTCTTGTCTCTCAGTATTAAACAGATTGCAGATCACATCTCCAGACATTTTTTAAAAAGCTTCTAATATCAAAAACAGACACCAAAACAGAAATTTTGAAGAAATAAAGACAATCCTGGAAGCAAAAGAAAATGTCAAAATAAATGAAAAAATAACTTAACATTCTTTAAAAGTAAGACATAGCTTATGTCCAAAAAAAAATTAACAAAATACAAAAAAATTAAAAAATAAAAAGATACTCAGAGAACTAGAAAGAGCTCTTGGACATTAAAAATATAACTAAGATAAACTCAATAGGTGAGCTGGAAATAAAGGTGATGGAAAGTAATAAAGGATATATTGGAAACACAGAGATTCAACCCAAGAATTCCAATAGTTATGTATTCCAGAAAGGAAAAGAGAAAACTAGGTGGAAAGAAATTATCAAAGAAATAATAGAGGAAAATTTCCTTGAAGTTTTCATAATGAAAGAGCTCTCTTATTGCCAAGCAATGTTAATGCAAAAAGACTCACATTAAGAGATATCTTTATAACATTTCAGAATACCTGGGTAAAGAGACTTCCAAAATTGTTCAGAAATAAAAAGAAACATACCAAGAATAAAAGGCTTTTCAACAACATCTCTATATTCTAGAAGAAAATGGGACAGAAACTTCAAAATTCTAAGGCAGATTGATTTCAGCCTGATATTCCATAACCAGACACACTCTCTGTAGAGTGTGAAGACAGAATAAAGGGTATTCTAGACATGAAAAGACTCAAAACATGCACCTTCCTTGCACCCTTTCTGAGACCCCCATCCCCATTGCCATGGCTGCCTACACATGCATTTGCTCCAGTGCGGTGAGACCTCCTACAGCTCATCTCTGCCATGGTCCCTGCTTCCCGTGGCCTCCCTCCACTCATATGCCTTCTCCTTTCCTCTGTGAGAACCAATCCTACACACTCTTCAAGAGACAGTGCAAGCTCAACCTGCTTGAAGCCTGTAGACCACACTCGTCTGCAGTGATCTTTCCACCTTTTGGGCCATTTCAGTCTTCAGACTCTTTACTGTGCATTTTGCCACTTTTCTCCATTTTACCTGATGTTAGTCTGTGTATGTGTCTGAATTTTCCAACAAGTTTGGACCAGTGTCTTATTCTTTCTTGCGTTAATAGTGACAGGCAAATCGTGAGAGCTCAATAAACATCTGATATTTACCCAGTTAATTAGGATAATCTGATTCCTAAATATATTGTCTTTTCACGATACCATGCTTTTTCTTTTTTTGAAAAACAGACATGCCTTGTTTATTAGAAGACAGGAAGTAAGGAAGTATCTGTATCAAGAGCAAGACAACAGGTGAAATCATATTCCTCAAAAGAAGCAAAAAATTACAATTTTGCAAGCATAACAGGTGATTACAACAAAAGATAAAAATTTTTGCAAAGAAAATTATCTTGTTATACAAATATTGTGGGCTTTCGTTCAAATGAAAATTATTCAACTCACAAGAATTTATGTATAGGAAAGCCTCCAACTTTGCAAGGACAAAAGTAGCTTGGAGCCTCAGTTCGTATTATTTTAAATTCAGTAATAACAGTGACTATATTTACCAAACAAATCATAGATCATGATTGTGAAATCAAGTCAACCTAAGAAAAAAAAAGCATATCATGACACACTCCATGGCAAATGTCCTTTGCTGTTTTTAATTAAAGGATAATACAAGCCGATTCATGCCACGTCTCACTTTTATTTTCTAAATTCTATGAAAACAGAACGAGGCTTCAACTCGTTCTCTCTGGAGAGAGAGGAATGAAGAACCGTCTTCTGCTTTTGGTCTTTGTAACACTGTCCTCTGCATTTCCTGTAGACCAAAGGATGGAAGGCGATGAAAACCTGCAACTGACTCAGGTACTGTCTCAGTAAATGTCATTCTTGGCTATCCATAAAAATTTCACTTTACTGATTGTCCGAGGACCTAAAAAGACAGCTCATTCTTACCAAAGAGTCCTGAACTCTTTTGTGAGGAGGTGATTTTCCTTTCCTTGGCCCTAAAGACATCAGGAATGGTGGGGGGTGGAGAGTGGCGTGGGCTGGGAGAAAGGCAGGAGTTGCTATTTACACATTGGATACAAGTGAGGAGAGAGTGAGCAGAGAAATGGTCAGCTCTGCAAGAATGGAGATCTCCGTAAAAGCATCTGAAGAGCAGCCAGGGGGACCCAACTGTAGTTTGGAGCTCCTTATCCTACATGTACGAACCCCACACTGCTTTGGAGATTCCGTCTAAAAATCAATCCAGTTACTTTGCCATATTTGATGAAATTACTTAAATGTGATTACATGTGAATAATCATATTTTCTCCATAATTTATTTCAGGGAAACATGAAATGAAAGTAACAGTAAAAATGTGTATGACACAAGATCATTCAACACACAGAAGGCTGCTTCTTGTCTGTTAAAGTTTGGGATCCCATAGCTCTATGGGTTTAGCCGGTTCTGGTCACACACAGCTCAATGAGCTCTTGGAAACTGAAAGAGAGGGTGACTCTTCTCTTTCCTCTTTGTCTTCTTCCTCTCCCCTTCCTTTCCCGTGTTATTTATTTCTTTTCCCTCCTACTGCCGAAAAAGGATCTTGGAAAGTTTGGTTATCCTGAGATGGAGGTCTGCTCTCCTGTAGTGTGTACCTTTTTTTGTCTTTTCGGTCAGGCATATCTCAACCAGTTCTACTCTCTTGAAATAGAAGGGAGTCATCTTGCTCAAAGCAGTAACAGAAGTCTCATAGATGGCAAAATTCGTGAAATGCAAGCATTCTTTGGATTGACAGTGACTGGAAAGCTGGACTCGAACACTCTGGAGATCATGAAGACACCCAGGTGTGGGGTGCCTGACGTGGGTCAGTATGGCTATACTCTCCCCGGGTGGAAGAAGTACAACCTCACCTACAGGTAATGCTCCTACTCTTAATCTAAATGAATGTGAATATTATCTCTAAGAAGCAAAGATAATAATGGCTTATTTTACCCAGCACTTCCTGTGTGCATAGTACTGGATAGGTCTTATTTTTCCCACCCTCTCAAAAAACTTGTGACATAGGCACCCCTGTTATTACCACTTTAAACACAGGAGAAACTGGAAGGAAAAAGAAAAAGCTTGTTTAGCATAGTCCAGTTTGCCCAGCTCGTCTCAGCAGACTGGCTCTGCAAATATGCTCTAATCTCTAGCCTCTGCCATCTCCATAGAAACTCAGGACCAGAACCACTATGGTCTGACTGCAGATGCTTAAAGGTACACTTGAAGTGTGCTCAAGGGAAAATGAGAAAATGGAGTACAACCAGCTCATGTTGGAGACATGTATGAGTTAGATAGTCAAGTCTCAGGTGGACCTCAGATATCGCAAACAAAGGAGCTGGCTTATCGGCAGAAAGGTGTTGAAGGGTACCTGTGACCTGAGATAGAGGCAGCGGCCTTGACCACTGCTCTAGAGCTCTCCTGGCTGGCCTTAAAAAGTCTAATAGTCCTTCCTTCTTCTTGAGCTTTAGGGATTGAGGTAAAAGTGGGTTTAGCAAAACAGAGAATATAAACAAAAGGAAGATCTTTTCCTGAGAAACAAACTCTTTGTGGCTCTCAAGTGAGACTTAATATATGACACATGCATAAAACTGATTTCTATAAGCTGTTTGAGAAAATGAATCTCAGTTCTTTTCAGAATATATGTACCATACAGTCATATACACAGCAAATCTAAGCATAAAATGAATGATCTTCCACTTAAGATGTGACCTTAGGGAAGTCATTTAACCTCTTAGAGCCTCATTTGTCAACATGTGATAATACTACCTGATGAATAGCACAGATGAAAGTCTGAATTATTAACATATAGCATATGTAAAAGTGCCTAATTTAAATGGTAAAGAATTGTACAAATGTAGCGATAGCACCATACCAAAAGTTACTGCACCATGTGATGGATAAGATAGAAATTATTTTCTTTTCCTAGTATGTGTGTTTCCATGCATGTATAATAGCCAATTGATATATATCTGTTAATTTGTAAGAATTGTAAACTACACTCCTGATATGGCTCGAGCTGATGTGGATGAGGCTATCCAAAAAGGTTTAGAAGTGTGGAGCAAAGTCACTCCGCTAATATTCACCAAAATTTCCAAAGGGATCGCTGACATCATGATTGCCTTTAGGACCCGAGGTAAGGTTTTCAGCAGAGAAAGCAATATAGCTATTTTCATCTTGGGAGCTTTGACAAGGCTGATCTTCCCCCTCTGTGACTGTTTCCCAGTCCATGGTTGGTGTCCTCGTTACTTCGACGGTCCCTTGGGAGTCCTCGGCCACGCCTTTCCCCCTGGTCTGGGACTGGGTGGAGACACTCACTTTGATGAGGATGAGAACTGGACCAAGGATGGAGTAGGTGAGCCCAATTTTCTTTATGAACAAAATGTTACTATTCATACAAATCCCTGAAAGGAATAGCTTTGCAATTAGTTGCTTTTTACTTCCCAGTTTCCCTATGATGTTTCATATTCCAGATGACATTGATGAAAGTGTTCAATGTCTATTCAGACAACTGTGCTTGTACGGTTCAGAGCTTTATCCACACAGCACTTTCATAAAGCCACTAATCCTATTACAACCAGAACATTCTTCCCTTACTCATTTGTTCATTCATACATCTGCAATGCCTGAAGGGCCACTACGTGTCTGGAACTATGCAAGGTGTAGTGCAGACCACAAAGCTGTTCCAGAGAAGTTCAGAGTTTCATGATCTTGGGTGATGTATAAGGCCTAGACCCACTCACCACCATAAAAGGCAAAAAGTGCCGTGTATTACACCAATGGCAGAGGTCATCTCTAGCTTGAGGATTGAAAGAGGACTCTGGGAGATGGTAATTCCAAGTTAGTGATTGAAGGAGGCTATGTGGATACATGGCCCACAGGATGTCCATTTATATACATGAACCTCTTCATCTAACTCTTGCTTGTCTGCCAAAGAATTAGACCCTGGTCTTTATATTTGATTTATTTCTTTAGACCATGGGCAGTGATTTTATTTCTCTTAGTGGGCCTCCCTGGCATGAAGACAAGAGATATTTTATTATGTTTCAAATAAAAAAACAAAATTTGTTAAAGTAAAAATATGTACCTCTAACAAAGGAGCGGTTCAGTAGACTCTCGGGTTCTCCCTAGTGTTTTTTTTTCTATCATTGACCACAGTCATCGTGTCTCTGGTTTCTGGTTTCCAGGGTTCCAGCAAAGAGGATGCTGTGGCTTTCTGGTGGGTGGTACGCAAGGCCACAATTCAGTCCTAACCACATAACTCTATGGAGCCTGTGAGTCAGTCATAGTTTCTGCAAAACTGAAAGCCAGTGACTCAAAATGATGCTAGGGTTCTCCTTGCTAAGTCTGAGCACGTGATGGAAGTGTTCTTCCAAGAGCTAGGAAACAAAGAGGGGGAAAGACTCCATGCTGGCTGGACTTCAGGGGGAGTTTGAGTTGGCTGCTGCACTTCCACATGAGGTAATATTACAGCCAAGAAAGTGAAAGAGGTAGGGTGACCCCAGGATCCAAATGACAGAGGAGTTGGAGACCAAGTCCATCTCCTGCTGAGATGTGTTCCAGTGTTTTCCTGGATTTGGCCTAAAGGTCACGTGGATACATCCAATCAGGCAGGTAGAGGAAATACTCTAGTGCTCACCGAAGTCAGAATGACTCCCCTCACTCAGCCAGGCTTTACTTGCATATCTAGAAGCAGAGATTAGTCTCAGGTTTCACTGTCATTCCTTAAAAATATTTATTTATTTATATTTAGCTGTACTGGGTCTTACTTGCAGCAAGTGGGCTCAGCTGTTCCATGGCGTATGGGATCTTAGTTCCCTGACCAGGAATTGAACTCATTTCCCCTGCACTGAAAAGCAGAGTTTTAACCACTGGACCACCAGAGAAGTCCTCTCATTATCATTTTATCCCTATTAGTTCCAGTTTGTTGCTGTTTGTCGCTAAGTTGTATCCGACTCTTTTGCCACCCGGTTGACGGTAGCCCACCAGGCTCCTCTGTCCATGAGATTCTCCAGGCAGGCGTACTGGAGTGGGTTGCCATGCCCTCGTCCAGAGGATCTTCCCAATGCAGGGATTGAATCCATGTCTCCTGCACTGGCAGGCAGATGCTTCCCACCTGGGAAGCCCATTAATTCCAACACTTAGTGGTAAAAGTACTATTCCCCACACTGCAACTGGCCCCTTGCCAAAGGGGATGTGTGGAATGGATTATGAAAAAATCCAGAGGGTCCTGGGCTCCAAGTTGACAAAACTTGCCTGAGCAAAGCAGAGGATAAACATAGCACTCCATTAAGTTCTGGGTGGATAGCCAGGCAACAAAACTAAAAAGGGGCATTTTGTAACTGCTTTATTATAATACATTCCCTCAGGGTTGAAATTATTGGCCCTGGGGGGATCCCTAGTCCTGTAACTCTCAGCTTTCTGACCTACACGGGAAAATGCCTTCCTGTTCTCTAATAAAAATGTAAAATCTCAAGCATCTGTAACCTCTAATCAAATGGATTTTTTAAAATAGAAAATTTGGCAAGAATGTATAATATATGATTACCTTTTTATATATATGTGGGCTGTCTTTATGCAAAGGGCACAAAAGTCTTAGTGTAACTCCGTCAAAAGCAATAGACAGCAGTCATCTGCTAATCCCACTGCTTCCTAAGGGGTTGGAAGTCACTGCACGGTGATATCAGAGAGACTTGAGCACATGGAGAGGGTTTCCTGGGAATCTCCCAAAGTGAGGCTAGTTTCAAACCTGTGTGTGAATGTAAAACCTTCACGAATGCACTGGCACCAGGCAACGGAAGCAGACCTCAGAGACCACTGCAGGTGCAGGGCTGGGACGGAGCAGAGCGATGGTCTGTGGCACGGGGGAGCTCACATGCAGCAAGATGACACAACTTATCTGCAACAAGGGCAAAAAAACCTTGCAAGGCACCAGTCCTTAGCAATCATTCAGAAAGTGTTTGACATGGTAATTATGTTGGTGATTATTAATACTAATGATAATGGTGATGATTAAGTGATTTCTAGGAGAAAAAAAAATTCACAAAGGTACTGATGTATAATGCCCAAACTTATCTATTTAGTGGCATCTCCAAAAAGGCAGAAATGAAATCTTTTTTCTACTGTATCATACATCCTATAATAGTCAGTACATGAGAAATGTTCTACAAACAATAGTAAATGAAGCCTTTCAACAATCCTTTACTCAAAATCTACTCTAATCCACGCTCTGTAATAGAAATGGAATATACAATAGTGTACAAGACACAGACCCTGCTCTCCAGGGGTTTACAGTCTAGATGGCACACTCTATCAAATGGCATTTAAAGTTAGTATGATCAACCTTGGGATAAAAGGAACTATGGTAATGTAATAGGAGCGCCTAAAAGAAATTCCAGCCCATATACAGAGGTCAGGGAGGAAGTGACGCCAACTGAGACTTGAAGGCTCTGCAGGAATTCTGAAGCAAAGTGGAGTAAAAAGTGTTCTAGATGGGATAACCCGACCAACTCAAGTACTAGAATTGTAGTGGAGCAGAAGGCTAAAATGGTGTAGGTTAGAATCCTATACAGAGGGTCTCGAGAGCCACAATAAAAGTTTGCTCTTCGTTTAGATGATCTGAGTTTCAACGACTTTTTTAAAGAGTCACTTGTCCCACGTGGCCCTGTCCAAAAGCACACACAGTGATATTGCCAGCCAGACAAGGGGAGGCAGCAAAAGCCAGAGCAAAAAGCATGAGAGTCCATGAAATAATTCTTTGCCTTTCCATGTTTGTTTTATGCAAACATCACTGGATAAGGCTCCATCACAAAAGGCTCAGCATTTTCCTTAGTATCCATAGGCTTAGCTGCAAGTCCAAGGACAGTCTTTTTTAAATACTTAGAAGCTTACAGACTGTAGGAGAGACAGACAAATAAAAGGGCAGTTCCAGCCATGCATGGTACAACTTCTGGTGTGGGTAAGTACAGGGTACTACAGTCTTGTCCAGGAGGAACATCTAACCATCCTTTCATCCAAATAAAAGCCTGGATATCCAGCACCCATTACTAAGCTGTTTATCAGTCCCCAGGAAGATGATTAAGACATGGTCTCTGGACTGAAAGGGTGCACACTTAGTGAAAGAAAGAAAGAATGCAGTAGTTATTTGCAAAGACAGAATTAAGCTCAGTCTATAGAAGTGGAGAGAGGTGCAATTAAGTCAACCTGGATAGGAGCTGGGGGAAAGAAGTTTTGTGAAGGAGATGACTCTGAAGGGGATTCCTAAGGACTAAGTAGGACATATGAGTGAAAGAGGGTGAGAAAGGTTATACTCCAGGCAAGAAGTGATAGAGATACAAAGACACAGATTAAAAAGAGCATGGCATAGGTGAGAAATGCAAATGATTCCACATGGCTAGCTCAGGGAAAACGAAAATAAAATATGAGGCTGGGAAAAAAAGCAGGGACTAGTTCATAGAAGGCCATGTTTAGGTATTTGGACTTGATCCTACAGCCAATGGAGAATCTCTGAAGCATATAAGTAGGGGAAATATGATCACGTACAGACGCCTAACAACAACCCAAAACTGGTGGCTTTCCACCCCCGCCCCCCCCCAACTACTATCCATTTCGAGACACCTGTTTTCTGCCATCTGCTTGCTCTGGGTTACATTTCTCCATGATGTGACTAATGCTAATTATCAGTGTTGAAAAATTTCCCAAATAAATGGTTCATATGTTATGACAAGCCTTTTTTTCATTTCTCTCAGTTACTTCCTAATCTCAGATGCAATCATCCTCCTGATTGACTAACGTACTCGTGTTTTCCCTGTTTTTGTTAAGGATTCAGCTTGTTTCTCGTGGCAGCTCATGAATTTGGTCATTCACTGGGGCTCTCTCACTCCCGTGATCAAACAGCCTTGATGTTCCCAAACTACGTCTCCTTGGATCCTAGCAAATACCCACTTTCTCAGGACGATATCAAAGGAATCCAATCCATCTACGGTGAGCAACAAATCTGAATATATGTAAACAGAACTGAAGGCTTTCAGGAAGGAAGTTGAGAAAAATCACTTCTTGAAATATTATTCTGAAGAAAATATTCTCTTGGGAAAGATCCTTCTGTAGGTATTTCCACATGCCTTCTTAACTCACTGAGGTATTTCTTTTCTCATCAAAGGAGAGCCACCTAAGTTACCTGTGAAGCCAAAGGGACCCACTGTACCTCATGCCTGTGACCCCAATTTAACTTTTGATGCTATCACCACTTTCCGCAGAGAAGTAATGTTCTTTAAAGGCAGGTAAACCCATTCCCTTAAACACCTCAACTTCCTGTGAAGTTTTTCTTTTCAAGAGATTTGGGGATAAGGGGGTTGTTGGGATAGTGAGAATGTGTCTTTGCTTTTTGTTTTATAACTGTCTACATAGGTTGAATGTTTTACTCTGTGCACATATCTCTTACCTGTTTGATAAATTATTTTTTTAAAATGGTAATTATCTGCTTAATATTTTGAGTAACTGCCATTCCACTTTCCATAGAGGCGGCACCATTTTACATTCCTACCAGCAACAACCAATGTTCCAGTCTCTCCACATCCTCACCAATACTTGTGTTCTGTTTTTCCATCCCTGCTGATGTCACCTCTCAGAGAATGTGTTCCGTGACATTTCTCTCTACCCTCCCAGGTAGAGGTGAGCCGCTCTTTCCTCTGTGATACCATTGTTTTCATTTACACCCCATCCCTTCCCCCATCAGTGATCCAGTAGCTCTTGTCAAGTCCTACCGCACATACATCTATGGCCTATCCCCACTCCCTTCTCTCTGTCTCCACCACCATCTCCCGCTCATCCAAGCTACCATCATGTCTCATCTCCTACTCCAGAAGCCTGTTTACTGGCCTGCTTGTTTCTGCTCCCATCTTTCATACATGCAATAGCCAAAGGGATCTCACATTGATAAATTAATTTTTAAATGTTTTTAAGCAAATTTTTAAATTGCCATTGAACCAGAGTCTATTTTCAGTAACCTCTTAGCTAAAATAATACCCCAATCCCAACCATGTCCTGGACCTGGCTTATACCATTTTAGGATCCAATTATTAAATTTTCAAGAATTTTGTAAACTAGCTCATATTGATTTAGTAGCTTGAAATTGGCCTTGGTTGGAGTACCTACACCCTGAAAATCACCAAATGATAAAAACTAGGTCTTTTTCCTACCTGGAGAGCCAGTTGTGAAATATGCATCAATGGACCATTCCTCGCAGTTGAATCAACAAAGTGTTAGCTGTGGTAGGAAATCTCTCCTCTCACTCTGTAATTACTGCACTTAACTTGCAACATGGGGTGTCAGTTATGTATACCGTGGCCACACTTTCAGAGCAAAGTGTCAGGACATATGCCATCTGACAAGGATATGGGGGCAAAAGGAAACAATATGTGAAATCAGACTCCTTCCACCCATGACTACGTGGCACTACAGTTCATGGGGTCACAGAGTCAGACACACCTTAACAACTGAACAACAACAGCAATGACATGCTGTCATACCATGCTCCTAATAGCTGAGGCTGAAAGACCACTTGTCAGGGATGGGTTCCCAGCATGAGAAGAAAAATGAACTATAAGGACTTTTCAGGTCTTGCTCACAGGCTCAGAGCTTTGCAGCCAGAAAGGAAATCTGAGGAAATATTTAGCAATGACAATAATAACATTTTTTAATTCTAGCAATCAATACCAGAAATGTTTTCTTAGAATGCTTGGTGGCTTAGAATACTGGGAATTGCTGCTTTGGCAAAAATGAGGTGGCTGAGTACACTGAGAACTGTTAATGAGACTTCCATGGGTGGTTTGCTACTCTAAGCACCCAAAAGAGTGGGCACAAAGGCATGTCCTGACTTTGGCAGTCCAAAGGGAAGGACTGAACTCATAACCACCTAAAATTGCTGAGGAAAATTGTGCTAATGCTACAAATTGTTTGAGGAAAATATCGACCAATTAGATAAAGTCAAGTCTAAGTTTGTAGTGGTTTCATTGAAATAGATGCACACAGACTGTATATAAAGTATGGTTTCCTGTCTAACACAGGCACATATGGAGGATCTATTATGACATCACTGACATTGAATTTGAATTAATCTCTTCATTCTGGCCATCTCTGCCTGCTGATATTCATGCTGCATATGAGAACCCCATCGACAAGATTCTGGTTTTTAAAGGTAACTTTGCCTATCACTATACCTCTTCTCCTTATGTATGCCTGAACTAGTTAGCAGATACTTTAATTCAAGGAATATAATCTTCATGCATGAGCGAAAAGGACAGGGCTTCCACTCTGACCTTAAGTTCCTATTATAAGAACAACTATCCAAGGATTCTTTCTGGCTATAAAGATAAACACCACCCCAAGTCCACAGGAGAACAGAAACCTGTATAACAAAAACTAAAAAGTCTTTTTTTCTGCCAAATAAAGGTAACCCATCTCTCTTCTTATATTCCCTTTTTACTAGGGCTGCTAGATGTGGCAAATAAAAATACAAGATGCTTTGAATTTCAGACAAATAAAAAATAACTTTTTAGTTTAACTGTGTCCATTGTAATATTTTGGATACACTTATACCAAAAATTAGTCACTGTTTACTTGAAATTCAGATTCAGATTCAATTGGTATCTTATATTCAATCTAGCAACCCTACTTTTCAGGTGGATTTTATCAGATTACTTGCCTTTGAGAGAGAACACTAGGGTGTGGAAATTTAGGAGAACAAATATACTCAACAGTTTTGTCAGAATTAGAAAAGAATCAATATAATGAACTCAATTGACATGGGTATGCATACTATTAACTATGAAAGTGAGAGTGAAAGTGTTAAGTCACTCAGTCGTGTCTGACTCTTTGTGACCCCATGGACTGTAGCCCGCCAGGCTTCACTGTCCATGGAATTCTCCAGGCAAGAATACTGGAGTGGGTAGCCATTTCCTAGGCATATATTATTTGTGTAGTATTAATGATATTTAAGCAGCTAAAGAATGTGGTAAGAATAAACGAAGACGCAAGATTATTAAATCTTTAAGATTTGAACCTGAAAGGAACTAGGAATCTAACTATTTTCAAACTTCTTAAGATGCCTATTTCTCCCTTTAGGAAATAAATCAGAAAATACTGACTCTCCCTCTCTTCCTAGATGACAACTTCTGGGTGATCAGAGGATATGCTGTCTTACCGGATTATCCCAAATCCATCTATACTCTTGGCTTTCCAAGACGTGTAAAGAAAATTGATGCAGCTGTGTGTGACCGCAGCACAAGAAAGACCTACTTCTTTGTGGGCATTTGGTGCTGGAGGTAAGTTTGCTGACAATTGACCCCTTGTTTTATTCTGGAGAAAAATATCCACAAAGCATCACTTTAACACGGTCTTTCAAAAGTGTATTCACCAAACAAAAGAATGTTTCAGTCAGGTCAAAGATCTTTCTCCAGCTTATAAAAATAAAGAGGGTGGGATGTTTCGAGAGAACAGCATCGAAACATGTATATTATCAAGGGTGAAACAGATCACCAGCCCAGGTTGGATGCATGAGACAAGTGCTCGGACCTGGTGCACTGGGAAGACTCAGAGGGATCGGGTAGAGAGGGAGGCGGGAGGGGGGATCAGGATGGGGAATACACGTAAATCCATGGCTGATTCATGTCAGTGTATGACAAAACCCACTACAATATTGTAAAGTAATTAGCTTCCAACTAATAAAAATAAATGAAAAAAAATTTAAAAAAATAAAGATAAAATAATAAGGCTGGTGGTGCCAACCAAGCTGCCAGTGACAAACATATTCAGTCAAAATCATTGAAACTCTGGAAAGAGTCCTTTGATTTAACAGTTCCTCAGAATAGTATCAATCTGACAAATTATGTGGCTTTTTTCCCTCATAATTCCTTGTTTTCAAGACACTGTCAGTGATCTGACTGAACATACTCTTTGCCATTTTTTAACCATTGATCAAACTAGTTTTCTTCCAATAAGACTACTCTTTTTAAACATCTTTTCTTGACTCCAAGTTGTGCAGTAAAAAAGTTAATCCTCTCCCCCTGAAACAAAGGTCCCCTGAAAACCTTTCAAATCCATGTCTCCAGGTATGATGAAGTGACCCAAACCATGGACAAAGGGTACCCACGGAGAGTGGTAAAGTACTTCCCAGGAATTGGTCTCCGAGTGGATGCCGCTTTCCAACATAAAGGTAAGCATCAGCAGCTGACTATTAGGATACTTAGAAGACTTTACTGACTGTGAAAGAATTCAGCACGAAAACTTAAATGTTTCCATTTTAATGTCATTTTACTGCTTTGAGTACATGTAATAATAAACTTTGGGGAACTGATCAAAATTGAATAGTAAGTTCTGAGTTATATTCTCTGACATACTACTTCAAAACTATGCAAAAGGTACCAAAATTATCATTGATCATAGATGTCTGATAAAGATACCCCTGAAGAGTTTTAAGTGTGAAACAATGACTGAGCATCTGAACAGTGATTCTCAAGCCTCAATGTATATAACATATACACAGTTTAGGGTTTGTGTATGAAGCGACACAGAGAAGGCAATGGCATCCCACTCCAGTACTCTTGCCTGGAAAATCCCATGGATGGAGGAGCCTGGTAGGCTGCAGTCCATGGGGTCGCTAAGCGTCGGGCCTGACTGAGCGACTTCACTTTCACTTTTCACTTTCATGCACTGGAGAAGGAAATGGCAACCCACTCCGGTGTTCTTGCCTGGAGAATCCCAGGGACAGAGGAACCTAGTAGGCTGCCATCTATGGGGTCGCACAGAGTCAGACACCACTGAAGCGACTTAGCAGCAGCAGCATGAAGCGACAAGTTCCTTAGAGTTTCTGAGGCAGTAGGATTGTGGGTAAGATCCAGGAATCTACAGTTTTAAAAGAACCTCAGGCAAATTAATGAATCAGTCCAGCTACTATATCTTCAAAGACAACAAAGCAGACCATGGAGTAAGCAGAAGTCTAAAGATATTTTTGAGTATCACCATCTTTTACTAGTGAAATCTAACACGGAACCTCAGAACTTAAAACAGATAAACCACAGCAGCTCTAGGAAAATGAAATAGGGCCTAAGGCCATACTCACAGAGGCCTCTTTCTCCCCCTCACTGAGACATTGTTTGAAAATCTAGTTTGAGAACCTCTGGTATAAACTACAGCCCCTTGAAATTCATGTTTCATACCTTGGCTTTTTCCTCAGGGAAATAAAACTAATATTTTTTTATGTGATTGGGTAAAGTAAAATGTATGTATATAGTTATGCATTTATTTTCTCTCCATATCATGTTCAATTATTGTATTCTACATTCATAAAATTGAAAAGTATGGAACAATTATACAGTTGCATAAGATAACTAATCATGATTCTCTCTCTCTAGGATTCTTCTATTTCTTCCGTAGATCAAAACAATTTGAATATGATCCTAAGGCAAAGACTGTTACCCGAATAATGAAAACCAATAGTTGGCTTCAATGTAAAGAACTGTTAAATTCATCATCTGATTTTACTATCAGTGAGGAAAAAGTACATTCAGGAGTGGAGATGTTTCATTATAAAAATTTAAATTTTCTTATTTTTAGTATTGTTCACATGATGAACAAAATCTACAGTTACCAATAAATTCATAGACCTAATATAAACCTCAAGGGATCTTTTAATCTGAACTCTGCTTCAAATTAGAACAGAACTGTTCTTTAACGTCAAGTCACCAGGCCTAGTTATAAATATCTATTGAATGAAGAGTGAAACAGCTATTTTGAGCTGCCTGATTCTTTTTATAGGAAGTTATGTATAAACAAAACTCTCACTGGACTTTAAGCATATTTTATGTTTTGTAGACTTGAAGAAGTAAGCTCTGTGTCTTGTAATAACAAAATACGGAAAACATTTATTAAACCAATCTTTAGCATTCTATTTTGTCTGGACCAGTTGGAGAGGCTCAATAAACTGCAACCCACATCCCTACCCATGTTTTGAATCTGCTGAGAAATATACAGTTGGGAGAGTATAATACCACCTTTATTACTGAAAAGCTTATGCTAGAGAATGTATCTGTGGACGAGCAATCTTCCTAATATCAAATTCTAGAGTGAGACATACTTACTCACGTGTCATGGGAAGAACTGGAAAGCACCCTGCCTCCCCAAGGAAAAGTCAGCTACCTGCAGACTGCGTGGAGCCCAAAGAGAAAGAAGTGAGGATGGAGGTACATGCACCTAGTTTCTGCTCCCAAATTCACAAATCAAATAAGCTATTCTGCCTCCCGAAGAGAGGAGTGAGAACCTAGAGAGATGCAGGAAGTGCTACACTACAAATGACCCCCCAACAATTCAGAAACTAGCAGGAGTAGGCAAGTAATGTTCCCTCCAACCCTCACCCTCCAAGCAGAGACCATTGAACCATTCCTCAGAAAGTTTAAAAGCAAGTTTTGTACACACTGTCCTCACATATCATATACAAGAAATGTGGAAATTTCTTGTGTTTCCTGTGTATATGGGTCGTGTGTGTTCAGTCGTGTCTAACTCTTCACAACCCAGTGGACTGTAGCCCACCAGGCTCCTCTGTCCACGGGATTTTCCAGGCAAGAATACTGGGTTAGGTTGCCATTTCCTTCTCCAGTTTATGGGTCATCTGTCCTTATACCTATAGGTAGAAAGTTCCTGTCCTCTGTCATACCATGTACATGTTGGGCTTCTAAATTCTTGTGGTTAAGTTTTGTCTTTATATCCTCATAGCTAAATGCTTAGCAAAGCTCTACACAAGTTTTGTGACCCAAAAGATGGGTGGTTGTCAGTTGAAATTGAATCTGATTAGGTGATAAATTGAGTAGGTGTCAACTGATAGAAAGTGAGAACAGAAAATCTCAGGAATTCCTACAGCTAGCCCTCCAACTCACACACTTTTCCTTGAGTTAAGTATTATCAGGTTCCTAAAAGAATGGGGTGTTCTTTTATCCCAAAGAAAAAAAGTAGTTGCATGTTTGAAATAGTAAGTTTTAAGAAGTACAGTTTAATACCTAGCATATAGGAGATAGTAGGTCAGTCTTTGGAAAAAAAAAAAAATAGTGCTGGAATAATCAAATATCCAAACACATAAAAAACTTAGATTAACTCACACTGTTCGCAAAAATTTACTAAAAATGGGCCATAGACCTCTAAATAGAAGAATTAAAAATATAAAGCTTCTAGAAGAAAATATTTTTTAAATGTTGTAGCTTTGGATTAAGCAAAGATTTTTAGATTTTTCAATAGGACATAAAAAGTGTGAACCATAAAAGAAAAATTGGTGAATTGAACTTCATGAACATTCAAAAACTTTGCTTTTCAAAAAAAAAGAATGAAACACCACACATTGGGAGAAAATATTTTCAAAATATGTGATAAAGTACTTATATCCTGAATATGTAAATAATTCTTACAACTCAAAAATAAGAGGACAAACAGCTCAATTTTTTCAATGGCTAAAATATTTGCTATGAGCGGCAAATAAACACATGGAAAGATATTTAACATCTCAATCATTAGGAAAATACTAATTAAAAACACAGTGGGATACTACTACATATCCACCAGAATGGTTAAAATTTAACACTGAAAATACCAAATGTTGACAAGATGCAGAGTAACTGGAACACTCTTAGAGTGTTGGTGAGAGTGAAAAATGATGCAGCCATTTTGGAAAATGGCCTGGCTGTTATAAGTTAAACACATACACATCATGTGACCCAACGACCTCACTCTTAAATGCTTAGGAAAAATGAAAACTTGCTAACATAATTAGTTATACAGAAATGTTCATGATAGTTTTATTTATATGTAAAACCTGGAAACCACCCAAATGTCTATCAAACTGGTACATCTAGACAGTGGAAAACTATTCAGCAATAAAAAACAATATATGAATGATACATGCAACAATATGGATGCATCTCAAAAGTATTATGGTAAATGAAAGCAGACAGACACAGAAGACTTCATATCATATGATCCAATTTATATGAAAAATTTTAAAAGGCAGACTATAATGATAGAAAACAGATGGCTGGTTGCCAGTGGTCAGAAGTGGAAGAAATGATTGACCACAAAAGAATATATGTGACAGAAATGTTCAATATCATGATTATGGTGGTGGTGACACTACTGAATATATTTTTTAAAACCGTACACCTAAAATTAGTGAACTTTATTATATGCTAATTCTATTTCAACATTGCTTATTAGAAAAAGTAGTGCAGTTTAGTATTTAACATTGGGCTTCTCAGGGTGGCGCCAGTGGTAAAGAATCTGCCTGCCAATGCAGGAGACGTGAGATGGGGGTCGATGCCTGGGTCAGTAAGATCCCTGGAGGAAGGCATGGCAACCCACTCCAATATTCTTGCCTGGAGAATTCCACTGACAGACGAGCCTGGTGGGCTGGAGTCCATAGGTTTTTCGAAGAGCCGGACATGACTGAAGCAACTTAGCACGCATTTCAAATATTCATCAAACTTCCTTTGTTTCCTTACATCTGTTCTCAGTTCTGTGGCATAAACACCTGTGGTATTTAGAGAGCATCTGAAATTGCTTATATTGATTGCAATATATATTGATTATAGGCAGTTACTTTCTCCTTAATTTTCAACACATAAATCTAAATATAGGAATATCTAAAAACAGTTTTCCAAGGAATCTATGTTGACTATTAGAGCTTTATTAAAGATTTATAAGTATAACTCAAAGATCAGCTGATTTTATTCATTCTCTGAAATTTTAATGAACGTCATTTTGAAAAGCCTCTGGAGTTTTCTAAGGCCCACCACTAAGCTATTGGGGAAAAAAATTCATATTCTTAATGTCCTTTACCCAACCCACCTCCAGTCATCTCACCAGTCACTTCTCCCCTGGATTCCACCCTCCTGCTCCTCTGTCTGACCCCCTCTCTGCTTTGCCCTCTGTGAGGAACCCCAGCTCCTCCTTACTGAATTATTTTTCTCTTTAAACATAAAGCAGTTAAGCTGTAACTTCATTTGCTGTCTCTTAAACATGCCATCAGGGCCTCCCTTTACTTGGAAAAGCAGCTTATTTTTTTTCTCCAAGAGAAGAGGACCAAAATGCACTTTCAGCTTGCTTCATAAAGAAGATGATTTGGTTTCCCTTTACCAGCTTGGAGGCAGGAGAAGAGTATGCGCTCAGGAGCCAGGTTGCTTAGACTTGCAGCCCACTTCCTCTGCTTAGCAGTTGTGGAAGCTTGGGCAAGTTACGGACTTCTCTAGACCTTGGCTTCTCCATTTGTGAAAGGAGAACAGGAAGGGACCCAGATGCTGAACAACTAGTTACATACAGCATGTAGAATTAGCACTTGAGACACACTGCTTGATAACTGTGAGCCATCATTATTGGAATTAGGCAAATTAAACTGTTTATCCAACAGTAAGTTAAACAATTTATCCAAAAGTACAAACAATTGGAAAAACTAGAAGCCTGCTATATAATACACTTACTGGGGATAAATTAACTGGAAGAACAAACTTTGTTCCAGTTTGCTGTTTCCTTTCTGGTTTTCTCAAGGACCTGTGCTCAGGTTTTCAAAGAAAGAAACAGCTTTAAAAACAAGCATGAACAAGACTATGTTAACAAATATTTATTCATTTTGGAGATTTGAGCAGCTGAGATGGAACAGAATTAAATTCACACGCAGAGAATGTTTTGAATTATTCTTGCCTTGGGACAAAGAAAGAAGCTCGTCATAATCTTTCTGTTATTCATCATGGACGGACTCTCCTTAAGAGTGTCATCTAAATGAATCATCTGTCCCAGAGGAAAACGCGATGATTTGTTGTTTTTGGTTTTGGTCTTGAAGTTATTTTGAATTCGACATCTCCTTAGGTTGAAATTCAGTCCCTTGTTTGTCTTCAGGTATAGAGAATCTTAAAAAGGAAGATCAACACCTACAAAATATTTTCAACATACTGAAACTGGTCACAAAATCATTCATTTTGGGTCTTTATTCACTCCCCAATACCACTATCTATCTGCAGTTTCCACAAGAAAATAAAAATCCACTTTGAATCACTTAGAATTTGATCTCTAGGAACATCAAGAAAATATAAGATAGTTAACAATGAATTTAAAATCTCTTTACAGTTGTAAGTTCCCAGAACAAAGAAGTGCTTCTGTCTGACCACTATGTATAGTTTTATGCAGTATTTATTGCTTAATTGACCATAAAGCCAGATTTTATTTTAATCTTGAGCTTTGATTAATTAATGATTTTTGTCCATTTTTGTGAATTATAGTGCTCAGTTTTATTAGTAACAGATAGAAGCATTTATTTCAAAGGTCTTGTATTTTTCATCACACTGAGTTCAGAATTTCAAGTTTCTTGAACTATTTGTAAAACTGAGAAGCAAAGTACTTCAAATAGGAAATTCCAACTGACAAATTCATGAAGTTGAAGTGGAAACAAAATCGGTCTAAAAACCTCAAGAAATATGATTCTAAGGATCTGAAGGAACTATATGTGAAAACGTGTCTTAGATGATAAGGTTTTCAAGCCAACCTGATCTGATCTTCTCAGGAGTCTTGTGTTAAAAATCTGTTGAAATGGATTTCATTGAAGATGGCACATTGTTATTTTTCACATAACACTTACCTGGGTATTATAATTGCTAATCAGTCTCGATTATTCAACATATCTAATGCCTGCTGTAAATCAGATGCACTGTCTGTTGAGGATTATCCTTTCATGCAACAATTATTTATTAAGTGCTTACTCTGTGCCAGGCACTGTTTTAGGGCCAGGGATAAAACAGTGAACAACACTGCAAAGCGCCAGGCTTCATGGACCAGTCAAAATAAAAGAAATGACAAATAAACCCAAAATTGTAACTATGTCAAGGATAATAAATGCTCTGAGGAAAAGCAGGGAGCAGACTCTGGATGCTGGGCCTGCTTGCCTCGGGGTTGGATTCCCCACTCAGAACGGGGTGGTGGGCGCCGCCGCCTGCAGGCCGAGCTCTGGCCTCAAAGAGTTCGTCTGAGGAGAGGCTGAGAGCCCTGGACGAAGGAGAAGACGCCTCCCCCGGCAGTGGGGGCCGTTTCCCCAGACTCAGCTCTGCCACAGCCTCTGTGCTGCCTGCTCCCTGCCGGTGACGCGGGCGGCTTCCCCAACCCTCGCGAGGAGACGAGGACTAGCGGCTTCCGGTGTTCCTAGCTCCTGGGTCGCTTCTTTGTCTCTTCCGGCTTCGCAGCCATCACTCAGGGAACGAATTTCCCGCGTTAAATCCCTCCTGTTTCAAATGCTTGAGTGATTTCTGTTTTCCAGTTGACATTTGACTTAATTCTTTGAGTAAGGGGATAGGGAGCGTGGCGGACGTGGGTGTTTCGGGGAGAATCACGCAGAGCCCTTGGTGAAGAGCTGACCGGACAGCTGCAGGAAGTGAGCAACAAACCCAACCTGGGCAACAGGGCGCCCGGGAGGAACCGCGGGGCAAGGGCGGTGAGTTCCTGTGACCTGGGGAAACTGGGCTAGGGGTGCAGGGAGGGACGGAGATGAAGTGAGGGAGGCGGCAGGGACGACAGGTGGTGCAGCGTCTTGTGGGCCTTTGTACAGGCTTTAGATTCTAGAGGTTTAAGAAGAGAAACATCACTTGACTTGCGTTGTAAAAGAATCACAGGCTACTCTGAGGACAATAAACTGTAGGAGCGAAAGAACAGCAACAGGCGGTGGTGGCACCATCTCAGAGGGTGGTGGCAGCCGCCAGAAGCCTGAGGGTGTACTTTGAAGGTAGGACCGCAGACTTGCTAGCTGACTGGATGCACGGTGCCGTGTGAAGAGAGGAGTCAGCTGTAAGCCAACTTTGTTTCTGCACAACTGGAAGACTGGGGTGTGTATTCATTAAGGTGACCGAGTCTTGGAGAGGAACGACTCTGAGGAGAAAATCAGTGTGCCCAGTTGGCAGTCGGGTACACAGACCTGAAGTTGGGAGGGGAGCCTGAGCATGGGTGAGAGGGGTCCATCTGGGGGATACTGTGTAGAGACACAGGATTGGACGGGGTCACCTAGGCAGTGACTCAGATAAAAAAGACATGGAGAACTGATCCCTAGTCACTGACAGATTAAAGATAAAGATAAACTGTGTTGTGCATTTGATCCCCACAGCAGTTCTGCTTATGTACCTGGGCACATGCTTCCTGCTGGGTGTGCATCAAGTTCGTGCCAACAATATATGTCATCATTATATTTTATATGTACAGCTAATAAGAGCTTCCCAGGTGGCTCGGTGGTAAAAGAATCCACTTGCCAGTGCAGGAGACACAGGATACATGGGTTTGTTCCCTGGGTGAGGAAGATCTCCTGGAGAAGGAAAAGGCAACCCACTCCAGTATTCTCACCTGGGAAATCCCACGGACAGAGGAGGCTGGCAGGCTACAGTCCATGGGGTCACAAAGAGTCGGACATGACCGAGCACACACATACACACATACATGTAATACATTTTTATCAGTGTGGAAAAATCTATAAAATGAGAAAGCTTCCACCATGCCATCCTGAGGAGAGACCTATTATCTGTGGTGGAGGAGAACTGTGCTTCTTTTCCTTGCTAAGTGGCCTGCAAGCTCAGTTTCCAGTGGGCTCTTATGACTTTATTTTAGCAAGCATTATAAACACTGACTGATGCGAAGAGCTGACTCATTTGAAAAGACCCTGATGCTGGGAAAGATTGAGGGTGGAGGAGAAGGGGATGACAGAGGACGAGATGGTTGGATGGCATCATCGACTCGATGGACGTGGGTTTGGGTGGGCTCCAGGAGTTGGTGATGGACAGGGAGGCCTGACGTGTTGCGGTTCATGGGGTTGCAGAGAGTCGGACACGACTGAGCGACTGAACTGAAAAACACTGAAATTTTTTTTTCTTTTTCTATAAGAATGGAACTTGTTTTTAAAAAACACTAAAAGAATCAATGCAAGAATTTAAGGTTAGAGGCAACATTTCTTTAAAAATTCATTTGATTGTTTTCCACTTCAGTCATTCAAATCAGGAAAGCACCTTCCTCAACACATATCAGAATGGAGCACCTACCTTATTTGAAGCAGATACTCAAATGGAAAGTAAGTTTTATATTTTTAAGCCCTTATCTTCACTGTTAAAAGTAGGTTATCTGCAAGCTTATAAGGACTCTTTAAATAATTATAGTAATAGTGACCATGTATTAAACACAATATTTAACAATGCTAGTTATTTTATGGAATCTCATTTATCCTTGTAACAATCCTAAAAAATCCTAAAACTCCTATTGCATTTTATAAATGAAGAAATGGGGTTTAAGAGATTATTTTATTTTTCTTGCCCAAGTTCATATGATAAATGTCAAAATCCAAATTCTGTCTCATAAAGTCTCATTTTCAATGTTCTCATGGAATGTGAATGTTTTAACACTCTATTATGTCCAGTACTCACCACCACTCAAAACAAAGCAATACATAATTCCCTTGCACACATTTGTTATCTACCTATGAGAACCTGATTCTTCTGTTCACTCCCCAGACTACAGCAGCACCCAGCAGGCTCCATTGCAGCATGTTTCCTGGTTCTTCTGTAATATGTTCCATCAGAGTTCTGATTTCACAGTTGCTGTGGTTTATTTTCTCAATATGTGTGAAGGAAAAGGAAAGAACACAGTATCTTCCCTGTTAAGCAATCCTACAACACACCAAGTAACCAAAGGCTGTAACTGCAGTAACCCAGCTTATGGTTACTGGACCCAATGGTGCCTGCATCCTTCCGTGAAAACACTCCTGCTGAATGCAGTCATCAAAGAGGCTCTGGGAAACCCAGAAGTCTCAACTCTTCAGCCTCTTGGCCAGGAACTCCCTTATTTTATAGTAATTAAAAAATAACTAAATTATTGACTTGCAAGTGATTTGTACAGAACTGCCTAAGCAAAGTATGACAATATGATGATTGAAATTCCGTGTTTCACTAATTATTTCACATCCATGACCTTATTTGGTTCTCAAGATGACCTTGGGAGACAAAAAAGAGAATGGTGGTAATAAGTCTATTTAATGCAGAAAAAAAGTTAAGATACATACTGAGATGATAACAAAGATGGAATTCATATTAGATGCCCTGGCTTGTGGTTCTGTGTTCTTTTTACTATAACTCTTTTCTGTATAATGTTCTTTGCTTCTCCAACTTCTTTTATGTTGTTCTTAATATTGTTTTAACATTTACTGACTCTTTTCCTAAATGTAAGGACCATGCCTTAGGAAGTTTTATATTTAATATAATTTCTAATACCTAAGAGGCCTCAAGGAATATGTATTGGATTGGAATAAGTGATCTTGTAGTCATACTGTTGTGATTTTGTTTGGGTCTTCATGTTCCCTGCATTTATTCCATGAGAAATAAGCCTGCCTGAAGTCCCAGTAGTGGTTTGGAAGATATTAAAAATCCAACTCACTGCCTTGCATCAGCCAAAGAAGATGAGTATTCAGGAAATTTAAAATTTAACACCCCAAAACATAAATGCCAGTCACCCTAAGGGTTATAAAACAGTGCAAGCAGCCTTAAGTGGAAACAGCTGTTCACAACCCACAGAGTTGCAGCTTTCTAAAGATGTCACATATACAGACAGTTTGTTAACCTGAATGAACAAGATGCCAATGTTTCTTGGGGAGGCTGCAGGTCAATCCTGATGGCCATCCAATTGGCAGGGGCAGTCCTAACCCTCTCCAAATACAGCCCTCCCCTCTCCCCTGAACTGGCCTCTCTGCTGGCTAAACACAGCCGGGCCTCAGGCAGAGTCCAGACTGAGTCCCATCACTTCTCATGGTGGGACCTGCCCACCTTTCTCCTTGGTTGCAGCCTCTGGGCCAATGATCCTGGGCTGGGTTGGAGTTGGAGCTAGACCCTCGTTTTCATATTCCTCATTTTGGTTTTTCATGGCCATGGGTAGTAGCTAGATCTTAGTTCTTTGCTTCATTCCCTTACGGGAACCTGAAAATTTCAGTGAATGATGTTGAGCTATTTATAACACCTGGACTAGAGTCATCATCTACTGCTGAAACTCTGAAACCTACCCACTTTGAGAAAAAGCTGTGATAACTGAGCTCTTCTAACTGAGCTCCAGTAAATCTGCAAAGGAAAATCATTTAAATCTTTTAATATCCGTGTGGAAGGGACTACCTTTTCTCCCCCCAAAAAACATAAAATACACTTAACAATTTCTTCCTGAGAGCAGTAATTCTTAATTCTAGAGGCATTCCTCAGTCAGTTTGACTGCTATAACAAAATACCATAGACTGGGTGGCCTAAACAACATGGATTTCTCACAGTTCTAGCGGCTGGAAGATCAGAGTGCCAGCATGGTGGACTTCTTTGTCAGAGAACTCTGCTTGGTTGTGTCCTCACATGGCATGTTATATCTTTCTTGGTGTGTATAAGCAGGGGGAGAAAGAGCAATCTCCTGTCTCCTCCTCTTTTTATAAGGGCACTGATTGCATCATCAGGGCCCCACCCTTATGACTTAATCTAATTCTGCTTATCTCCCCAAAGCCCCACGTCCAAATACCATTACACTAGGTATTATTAATAGGATTTCAACATATGAATTTTGAGGGGATACAAACATTTGGTCCAAAGCAATGCCAATGCACAATTAGAATCATTTGAGGAGCTTTTTAAATTACTAATAATTAGGCTCCTTTCTCCCAGACCAATTACATTAGAATCTCAAGAGAGTGGGGCTTGAGATTGCACATTTCTAAGAAGCTCCCAAATGACTATCAACTACAGATTAGCATTTGCCGGGAGCATTTGCCACCTGCCAATGCAGAGACTGAATTCTGTGCTGCTGCAGCTGTTGACCCTCAACATGCCCTGAAGGAAGTTCAGGGTGGAGAGTGAGGCACTCTGTGCTCCAGGGAAACTGGGGAACAAGTCTTTAGATATTTTCAGGAACTGATTTCATGATCCCAGTCCTTTCATTTCCTCCTATCTCGAAAAGCTTTCATGGTGACATGAGCCCCTGGTGACTATTACTTACTTTTGTAAAGTAAGCATTGATTGCATTGATCACCTTCACCAAAATCTTATGCCCATGTGACACAATTACTAAAGCCCGCCAACCTAGAGTCCATGCTCTGCAACGAGAGAAGCAGCCAAAATGAGATGCTCACACGCCGCAACTACAGCGTATCCCCCACTCACCACAACTAGAGAATGCCTGCATGCAGCAATGAAGACCTATCACAGCCAAAAATCAATAAACAAATTTTCAAATTAACTGGAAGGTTTCTAACATACAGATTGTTAGGCCCCACTTTAGACTTAAGGATTCAGTAGGTGATGTTGATATGGTTGGTCTGGAGATCCCACTTTGAAATCACTGCAGTGTGCCCTGCCCCCATCAGCACCACTCCTGCTTTTTTTGTCCTCCTAACTCCATTGTGGTTGCAATAGTGAAAGTCCGAGAGGACAGAAAGAACAACCAAGGAAGACAGGTAGAAAACCCCATCTCTCGACTGTGCTTGGATCTGGGTCTTTATGTTGTTATTGTTTAGTCCCTCAGTCCTGTCTGACTCTTTGCCACTCCATGGAGGCAGCACATCAGGCTTCCCTGTCCTTCACCAACTCCCGGAACTTGCTCAAACTCATGTCCATCGAGTTGGTGATGTCATCCAACCATCTCGTCCTCTGTCATCCCCTTTTCCTCCCGCCTTCAATCTTTCCCAGCATCAGGGTCTTTTCCAAGGAGTCAGTTCTTTAAATCAGGTGGCCAAAGCATTGGAGCTTCAGCTTCAGCATCAGTCCTTCCAATGAATAATCAGGGTTGGTTTCCTTTAGGATGGACTGGTTTGATCTCCTTGGTGCCCAAGCGATTCTCAGAAGTCTTCTCCAAAAACCACAGTTTGAAAGCATCAATTCTTTGGCGCTCAGGCTTCTTTATGGTCCAACTCTCACATTCATACATGACTACTGGAAAAAGCATAGCTTTGACTATATAAACCTTTGTCGGTAACGTCTCTGCTTTTTAACACACTGCCTAGGTTTGTCATAGCTTTTCTTCCAAGGAGTAAGCGTCTTTTAATTTCACAGCTGCAGTCACTGTCTGCAGTGAGTTTTGGAGCCCAGGAAAATAAAGTGCTTGACTGCATTCTGTTTAGTCAACTCCAGAATTTGGATCAAGGCAGCTGGCAGTCTGACTCTCTCCACAGTCCCCATTCATCTGTCACAGTTTTACCAAATGGGAGCCAGCCTCGCATTCACTTCGGCTTCCTCATAAGCAGCCACTCAATTCCCAAAGAAAATAGGCAACTCCCCTGGCCCTAAGTGTTTGGAACTCTGTAGTGAGTGAGTAAAGACAGCTGTGACATAAAAGAGAGCGCGAAGTATTACAACTCCAGTGTTCGTGACAGCCCAGGGTTTTGTGGCTTAACTGGTAAAATATCTGCCTGCAGTGCAGGAGACCTGGGTTTGATCCCTGGGTTAGGAAGATCCCCTGGAGAAGGGAAAGGCTACCAAATCCAGTATTCTGGCCTGGAGAATTCCGTGAACTGTATGGTCCATGGGGTCACAAAAAGTTGGGCACAACTAAGAGACTTTCACTTTCACTTTACTTTCACCTTCAGGGCAGTCCAGGCTGCACTAACCAACTGCCCCAGCTAGCTGGACTTTGGAGTGAGCCATTACTAAGTACGGTGATTCCATCAGGGAAAGTCAGAATTCCATTTCTAGGGGTTAATAGAAATCAATCAGGTTCCACAAACTTCTGCAGTTATTAGAAAATATGGGGTTCAGCCATTGACAACATTCAAACCACTGACTAGAAGAGAATGAAACAAGATTACAGAACAAGGCACAGACCTGGATTAGCTCTCTCTTAACCTCTGTCTTAACATCTTTCAACTCTCATAGCTGAGTGGACCCAATAGGTCAAGTCTGGTTTTTACAATTTGCTGAGCTTAATTCTTTGAATCTTGACTATTTAAAAGTCTCCATGTGTCACCTAGTGAAAACTTTTTGAGCTGAAAAATGTGCTGTTTCATCTATTCTGCAGGTTCTGACCACTGTTTAGTAAAGGGGAAAATACAAACATATACAATCTACTCCAGTGCTTCTCTGATGTTAATGGGCATTTGAATTACTGAGGGAGCAGGGTAAAATGAGTTGTAAAATAGCCTTGAGTAGAGCCTGAGATTCTTTGAAAAGCACTTGAATCTATCCCGTCTGAACTGGTATTATAGATGATATCACAAATGTCAAAATACTGAAAGAAAACATGGGAGAATTTTTAAAAACATTTTTTTCCTTTCTACATAAGTTACAAATCCAAAATCACAATAGGAGAAAACTGAAAAATGACAAAAATCTAAATTTCCCCATGGTAAAAAGTACTATAATCAGGGCAAAACAGGAAAAATAATTGCATATGGAAAGGGATTGTTTCCCTTTTTAATGTCGAATTTCTTCACTAAGAAAATGACTATTAGAAAAATTGTCAAATGACAGGAACAGTTCAAGGTCAATAGAAGGAAGGCTTACATATGAATCTATGCTCAATATCACTCATAGTTGAAGAAATAATATGAAAAGTCATTGAGATATACATATGTATATATAGATACAAATAACTTTGATGATCTTAGAGGTTATTTGTCTGCTTTTTAGTGTGAAACATTGTTGATGAGAGTTAATGAGAGTATAGGATAAAAACCATTACCACATCCTGCTAGTAGAGATGTAAACTGTTGCAATGTAGTTGATGGGTAATTAAAATACATACAGCTTATGATTCAGTGAAGACCATGTCCAGGAATTTATCCTAGGATATATTTGCACATATACATATGTGTATATGTGCACATATACACAAGGTTGAGTTTCCCCAGAAAATCACTGTGGCTCTGCTTTTAGTAAATTGTTAGAAATAATCAATGTGAATAAAGGACCAATTAAATAAATTACTCTACATCATTACAACTGAATACAATGCAACCACTAAAAAGACTAATATAACATGTCATCAATATTAAAAGATATCTAAGAACTTTATCAAAATTAAAAACCTTTGCCCCATGAAAGGCCCTTTGAAGATGACAAAGAAACAAGCCACATTCAGAATACCCTGGACCCCAGCCACAGCCAGCCATATAAAGAACTAGCCCCCATCAACCATCAGGCACAAAATCAGGGCCGTGCAGCCAGAGGCCTCAAGAAATGGCTTGACCCACCAGCTGGGTGGCACCAGATCTCAGACAACTTGTACCCCTCAGCAAACCACCTCAGGATCAGCTGTACTCACCAGTGGGCCAACACCAGCTTTGGAACACCCTAGACCTCACAGCCAGCAGTGTCAGGAACCAGCCCCACCTACCAGCAGGTCAACACTAGAACTGAGATACCTGACCCTGCAACCACCCACCCCAGAACCCAGCCCCACCCACCAGCGGGCCATCACCAGTCTGAGACCCCAGGTTTCTACAGTCAGCTGCCTCATGATGTGGCCCTACCCACCACCAGCCAGCAGCCTCCTCAGGCCAGGGGCCAGCGGTGCCTACCAGGCTTACAATAGTCAGCCCTCTACAACAGAAAGATTCAGAGTTCACATAGGGGGCACCCTTAGAAAATAGTTCTGGTGACCAGAGAGGAGTGCATTTCTGGGATGCATAGGATGTTTCATACCAAAGGCCACTTCTCCAAGGTTGGGAAATCTAACCAACCTACCAAATACATAGAAGTAAAATTAGCAAATCAGGCAAAATGAGGCAACAGAGGAACATGTTCCAGATGAAGGAACAAGATAAAATCCCAGGAGAAGAACTAAATGAAGTAGAGATAAGTGATCTACCCAATAAAGAGATCAAAGTAATGACTATAAAGATGATCAAAGAACTTGAGAGAAAAATGGATGAACAGAACAGAGAAGTTAGAAGAACTAGAGATGCAGAATACAATTAATGAAATAAAAATTACATTCAGTTCAGTCGCTCAGTCATGTCCAACTCTTTGCAACCCCATGAATCGCAGCGCAGCAGGCCTCCCTGTCCATCACAAACTCCCGGAGTTTATTCAAACTCATGCCCATCAAGTTGGTCATGCCATCCAGCCATCTCATCCTCTGTCGTCCCCTTCTCCTCCTGCCCCCAATCCCTCCCAGCACCAGGGTCTTTTCAAATGAGTCAACTCTTCGCATGAGGTGGCCAAAGTATTGGAGTTTCAGCTTCAGCATCAGTCCTTCCAATGAACACCCAGGACTGATCTCCGTTAGGATGGACTGGTTGGATCTCCTTGCAGTCCAAGGAACTCTCAAGGGTCTTCTCCAACACCATAGTTCAAAAGCATCAATTTTTTGGCGCTCAACTTTCTTCACAGTTCCAACTCTCAGATCCATACATGACCACTGGAAAAACCATATCCTTGACTAGACAGACCTTTGTTGGCAAAGTAATGTCTCTGTTTTTTAATATGCTATCTAAGTTGGTCATAACTTTCCTTCCAAGGAGTAAGCGTCTTTTAATTTCATGGCTGCAGTCACCATCCGCAGTGACCTTGGAGCCCAAAAAAATAAAGTCTGACACTGTTTCCACTGTTTCCCCATCTATTTCCCATGAGGTAATGGGACCAGATGCCATGATCTTAGTTTTCTGAATGTTAAGCTTTAAACCAACCTTTTCACTCCTCTTTCACTTTCATCAAGAGGCTTTTTACTTCCTCTTCACTTTTTGCCATAAGGGTGGTGTCATCTGCATATCTGAGGTTATTGATATTTCTCCCAGCAATCTTGATTCCAGCTTATGCTTCTTCCAGCCCAGCGTTTCTCATGAGGTACTCTGCATAGCAGTTAAATAAGCAGGGTGACAATATACAGCCTTGGTGTACTCCTTTTCCTATTTGGAACCAGCCTGTTGTTCCATGTCCAGGTCTAAGTGTTGCTTCCTGACCTGCATACAGGTTTCTCAAGAGGCAGGTCAGGTGGTCTGGTATTGCCATCTCTTGAAGAATTTTCCATAGTTTATTGTGATCCACACAGTTGAAGGCTTTGGCATAGTCAATAAAGCAGAAATAGATGTTTTTCTGGAACTCTCTTGCTTTTTCAATGATCCAGTGGATATTGGCAATTTGATCTCTGGTTCCTCTGCCTTTTCTAAAACCAGCTTGAACATCTGGAAGTTCTCGGTTCATGTATTGCTGAAGCCTGGCTTGGAGAATTTTGAGCACTACTTTACTAGCGTGTGAGATGAGTACAATTGTGTGGTAGTTTGAGCATTCTTTGGCATTTCCTTTCTTAGGGATTGGAATGAAAACTGACCTTTTCCAGTCCTGTGGCCACTGCTGAGTGTTCCAAATTTGCTGGCATATTGAGTGCAGCACTTTCACAGCATCATCTTTCAGGATTTGAAATAGCTCAACTGGAATTCCATCACCTCCCTAGCTTTGTTCATAGTGATGCTTCCTAAGGCCCACTTGACTTCACATTCCAGGGTGTCTGGCTCTAGGTGAGTGATCACACCATTGTGATTATCTGGGTCATGAAGATCTTTTTTGTACAGTTCTTCTGTGTATTCTTGCCACCTCTTCTTAATATCTTCTGCTTCTGTTAGGTCCATACCATTTCTGTCCTTTATTGAGCCCATTTTCAGAATAAATAGTAGATTAAATTATACAGAAGAATGAATCACTGAGCTAGAAGACAGAGTAATGGAAATCACTGATACTAAACAGAAAAGTGAAAAAAATAATTAAGAGAAATGAGGACCTTTTAAAAGACCTTTGAGACAACAAAGAGTAACATTTTAAATACTAACATTTGCATTATAGGGGTCCCAGAAGGAAAGAGTGAGAAAGAGGCAGAGAATACTTGAAGACATAGTAACTGAAAATTCCTCTGACCTGGAAAAGGAAAGAGACATCAAGGTCAAGGAAGCACAGAGAGTCTCAAATAGAATCTATTCAAAGAGGACCACACCAAGATACAGTATATTTAAAAATGCCAAAAATTAAAGATAAAGAGAGATTATTAAAAGCAGCAAGGGAAAAGCAATAAGTTATGAAAAAGGATACTTTCATAAGGCTAAGAACTGACTATTCTGAAGAAATCCTGAGGCCAGAAAAAAATGGCACAATATATTTAAAGTGATGAAAGAAAAAACCTACAACCAGGAGTATTCTATTCAACAAGGCTTTCATTCAGATTTTATGGAAGAGATCAAAGATTTACAGACAAGCAACAGCTTAAAGGGTTCCACTCCACCTAACTAGCTTTACAAGAAATGTTAAACAAACTTCTCTAAGTGAAAAAGAAAAGGCCACTACTAGAAATATGAAAATTATAAGATAAAAAGCTCATTGATATAGGCAACTATGTAGTAAAAATGGTAAATCAGCCATGTACAAAGTTGGTAGGAATGTTAAAAGACAAAAGTAGTAAAATTAGCTATATTCACAATAAGTAGCTAAAGGATATACACAAAAAAAATGTAAAATATGATGTCAATAAAGTAATTGGGGTGAAGGGGGCAAAAATGTCAAAATGTATTTGAAACTAAAGATCAGGAACTTCAAATAATCATTCATAACCAAAAATCTATAATAGGTACACATAGACACACAAAAAAAGGAATCTAAACACAACACTAAAGATAGTCATCAAATAACAAAGGAAGAAAACAAAAAAAGAATGACCAAAAAGAACTAGAAAACAACCTCCAATTAACAAAATGGAAATAAGACCATACATATTAATAATTACTTTAAATTTAAATCAAAAAGCACTCCATAACAAACCTAGGATGGTTAGATGGATATTAAAAAAGACTCATACGTGTGATGCCTACAGTAGACTCACTTCAGACCTAAAGATTCACACACATTAAAAGAGGATGGGTTAAGGTATCCTTTGCAAATGGAAATAAAAAGAAAGCTAGGGTAGCAAGACATATCTGACAAAATAGACTTTAAAATAAAGACTGCAAAAATAAAATAAAGACTGCAGTAAGAGACAAAGAAAAACATTTATGAAATGATCAAGGGATCACTCTAAGAAGAAGATATAACAATTTAAAATATATATGCACCAAACAAAGGAGTGCCTAAATACATAAATATTAACAGACACAAAAGGAGAAACTGACAGTAACACAATAATAGTAGAAGACTTTAATACCCCACTTATATCATTGGACAGTTCATCCAGGCAGAAAATCAATAAGGTATCACTGGCCTGAAGGGACACACTAGACCAAATGAACTTAACAAATACATGAAGGACATTCCATCCAAGAGCAGCAGAATACATATCCTTTTCAAGTGCACGCATGGAATGTTCTCTAGGATAATCAGATGCTAGGTCACTCAACAAGTCTGAATAAATTTTAAAAACCTGAAGTCATATTAAAGATCTTTTCCAATCACAGTGCTATGAGACTAGAAACCAGCTGCTTGGGAAGAAAAAAAAACAAAACTGCAAAATACAGAAGCACTTGGAGACTAAGATACTACTAAACAACTTATGGTTCACTGCTGAAGTCAAAGAACAAATTTTAAAAATACCTGGAGGCAAATGAAAACAAAATCACAACTTTATAAACTCTATGGGATTGAGAAAAAGAAGTTCTAAGAGGAAAGTTTATAGCAATACAAGCCTACCTCATGAAACAAGAAAAATCTCAAATAAACAATTTAATCATATGCCTATAGCAACTAGAGAAAGAAGAACAAACAAAACCCAAAGTTAGCAGAAGGAAAGAAATCACAAAGACCAGGGAAGAAATCAATGAAATAGTGACTAAACTAGAATAGAAAAGACCAATGAAACTAAGACCTGGTTTTCAAATAAAAGAAAGATAAAAATTGGTAACATTTATCCAGACACAAGAAATGAAGACAAGCTCCTTTTGGAATCAATAAAATTAGTAATGAAAAAAGAGAAACTACAACCAACACCACAGAAATAAGAACAATCACAAGAGATTACTAAGAATAGCTATATGCCAATAAAATGGACAAACTAGAAGAAATGGACAAATTTCTAGCAATGTACAATATCCCAAGAATGAACCAGGAAGAAATGGAAAATATAAACAGACCAGTTACCAGTAATGAAATTGAACCAGTAAAAAACAAACAAATATAATTTCCAACAAAGAAAAGTCCAGGACCAGATGGCTTCACAGGTGAATTCTACCAAACATTTACAGAAGAGGTAAACCTAACCTTTTCAAACTATTCCAAAAACTTAAAGTGGAAGAAATGCTTCTAAACTCATTCTACAAGGCAAGCATAACCCTAATACCAAAATCAGACAAAGATATGACCAAAAAAAGAGAAAATTACAAGTCAATATCACTGATAAACATAGATGCAAAAATCCTCAATAAAACGTTAGCAAACAGAATTCAATAATATATTAAAAAGATCATACATGATGATATAGTGGGATTTATCCCAGGGATATAAGGATGGTTCAGCATTCACAAATCAATCAGTATGATACACCACATTAACAAATTGAAGAAAAAATAAACATATGATCATCTCAATAGCTGCAGAAAATGCTCTTACAAAATTCAACATCTTTATATGATAAAAATTCTCAACAAAAATAGACACATAGATCAATAAAATAGAGATTCCAGAAATGAACCACACAATCTATGATGAAGGAGGCAGTAATATACAATAGGATAAAAGAAAGCCTCTTCAAACAATTTTGGGAAAATGAACTGCTGCAAGCAAAAGCAAGCAAACTGGACCACTCTCTCACATCATGCACAGAAATGAATTCAAAATGGATTAAAGACTTAAATGTAAGGCCTGGTACAATAAAACTTCAGAAGAAAACATAGGCTATAAGCTCTTTGGTATTGGTCTTAGCAATAGTTCTTGGGATGTGTCTCCCCAGACAAGGGAAACAAAAGCAAAAATATATAAATGGGACTACATCAAACTAAAAAGCTTTTCCACAGTGAAGGAAACTATCAACAGAAAACAAAAAGGCCACCTACTGAGTGGGAGAAGATATTTGCAAACAATATATCTGAGAAGAATTTAATATCCATAATACAGGCTTCCCTGGTGGCCCAGCTGGTAAAGAATCCAACTGCAATGCAAGAGACTTGGGTTCAACCCCTGGTTTGGGAAGATCCCCTGGAGAAGGGAACAGCTACCCACTCCAGTATTCTGGCCTAGAGAAGTCCATGGGGTTGCAAAGAGTAGGACATGACTGAGTGACATTCACCTATTTCGCTTATCCATAATATGCAGAGAATTCATGCAATTCAACATCAAAAAAGCAGATAAACAAAATAAAAATGGGCAGATCTAAAGAGACATTTTTTTTTCCAAAGATGATATAGAACTGACCCACAAACAAATTAAAAGATGCTCAGCATCACTAAACATCAGGAAAATGCAAATCAAAACCACAATGATCTTAGTGATCATTTTGAATTGTATAAAATATTGAATTACTATGTTGTGTAATAGGAACTAACATAGTGATGTAGGTCAATTATACTTCAAAAACAAACTCATAGAAAACAAGATTAAATTTATTGTTATCACAGATGGATATTGGAGGGAGTTGGAATTGGGATGAAAGCTGAATTGGGATGAAAGTCAAAAAGTACAAACTTCTAGTTATAAGATAAATAAGTGCTAGAGGTATAATGTATAACATGATAAATATAACTAACACTGCTGCATGTTATAGATGAAAGCTAAGAAAGCTAATGCTTTTATTTTGGTTTTTAAAGTTTTGTATCTATGTAAGATGATGGTCAACTATTAATATATATAAGATTATGGAAACTAAACTTAGTGTGATAATCATTTAATGATATATGTAAGTCAAATAAGACAAATCATTATGCTGTACACCTTAAACTTACACAGTGCTATATGTCAATTATATCTCAATATAACTGAAAAAAGTAAGAAAAAGTAATTTTAAAAATTGCTAAATAAACAAGCTACAGACTGGGAAAAATATTTGCAAACGATGTATCTGACAAAGGCATTTGAAAATGCCAATTAAAAATGGGCAAAAGACATTAAGATACTTCCTCCTATTTGAAAAACTCCAATTAAGAAATGGGCAAAAAACATTAAAAATCTGGAGACCCCACTTTCCATGGGCCTCGGTTCTTGGTAGGACACAAAGGGGAATCTATACTCGATGCAAGAAAATTTATTGATGATAAGGAAAGAAAGAACAGAGAGAACACCTCAGGATAGAGGTGGGTCAGGCCAAGTGAGGCAATGGCCCAGGAGGGCTGGCGTACAGAGTTTTTAAGGCAAAGTCATTTGCATAATCCAGGGGTTGTTTACTGGCGATCTTGATTGACAGTTGCAGGTTATATAAGAAGATTCTCTACCATGCATATCTTTCCCATAATTCAGCCTGTGATAATTAGATGCATGTATTCATGGAACATTTATAAAGTTAATGAGTCCAATGGGCTTCCCTTGTGCCTCAGCTGGTAATGAATCTGCCTGCACTGCAGGAGACCTGGGTTTAATCCTGAGTTGGGAAGATCCCCTGGAGAAGGGAAAGGCTACCCACTCCAGTATTCTGGCCTGGAGTATTAAAAAGCAGAGACATTAGTTTGCCGACAAAGGTCCGTCTAATCAAAGCTGTGGTTTTTCCAGTAGTTATGTATGGATGTGAGAGTTAGACCGATTTAAAGTTAGAAAGCTGAGTGCCAAAGAACTGATGCTTTTGAACTGTGGTGTTGGAGAAGAGTCCCTTGGATTACAAGATCAAACCAGTCCCTCCTAAAGGAAATCAGTCCTGAATATTCATTGGAAGGACTGATGTTGAAGCTGAAACACCAATGCTTTGGCCACCTGATGCTAAGAACTGACTCACTGGAAAAGACCCTGATGCTGGGAAAGATTGAAGGCGGGAGGAGAAGGGGACAACAGAGGATGAGATGGTTTGATGGCATCACTGACTCAATGGACATGAGTTTGAGCAAGCTCCGGGAGTTGGTGATGGACAGGGAGGCTGCAGTCCACAGGGGCTCAAAGAGTTGACACAACTGAGCGACTGAACTGAACTGAATGAGTCCAATGGCACCAAAGGTTACTTGAGTACCTGATATCATGAGATGCGTGCATGTGCTAAAGTAGGGACAGTCCCACCAGGTGGCCAGTGGGGAATTTTTCTAGCCTCATGATTATTTTGGAGTACTGAGGGGCATATTTGGACTGGGGCTGATAAATTGCTTGATGGGATTAGGCAACCATTGGATGTTTAGCTGAAGGGGCTGCCTCTCATTGCCCTTGGCTGCCTTCCTGTCTAACAAGACCACAATGATAGATCACTGCATCTATTAGGACAGCTAAAATGAAAAATAGTGACAATACCAAATGTTGGCAATATAGAGAAACTGATCTCTTATATATTGCTAGAAGGAATGTAAAATGGTACACTTGGGATATCAGTATGGCAGTTTTTTAAATAACAAAATGTACATTTATACAATGCAATCATTTCACTTTCAAGCATTTGTATCAGAGAATGAAAACCTAGATTCACATGAAACCAATAAATAATTGTTATAGCAATTTTAAGGTTTTTTTTTAATTGAAGTATAATTGACATAGTTTCAGGCATACAATATAATGATTTGGTATTTTCATATATTGCAAAATGATCACCACAATAAGTTTGATAAAAACCTGTCACCATAGATGGTTACAATTTTCTTATTCTGATGAGAACTTTTAAGATTTACTCTCTTAGCAACTTTAAAATATGTACTATAGTATTATTACCTATAGTTAACCATCTGTGCATTATACCCCTAGGACTTACTTATTTTACAATCGGAAGTTTGTACATTTTGACCCTCTTCATTCATTTCATCCACTCCCTACTCCCTTGAGTCTGGTAACTATCCAACTGTTCTCTGTTAGTCAACTGTATCTATGAGCTCAGTTTTTTTTGTTGTTGTTTTAAATTCTACATGAGTACTATAGCAGCTTTATTTGTAATAGGCAGAAACAGAAACAAACAAAATGTACCTCAGTAGGTGTATGGCTAAACAAACTGTAGGACACCTATGTTAGGGGAAGCTCACTGACTGAAACCGCCCACCCTGGCCAGGTGCCATAGTACCTTTTGCATGAGTTGTTTTACGACAGGAGGTCTTGGTAAGGAACATGGAACTAATAAGCCACCACCAACCGGAAGAGTTCAAGATAGTTCAGCAAAGTTCAGAAATTGACACCACGTGCCCAACCACCTCCCAGTATCCTCACCTCTAGCATCCATCTTGGCTGAACAAGGCATGCACCACCAGGAAGGACTCTGAGTCAGAATGATTGGCTAAAAATAATCTGGAAACTAATCCCATCATCATAAAACCCGAGACTGCCAGACCTCTTTTCCTGGGTTCCGTTACCCTACTGCTCTCCACCCGGGCACCCGTTCCGATAAAATCTCCTGCTTTGCCAGCACCTGTGTCTTCTTGAACAATTCATTTCCAAGTGTTAGACAAGAGCCTACTTTCGGGCCCTGGAAGGTGTCCCCCTTCCTGCAATAACTATAGTGTGAAAATAAAAAGAAGTGGTCATGTATGGATGTGAGAGTTGGACTGTGAAGAAAGCTGAGCACTGAAAAATTGATGCTTTTGAACTGTGGTGTTGGAGAAGGCTCTTGAGAGTCCCTTGGACTGCAAGGAGATCCAACCAGTTAATCATAAAGGAAATCAGTCCTGGGTTCACTGGAAGGACTGATGCTGAAGCTGAAATTCCAATACTTTGGCCACCTCATGTGAAGAGCTGACTCATTGGAAAAGACCCTGATAATGGGAGGGATTGGGGGCAGGAGGAGAAGGGGACGACAGAGGATGAGATGGCTGGATGGCATCACCGACTCAATGGACATGAGTTTGAGTAAGCTCTGGGAGTTGGTGATGGACAGGGAGGCCTGGCGTGCTGCGATTCATGGGGTCGCAAAGAGTCGGACACGACTGAGCGACTGAACTGAACTGAACACACAAGAATGTGGATAGATTCAGAAAGACATTATGCTAACAGAATTCCTCCTGTCTTATGTACCTCCTCCTATCTGGGGCCAATTCTGTTTCCTTGTTTACTTTGCTTCTTGCATTTGCCAGCTCCTCAGCAATCACTCTGGCGAGCATCCGATGGATCAAGGTTTGGGGAGCCCTCATTCACATCTGGAGAACAAAAATTGCTGATGGCTGTGACATTTCTTATTAATATGGCAGGACATATTTTCATTTCACATTTTAAACTGCTTTTAAGCCCATAAAATATATGATAGCACATCTCTTAAAACATTTCTAACCTACTCAGTGATCAACAATCCAAATGCCTAATGGGCCAGGCAGGTAAGGTAGATATGTCTCTTAGGCCATGCGTTGTATTTAGGAAATGGCTGAGACTGTGACAAGCTGGAAAGAATTCCAAGACAAAGCACTCAAATGCAAATGTTTATAAGACTCAGCCTGGGCCAAAAAAACACAGCAATGACCTGCTAGCAGTCAGGAGCAACCCATCCATGTCTGCCTGCTGTGGCATCCTGTTTCACTGCAGACAAGTCTGATTACTAGAAATGTCTTTATGCTGAGCTGATATTTATCTGTGGCAGTTTCTCCCTATTAGCTCTAGTTCTGAGCATTTCCTTCCTATGAAAAGTGTGGACCTGATTTCAGAGTACATTAACTGGACTTGTTGGCATGCAGTTAAGAATTAGTTCCTTTTACTAAGTGCCCAGAGCTGCCTACAGGTAAGCCATGTTTGTCCTCACACAAACCAGAGTAAAAGCAAACTCTGTCATTTAACATATATAAGACATTGAAAATGTGATTTAACCTTTAGATATCTTCCTCTTCAAAATGAGGATAATAATAATAATGGCCAATTTGCAGAGTTACTGTGTGGATAAAATACGAAAACATTAAAATGCCAAGGAAAATGACTGCTTCTGTCAGAAAATGATTGTGACAGAGGACACCCTGGGGCTTATTCAACTTTCTTGGATTTTGTGAGAGTGGAAAATATGCAAATTTTTGTAATAATTTCATAGCCAAGGATCCAAGGTTGAGCTTCCTCTGTTCCCAATCTACCAGGCTTGTTTCCTCATTTTGCCACTAGATGGCAATTGCTCCCCAGAGCATTTAAGCTCCAAGGATGTAAAATCTCCAGAGCTTCCCCGAGGCTTACTTTCATGTTACAAATCAGGCCTAGAGCTGCACCAAGTAACAGGGGGCCTTGCAAAGAGAATTTGTTTTACTCAGTAATTAAGAAATCCAGGGCCCTTTCCTGAAATTGAACCAGGGAAGGGGTGATTGTCCAGAAGAGCCACACATGACTCCCTCACTCCCTCAGCCAGCCTGGGTTTGCTCCTGCTGCCACAAGGCCTTTCCACTTGCCATCGCACCCTCCTGGACCCGCTCCCCGCTGCATTTGGACAGCATGCTCCGTTATGTGTTTACTTACAAGCTCGCAGCCCCCTTACCGTAAGTCCCAGGACAGCTGGGGCTGTGTCCTGTTCCCCAGACCATCCCCAGCCTCAATAACTGTGCCCACTACATCATAATAAACATTCACTCGATAAGAGTACCAAAGTTCTCAAACGTTGCTCTTCCTCTAGCTGAAACAACACTTGCTGTTTTCCTTATGAAAGCAAATCCAGGTGCCAGAGAAAGAGAGACACTCCAAACAGCCCGGAGCTGGATGTGGCAATGGTCCCCACCCCCCACCAGTGGAAATCACATCTCATCTCCGACGTGTATCTTGAGTCTCCAGTAATGACGGTAAGGCTAATAGACTAACCTGAGATAGTTGGGGGAGAGTTAGGCATGATGCTTTCCTTTCCTTATCAGTAACATGGCTTCTAATGTAATAGTCATTGTAGAGAAAAAGCTGTTGCCAAAATCCCAGATTCCTTTGTTTGGTACATGCCTCAAACTCAAGTTAATTCATCCTCTCCTTCCACAGTCTGTCCCTGACGATGGCGTCCCAGCTGCAGGACTTCAGTCATTGTTCTCCTTGACCCCACAGGTAATGGTCACCCTCTAATGATCCTGCCTCAACCTTGCCTTGACGTCCCCCTTCTCCATCCTTCCCTGAGCTGTCACAAAAGGCTATTTGATAAAATGCACAGCACAGACTGTGACCTGCTCAAACCCCCCTATGGACACTTTTCGTTTTATCTTGTTTGTGAAACCTTTTCTCTCCCTGCCCTTCTGAATAGAAATGAACCTCTGTTCCATGTGCCTCCACTTGTCTCATGTAGATTTCTCTCAAAGCATCTATCCCTCTTTATTGCAGTGAATTTTTATCTGCTGATTTTCACTAGAACAACATAAAGGCTGGACCATAGTTTATTCATTTGTTTGCTGTTTTTTATGCCCAGCACCTAAAAATGTATCTGGAGCATTTTGATGCCCATGATTGTTCCCCATTACCTACCAAATAAATTCCAGCCTCTTGTCCTATATCATTCAAAAGGAATAGCACATCCCTTGGTGACTTCCCCACATGTCCCAGCCGCTCCCAGGCAGGCTGAACACCCTGTGTCCATGCTAGCACATATCAGTGCCCCGGAGAGAGTCCTCTGAATGATAATTGATAATTATTGATAATTGATAAATGATAATTGAGTGTATGATGGTAGATCTTACTACCATCTGGTGCAATCTAGTCAGAATGCATGCTAAGTAGCTTCAGTCGTATCCAACTCTTTGTGACCCTGTCGACCATAGCCCACCAGGCTCCTCTGTCCATGGGATTCTCTAGGCAAGAATACTGGAGTGGGCTGCCATGCCCTCCTCCAGGGGATCCTCCCGACACAGACTGCTTGGGTTCAAATCTCCCTTTCACAATTTACTGACTATGTGACTTGGACAAGTATTCCATTACCTTTATGGGCCTCTCTTTCCTCATTGGCAAAAAGGTGCTAATGTTAATATGTTTCCCATATTTTTTTGGTTATGGGTTTTTGTTGTTGTTGTTGTTTTGAGGATTGGATTAATATATGTGTGGAGAAGGGATAGGCTACCCACTCCAGTATTCTTGGGCTTCCCTTGTGGCTCAGCTGGTAAAGAATCTGCCTGCAATGCAGGGGTTGCAAAGAGTCGGACACTACTGAGTTACTTTCAGTTTCACTTTAACATATGTGAAGCTCTGGAACATCTTGATATGTAGTAAGCATGCAATTAATTTTAATTATTATTAAGCACCTGCTACATGTAAACTATGGGCTTCCCTGATGGCTCAGTGGCAAAGACTGCCTTTAGTTCAGGAGCCACAGGAGACATGGGTTTGATCCCTGGGTCAGAAGACCTCCTAGAGGAGGGCCCAGCAACCCACTCCAGTATTCTTGCCTGGAAAATCCTGTGGACAGAGGACTTTGGAAGGCTACAGTCCATAGGGTCACAGTGAAAGTGAAGTCACACAGTTGTCATTGACTCTTTGCAACCCCGTGGATTGTAGCCCACCAGGCTTCTCCCTCCATGGGATTCTCCAGGCAAGAATTCTGGAGTGGGTTGCCATTTCCTTTTCCAAGGGATCTTCCCGACCCAGGGATCAAACCTGGGTCTCCCACATTGCAAGCAGATGCTTTAACCTCTGAGCCACCAGGAAAGCCCGCAGAGTAGAGCTTTGAGTTGAGCGATTGAGCATGCATGCATACATAAACTATGGTGCTAGAAACTTGACCTATATTACACCCAATTCTTACAACACCAGAAGGAGGCAAGTTTTCCTCCTTCAACTGGTAAGAGGGCTGCGGCCCATAGAGGTTAAGTGTCTTTTGTCAATTCACGTGGTCAGGAAGTGCTGGGACAAGGATTTGAACCCAAAACTGTCTCTTTCCTCTCTGCTAACTCTTTCTAAATCATTTTAGTCAGCTGCATACCATTTATGAGACTTTTGGCATATGTGTACTATTGTTTGCTAAGTATTCTTTAATTTGGCTCTTTTTCCTATGAATAGAGTGTAAATGTAATCTTCATTTCACTTTCACAAATGAGATTGATGTGTTCACCAATTATCCTAGTTCACATTAAAATAAATACTAAATTCTTCAATGTTTATCCATCTTTCAGTGAAAAATATAAAATATTTCACATTCCTTGGTCAACACAGTACTGGGCCATGCTGCTTAACCTGTTTTGATCTACATGAGTTTTATCATTTGCTTTGGCAGTACATATACTAAAATTGGAACAATATTTGAGTTTTACAAGAATTAAGTAGTTGATCTTCTGTATTACAATGTGCATATATTTAACAATACTGTACTATACACTTAAAAGTTTAAGAAGGCATATTTCATGCTGCAAGTTTTTGCCACAGTGAGAGTGAGAAAGCAAAAAAAAAAAAAAATTTACACAAGAATAAAAATAAGAGAGAGAGCCAGAAATGTGTAGTTAAAATAATACAGGACCAAATAATAATAATAATCATAATAATAATAATACAGGACCTCAATTCTAGACTTCAGTCAACTGCTTGATTAGCTTTGATACGTTTGGCAATTCACTCAATAGTCACTTTCTCTTATCTCTTACATATGGATAATACCACATGCTACAGCTCTTTAAGAATTAAAAAGAATACATTTGAATCAGTTCTAATGAGGTGGATGAAACTAGAGCCTATTATAGAGAGTGAAGTAAGCCAGAAAGAAAAACACCAATACAGTATACTAATGCATATATATGGAATTTAGAAAGATGGAAACAATAACCCTGTATGCGAGACAGCAAAAGAGACACAGATGTATAGGACAGTCTTTTGGACTCTGTGGGAGAGGGCGAGGGTGGGATGGTTTGGGAGAATGGCACCGAAACCTATATATTATCATGTGAAATGAATCTCCAGTCCAGGTTCGATGCATGAGGCAGGGCGCTCAGGGCCGGAGCACTGGGATGACCCAGAAGGATGGGATGGGGAGGGAGGTGGGAGGGAGGGTCAGGATGGGGGACACAGGTGCACCCATGGCTGATTCATGTCAACGTATGGCAAAAACCACCACAATATTGCAAAGTAATTAGCCTCCGACTAAAATAAATAAATTTATATTTTTAAAAAAAGATACTATAGGAAAAATTAAATTAGCAACTTATGGGGTAATATTGTGAGAAATGTAAAGTACCCCATAAATCAATACTTTAATTATTCCTTTTGCAAAATAATAATAACTTGTATTCACACCAGAATCAAATTATAATAATACAGGACCATAATGATATGCTCTTGTCAATAATCCAGTAGAAATTGTTATTAGATTTCAAACCAATCAACCCTTTCAAGGGAAACTGTGCTTCTCATAGAAATGGAATTTCCTTGACTAAGTTTCTCCAGAGGCAAAGTTTTCTCTTTATTTTGGGCATATAAATACAATGAAGATGCAGTTCAAAATTTTTTATTCTCGCAACAAAAGATTGAAAATGACTTGTGTTCAGACCAGAGAAACTGAAAAGTTCAGCATCCACTTGCCAATTACAAAATCCTATATGCTGAAAATTTTGAACATGTTCTCAAGTCTCATCTTGGTCCTGCACACAAGATGAGACACAAATTAACCTGGATTTTACACATGATCAGTGCACTTTCTATACACAACTCAATACTGCAGGTGATATTTTCTCATAAATTTAAGTATTTATTTGCATCCATGGAGCCCCTTACCTAAAGGAAGTTCTGGTGCCATTTTTACTTTACTGCATGTTGCTTTTCACTTTGCTTAACAAATACAATCTGGGGATGTTCATAATACACTTCAACACACAAATACTATTGGTTCTACAATGTCTGTCAACATAGGTGAAAATCAAGCACTTTAAAATTTTATTTTATTAAAAAAGAATTACTTCACTTATAAATTAAAAAGCTCTTGAGGATATTTATTCTTGGTAGAAGTAAACTTCAATTTATATGCCAGTTTTGAGAAACTGGCAATGGCCATCTGGAATGCTGTGTTGGACACAAAGAGAAAAACATGCCATAATGCTCTCTAACTGCCAAGGGCCCAGGTGGCAGGGGTGAAGGGAGCTGGTCACCTACTTGCCATTTTTCATCTAATCCAACCCATTAAACTGTCGAGACATTATTCCCCATCAGTTCTTTTTCTTCCACCAGCATTCCCTTATTGGATAAGCAGTAGGGCCAGGTTTTCCCAGAGACAGTAGTAAGTAAAGGAGGAAGGAAAGTCTGACAACTCTCCTGACCCCAGAGTGACGGTGCCTTAGGGGACCCAGAGCCACCAGCAGGGAGCTGAAAGGCTGAGAGATGATGTGCTAGGTGGGGCATTTCAGTGAGGAGGGCAAAGAAGGAAACTCGAGGCACAGAACCAGCCAGACACAAGAGGATCCTGGCAGGTAAACACTGTTTAATGTGATGAGTGTGTATTAAACCTGAAATCAGCATGTAGCCCCTGTCAGTGAGCCAGCAGTGCCTCTAAGTGCTTACTCTGGCTCTTGCATGTGTATATTTTTCTGCTCTAACACATACTTAAGGCAGATGCTGGGTTGTGGTGAGGGATCTTATTTATGGTTATTTACTTGAACCAAGCTGTGATGCTCGTGTGGACAAGTCTCTACTTATTTTGTCCCTTTTGAAGGATTAAAAAAAAAAAAAATCCTCCTACTGATTCTCCTGCTGTAATTCTTCCTGTTTTTTCTGGTTCTTAGAAAAGAAGGAAAGTATTTAGAGTGGTGATGCTTACTCCAAAAGCTACAAGAGAAAAGCCAGAGGTCCTTCCTTTGCTAGCAAGACTAGAACTCTTTTTCAGAAAATGTTAAAGGACCACTGTGCCTTAGAATTAATTAGCAGGCCTGAGGTGCTATCCTTAGAAAGCTCTGCTTGCGAGATTGGCCTTTGGATGGCTTTCAGAAACATGATCTTGGAAGGGTTCCCACCATTAACAAATTCAGTGGCTTACTGTGCCTAAACTGCTTGTGCAATCAATGTGGTTTGTGCAGAACACCTGCTTTCCTTCTGGAAGTCTGGAATTTGGATTCATGCCTGGCAGAGGCAGGAAGAGGGGCCATATCAACTGCACCCAATAAAAGCCCTGGTCAGTGAGTCTCTAGTGAGCTTCCCTCGTTGACAACAATTCACACATCTCATCATAACTCATTGCTAGGAGACTTAAGAATGTCCTATGTGATTCCATTGGGAAAGAACGCTTGCAAACTTGCACCTGGCTTCCCCTAGACTTGGTCCTTCTGCTTTTGCCTTTGCTGACTTTTCTCTGTACCCCTTCACTACAGTAAATCATAGCCATGAATGCTACTGTATGTTGAGTCCTGTCCATTCTCCTATAAACTATGCCATAGATTTTATTTTCTTGGGCTCCAAAATCACTGCAGGTGGTGACTGCAGTCATGAAATTAAAAGACACCTTCTCCTTGGAAGAAAAGCTATGACAAACCTAGACAGCATATTAAAAAGCAGAGATATCCCTTTGCCAACACAGGTTTGTATAGCCAAAGCTATAGTTTTTCCAGTAGTCATGTACGGATGTGAGAGTTGGACCATAAAGAAGGCTGAGCACTGAAGAATTGATGCTTTTGAACTGTAATGTTGGAGAAGACACTTGAGAGTCCCTTGGACAGCAAGGAGATCAAACCAGTCAATCCTAAAGGAGATCAGTCCTGAATATTCATTGGAAGGAATGGCACTGAAGGTGAAACTCCAATACTTTGGCCACCTAATGGGAAGAGCTGATTCTTTGGAAAAGATCTTGATGCTGGGAAAGATTGAAGTCAGGAGGAGAAGGGGGTGACAAAGGATGTGATGGTTGGATAGAATCACCAACTCAGTGGACATGTGTTTGAGCAAACTCCAGGAAACAGTGAAGGACAGGGAAACGTGGTGTGCTGCAGTCCATGGGGTCACAAGAAGTCAGACATGACGTTGCCACTGAACAACAACAAGGATGAACATGGGGAATCCTTCAATACAACCACTTTTGCTTTACCATACTCTAGGGATATAAGAAATGGGATCTGAAACTTAAATATAAGGTGTGAACTCCATAATCATCAGCTAGAGAATCAATCTATGTCTTGGACATGTGGGGAAACATGATGAACTTTCTGTAGCAATTGCAGAAGGGATATTTTTCCCTTGAAAAGTATCATTTAATTTGTAACCTGATCCTGTATGGAAGAAAAGAAAGTTGCTGTGTAAGAAAATGCAAATTAACACGAATGATCTTCCTTGCAGTAGATCTCAAAACTAGAGTTAACACGAATGATCTTCCTTGCAGTAGATCTCAAAACTAGAAATCTAAGATTCCTTCTTACATTTTTTTAGGCCCTCCCCACGTTTAAGGGCATTTAAGAGTTGGTGATGAACAGGGAGGCCTGGCATACTGCAGTCCATGTGGTCACAAAGAGTTGGACACGACTGAGCGACTGAACTGAACTGAACTGAGAAGACCTTAAATGGAAGGACCTCAGAGCTCATCACCCCTCCTATGAGAACAGAAATCCTCTTTAGAACATGCCTCTCAGTTACTGCTTGAGCATTTCCCTTACACTTAACGGCTTCTCTAGTCTGTCCTCCAAAGTGCCCTAAGGAAATAATTCTTTTTGGCAAAGAAGTAGTTACAGATGTAGTGCAAATCAGATTCACAAATATTAATATCTTTAAGCATGCTTGTTTTCACTTTAAAAAATCATCTGAATTTTGCTTTCTATTTCATTGTATGCTTGTGTTTGCTTAACATAAAAATAGTATGGATTCAGGTATAACCTGGCACATGCATGTTTCTACAGAGATTTTATCACCTTTCTGAAAGGCACAGACTGAAATAAAATACAAATTATGTAATATTTTCCTAATTAAAGGACACATAAATGCACAAAGGAAAAAGGACAATAGTCATACATAAACTCCTTCTGTCCTCAAGATAACTACTAATATTTAAGTGCAGGTGTCAGAAAGAAAACTTTTTTCAAGGAAAAAACGAGCAACTATAATATATTGTGATAGATTCTACTTACATAAAATAATAAGAAAGAAAGAAAAAAGAAATTGGGTATTAAAATTTCAATAGAAGATAGTGACTGCAAATCTAATTTTGACTAGAAGATCTAGTAGTGAGAGAGACAGAAAATTAGATATAATAACCATGTTTCCATTTTAAAACATACCTTTCCAGCAAGGATCTAAATGCTTTAGATCCAATATGGCAAAGACAGAGGCCAGAAAATTGAAGAAAAGCTGTCTACACATTTATTTACCTTGATTCTTTGCTAATGTAAGGTTAGGCATCTATGTACCCTTTAGTTATATTCACTCAGGTGCTGTCAGCAGAATCATTGCACAGGTTCAGAGCAGTGTTGAGAATGTACTTTCCAGTTATATATACACATCTTTCTAAGAGGTAGAGAATTGGATCTCCTAAGAAAAATGACTGTGTTTACAAGACTATTAATCTCCGTGTTTGGCCAAATAGGAGACCTAACAAGGTGTCAAGGGCCTAAAATAAGTGAATGCTGCATATATGTGCATACATGTGCACACACACATGTGCAAACACATATGCACACCAGGGAAGACAGAGGGAGAAGTATATGGAGGGGCAACACTTCTATTGAACAATAGTAACTTTCCTTCAGGCATCTGGCTAAAAAGACTGGATTTGCTCCAGTGTTTGGAAACTTGATGTAGCTACAGTGTTTGAAAGAAACTGAGAACTTGCCCTGTAGGAACTTGTCCAAGTTCTACTTCTGGTGGTGGTATGGTGTGTGTGTACTGTCTCTTCAGTCATGTCCTACTGTTTGCAACCCCATGGACTATAGCCTGCCAGGCTCCTCTGTCCATGAAATTTCCCAGGCAAGAATACTGGAGTGGGTTGCCATGCCCTCCTCCAGGGGATCTTCCCAACCCAGGGATTGAACCTGGGTCTCTTACATCTCCTGCCTTGGCAGGCAGGTTCTTTACCACTGAGCCACCTGGGAAGCCAGGTGGTGGGTATTGGTGATACAGTAGTGAGCACAACTGCCTTTCAGTTGTGCTCCTGCAAGTGATTTCACATCTCTGAGCCCGTTTTCCCATCAATAAAGTGAGAATCACAATATCCACCTAGAAGGATTCAAGTTAGTATAATTTAGACTGTCTGTAATAAATACTTAATAATGAGCACTCAGATGGTAGTTATTGCTGATAAAATAAAACAATTTACATGAAAGCACTTTGGAATCTATACAGCTATTGAAAGTAGGAGGAAGCCAAACCTTACTGGAATGCTAATATTTAGAACTAAGGACTGCAATTATTAAGGGCCTCATTGACTAAAGAAGGCAAATAGCTTTCACCTCTCAATATCTGCTGAAAGAAGTGCTGCCTTGTGGGGGAAAAAAAAAATCCAGAAGCCATATCCAGACTCAGAAAGAGTTTTTGAGAAATTAGTTATGTCTTCCATGAGTACAGGATGGAAAATGAATTCCAACACTCATGCCTGGCATTGTAGTCTTAGGTCATGGAAAGAACTCTGACCTCAAGCCCACCTCCAGCACTTATGGAAAAGCTCCTGCTTGCATCCTGGCTCCGATCTGCAGCTGCTCCTTTTAAGGTTATGGAAAAAGATTTCATGAACAGAAAATGTCAGTTGTAAACATCAGACTCGTATGGTGTACACATGGGTGAGACCCACAATATCCCAAACTTTGCAAGTTCGTCCAAATACTTAATCTCAAATTACTGAGTAACAGCAAAAAAGAGCAGAGAATCTTGCCAACCACAATCCAAAGACAAAATTGGACATCAGTTCCCACTAACATGAGAGCAGTTATAGTGCTACTTTTAGGGTTTTATGAGGAATAAATTAGATGAATATTTATTAAATGCCTAGAGTAGGATCTAAAACATAACAATCCTTCAATATTATTTAGCTGTTATGATGATGAACATGATTTATTGTCTGTTGTTTCAACAATTTATGATGATTTGATTTAGGTCATACCTAGATGGTCTCATGTTTTTCCCTACTTTCTTCAATTTAAGTCTGAATTTTGCAGTAAGAATTTCATGATCTGAACCACAGTCAGCTCCTGGTCTTCTTTTTGCTGACTATATAGAGCTCCTCCATCTTCAGCTGCAAAGAATATAATCAATCTGATTTCAGTATTGACCATCTGGTGATGTCTGTGTGTAGAGCTGTCTCTTGTGTTGTTGGAAGAGGGTGTTTGCTATGATCAGTGTGTTCTCTTAGCAAAACTCTGTTAGCCTTTGCTCCGCTTCATTTTGTAGTCCCAAGGCCAAACTTGCCTGTTAATCCAGGTATCTCTCTTTTTAAAATTTTTTAAAAATGTGTTTGTTTTTTAATTGAAGGATAAATGTTTTACAGAATTGTTTTGGTTTCTTCCAAACATCAACATGAATCAACCATAGGTAAGCTTGTGTCCCCTGCCTCTTGAACCTCCCTCCCTCCAGGTATTGCTTGACTTCCTATTTTTGCATTCCAATCCCTTATGATAATGTAAAGGGTATCTTTATTGGTGTTAGTTCTAGAAGGTCTTGTAGGTCTTCATAGAACAATTCAACTTCAGCTTCTTCGGCATTAGTGACTAGGGCATAGACTTGATTTAATGTGATGTTGAATGGTTTGACTTGGAAACAAACCAAGATCATTCTGTCATTTTTGAGATTGTGCCCAAGTACTGCATTTCAGACTCTTGTTTTGACAAATAGATTCAAGGGATTATTTTTGGTAGACAGAGTTCCTGAAGAACTATGAATGGAGGTTCACAACATTGTACAGGAGGCAGTGACCAAAACTATCCCAAAGAAAAAGAAATGCAAGAAGGCAAAATGGTTGTCTGAGGGGGCCTTACAAATAGCTGAGAAAAGAAGAGAAGCAAAAAGCCAAGGAGAAAAGGAAAGATATACCCAACTGAATGCAGAGTTTCAAAGAAAAGCAAGGAGAGATAAGAAAGCCTTCTTAAGTGAACAATGCAAAGAAATAGAGGAAAACAATAGAATGGGAAAGGTCAGAGATCTCTTCAAGAAAATTAGAGATACTAAGGGACCATTTCATGCAAAGATGGGCAAAATAAAGGACAGAAATGGCAAGGACCTAACGAAAGCAGAAGAGATTAAGAAGAGGTAGCCAGAATACACAGAAGAACTGTACAAAAAAGGTCTTAATGACCCAGATAACCATGACGGTGTGGTCACTTACCTAGAGCCAGACACCCTGGAGTGCAACTGGGCCTCAGGAAACATCACTGTGAACAAAGCTAATGGAGTTGATGAAATTCCAGCTGAGCTATTTCAAATCCTAAAAGATGATGCTGTTAAAATGCTGCACTCAATATGCCAGCAAATCTGGAAAACTTGGGAGTGGCCACAGGACTGGAAAAGGTCAGTTTTCATTTCGATAGAAAAGAAAGGCAATGCCAAACAATGTCCAAATTACCATACAATTACACTCATTTCACACGCTAGCAAGGTAATGCCCAAAATCCTTCAAGCTAGACTTGAGCAGTACATGAAGCAAGAACTTACAGATGTACAAGCTGGATTTGGAAAAGGCAGAGGAACCAGAAATCAAACTGTCAACATCTATTGGATCATAGAAAAAAGCAAGGGAATTGCAGAAAAGCATCTATTTCTGCTTCACTGACTATGCTAGAAACTTTGTGTGGATCACAAAATACTGTGGAAAAAAAATTTTTTTAATTTTTTTTCCATTTATTTTTATTAGTTGGAGGCTAATTACTTTACAATATTGTAGTGGTTTTTGCCATACATTGACATGAATCAGCCATGGATTTAACCACCACCCAAGAGCCAATAAGTTCCAGAGCAAGACATACCACGCAAGTTCTCCAGCAACGCAGGAACATAGCCCTAAGCGTCAACATACAGGCTGCCCAAAGTCACACCAAACACATAGACCCATCTCAAAACTCACTACTGGACATTCCATTGCACTCCAGAGAGAAGAAATCCAGTTCCACGCATCAGAACACCGACGCAAGCTTCCCTAACCAGGAAACCGTGACAAGCCAATCATCCAACCCCACCCACTGGGAGAAACCTCCACAATAAAAAGGAACCACAGACCACCAGAACACAGAAAATTCTTAAAGAGAGGAGAATAGCAGACCACCTTACCTGCCTCCTCTAGCAGGTCATAAAAACCTATAAGCAGGTCAAGAAGCAACAGTTAGAACTGGACATGGAACAACGGACTGGTTGAAAATCCGGAAACATCAAGGTTCTATCTTGTCACCCTGCTTATTTAACTTATATACAGAACATCATGCAAAATGCCAGGCTGAATGACTCACAAGCTGGAATCAAGATTGCCAGTAGAAATATAAACAACCTCAGATATGCAGATGATACCACTCTAATGGCAGAAAGCAAAGAGGAATTAATGAACCTCTTGATGAGGGTGAAAGAGGAAAGAGAAGAAGCTGGCTTGAAACTCAACATTAAAAAAAACTAGGATCATGGCATTCAGTTCCATCTCTCTCTCTTTAGCTGCTAAGTCATGCCCAGCTCTTGTGGCCCCAGGGACTGCAGCCTTCCAGGCTCCTCTGTCCATGGGATTCTCCAGGCAAGAATGTTGGAGTGGGTTGCCATTTCCTTCTCCAGGGGATCTTCCCAACCCAGGAATCAAACCCAGGTCTCCTGCATTGCAGGCAGATTCTTTACCAACTGAGCTATGAGGGAAGTCCAATGGCAAATAGATGGGGGAAAAGTGGAAGCAGTGACAAATTTTTCTCTTCTTGGGCTTCAAAATCACTGCACATGGCAACTGCACCCATGAAATTAGAAGATGCTTGCTTCTTGGAAAAAAAGCTATGACAAACCTAGAGAATGTGTTAAAAAGCAGAGACATCGCTTTGTCAACAAAGGTCCATATAGTCAAAGCTATGGTTTTTCCAGTAGCCATGTACAGATGTTAGAGTTGGACCATAAACAAGACTGAGAGCTGAAGAATCAATGCTTTTGAACTGTGGTGTTGGAGAAGACTCTTGAGAGTCCCTTGGACCACAAGGACATCAAACCAGTCCATCCTAAAGGAAATCAACCCTGAATATTTACTGGAATGACTGTTGCTTAAGCTGAACCTCCAATACTTTGGCCACCTGATGCCAAGAGCCAACTCATTGGATGAGATCCTGATGCTGAGTAAGATTGAAGGCAAAAAGAGAAGAGGTTGGCAGAGGATGAGTAGGTTAGATACCATCACCAGCTCAGTAGGCATGAATCTGAGCAAACTCCGGAAGATAGTGAAGGACAGAAGAGCCTGGCATACTACAGTCCATGGACACGCAAAGAGTCAGACATAACTTGGCAACTGAAAAAGAACAACAACAACAAATGGAGTTGTACACGAAATGTGTTCATTATAAATTATGAGCTATATTGAGCAGGTCTGCAACCAGAACTAATTTAGAGAAATGAAACTGCAGCAGATCTTGCCTGTGGTAAGCATAAAACAGGGACTCCATAGAAAGTGAGGTCACTCAGTCGTGTCCAACTCTTGCGACCCCAAGGACTGTAGCCTGCTAGGCTCCTCTGTCCATGGGATTCTCCAGGTAAGAATACTTGAGTGAGTTGCCATTTCCTTTTCCAGGGGATCTTCCTGACACAGAGATCGAACCCAGGTCTCCCACACTGCAGGCAGATTCTTTACCATCCGAGCCACCAGGGGCTCTCTAGGGACTCCATATTGGTTCTCAAATTGAAGCAGATTTAGAGTCAGGCCTGAGTTCACATCCTGAAGCTTCTTATTGGCTGTGGCAAGTTGTTTAATTTCTCATTTGTTTGCCTATGTGTAAAATAGGAAACAGTAATGTCTCTATTTTATAGTTGTTGTGAAGGTGAACCTAAATGAGATTGTGAATGTTTAATCTGAATACCCACATATATACAGTCCACTAATATCAATGTACAAATTTTTTAATCCCAGGATTTTGGGAGAACCTCAGCCCCTCCCTCAAAATTCTTGTGAAATTTTTTTTTCTTTCCGTTTTTCTCAGCTCTTGAATTCCCCCTTTTTCTTTGTAATTAATAAGTATTTCCTTTACAAAGTACTTTGAGACCATGCAAATGTCTCATCATTAAACTATTTTTAACTTACATATTTATGAATTAATTGAGTCCCATTTTATTCAATTATATTATACTTCTATAATTATTTATTTTGATATACAAAGTGCTCCAGATTTGGTCAACAGGACCCCTTCAAGCTAGTTATTCCATCTTTTTGTCAGTCTCTGTTATTCTTTAAACAATTTCTTACTTTTTAGCCAAACAAGATATTTCAGGCTTATTTTGTACTTTTCCTTTCTCATCCCAGAAATCAGTCATTTCTCTAAGAAGCCTTGGTCCCTTAGAGGAGAGAATGATGTTTAGAAACCAAGATCTACTCTACACAGAAAACCCTAAAGACACCACCAGAAAATTACTAGAGCTAATCAATGAATATAGTAAAGTTGCAGGATATAAAATTAACACACAGAAATCTCTCACATTCCTATAGCTAACAATGAGAAAACAGAAAGAGAAATTAAGGAAAAAATTCCACCCACCACTGCAATGAAAAGAATAAATATTTAGGAATAAATCTACCTAAATAAACAAAAGACCCTAAATATAGTAAACTATAAAAGACTGATGAAAGAAATCAAAGATGAGACAAATAGCTGGAGAAATACACCATGTTCATGCATCAGAAGAATCAATAGAGTGAAAATGAGTATACTATCCCAAGCAATCTATAGATTCAGTGCAATCCCTATCAAGCTGCCAATGGAATTTTTCAGAGAACTAGAACAAATAATTTCACAATTTATATGGAAATACAAAAAACCTTGAATAGCCAAAGCAATCTTGAGAAAGAAGAATGGAACTGGAGGAATCAACCTGCCTGACTTCACACTATTCTACAAAGCTACAGTCATCAAGACAGTATCACAGCAGGATCCTCTATGACCCACCTCCCAGAGTAATGAAAATAAAAGCAAAAATAAACAAATGGGAACTAATTAAACTTCAAAGCTTTTGCACAACGAAGGAAACTATAAGCAAGGTGAAAAGACAGCCTTCAAAATGGGAGAAAATAATAGCAAATGAAGCAACTAAGAATTAATCTCAAAAATATATAAGCAGCTCATGCAGCTCAATTCCAGAAAAATAAATGACCCAATCAAAAACTGGGCCAAAGAACTAAACAGACATTTCTCCAAGGAAGACATACAGATGGCTAACAAACACATGAAAAGATGCTCAACATCACTTATTATCAGAGAAATGCAAATCAAAACCACAATGTGGTATCATCTCATGCCGGTCAGAATGGCTGCTATCAAAAATCTACAAACAATAAATTCTGGAGAGCGTGTGGAGAAAAGGGAACCCTCTTACACTGTTGGTGGTAATGTAAACTAGTACAGCCACTATGAAGAACAGTGTGGAGATTCTTTAAAAAACTGGAAATAGAACTGCCATATGACCCAGAAATCCCAGTCCTGGGCATACACACCGAGGAAAGCAGAATCAAAAGAGACACGTGTACCCCAATGTCCATCTCAGCACTGTTTACAATAGCTAGGACATGAAAGCAACTTAGATGCCCATCGGCAGACAAATGGATAAGAAAGCTGTGGTACATATACACAGTGGAATATTACTCAGATATTAAAAAGAATACATTTGAATCAGTTCTGATGAGATGGATGAAACTGGAGCCGATTATACAGAGTGAAGTAAGTCAGAAAGAAAAACACCAATACAGTATATTAACACATATATATGGAATTTAGAAAGATGGTAATGATGACCCGATATGCAAGACAGCAAAAGAGACACAGATGTATAGAACAGACTCTTGTACTCTGTGGGAGAAGGTGAGGGTGGGATGATCTGAGAGAATAGCATTGAAACATGTATATTACCGTATGTGAAATGAGTCACCAGTCCAGGTTCAATGCATAAGACAGGGTGCTCAGGGCTGGTGCACTGGGATGACCATGAGGGATGGAATGGGGAGGGAGGTGGGAGGGGGTTCAGGATGGGGAACACATGTACACCCATGGCTGATTCATGTCAATGTATGACAAAAATTGCCACAATATTGTAAAGTAATTAACCTCCAATTAAAATAAATAAATTAATTTTAAAAAGAAAGAAAGAAAAGAAACCAAGATCTAGGTGCTAGTTTTGTGTAATACTATGGGGGTGCCACAGCTCCAGGACTCCTTCATTGGATAAAGCTGAATGTAGATGTATATACAATCAAATGCACAGATATATCCACCAACTTATATGTATACATATGTGTATGTATATACACAACTAAACATATTTCTCTATCTATATACATTGAAAAGCATGAGTTCATACTAATATCTCCTTTCAATCCAACATCTAGTTTTTTCTCTTCCCTTATTTATAATGCTATTTTCTGACTTTGAAAAACATAGTTCCCATTATCCTTTCAATATTTACTGAATTAATTGATCCTCCTGTAGAAAACATAGTTCCCATTATCCTTTCAATATTTACTGAATTAATAGATCCTCCTGTATGTAACAAACCTCCTCGTATATAACAGACAAACCTAGACCTCAGGCATATGCCCTTTCAACACGTCTCAGGCCCCAATACCCCTCACTGGGTTGCCATCACCCACACACCTGCATGGACACCCTCTTCATCTCTTCACGATCAGGTATGTTGTGCTGGGCTCCCCCACTGATAGACACCTTCTCATCCCATTTGGGCTTTACATCCTGTTCTGGACCATCATTATTTCCTTAATTTCACTCAGTGGCTTCTGGATTGAATTGTTTGAAAAGGAAAATATAGAAAGGGAAAGAGGAAAAATGAGGAATTTATCCTTTGTGATAGTGTTTTGATAAGAAACATGAACAAGTACATACTAAAAAATCAAAATTTTTGCTAAAAGGTGGGCAAGATGTTTAGATATTACATCTCTCAACTGCCAATGAGATGGCCTGTATGAGTGGTTGTTGTTTCTGTTTCGTCACTAAGTCGTGTCTGACACTTTGTGACCCCAAGGACTGTACCAGGCTCCTTTGTCCATGGGATTCCCCAGCAGGAATACTGGAGTGGGTTGCCATTTCCTTCTCCAATGGATCTTCCCAACCCAGGAATCAAGCCCGCATCTCCTGCATTGACAGGAGGATTCTTTACCACTGAACCACCAGGGAAGCCATAGATAAGTGGACTGTAACATAAAAATTTTTTATGAGCCCACTCTCAACCATTCCCCTGCTTTCTCCATCATGATTAGCCTCACTCCTATACCCATTGTCACATTTAACACTTCTGGCAAAGAAGGATACAAATAGGAAACTTAGGACTTCAGTCTAGACAAAATCATGACTGATTTTCAGTGAATCCTCATTCTAAGATAGACTTATAAAGATCCACCAAAAAAAGGATGAGGTGACAACTCAGGCACTAACACAGGAAGTGTCATTAGCATTCATCACGTACTTATTACTCATTTGCTATACTTAGTGTAAGTGGCAAGGTATCTCCTACTTTGCTCTGTGCAAGGCCTATCAGCAGGAGAATGAGTGAAGGCAGAATAGAAGTATTTTAAAAATGAAGTGACTTGGATCTGGAAGGTACTTTTGAGGTCACAGCCTGGTCTGTTGGATATTCACACTGGGAGGGAGTACACTGTCTCCACTTTTCAGCCAACTCCAAAATTTGGATCTCAGGGTGAGATTCTATTCCCTACCTCCTGGGAACTTCTATAGATCCCAGCTCACCCCTCTGAGGTCACACAGAACAAGGTTTTTGTTTTTTTTTTAATTTATTTATTTTAATTGGAGCTAATTACTTTATAATATTGTAGTGGTTTTTCCATACATTGACATGAATCAGCCATGAGTGTACATGTGTTCCCCATCCTGAACCCCCCCCTCCCTCCCCATCCCATCCCTCTGGGTCATCCCAGTGCACAAGCCCCGAGCACCCTGTCTCATGCATGGAACCTGGACTGGCGATCTGTTTCACATATGGTAATGAAAGGTTGTTGCTGAACCACTAAAAGACACTGGGATTCTTGGCCTCCGGAGGAGAAGAATTCAACCCGGGGCCAGAGACGAAGCTTGATCACTCAGAGCTTTTGTGTAATAAAGTTTTATTAAAGTATAAAGGAAATAGAGAAAGCTTCTGACATAGGCATCAGAAGGGGGCAGAAAGAGTACCCCCCTGCTAGTCTTCAGCTGAATGTTATATAGTCACTAGCAGTTTGTTAATGAAACAAAGGACTGTCTTAAAACTCAGAATGGCACCAGGCCCCTCATCCATAAGATATATTTTGGGATAATTTTGGCACCAGATGAGTTATCACGGGCCATAAAACGATTGATTGAATCTTCTAGAAGGGCAGATTACCATACAAATAGTTTCATTTACATAGATTAGGGGAACAATGTCTGAGTATAACATACTGGTTTATCAAGTAGGTTCTGAGCCATTGGCAGAACTGACTTGAAGACAGAGTCTGGGGTAAATGCATAGTACATTAACATAGCTTAAGACAAACATTTCCATAAGAAAAATACATTGGTTAACTCAAGGTTTGAGAATAGTTAACTTCAGGTGGAACCAGGTGTCATTATGGCAACACAGTATTTTAAGAGAAACCTTTTAAAACTTGTATAGAGAAGGGAAGAGAAAATATATATATATATATATATATATATATCCCTAGTTTGTTTCCTCCTGTCGCTTAAGAGAGAGAAAAAATGTCTGGCACTTGCAGCCTGTTTCCTCCATTTGGAGACCCCTGGCCTTCCTGCCTGTTACTCAGTAATATACATGTTTCAGTGCTATTCTCTCAGATCATCCCACCTTCACCCTCTCCCACAGAGTCCAAAAGACTGTTCTATACATCTGTGTCTCTTTTGCTGTCCCGCATATAGGGTTATCATTACCATCTTTCTAAATTTCATATATATGTGTTAGTATACTGTATTGGTGTTTTTCTTTCTGACTTACTTCACTCTGTATAATCAGCTCCAGTTTCATCCATCTCATCAGAACTGATTCAAATGTATTCTTTTTAATATCTGAGTAATATTCCATTGTGTATATGTACCACAGCTTTCTTATCCATTTGTCTGCCGATGGGCATCTAGGTTGCTTCCATGTCCTAGCTATTATAAACAGTGCTGTGATGAACATTGGGGTGCATGTGTCTCTTTCAATTCTGGCTTCCTCAGTGTGTATGCCCAGCAGTGGGATTGCTGGGTCATATGGCAGTTCTATTTCCAGTTTTTTAAGGAATCTCCACACTGTTCTCCATAGCAGCTGTACTAGTTTGCATTACCACCAACAGTGTAAGAGGGTTCCCTTTCCTCCACACCCTTTCCAGAATTTATTGTTTGTAGATTTTTGATAGCAGCCATTCTGACTGGCATGAGATGATACCTCATTGTGGTTTTGATTTGCATTTCTCTGATAATAAGTGATGTTGAGCATCTTTTCATGTGTTTGTTAGCCATCTGTATGTCTTCCTTGGAGAAATGTCTGTTTAGTTCTTTGGCCCAGTTTTTGATTGGGTCATTTATTTTTCTGGAATTGAGCTGCATGAGCTGCTTATATATTTTTGAGATTAATTCTTAGTCAGTTGCTTCATTTGCCATTATTTTCTCCCATTCTGAAGGCTGTAGAACTCTATTGGTATTCAAAGAGAGCTGTTGTGTACCTCCTGTCTTTAGTATGTTTACTTTCTTGACCTATTCCTTACATGATGTGTTTTGAGGGCCTCTTATCTTTTGATTCCTCTCTGTAGAGATTCCAGTCATGACCATTTTCAAATGCAGACTTTAAAACCAATACAGTGGTTCAGGTGTGTTCTGATCAGGGCTGAGATCAGTGAACCATCTCAGCCAGCACATCATCCCTGGCATCTAGTCCTGAAATACATGCATGACAGCAATCTGATGCCTATAAGGCTGGCCACTCTGCTTCTAGACAGTGCTATTGAAGCAAACTGTCATCAAAAAAACCTGGGGAACTCCTGTTCCTCAGTGCCCTGTCTCAAGAGTTTACTACAGCCCCTAATTCCATGGATTACCGTTAAATCTTGTGTAATTTTAATGGAAACTATGATAGGAGTGGAGAAGGCAATGGCAACCCACTGCAGTACTTTTGCCTGGAAAATCCCATGGACGGAGGAGCCTGGTAGGCTACAGTCCATGGGGTCGCTAAGAGTCAGACACGACTGAGCGACTGAGCGACTTCACTTTTCACTTTCATGCATTGGAGAAGGAAATGGCAACCCACTCCAGTGTTCTTACCTGGAGAATCCCAGGGACAGGGGAGCCTGGTGGGCTGCCATCTATGGGGTCACACAGAGTCAGATATGACTGAAACGACTTAGCTGCTGCAGCAGCAGCAGCATGATAAGAGTGGCAGAGTATTTCATCTCATTTTCCAATTTTACCATATTTATATTTTTCAAATTCATCTAATTTTTTCCCTCCTCAGTTGTAGCCTCCATCCTCTCTCTGTTGGGTAATTGCTATGTCCAGTTATTGGGATCTCATGGCCTCCAATTTTACATACCAAGGCCAGAGTAAGCCCTCTGAAATTATTAACATCATCTTCTTTCTTAAGAACCTTAAGTGGTTCTCCATCACTCTTAGCTTCCTTAACATGACTCACAAGGCCTGGCATGACAGAAGTCTCTACCATGTTTTATCATCACACTTTACCCACCCAGCCTTGTGTCTAGTGCTCAAGCCATGCTGAACTTGCATGTGTTTGCCTAAACATGGCCATGCTCTTCTTCACCTTCAGGCCTTTTTACCTGCTGTTTATTTTCCTGGAACTCTCTCCCCCTGCTATTCCATCCTCTTCGTCTGGCCTTCTCCGTCTCAGGCTTTAGGACACCAGATAGAGTTTCTGTCTCATGGAAACCCTTCCCTGACAGCCAGTGGTTTCCCTCCCAGGCTATTACCTTAGCACACTACGTGGCATGTCTATCATCACATTTATCAGAAGTCTTTCTCAAGACAGCAGACCAGGAAGTCCACAACTAAATGATCAGAGATGGTACAATATATGTGTGTTGAATGGATCAAAGAAAAATAGTCAGAAAAGCAGCATATACACAATTTGAATCCTTAGAATCCTTTGGACCTGAAGAGTAGGAAAAAAGTAACAACTTTACTAAATCTAGAACAAAATGAGTAGAGTAGAAAACCCAGAAGTCTGATGGAAAACAAATGAAGATTTAAAAATAATAGTGCTAAAGTATAGTTTGACTTGGAAATGGTGGTATTTGGTGAATCCCAGGAACTGAGTCATCAGCACTTTCAACCACCCATGAATGCTACAATCTGGAGTGGTCTGGCCTTTTTTAGAAACTGTAATCAGCTCTGGGTCTAAACCTAGATGATGGGTGTTGACCGGAGCAGAGGACCAAAAAGAGAGGAAATGAAGTTGTATTATCTTTCTGGAAAGGAATCACTGTGTTGAAAGAATGATGGAATGGAGTCACTTATTTAGAAGACGAGTACATGAAAATGTAACAAGATAAAGAAAAATCTCAGTCACCTAAATCTCCGATAGAGATCTCTCTTCATCTTGTAGTAACTCTCTGAATTAACCATTACTAGACAGAGGTTAGCATCATCTACAGGGCATAGACGCATGCTCAAGAAACAGAAATTGCTTGCTAAATTTCTCTGTACAGCAGGAAAGTGAGGGATTTAAAATTCTCTTTGAGAAGAGGGGAAAGAGATCAGAGAAAGGAAAATCCCAGAAGTGGCAAGAAAAGGAAGACCTGAGAACTGATGTATTAGATGTAACAGATGTATTAGATTAACCAAAAAGGCTTGAGTAAAATATTATTTATTCAAACAAATCTTTGGGCCTTTTGGTCTTTCTTTTCCTGGTTATTTTAAAAGAAAACTATAGGGTAAGTAAATGTTTGCAGAAGTTTAAACTCGCGTTTCTTTAAAAGACAGAGACTAAAGACCTTTTGAGCCCTCCGTCCTGTGATTCCATGACATTTCACAGAATCAAGAGCATGATTAAACCTGAAGAACTATAATAAAAACAATCCTTAGGTGTAATTATAATATCCAAAAGTGCCTGCTTCGTCTCTTTTGCTGCTGCTTCTTGTATTTCAACAGTTTCAAACTGCAAATTAGCATTTTAAAAAAGATCCTGGTTTCTCAGGGGGAAAAAAGGTAAATACTTCTGAATTTGGACCATTATTCTGGTTCCAAGCCAATATTTTTGTTGCTGCTATAGTTTATTTTGTACAGTGTATATTTTCTAAGCTGTTCTCCGCCACTTATATTAGATCTTACAGGGATAGGAAATCAAACATGCATGAAATACTGATTTCGGCTTTTAGAGACCTCCTAATATTATATAATGTGGGAATCAGAATACAATAAATAGCGTAAATAAAAGGAGATAAGTACAGAAATGGAGTTCTATGAAAATGCTATCTAATAAAACTTAATTAAGACACAAAAATGCAGCTGCTGCAAATCTTAAGCATTGTTCTTTGTCGTGCTAGCATATCTCATTATCCTGAGCGAAACACAACAATGGCCACTATATCAAAGCCTGATAGAGACAAAAAGTGAAACTATGACAATGACAATAATGCCAAATAAAGCCAACGAGTCTCTGAACCCAAAGTTAAAGCATAAACCCCACAAGGGCTGCCAGCCTGGTGGTCAGATGATTGTGCATAGAAGCCAAAGTGTGGCCTCACTGTTCAAGAAATCAGAGAGAGTTAGAAGACACAGAATACCCCAGGAAGAGCCAGCCTTTGGGAGGTAGAGCTCATCACCACCACTGCCGTTTCATGCGGATGGAATCAGGGTAAGGTGAACATCAAGGAGAGGGAAAGAAATGTAAAAAGGACAGTTTGCCACTTTCTCAGGCTGGTGTACAGAAGTACAGACTGACTTCGACTTGATGATGATGGTCTTGGGGAACAATAAATGCAAATTCTTCAGGTCATTTTAGTCCTACTGCTAAGTCATGGTGTCATGCCCACCACTGTCAGCTTGACCTTGAGTGCTGGATGACCACTCTTACTTGCCCCTGCCTGTTAATGATTTTAACCTCTGTTCCTCTCACCAAAAGACTCTAAAACCAAATAATTGTTTGCAGATGAAGAAATTACACCCCTTGATTTAAAATCAGTGGTTAACATTTGAAAGACTTTCTGAGAAAATAATTAATGTTACTTAATAGTGTGAAAGGGCTTCCCAGGTGGTGCTAGTGGTAAAGAACTCACCTGCCAATGCAAGAGGTGTAAGAGACACAGGTTCAGTCCCTGGGTCAGGTAGATCTCCTGGAGGAGTGCATGACAACCCTCTTTAGTTCATGCCTGGAGAATCCCATGGACAGAAGGCCTGGGAGCCTGGTGGACTACAGTCCATATGGTCTCAAAGAGTCAGACATGACTGAAGCAACTTAGCAGGAATGAAATAATGTGAAAACACAGCTAAGTTTGCTTTCCTGATAAAAACCATGCATTATAGTTAATGTGTGAAACAACAATATTTGTTCCTTTCTTTTTCACTTCACTTTTTACTTATTCCTCTTTAATAAAAATTGGGAGTTGGGGAGGGGACATACTTAATTTCAAATGACATGTATTAGAATTTTTAAGGATTCAATGCTCCAGGAAAAAAAGAGACAGATGAAATGATAAATTATAGACAAACCCTGTACACCTAAAGATATGACAATGAGTGATACATTTTGAGGAAAGCAGAGCCAACTGCAATGACAAAATGAAAAACAGAAGTGTTAACTAATGTTAAATTTCCCTTGACTTTGATCTTCAAGAAGAATGAAAGGAGAGAATCATTTGAATGAGTGATGAATGTTTATGACTTCAGCTAAAGTCCAAGCCATCACTGGTCTTGCAGTGGCTGTTAAAAAGAAGACCTACCTTACAATAAGCACATTTATTTTGAGTAACTGTTTTTCTCATTAGAATAATAGAATAATCAGACTTAAAAGTCAGAAATTTTCTTTTGAAACAGCAACTGGGAAATGAGATGTGAGAATAAAATCTAGACATTTCTCAGTTGAACAGGAAAAAAAAATGGCATGGTTTAGGAGAAAAAGAGAAAAAATACAGCCTGATGACCCAAAAGAAATCAGTGCCTGCCTTGGGAGAAACCAGGAGCATGCTGTAGACTCAGCCCAGTGGCAGGTGGTGATAAGAATGTGCCAGAAGCTTCTTTTTGTTCCCCAGGGACTCCAACTTCTCAAGAATGCACATTTTCAGCCAGAACCACAATTCCATTCTTGACACTAGGATCAATAAAAGAAGGTACACACAGGAAACCTCAGGAAAAGCAGGAAGTTAAAACCGCAAGTACAGGCAGGGTTAAAATCCTCACTTGCACCGGTAAATTCCAAGTCTGTGACTGGGCCCCAGCCTCTTCTACCTTAAATCTTGCCACTCTGCACAAACCAGGACATCTCAGACATCCCACTTTCTAAAGGGACACCTTTTTTTTTTCTTCTCACCTAGTTCACTGTTGCCTATATCACCAAACTCAGGAAGCTTTCCCTGACCTCTGCAAGAACCCCATAAAAATTATAACCTTGACCCTGTTTCATAATTGCTCTTTGAAATGACTGTATCTTAAACCAACTAGTGAGCTCCCCGAGGACAGAGCTGGGTCATGTTTACTATAATACCACTAGTGGCAGGGCTGTGGCCATATGTTTTGTGAATGAGTAACTGGGATAGTCGTAAACTTTAATCGGCTCTTCTTTCAACCTTTGTTGACAAAAACTTCCTAAGCAGTGTTCTAGGGGCCTTTGTGGGGATGACTGGTAAGGAAGGGGTGGAGGTGGGGAGGAAAGGCACAGTGAGCCCTGGGTCCTTGACAAAGAGGAACTTTTTACTTTTTAATTGTGAAGTAGTTGGGCAGGGGTAGGGTAGATAAGCTTAGGATATGTTTAGAAGATTGGGAAGAAGAAAAGTATGAGCGAGAAGAAAACCAGAGGGTACTCTAATAACCATTTATTAAGCTGCACACACTTGCATAGCTGTTCTAAGCATGCTTGAAGGGATTCAGGTAAAAAGGGAGTGATATTAAGAGGCTTTGCAGATAATTATATCTTAGGATTATAATAATTATGCTAAATTATAATTAGATTATATATATGACATAATATATAATAATAGCAAACATTTATCCATCACTTTCTACATTTCAGGTATTATACTAAGCCTTTATACACACTGTCACATCTAATTCACATAACTCAGTGAAGTAAGTTTTCATATCCTCATTCCTTAATTGAAGAAACTAAACCTTAGAAAGGACTTCCCTGGTGGCTCAGACGGTAAGGAGTCTGCTTGCAATGCAGGAGACCCAAGATCGATCCTTGGGTCGGAAAGATCCCCTGGAGAAGGAAATGGCAACCCACTCTAGTATTCTTACCTGGAAAATCCCAGGACAGAGGAGCCATGCAGTTCATGGGGTTGCAAAGAGTTGGACACAACTGAGCTTTATCATCTTCAAACCTTAGACTTACTTCATCTTCAAACCTTAGAAAGTAAACTACCTTGAGGAAGATCATATAACTATAAGTGCCTACTTATCTTGCATATATGTAAGTTATTAAAGATATCAGTAACTTAATTAACTACAATTTAGCATCATTGTGTATAAACAGACTTGTCCAAATGGTTTGTTGTTGTTTAGTGGCTAAGTCGTGTCTGACTCTTTTGCAATCCCATAGACTGTAGCCCTCCAGGCTCCTCTGTCCATGGGATTTCAAAGGCAAGAATATTGAAGTGAGTTGCTAGTTCCTTCTCCAGGGGATCTTCCTGACCCAAGGATTGAACCTGCGTCTCTGCTTGACAGGTGGATTTTTTACCACTGAGCCACTTGGAAAGCAAAGTTTTAGGACTATTGCTACCAAAACATCTCTTGTGTCTCAAGTGGACCAATAATTTCTTTCCAAAATGGAATGTTGTCCTTGTTTAGATTCTGGTTAATAACTAGTGAATTGTGTCCTTTGAATTTGCCCCAGATTATTAGAGAAAGATTTATAAGCCAAAATTAAGGTTTTATTTAGCTATCATTCTGGTCTTGAGAAAACATTTATTGACATAAATACTTCAGGATTATAACATGGAGGGAACAGTATTTCTGCCATCATAGACATTAAAATAAAATTACTTGAGAAGCTTGATAAATGCAATATATAGTTTTAATTACTGGGAACACTGAACAGGAAACTGTGGTTGTTTTATTGTGTGCTCATGAATTACCATGATTACGTGGTTTAAGACAACTAGCCTCTATTTATATACACTTCCTTTAAATCACTGCTACCCACATTCACAATTTTTCTTTATCTAAAAATGCAAATGTTTATGCTTAGTGACTTCCTTATTCTAGAATCCTCACTGAAGATTTTGAAATGAACACATTTTCAAAATTTCAGTATGTAAAATCTGTTTTTCTTCTTAGAAACATTAAACATAATAAAAGGCTAAAATCAAATGATTTTAAGTCATTATTATCCAATTTATTTTAAATTCCATTCACAATGTAAGTTTTATTGAATTCTGTTTTCCCTCACAGAAATCATGGCTGGTGGTTCTGAAGCCCTGGAAGAAATGTACCTCCCTAACCCCACCTCACTCCACACACAATTACACTCAGGGTTAATGGAATCCAAACCATCTAGAGCATCGTGTTTGTGGATGTAGCAGATGCTGTGCGGCATTGTCAAGATGCTTCTCTGAACTAAGAGGATCCCCCCAGCTCTTGGGAGCACTGCAGCAGAGAGCCCTCATTTCTTAGCCCTTTTCTGTATTGCTTCAACTGGAGGGATTTTGCCTCTTCCAAGGCAGCACTCAGTCATTCATTCGTGTCCAACTCTTTGCAACCCTATGGACCGTAGCCGCCAAGCTCCTCTGTCCATGGGATATTCCAGGCAAGAATACTGGAGTGGGTTGCCATTTCCTCCTCCCTTCCAAGGCAGACCACACCCTTATTACATGTATGAGTTATAAGGCAAATTAATCACAGTCCAACTCAGGACAGCTCTGAAGGACCCTGTCAGCTCCTGACACCATTCGGGATGCTGACACCATCCTGAAACTATATCACAGCTGAGATTCTCTATCTGCTTAATCCTACTTCCTCCCTCCCCTCCCCTTCCCCTCCCCTCCCCACCCCCTCCCCTCCTCCTCCCCCTCCCCTTCTCTTCCTTTTCCTTCCCCTCCCATTCTTTCAGTTCCTTTCCCATCAGTTCCACAACTGGCAGTGCCAAGAGCACTTCCCAATAACTTCCTACACTCTTGTGTCCACTGCAGAGTGTGCGACCAGGAGAACCCAATCTGTGACCACGGGCAAATTTTTACTTTGTTATATGTATCACAAAAATTTATGTGTTACATATGTCAATTCCAAATCATTATTTTTAAACTTTTCCTGAAGTCTAAAGAAAATACTATGTAGTACTATTCTAGAACATCCAAAATTCATTCTAATCCCATTTTTATCAAATAATTTTGTTAAGTCAGTAAAATCTTAATTTGTTCAACAAATATGTTTTGTTAATTTTTTAACATTTTATATTCAATAACCATATTTACTAGATGTCAAGTTTCTTTCCTTAAGGAGCTCAAAGCACAATTAAAGGAGAGACATACAACTTGCTCAACAGCATGAGAAACATTTAACGGATAAATAGATGACCTTCGAGCTGAGTTGAAAGAGACAGGCAATTCAGCGTTCAAGCCCTCTGAGGCAAGGGAGAGGGAAACACAAAGAGAACAGAGCCAGCTCTGGCTTGTGCTCCAGCAACTTGGAATCAGGCCCTACTCTCACTAGAGTGGGAGCAGCCACTAAGCAAAGGGGAACAAATATCCTCCAATTAAAAATAAATTTTAAAAAAAGAAATGAAGAATTCAATAGCTGAAAATAAAAACACACTAGAAGGACTGAATAGCAGACTAAGTGATACAGAAAAATGCATAGGTAATCTGGATATAGTATAATGGGAATCACCCAATCAGAACAGCAAAAAGAAATACAAGTTTTATTAAATAAAAACAATTTAATAGATGTCTGGAATAACATTAAACATATATACATTAATATTATAAGGGTCCAAGAAGAAGAGAGAGAAAAGGGCATCAAAAATGAATCTAATGGAATTATGGCTGAATGCATCCAAAGTCTGAAGAAAAAAACATATCCATGTACAGGAAGCACGAGGGATTCCAAATAAGATGAACCCAAACAGACCCAACCAAGACATATCATAAATAAGATGGCAAAAGTTAAAAATAGAGAATTCTAACGGCAGCAAGAGAAAAACAAAGAGTCACATACAAGGGAATCCCTATCAGCTGATTTCTTTATATAAAACTCGTAGGCCAGAAGGGAGTGGCATGATATATTCAAAATGCTGAAAGGGAAAAACCTGCAATGTAAGGTAGCTTAGTCCATAATGAATCTGTCTACAATGCAGGAGATGCAAGTTCAATCCCTGGGTCAGGAAGATTTACTGGAGGAGAAAACGGCAATGCACTCCAGTATTCTTGCCTGGGAAATCAAATGGACAGAGGAACCTGATGGGCTATAGTCCATGGGGTCGCAAAGAGTCAGACATGACTGAGCAACTAACACACCTTACCTTATTTTAGGATACTATACCTAGTTCAATACTAAATCTGCCTTTTAAAAGAAATGTTCAGGATCTTCTCTAAGTGGAAAAGAAGTAATAATCTTTTACTTATTAGAATGGGAAAATTCTACTAGGAAAGACAAATATATAGTTAAGGACTGAAAATCAACTTCTTAAATAAGCCAGTACATAGGTTAAAAGACCAAAAAAAAAAAAGTAAAAGCAAATGTAATTACAATAAACAGTTAAGGGATAAGCACGAAGATGTAAACTACAACATCAAAACACAAAATGTGGAGGGGGCAAGAAATATAGATCATTTAGAATGTGTTTGCTCTTAAATGACTAAAACTTCAAAACAAGTAGATACAGTTGTAGGTCAAGATAAATGAACCCCATGGTAGCCACAAATAAAAAAAAAACCTAAAAGAGATACAAAAAAAAAACAAAAACAAAAACCCTAAAAAGAAAGAAACACAAGCATACTACTAAAGAAAATTCACAAGCAATAAGAGAAGAAACAAACAATAAAGAACAAAGAAGAACTACAAAAACAACCAGAGAACAAGTAATAAAATGACAACAAATGCAAATCTGCCAGTAATTACTCTAAATAACAGTGTGATGAATGCTCCCCAAAGAGGACATAGAGTGGCTGATTGGATTTTTAAAAAGAAAAAAAAAAAAAGAGCCACCTATACGCTATCTACAAGAGATTCAATTCAGAGCTAAGGACACAGACTGAAAGTGTGTCTGAAAGGACTGAAAAAGGCATTTCATATAAACGGAAATTGCAAGAAAGCAAGGGTAGCTATACTCATATCAAGTAAAATAGATTTTAAAAGAAAGGCTATATAACAAAACAGCAGGCCTTGTAATGATAATGGGATCAATACAAGAAGATATGCTTGTTAACATATATGCAACCAATAATAATAATATGCTAATTATTAGAGAAATGCAAATGAAAACAATAATGAAATACCACCTCACACCTGTCAGAATGACTATCATCAAAATGTCTACAAATAACAAATGCCAGTGAGGATGTAGAGAAAAGGAAATCTTTGTGCGTTGCTGATGGGAATGTACATTGGTGCAGCCACTATGGAAAATAATATGGAGAGTCCTCAAAAAGCCAAAAATAGAACTACCATGTGACCCAGCATTTCCACTTCTAAGTATATATCCAGAATAAATTAAAACACTAATTTGAAAAGATCCAGGAGCCCAAATGTTCACAGTAACACTATTTACAATACCAAAATATGAAAGCAATCCAAGTGACCATTTATTTAAAGGCCTAGATAAGGAAAAGGAGGGTTTCCTTGCTGGTTGAGAGGGTAAAGAGTCTGCCTGCAATGCAGGAGACCAGGATTCGATTCCTGGGTTGGGAAGATCCCCTAGAGAATGAAATGGCAGCCCACACCAATATTCTTGCCTGGAAAATCCCATGGACAGAGGAGCCAGGCAGGTTACAGTCCATGGAGTCGTAAGGAGTTGGACAAGACTGAGCAATTAACACATTTGAAGGAAAAGCAAGTAGACTAAGGAGATGAGAGAGGAGCCCAAGGACATGGGTACAACATGGTATAATCTGGCTGTGAGGTTAGGGTGGGAGTACATGAACTGAGTTTGATAATGCTAGATCTTGCTATTCAAATACTCATAAATTTTTTATTTTGATTACCTAGCTTGATAAAATTTTTTAGATATTCATGAATTCAGAGAACAAATAAATTTATAAATTTATTATTTGTCCATCTAGTCAAGGCATTGGTTTTTCCATTGGTCATGTATGGATCTGAGAGTTGGACTGTGAAGAAAGCTGAGCACCAAAGAATTGATGCTTTTGAACTATGGTGTTGGAGAAGACTCTTGAGAGTCCCTTGGACTGCAAGGATATCCAACCAGTCCATCCTAACAGAGATCAGTCCTGGGTATTCATTGGAAGCTGATGCTGAAGCTGAAACTCCAGTACTTTGGCCACCTCATGCGAAGAGTTGACTCACTGGAAAAGACCCTGATGCTGGGAGGGATTGGGGGCAGGAGGAGAAGGGGACAACAGAGGATGAGATGGCTGGATGGCATCACCAACTCGATGGATAAGAGTTTGAGTAAACTCTGGGAGTTGGTGATGGACAGGGAGGCCTGGCGTGCTGCAATTCATGGGGTCTCAAAGAGTCGGACATGACTGAGTGACTGAACTGAACTGAATTTAGGATGACTTGTTCCATGTATACTTAAATTTTATTGCATTTCTGACCATTGTAATTTTTTTCTGGGAATTTAAGAGGTCATATTACTCTCCTTCCTTAATCAAGACTAGACCAAGGCTAAACCCTAATATTCAGCCTGATAATTTGGTACCTTTCAAATCTATACTCTTGGAAGATTTATTCAATGCTTAGTTAAAAGAGATCAGGGGAAAAAATCTTTTCTATTAACAAAGATCATGTGTGTGTTAGTCACTCAGTCGTGTTCGACTCTTTGCTACTCCATGGCCTGTAGCTTGCCAGGCTCTTCTGTCCGTGGAATTTCCTGGGCAAGAATACTGGAGTGCATTCCCTTCTCCAAACAAAGATCATATCTTCTGTATATAAAATGAGATTTATCACAGGCACTTAATGGATCATAAACTTTTAACTTATTTGGACTTATCTTTTATTTCAATTTTTCCCTTAAATATTTGGGCAAAACTAATGAGTTAATTTGCATGGGTATGGTTTTACAGATGGTTTATGATAATTTTTTTCTGGCTTGAGTGTTCTCAAAATCGCTAGCATTTACTCTTCTCTTCATGGCTATGTGAATGAAAAATATTGCCTGCCATATTAGTAAACAAAGGATATTGCATCTACCAAGGCATCACATCATAACCATCCCGAGGAAACTCAGGGTAGTAGGCAGGATGCCCCATCTAGCAGTTGGCTGCTGCAGCTACCCGTCACCAACCCCCCCAAACACCCCCCAGGGTTGCACCCTGAGGAGACATAGGATGAGAAGCACAAGATGCTGGTCCTAGATGGCTAAGGTGCATATCAAAGGGATTATTTCAATAAGCTCAGATTATGTATACACAGAAAAGCACTAAATTCCTTAACTTGAGATATCTGGGTTTCCTTAATTAGGGATAATCTTGAGACAACCCTGGTGATCCAATGGTTAAGAATCTGCCTCCCAATGCAGGGGACACGGGTTTGATCTCTGGTCTGGGAACTAAGATCCCACCTGCCGAGAGGCAACCAAGCCACAACTACTAAGTCCAAGTACCACAACTACAAAAGCCTGCATGCTCTAGAGCCTGCGTCTGTGCCACAACTACTGAGCCTAAGTGCTCAAGAGCCCATGATCTGTAACAAGAGAAGCCAGCAGTGAGAAGCTACACACCACAACCAGGGAGACCCCCCCACTCACCACAGCCAGGGAGAGCCCTCACTCACCCCAATCAGGGAGAGCCCCCACTCACCACAGCCAGGGAGAGCCCCACTCACCCCAATCAGGGAGAGCCCCCACTCACCCCAACCAGGGAGAGCCCTGCTCACCACAGCCAGGGAGAGCCCCGCTCACCACAGCCAGGGAGAGCCCCACTCACCACAGCCAGGGAGAGCCCCCACTCACCCCAATCAGGGAGAGCCCCCACTCACTCCAATCAGGGAGAGCCCCCACTCACCCCAATCAGGGAGAGCCCCCACTCACCCCAGTCAGGGAGAGCCCCCACTCACCCCAATCAGGGAGAGCCCCACTCACCTCAATCAGGGAGAGCCCCCACTCACCCCAATCAGGGAGAGCCCCACTCATCACAGCCAGGGAGAGCCCCACTCACCCCAATCAGGGAGAGCCCTCACTCACCACAGCCAGGGAGAGCCCCACTCACCACACCAGGGAGAGCACAGCCAGCCCCACTCACCACAGCCAGAGAGAGCCCCCACTCACCCCAATCAGGGAGAGCCCTGCTCACCACAGCCAGGGAGAGCCCCCACTCACCACAGCCAGAGAGAGCCCCCACTCACCCCAATCAGGGAGAGCCCTGCTCACCACAGCCAGGGAGAGCCCCCACTCACCACAGCCAGAGAGAGCCCCCACTCATCCCAATCAGGGAGAGCCCCCATTCACCACAACCAGGGAGAGCCCCACTCATCACAGCCAGGGAGAGTCCCCACTCACCCCAATCAGGGAGAGTCCCCACTCACCCCAATCAGGAAGAGCCCCACTCACCACAGCCAGGGAGAGCCCCACTCATCACAGCCAGGGAGAGCCCCCACTCACCCCAATCAGGGAGAGTCCCCACTCACCCCAATCAGGGAGAACCCCGCTCACCACAATCAGGGAGAGCCCCGCTCACCACAGCCAGGGAGAGCCCCCACTCACCCCAACCAAGGAGAGCCCCCACTCACCCCAACCAGGGAGAGCCCCCACTCACCACAGCCAGGGAGAGCCCCCACTCACCCCAACCAGGGAGAGCCCCCACTCACCCCAATCAGGGAGAGTCCCCACTCACCACAGCCAGGGAGAGCCCCCACTCACCCCAATCAGGGAGAGTCCCCACTCACCACAGCCAGGGAGAGCCCCACTCACCCCGATCAGGGAGAGCCCCACTCACCCCAATCAGGGAGAGCCCCGCTCACCACAGCCAGGGAGAGCCCCCACTCACCACAGCCAGGGAGAGCCCCCACTCACCACAGCCAGGGAGAGCCCCCGCTCACCCCAACCAGGGAGAGCCCCCGCTCACCCCAACCAGGGAGAGTCCCCACTCACCCCAATCAGGGAGAGCCCCTGCATAGCAACAAAGACTGGGGCCTGCAGAGAAGATCCAGCCCAGCCAAAAATAAACAAAAATTAAAAGAAAAACAATAATCTTTTGATGTTCTGACTACATAGTTCTTGTTGTAAAAACCTCTATATATCTGGATTCCCCTGCATATTGCCTCTTTGTAGCAGTCTCCCAGCGTCATCTGAGATGCTGTTTCCCAGGCTTAAGTCCTTAGTTTTGTCCACCAAATAAAACGTAACTCTCAACCAGTAAGCTGTGCGTTGTTTTCAGTCGACAGATAGAGCAATTTAAATTAGCTTTCACACTCTTTCACTAGCTCCTCGGAAAAACACTTCGAAGGAGTTCCTACTACGTTGGCCTGAGTCCCACTCTTCTACATCTAAGCCTGAATGACTTAGGTGATCATTTTTTAAATGTTTATTTAATTCTTTTTCCATTTTGAAGAAGCTTTAAACTTACAGAAAAGTCGCAAGAAGAGTAGCAAGGTCACTCACCCAGAGACCTCATCCGAGGTCTGCTTTATGCTGATCACGTCCTTTACAGTAGAGGATCCCAAAGGCATCTGGTCATCTTGAGCCTCTAGGTTCCTTCCGCCCAGAACAGCTCCTCAGCCTCTCCTTGCCTGTTGTCGACTGCAGAAAAAAATCACATCCAACCCAGAACTCTTGAGATTCCTTGCTCCCAAATTCACCTCCCCTAGTCTTTATCTCATTAAAAGGAAAAAAAAAAAAAAAATGATGTCCACTGAGTGCTAACATGTGCTAAGATGTCTGACACAGTTCCAATGGCATTAAATGTCCTAACATTTAATCCTCAGAGCATTTCTAGCAGGGATGTATAATTACCACCATTTCTATTTTCCAGATGAGAAAGGTGAGGCACAGAGGGTCTGAGCACAAGCTGCAGACCCTGTCAGTAACCTTCTCACAGTCCCTTAGCTAACATCAGAGGCTGTGTGTGTTGTGTTGTTGTGTCTGACCCTTTGCAACCCCATGGACTGTAGCCCACCAGGCTCTTCTGTCCATGGGATTCTCCAGGCAAGAACACTGGAGTAGGTTGCCATTACCTTCTCCAGGGGATCTTCCCGACCCAGGGATCAAATCCAAGTCTCCTGCACTGGCAGGCAGACTCTTTACTATCTGAGCCACCAGGGAATCCTATGCCAGAGCTTATCTACAGCCAATTCCTATCTCTTTCTGGGGACATTTACAGTCTGGATGCTCCTGAAAAGGAATGTCCCAAGAGTAACTTCAACCAGTGAAGACAGGAATTACTAGATAAACGGCCCAGTTTCCTCCCACTTCCTGGGGAGTTCTGAAGTACACTCGACATAGAGTCTCAGGGGTCCTCAGTAGGGCCGAACCCTCTGTGGGCACACAGTGGTAACCTTCTCGCTATTATACCCTTTACTGACTTTCTTCCCAACCCTGGGAAATGACACAGGATGCCCCTCTTGGCACTTCTGAAGATCACTGCACCTAAGTCATTCTTTCAGTGTCTACTTCTGCAGGAGACCTTAATTCCCCAAAGTCACACAGATACTTAGTGATCAAGTTAGGATTGAAACCCAGACAGACTGTCTCAAATTAATGTTCAAAATTGCCATGCCTCACTACATTCCCTCACCATTTGCTCAGACATAACAAGATTCATTCCGGATTCTTGCCTGATACATACCAGATCCATGCCATCAGCAAGCCCCAGAAGCTCGCTGTAGGTATATCCCAGATCTGACATGTTCTTCCCACCAATGGCCCAGACAGGAAGCATATACCAGAGTCTCCTAGCAGGCTGGTGAGAACACCACTCGCTGGGCCCCCAGCCCTGAGTTTCTGATTCAGTAGGCCTCGAGGGGGCCCAGGAAGTGACAAACCCCACAGTGAGGCTGATGCGGCTGGTCCAGGGACCAACTTGGAGAACCCTTTTCTAGCCACCACCAGTTCTTGCCTGGACACCAGGCTCCCAGCTGGTCTCCCAGCTTGGACTCACACGTTTCCAGAGTGGCCAGTCACCCTTGTAGACACGCTGGCTGCAGCGTGGGGCACCTGCTCAACCCACCCTCCAGGCCTCCCCATCCCGTGGAGAGCCTGATGCGGGAACCCAAGGCGACCCTGGCTCATCCTGCAGCCACCCTGACCCCCTCCGCCACACACCCCTCATCCCCTCTGCTCTGGCCTCTGACTCTTCTTGGCTCTGCCCCAAACAGCCCAGCTAAAGGCTTTTGTGCTTACCGTTCCCTCTACCTGGAATGTTCCTCCCTCTCCACACAGAAGAGACTCACTCCCTCCTTACATTTAAATCTCTGCTTAAATGCCTCCTTCTCACTTCTGCCTTCCCTACATCCAGAATAGTACCTGACACATGTAGAGGATTCTCAAAAACATTTTTGAACACATATTGAAGAGGGGGGCTTCCCTGGTGGCTGAGGGGGTAAAGCGTCTACCTGCAATGGGAGAGATCCAGGTTTGATCCCTGGGTCGGGAAGATCCCCTGGACAAGGGAATGGCAACCCACTCCAGTACTCTGGCCTGGAGAATCCCATGGACGGAGGAGCCTGGTAGGCTACAGTCCACGGGATCTCGAAGAGTCTGACATGACTGAGCAACTTCACTTTCTTTCGTTCTTTCTTGAAGAGGGGGATGGTGGGAGATACGTGTGGTAGATCCCCCAAAGTGATTGAATTCATTTTACATGCCGATAAAACTCTAAAGGAAAATAAAAATGGAGATTTCAAAAGAAACTTCTGGGCCAGATATCAACTTCCAGAAATTGCTGACTCCTCCAGAGAAATAGATCTGTAATTTAGAGAATTGACTGCTAAAATGATTGGGCACGTGGTATGTGTTCTCATGGAACTTTTGACATCCCATCCCTCACACAGGCCGCAGTAAACACACTTACTATCCAACCTCAGAAGCTCATATTAGTGGTCCTTGCATTACAGGCCCGGGATTTTAGAAGAATAAACAGAATGCTAACCATACTGACTTGTGTGTCTCCATGGTACTTGATCTAAGATAAACGCAGCTGCTGGCGCTCCGCCTGGGCCTCCTACAACCCGCCCCTCAGTGACCCCTTCCTGCCATCCTCGGTCCCCTCCGGTTCGTGCTCTGTGCTTCAGAGCAGTCTTTTCTGGAAATGCAAGCCCCGTCACGCCATCCCCGGTGCAGTAACGCTCCCGTGGCTTCCCATCACAAACCCCTAATGTCTAGATGCCTCAGCCTGGCGCACAGGGCTCCATGACGTTGCCCAGTCCACCCCTCTCTGTGCCCTTTAAATAAACCGAGCAAGCTCTCCAAGCTCTCCAGAGCTCTCCAAGCTCTGCTGTGGCAGCCCCAGGCTGGTGCTGGGCGTTCTGTTCACCTTCTGCCTTCTGGGTTTAGCCCACATGTGGCAGATCTGTGCCCTGCACAGATCACTCCTGCCCTTGGACCTCAGCGTGGGGCAGAGCTCGCTTTCCTGCCTGGCATCGTGGCCCGCAGCTCCCCCAGCAAACGACCCCTGGCCCGCCTGGCTGATGCAGTCATCCGAACTGTGGGTGAGAGGCGTCCTCAAGCAGACAGGTCTCAGCTACCTTTTCCGCCGCGTCTCCTGATGCTGCCCCCAGACAGACTCGTGTACAGAAACGCCTCCAGTTTCCTGAAGGAACGGATGCCTTTTGATAGCTCCTCACCCCCCATTCCTTCCCCTCAGAATTTCCCCTTCCCGCTTCCCTCACCCAGTCCTCGCCTCGCCCGCCTTGCGGGTGGACTCAGCTGAAGCTCCACTCTGCAGGGAGCCCACTCTGACCCCCCACCCCCCACCCCTTCCCACCTCCATTCTCAGGAGCCCTCTTCCGCCCTCATCCGGACCCTGAGATACCTCTATTATCCAACTAATTATGCCGGAGGACTCTTTGTGTTTACCTCTAATCCTCTCCCTGGAGACCCAGAGACCCTGGTGGGTAGGAACAGGTTTTATTTACCTTTTGTACCTCAGCCCTAAGCCTAGTACCAGCACATAGATTAAATGCAAGAGCTTTCAACTGGAGAAACAAATGAAGAATGGGCAAATAAATGTATAAGTAAAATATGCCATTGAGTTCATCATATGGGTTTTCTCAAATACAAACGGAAGGAGTACATGGATATAGTCTTAGGTGGTTCACTGGTTCTTTTCTGTGGTATACAAATGTCATACTTGTTTCAAGCAGAGTTGATGTACATTATAAGTATAGACATACCATACAGTGATTCACAATTTGTAAATTTTTAGTTATTATAATACGTTGGCCACATTCCCTGCGATGGACACTATTTCCTTATGGCTTATTTTTTTCTTTGTAGATTTATCTGTTTTTACCTTTTGGCTGCTGTGGGTCTTTTGCTGCACACAGGCTTTCTTTAGTTGCGGTGTGCAGCCTTATTGTTGCGGAGCAGGGGCTCTAGGTGTGCCGGTGTTCTAGGTATTCAGTAGTTGTGGCGTTCAGCCTTAGTTGCTCTGGGTCATGTGGGATCTTCCCAGACCAGGGACCAAACAGTGTTCCTTGCATTGCAAGGCCGTTTTTCTTTCCACTAATTTATTTATTTTAATTGGAGGCTGATTATTTTACAATACTGTGCTGGGTTTTGCCATACATCAACATGAATCAGTCAAGGGTGTACCTGTGTCCCCCATCCTGAACCCCCCTCCCACCTCCCTCCCCATCCCATTCCTCAGGGTCATCCCAGTGTACCAGCTTTGGGTGCCTGGCTTCATGCATCAAACCTGGACTGGTGATCTATTTCACATATGGTAATATACATGTTTCAATTCTATTCTCTCAAATCATCCCACCCTCGTCTTCTCCCACAGAGTCCAAAAGTCTGTTCTATACATCTGTGTCTCTTCTGCTATGTAGGGTCATCATTACCATCTTTCTAAATTCCATATATATGCATTAATATACTGTATTGGTGTTTTTCTTTCTGACTTACTTCACTCTGTATAATAGGCATTTTTCTTTAACCACTGAACCACCAGGGAAGCCCCCCTTGTAGCTTATTTTATACCTAATGGCTTGCACGTCTTAGTCCCCGCCCCCAAATGGCCCCTCCCCCTTCTCTCTCCTCACTGATGACCATTAGCTTACTCTGTTTATCTGAAATTTTCACTATTTTTTTTAAACGTACGGTTGAATTAGAGGAAGATTTACAAACACATTTATGTATAAGACCTTCGGCCTTAACCCTACTGCTGTCATTTCTCCAGGTATTCTCTTTTGCCTTTATGTACAAATATTTTTTTAGCAGACAGAAACAAGTTTGCCCAATTTTGTGATTTCCTTTTTTGGTTGAAATTGTTCTTTAATATTTTATGCATTGCTGTTTCCTTTCTAATGGCTAAATTATACAATCTTGAGTTACCATCACTTACATAACCACTTCCTTATTTTTAGACATTTAGGTTGTCTCCAAGTTTTTGCTGTTATCACTAAGAATAAAATAAACACTTTGGCTTTTATTCTTTTAAATTATATTCTCAATGAGAATTCTGAGGATTACACAAAATGTTCAAAAAAGTATGAACCCTTATATGGTTCTTGATACATAGTGATTTTAGGATTATATCAGTTTGCACCATTTTCACAAGTCAGACATTCAAAGTGGAGTATGTTTATTTGAGAAGTATAAAAGAAAGACTATGTAATGCTGGTGGCTGATTTGCTAGGAGCCTGTCTCCTTTGCAAGGCATTCTCCCAGACTGTGCCTGAACCCCTCACAAGTCCAGAAATCCAATCACTTATCAAAGCTGAATTCGCTAGAGATTGAGATGCAGAAACCAAGAATGTAGAAACCAGACCTGGGAGTGCTAGGGAGCTGCCTGGCAGCTGGAGTCAGCCAGGTGGTCCTCCCCCAGCCAACTCGAACCCAGTGTTCCCGAGGACACTGCGTGGCCCACGCACACATGTGTGTGTGCTTCTTGTAAGTGTCAAGAAGACAGATATTGAGCTCTGGCAAAATGGATTAAAATCATGGAGCCATCAGTTAGTATCTATAGATACTTCAACTAATTATTTACCCTCCCTAAGGCTAAAGCGTCTTCATTGGAAAAATGGAGTGTTCTACACTTTGGGGGGAAGTGTACATAGGGTGCTTGGCTCAAAGTGTGGTGTCTAACAAGGGTTTAATAATACTTTAGGGTAATGTTGCACACGTTTGTTTGATTCACCATATGGGTTAAGTAAAATTTATTCCTCTGAAGTCAATCATTTTTCTTATTCTTAGCTTTAATCACAATCAATCATTCATTCATTCATGAAATCATTTATTCAACTATTTATTGAATACCTATTTTGTGCCAGACACTGTTTTATGTACTAGAGATGTTGTTGCAGAGAAAATATAGAGTCCTTACCCTTATGGTGCTTACATTCTAGTAAGTAGTGCGTGTACATCCTACATTCTAGTACTGTAGTGCGTGTCAGACAAAACACACTTAAACAGCATATAGCGCGTCAATATGTACATTTAGTGATGCGATGCTTTGCTTTTTCCCACACCTGTTGTTTTAATCAGTGGTCAATTCAGTAACCAATGGTATCTTAGAAGTTAGAAAATGCCATATGTTCATTTTTTTATTAATTAATCACAGTATTTCTGGGGGAATTTTTGCAAATCATGGGAAAAAGCAATTCTGAAACCTCCTATTTCAGAATTGGACTGAATGCTAAGCTTCCATAAGCCATTTTAATCCTCTCAACCTCCCTCTGAAATAGATATTACCCAGCTCCCCGATTTTATAATGCAGGAGATCGTTTAGGAGGATTCACAGATTGTAAGAGACATTTTCTGGGTTTGGTTATGAGTTGTTCTTTGACTGCCCAGCACCAGCTTTCTCTCTGGGGGATATGGCCATTATATACATAATACATATGTATAATCAGTGATCTCTGCGGAAGGTGTCCTGCCGCTTAGTGTGGAGACAAGCTTGTGGACTCTGAACGTCAAGGTAAGAACACTGACCCAACCTAAGCAGCAGAACCTCTCATTAAAGACTCTGAAAGTGGTGGGAGAGAGGAAAAGACAATCGGAAACCAGAGCCCCGCAGCGGCGGCCTTGACTGCCCAGCCGGGCCTGTGCCTGGCTGTAAGGTGCCAGGGTCCCAGCCACAGAGAGCTCCTCAGCTTTGGTTTCTGCTGCCCTTATTTCTGCTGGTTCTCCCAGCCTGATGTGCCGGCCTTCCTGGCAGTCCTCTCAGATGCCTGATATCCTTTAAAAACTGAATCATCCAAACAGATTTTCATAGCTTGAAACTTAATAACACTGACTAATAATACATTTAGAAAATGACCAAGTCAATATTTAATTTTAGGTCTATCTAAAAACAGAACCCCTTAAGTAAGTCAACTGGGCAAGCAGTAATTTATTCAACAATTATTCATCATATGCAGAGCAGGCTCCATCTCAGCAACCTAAATGCTGCGGATTTACTAAAACCCCTATGGAATCAAGGGCTTCCCAGGTGGCACTAGTGGTAAAGAACCTGCCTGCCAATACAGAAGAAGTAAGGGATGTGGGTTCGATCCATGGGTTGAAAAGATCCCCTGGCATAGGAAATTGCAACCCACTCCAGTATTCTTGCCTGGAAAATCCCATGGACAGAGAAACCTGGTGGGCTATAGTCAATGGGATTGCAAAGAGTCAGACATGAGTGATCACGCCATGGAATTGAATTCAGCGAGAGTCTAAAAAAGAGCAATTATTTGCAGTGAACTTGATTCTATAATTTGAAATACTTACTCCCTTACATTAGTGGTATATTGAAACCTAATTTCTGTATAAACTTTCTACAAAGTCTGCAGGATCCCCAAAACATCAACCCAAACATCAGTAAACATGAAACAGATTGTCAACCTCCAATGTACATATTATTTTTATCACCCAATTTTTCTATAGATACTATGCTTTCCACATTTCTCTGGGATATGGTCTCTCATTTTATTATCTTTTAGTCATTGACTTGCTTTGATATGACTTTTTTAGGTTGGAATGATTTGAATTTAACTTAGTCTTGACACAAAAATTGTAGAAAGCAAATTTTTGCTCCCCTGTGAAGAGAAATTATCTTCTAGGATGAGAAAATACCTAGAAATTATCAATTTTTGCACTTAACAATCAAAGGGTCATACTTGGGAGTATTGGGATTTATTGAGTTCATGCAAATGAAAACTGGATGCTGGAATCTTCTAGAAATATCTAGATCATATTTTGTGTTGGTTGCTCAGTTGTGTTTGACTCTGTGACCACAGGGACTTTGGCCCACCAGGCTCCTCTGTTCATGGAATTCTCCAGGCAAAAATACTGGAGTGGGTTGCCATTCCCTTCTCCAAGGAATCTTCCCAACCCAGGGATCCAACCCAGGCCTCCTGCATTGCAGGCAGATTCTTTACCATCTGCGCCACCAGGGAAGCCCAGATCATACCTTATAAGCAGTTATTTTCCTCAATTTGCATCCAAAAATGGAATTTTGTAAACTCTTTGGAGTTCTGGAAATGAGAGCATTTTCTCTCAATTGGTTCAGAATTTCTTGCTGCCATTCCTCCACTTCCTATCTGCACTGGACCATCATGATAAACTGGAACAGTAGTGTGGGGAGAAAACAGGGGAATGAGATGAGCAAATGGAGGGAAGTTTGAATGAGTCATTCATTCTTTGTTCTTCAATTGTGGCAGCTGCTATGAAGTTACAGTAGTAAGCAGCATACTGTAGAAGATAGGAGAATATATTGATGGAAATTTTGAATGATTATTGTAATAATCTTTTCCTTTCCTCAGACCAAAAAGTGGCAATGAGTATATGTGTGTATGTTCATTCATTCATTTATAAAACAACCTTAAGTGAGACTTGTATCATTCATTCTTCAAGGAACAGTATAATTCAGTTAGTTGAACTAGTCTATTAGATCTGTGATTTTCTTTTTTCTTCTGAGGATCATGTTTTGTGTATCTCACAGCATATAATGGAGATGATGTTCACATGTATAACAAATTCTCATCGAGCACCTGGGATTATTCACCAGACCCCCATACATGGCCTATAACTCCACTATTTTCTCTTCATGTAGGAAAGTATATCACCATGCAACAGAGCAAGAGAGAGAGAGATCACCTAGGAATAGGCTTGAATCTAATCATAGTTATTCTAATATCTAACTAAGACATTCACATGTTTTTATCACCTAACAAATATTAGTGTTAAATTATTTGCAACAGGCTTCACAAATGACTTTAAATACCAGAAATGCCACACTGTTGCAGATGGCAAGGGCGATACTGAATACTTTCTGTGACCAGGATGTTTTTGGCATTTTGTATATCTTGTTCATTTCATAATCCTGTTCACTCAATTACTCCAATGGTTTTCCAAGCATGCATCAGAATAACCTGCACAGGTTGTTAAAACATATATCCTGGGTCCCAGTCCCAGAGTTTCTGATTCAGTAATTCTGGGTGGGGCCTGAGAATTTACATTTCCAACAAGTTTCTTAGTAATTCATTGATTGAGCATTCATGTATCCATCAGTCAAACCAGGCAATCCTAAAGGAAATCCACCCTGAATATTCACTGGGAGGACTCAAGCTGACGTTGAAGCTCCAATACTTTGGCCACCTGATGTGAAGAGCTGAATCCTTGGAGAAGACCCTGATGCTAGGAAAGACTGAGGGCAGGAGGAGAGGAGGGTGACAGAGGATGAGATGGTTGGACGCCATCATTGGCTCAATGGATATGAGTATGAGCAAGCTCTGGGAGTTGGTGATGGACAGGGGACCTGGCATGCTGCTGTCCAGGGCATCACAAAGAGTCGGATACCACTGAGCAACTAAATAACAGCACATCTGTTCAAAGAACATTAATTAAAAGCCTACCCGGTGCCTGGTATCAAAGTAAAAAGATAAATTGAACATTATTTTGTAAGAGCTGATATCTACTGAGCACTCTGCTTTGTTATGACCTGATTTACTCCTTTATAATAATTCTTCAAAGTAGGCACTTTTTCCCCCTTTTTTTCAGGAAAAATTACATAGCTGAAAAAGATTAAGTAACCTGCTCAAAGTCATATGGACAAGTGTCAGAACTAGCGCTTGAACCCAGGTCTACTGGATGCAAGTGGTGCCCACAGACATCTACATGCTATGCTATCTCTGTAATGTGATGAGCTTGCACACAATATTACTGTTAGTCTTTTGCAGATTTAAACAAATTGATGTTCAGAGGTTACATAACTTGTCCAAAATCACACAACTAGAAAGTATCTTAAAATTCAATCTCAATTTGTTTGATGCCAAAGTGATTTTGCACCATTTCTGCATGCATTTCTGCATTTTCTTAGTCAAGATCCATCTAAATCAGAGCCAGGAACAAGAGTATGACTCTAGTTAACCAGAGTGCACAGAGAAGGGGGAATTTAATGTCTCAGTTAACAAAGAACGTCTCTCTTGCGCTAACTTATTCAAAAGCTTTCTAACAGTTACCAGTGTACCTTGCACCCTAAGTCAGCACAGAATAATGTACTGTTTCCTTGATGACTCAGGATCTTACGTGTCCCAGCACCATCATTATAAGCAGCATTCGTTTCTGAGAAATGTCCAAGTGGATGCAGAAGAAGGTGATTGGGGTGAGCGTGTGGGGAGCCCAGAATTACTAAGGACAAATTAAAGGATATTCCATTTATTTATCTTTCCTGCAAGTAGAATGGACAAGGCCCCAAACTGAGACTTATCAAAGGTTTCAACTGAGATGGGTTCAGATTAATCATGTTTACTGCAATTCGTGGAATTATTAATAGTGACAAACTGCATTAAAAGTGACTGTTTTTCCTCCTATTGCCACTTGATAAATGGCAAAGAATGAAGCTTTCCCTGACTCCTGTGTCCTACTGTGTTACCCCATCATCAGGGGAGAAAGGAGCTGTATAATTACCTTTTGAGACATGAATCATCCTTACTCTGAGGGCCCAGACCTGTTTGACTCTATAAAAGCAGCTCAAGGTTGAAGTGCAAACATGCACTGTCTCGCGTCCCCCGGGGTTGCTATAATTACCGATCCACCAAGAGGAGATGAAGATGCTCCCTGCATCTGGCCTTGCTGTCCTCCTCGTCACCGCTCTGAAGTTTTCCACCGCAGCCCCCTCCCTGCTCGCGGCCTCCCCCAGGACCTCAAGGAACAACTACCACCTTGCACAGGTTTGTGAATCTTTGCACAATTCCCTCTTCCCCCTCCAGCCCCAGAAAATCTAAAGGGGATAATAATAAGAAAAGCATGAAAATCTGTTATGGTTTTGAAATCATCTTCTAAGTCCACTGAAGTCTGATGGATACGATTCCCTGTACAGCTAAGACTGGTGTCTAGTATACGCTGAGTGTCTGTGTTGCAAGATTGCCTAAATAAATGAATGAATATCTATCCAGGTATTTTGCTGCACACAGAATTTGAGGGGGCTTGCAAAAATACAGGCATTACAGAAAGACAAAAGAAGTGTTTGAGAAACAACATAGAAGGAAAACTAAGGGAAGAAAAATAAAAAACAAAGTGTAAGATTTGCATAGTAGAGGTGGATTGCAAATTTAGCGCTAAGATTCCTAACAGTCACAACAGAAAGATTTCCTGTGTTCACTTTTCAGAAAAACAGCTCTTATACTCAGGGCAAATTTGATCAAAATTTGGAGTGAACCGAATTTTTCTTGGATCCCAACCCACTTCTCATGCCAAGGTCTTTCCTCTCTAAATCATATTCCCAAAGTCCCTTATTTACTTACACTTTCTGTACCTTTCTCTTTTAAAATCTCTCCCAACTGACTGTTGGCAAGGATCTAATACAAATAATTCATTCAGCATATCAGAATTCCTTCAAAGACTAAGAGTGACTCCAAGTGATTCAATGTATATTTGCTTCCAATTGTTTTGGGGTATTTTGGGGGGGGAGGGCGGGGGGGAGGGATTTTTTGCTTTTGTTTTTTTTACATTTAAAGAGAGGTGGCAAACTTTAGCCTAAAGAAATAAATCTTCAATGGAGGAATCTCCAACGTTAGTGAAAGGTGTTTAGTGAGACTTTTTTGCACCAGGACCTCTGTTTTGTGTATCTGTCATAAAGACAGCACACTTGTGATCGCAGCCCTGCTGGGGACTGCTTTCCTACCTGCCAGGCTACACTCGTGGGCTGCTTCGCAGAGCTGATCTGTATACACAGCGTGTCCCTCCTGATGGCTCACGCCACTCTTCCTTTCTAACTGATCAGTCCCCCGCCCACCGGTCATTCAACGTTTGAATATCAGCCCTCCATATAAACAGCACAGTGGATGCCGAGTACAGACCTGTTGAGTTGAACGTTCTTTGACTTGAAACCACTTTCAGATGAACTAAATTCTAAATAACATATCTCAGAATACTAACTGGGTCTATTTCCAATCGTATTTTGCCACCAGACTTTGCCTCCCTTCTCCTGACATGTAATTGTCACTTATCCAGTTTCATGCCACTCTGATTCAGACACTAGTCTTTGGGGTCTCCAGAAGGAGTGTCATGCTGAGATTAGAACTGATCTGGTGGCTGAAAAATCATGGTTTTGTCCAGGTTCAGACAAGCTATGGTCATCAGGCCCAAACAAGCCACCCTTGTTTATTTACAAATCATCTACTGCATTTGTACCACAATGGTGGAAATCACATGGTGAAACAGAAAATATTATTGGACTTTCAGAAAACAGTTAACTGATCCCATAGTGGTCTATGCAGGAATAAGGCCAGCCAACCTTGAAATAAATCTATCCTTGCTAAGGGTATTGGGAAAGAATTAGGTGTCCTTGGAATGTTAGGGATCTCTAGTGACTCCCTGGGGCTTCCCTGGTGACTCAGATGGTAAAGAAGCTGCCTGCAATGTGGGAGACCTGGGTTTGATCCCTGGGTCAGGAAGATCCCCCAGAGAAGGGAATGGCAACCCACTCCAGTATTCTTGCCTGGGAGATCCCTTGGACAGAGCAGCCTGGCGGGCTACCGTCCATGGGGTCGCAAAGAGTCAGACATGAGTGAGCGACCGACACTGTCACTTTCAGAGTGACCCCTTATCCTTCCTCTCCAAAGCAAGTCAGCCCCCTGCAGTCTCCCTCACGGCATACTTGGGAAGACCTTCGACCAAAGAGCAAGGAAACTTGTTGACACCTGGCAAACAGGCCTTCTCCTGCCTGCAGTGGCCCTAGGCATCAGCTCCGGGCAGGAAAGGGTATCACTCTTCAGCAGGCTGGTATGATCTAGGCAAACCTCCCAAGTGCATCCCAATGACTAGAAAGAATTACTGTCCCACCTTACAGTTTAAAGAAATAGCTAACAACTCAGGCAACAATACAACAACTGAAACAACATGAAAATAGACCTTATTTCATAAAACAGCTTAGGTTTATTCATTTAGCAATTATTTATTGAATGGCTTCCCTAATAGCTCAGTTGGTAAAAGAATCCACCTGCAATGCAGGAGACCCCAGTTCGATTCCTGGGTCGGGAAGATCCACTGGAGAAGGGATAGGCTACCCACTCCAGTTTTCTTGGGCTTCCCCAATGGCTAAGCTGGTAGAGAATCCCCCTGCAATGTGGGAGACCTGGGTTTGATCCCTGGGTTGGGAAGACCCCATTGAGAAGGGAAAGAGTATCCACTCCAGTATTCTGGCCTGAAGAATTTCATGGACTATATAGTCCATGGGGTCTCAAACAGTCGGATATGACTGAGCAACTTTCACTTTCACCCTTTCACTTACTATATGCTATGTGCCAAGGCATGTTCTAAGCACTGGAGAAACATCAGTGAACAAAACAGGTAAAGTTCCGTTCTTCCAGCACTGACATGGGGGTGACGGAGGAGTGGGAAGGGCTGGGAGGAGACAAACCAGGCAATCGATAAGTGTCCATGTGATGTTAAAAAATAAATTTACCAGGATGATAGAGAGTTACTAGGGCCCTGGAGGGGGAGGGGGGCATTCTCACCTGAGTAGTCCAGGAAGGCTTCTCTGAGGAAGGGACATTTGCAGTGAACCTGAACTCTGTAAAGAACGATGTGGACCTGAACTTCTCGGTCGTGTGAAGATCTGGAGACAGAACTGTCCAGGCAGAGGAAAGAGCGAGCGCAGCAGCCTGGGGCAGCAGGCCAGATGGCAGGAGGACACCACCGAGTCCAGAGTCAGGCCAGCACACAGCGGGGACTGGGAGCTTAGGCCGGGCTAAGCACCTCCACCCTGCTTGCTTTTCTCTTGGTCGCTCACCAAGAGATAGCAAACGGTTTCCCGTGCCTGGGAACTCCAGGCAGGAAGTGTTTCCAAGTGCTATTCACTTCCTCCACCCAGGAACAGGAGAGTCTGTTCTTGAAAAGATAAACAGATTTTTACTTGATTCATTTCATGCTCACTTGTATCTTTTCAATTCTTATTGGCTAATTATCACAAAGGCTTGGAAAATGAAATAATTAGTCTCATCGTCCAGAGTTTTAGCCTATTGTTTGTTTGTTTTTAAATAGCAATATCAATACGACATTTAATACAGGCTGTTAAGTTGTCCTTAAAATAATAGAAGCTTTTAATATCACATTATTATGAACTTAAAATTGAAAAAAATAAAAATAAAAAATCTTCCAAATACAAATTGTTAAATTCAGGGGCCTTTACTACCCTTTTACTTTCTGTGCATAAATATATTTTTAAATCATCATTATACTCAAATTTTGGTTCCTTCCTTTTTTATTATTATATCATAATAAAACTTTGATGTTTATATGTTCATAAACATCATGTTTAATAATGACAAATATTTCAGAAAATAAGTGAGCTATAATTTGTCCCATTTATTTTCTTGGCTACATGGAATATCTCCACATGAATAAGATTTCTGTGAACATCTTTGTACATCAGCTTAATCTAAAGGATTACTTTTTCAGGATAGATTTCCAGAAGTGGAATTAATGAGTAAAAGGGTAGGAACATGTTAAGGTCTTTTGATACATTTCAAAGCATTTTCACACTGAGCATCTCATTGGATCCTCACCTTGGTGTGGGAAGGATAGACACCGACCCCATCTCATAGATGAGAAAACTGATACTAAAAGAAATTACAGGAATTGCCCACACTTTTTAGAACCTAGGATTTAACACACAGGGCAAAATTCACACAGTTCCATTTCTGTGACTTTGCCAAAACAGAAAGAAATGTTGAAGAAATCTTATCTTGAAGTTCATCTTCTCTTGAGGAGCACTTAAATCTGAGCTTTAAGCTCGTTCCTCCCAGGAGGGACACTCGGAAGGCACACTTACTAAGAGCTGGGCAGGATACGAGCTTCTGGGCCTGCTCTCCAGGCCTCTGCTATTCTTATCTCTGGAAAGAGGATCACCCAAACACCAGCGACAGGCTCCTGTGGTTTTCCCAGTGAGGATGAGGAGGTGGAGGCACGTAGGACAGTTCTGGGGAGGCCTGAGACCCTTGGCCCAGCTGATCCCACAACCAAGAGCTGAGCCAACAGCACACAAGTGTTAGAACAGAATGCACAGTTCTAGGTGTGCACCTTTGTGCCTAACTGAACATTTTGACTCTGGAAAGCATGCTAAAACCTTGTTGGTAATTTTAGCAATAAAGTGCATAGAAAATATTGGCCTCTCTGTACCACAGAACATCTGATAATTCTTCAAAGAAGCACATTTGCTATATTCTGCCTAAAGAATAAGAGCTCAAATGGTAACCGAACATCCACCCTGTGTCTGGAATTGGGTCAGGCCATGGCCATAGCTGTGAAGGCATCATCACGCCCAGCAGGGAGGACTGTGAGACCCCCGAGTGGGAGTGAGGAGAAGGCCATGGACCGTGTGCACGGCGGCCAGTGCTCCATCCTGTAAGAGCCGTGTCCCGCGGGAGCACCCAGTGGGGAGCAGCTCACCCGATCCCTGCAGCAATCGTTACTGATTCTACCTTTACTTCACTGAAGATGGTTTGCATCCTATTTACTATCACTGGCCTTAAACTTCTGAGCTGCAGGCTTAGCCTCTTATGTGCATTTTGAAGAAGAACCAATTTATTGTAAGAATTTTATAGGTTCATAGAAAACATATATATAAAACATATATGATTTTAAAAGTATTATTCTTTATTCCATCACCAACATATAAGAACTGTTAATCCCTTAGTTTATATTTTTTGAAATACTTTCTATGACTTGGGGCTGGGACTAGGACAAAGGACTGCTGAAGGCTGGATCCTATCCTTATTTAAAATTTTAATTTTTTTTCCACCGTGAATTTTTTTTGCCTTAAGTTTTTTCCAAACATATTGCATTTGATATTATTTTTCTGGATCGCTGTGTTTTTGGCAACCCCCCCCCCACTTCCTCACCTCATCCTAGTTTATCACTGTATATCTGTGTGCATTCATGTGCACACATTTCTATTTACAAACTTGGCTTGTACTATAATAATAATAGTGATAAATCTCTTTTCACTTAATGCATATTAAGCATCTTCTTCAGTTCAGTTCAGTCACTCAGTCGTGTCTGACTCTTCGAGACCCCATGGACTGCAGCACGCCAGGCCTCCCTGTTCATCACCAATTCCCGGAGTTTACTCAAACCCATGTCCATTGAGTCAGTGATGCCATCCAACCATCTCATCCTCTGTCAGCCCCTTCTCCTACTTTCAATCTTTCCCAGCATCAAGGTCCTTTCAAATGAGTCAGTTCTTTGCAGCAGGTGGCCAAAGCATCTTCTTATGGGACCATATTTTGTGAAATCAAAATTAGAGTTTAGAGTGTAACTGTAACATGTAACCTAACAGGAAACAAAATATTTGAAATTTAAACAGCCACAGAACATATGGAGCACAGAGCTCCACACAGAGCTCACCTCTGAAGTCTGTAATTCAGACTATGAGCGTTGTATGACTGCAGCATCCGCTTGAGCAAACAGAACAGCTCAGAGAATCACCGTCATCTTGCCAGAAGAATCAGAAACATAAATGCGTGTATCAGATAGCTTAATGAGACAGGGAAATGAAAGCAAATAGTCACACCTCTGTTTCAGGGCACCTCCCCTGTGTTTCAGGGCTCCCTCACCCTTTTTCTCCTCTTGGGTTCTCATCTCACTAAGATTTTACAAAGAACAACCACCAGGGAAGTGAGGTCAGCCTACAAGCAGGCCAAAGACTAAGGGCTGGTTGAGTCCACAGTAAGGACACAGTAAGGACTCACAGCACCTTATCTAAACAAGTGAGTCTTACTCCTTTTCACTTTTTGCTTAACAATTACAGCTTATGTTGATACCAAATCTTTGGGATACAGGAAAGGATAAAGACAAATTGTCACCCGTAATTTTACAACCCAGAGATAAGCAAGATTAATATTCAGATATATTTCCTTCCATTATTTATGTTACTTATGTTCACTATATTAATAAATTATATATGTGCTAATTACCAATACATTGACTAGTGTGTTAGCTTTAAATGTTAATATACAGGCTAACATTATTATTGATATATTAACATACAGATATAATAAACATGAACATAATACATATACATTATATGACTTGGTTTATGTATGAAATTGTGATTATAATCTGTATAAAGGTTTCACTTCTGCTTTTCTCAGTGTATTGCCATTCTATTGAATCATTATACATGCCACTAAATATTTTTCAAAAATGTGATGTGAGCAGAGGTCTAGTATTACTTCATATCAATATATAATAATGTATCTAACACATTCCCTATTGTTAGATATTAAGATTACTTCCAAAATTTTATTATTTATACATAAATATATTTAACAGAAATGAACAATGCACATAGTTTATATAGAATATAATAAAGCACATGGTTTCTGAATATAGTTCATATGATATACAAATAATATTATTTATATTCAACACCCTATTGCATATAAATATAAACATTTATGTTTAATAAAATGCAGGTATAAATCTTTAGCTGCCTTCTGTTTTCCTGAAACGAGTTCGGTGGGTGAAATTCCTAGGACAGCGGCAGCCACTAAACCTGCTTTGGCATGACTATGTTCTTCACGTCACCCGAGAAGTCATACAGAGTGTTTTGAGTGATATGTTAGGGGTTGTAAGCCTTTAAATGCAAATGAAAACATTATATTTATGACTAATTTTTTAATATTTGCTTCAAGGGACAAACAGTCAGTCCTAGAAAACCTGCCCCTTGAAAAACACCCCACGTATTGAACACACCTGAATTATTTAAACGTCTCAGCCAGAAAACAGATTGACACCTATTACTTTCACATAATATGAGAGATCGCATTATGAGGCCTCACAGAGTTAAGAACATACTAATCTTGCACAGTGTATAATGAAAAGGCGACTCTAATAGCTGCTTACAGAGAAATAGGATAGTTTTATTTTGCAAACTGGTAAAGACTTCAATACAAATAAATGGGCTGTGGGGATAATGTTCACATTATTTTCTTTCTAATTTTTTTTCTCTTAAAATAGCAGTTCATTGTAGAAAAACCACGAAATGCATGCAAATAAAAAATCTAAAATCCCACCTCCCAAAGATAATTGTTGTTAATAACTTGGACTTATATATCTAAGCTTTATCTATGCAAATATATCTAATATTTTTCAAAAGTTGCAAATGCTGTGCACACTGCCTTTAGCATAACAAGAATACTGTTCTGTCTTACCTGAGCATGAGTGTTGCTCAGAGCTTGTGCTGTAGACGTCAGCCTGCCTCTCCGTTTCAGGCGTACCTTGACAAGTATTACACAAAAAAAGGAGGGCCCCAGATTGGGGAGATGGTTGCAAGAGGAGGCAATTCCACGGTTAAAAAGATTAAGGAGCTGCAGGCGTTCTTCGGCCTCCGAGTCACCGGGAAGTTAGACCGAGCTACCATGGACGTGATCAAGAGGCCTCGCTGCGGAGTTCCCGATGTGGCCGACTATCGCCTCTTCCCAGGTGAACCCAAATGGAAAAAAAATACTTTGACATACAGGTAATGAGATCGAGTCTTTCCAAATTCACAGAGAAATAGCCTCCCTCTCCTTCTTTTCTTTTAAAAATATCTTCCTTCTGATGTGTATAAAAATCATGACTCGCCCAAACCATAAGAGAGAATAACTTTTTTGGTCTACTCTTTAGACAATGGAGAATTCACAAGAAAACATGACCTCAAGATTGTCGTAATGAGTGGCCATTTTAGGTATGACAATTTTACCAGTTTAGAGACAACACATTTTTCCACAAAGTAAAAGAATCTTGTCTAAGATTAATAACCTGATGGTACCAACCAGTTTTCTTAAAACAATCTTCTAAATTAGAAGTAAGAAATTTATTATTAATTCCAGAAATAATTTATTTGCAATTTATTAAATGTCTGCCATAGGCATTCAGTTTTGGAGATAAAAGGTAAGTACATCATTTTCCCTCGCCTTTTGGGGAGAAATACAAGCAAATAGCCGCAGCTGCAGGTGAGAGATGGGAAACCACAAGTCCAAGCAGAGAGCTGCGGCAGCATGTGGAGGAGCTATCAGGTCTCCCAGGGATGGCCCGTGACATCCGCGCCTGACCCGAAGGCCACGCGGGAGCTGGCCGCCCCGAGGCCCCGGCTCCCCCGTTTCCGCCTCATCCTCCGCCGCTCCCACACGTGAGCCCAGCCCCCGGGGCCATCCTCCGGTTTCGTCCTGCCCCAGGGGGAACAAGGACTGTGCATCACCCAAGGGGACTCACCCAGCCCGAACCGACCCCCGCTCTGTGCTCTGATGTCTCAGGCCTGCGCTCCAGCCCCGCAGCCCGCAGTCCGCATCCATTTGCCGGCCCAGTGCTGGCTTCCTTCCCCGCTCGGTCCACCTCCGATAGACCAGCCGTGGTGCTTCCTAATTATTACGGTGCATTTTACTGTTATCGATGTTCAGGAGGTGAGTTAACAGCTCTTAACTGTGTGATGGAAGCTCATCTCTTCCCAACTTGACGTTCGCTGGTGGCAGGTTGGTTGCTGAAGAGTGTTTCCAATACTGTAATCAGCAAACCCTGCGAGGGGAGGGAATAGCTACAGAACGAGCTGTTAAACTGTCCCAGCACTCCGGTGACTCCTTGTGACAGCTGAGGGCCCAAACCCAAGCAGAGATCAGATGATTCCTCTAGGCCACTTGTTAGCTGCTATGAGCCTTTGCGTCCATAAGGTGGCACTCTAGATACAGCTTTAGTCTCTGCTTCAGTGTAAGAATGCCTCAAAGATCTTTCTTGGGGGGAAAAAAAAACACCTAAAAGAAACTGAACACCCACGAGATTACGAGGTAAGAAAGGAAATTTTTATATAAACTCATGAAGTCTTTCCCATCATCTCCTAAACTGTGTCATAGGAAGTTTTCCTAAACTGTGTACACTTTCCTAAACATTTCCTAAACTGTGTAAACATTTCCTAAACATTTCTGAGCACGTAGTTTGTGCTTACGTTTGTGCTAAATCACTTCAGTTGTGTCCGACTCCTTGCAACCCTATGGACTGTAGCCCGTCAGGTTCCTCTATCCATGGGATTCTCCAAGTGAGAATACTGGTTGCCACACCCTTCTCCGGGGGATCCTCTCGACCCAGGGATCAAACCCAGTTCTCTTTTGTCTCCTGCATTGGCTGGTGTGTTCTTGACCACTAGCGCCACCTGGGAAGCCATAGTCTGTGATTACACACAGCAAAGACTAGGGGATAGATCAAGCTAACTTGGGATTTGAAGTATAGTGTTCTTGTGGTAATATTCTTTGGGCACTTCCCAAAACCCCTCAACACACCCACACTGACCATCCACTTCCTCCTGAACAATTCTCCTTCTCCTCCACTCCCCTTCTCCAAAAAAAAGGAACTAGAGGCTCCCTTAGCACTCTGTGTAGCTACTGGATCTCAGAATAACTTCTTTTAACATAGCCCAGAGGACTGAAAGGACTTCCCTGTAGCTCAAACGGTAAAGAATCTGCCTGCGATGCAGGAGACCAGGATTCAATCCCTGGGTCAGGAAGATCCTTTGGAGGAAGGGAACGGCAATCCACTCCAGTGTTCTTGCCTGGAGATTTCCATGGACAGAGGAGCCTGGCGGGCTATAGTTCGTCGGGTTACAAAGAGTCGGACAGAACTGAACAACTAACACACACGCAGAGGACTGAAAGGGCTTCCCAGGTGGTGGCAGTGCTAAAGAAGCCTCCAGACAAAGCAGGTAGACGTAAGAGATGGGGGTTCAATCCCTAAGTCGGGAAGATCCCCTGGAGGAGGGCATGGCAACCCACTCCAGTATTCTTGCCTGGAGAATCCCATGGACAGAGGCGCCTGGTGGGCTACAGTCCATGGGGTCACACAGAGTCGGACACAACTGAAGTGACTTAGCATGCAGAGGACTGAAATAGATAAAATATACCCTAGTGCTTATGTGCATAAACTTTGGAGGCATAAAGAAGTGGGCTCAGTTCCTGACTAGTCATGAAACATAGGGTGATACTATCATCTCTGAAGGCGGCTGTGAGGGTTAGCGGGTGTACCACCTTGAAAAGTGCCCGGAACCGGGTCCAGCCCTTAGCGTGTGTTCCCAGAACGTCGGCTGTCATCACTGCTGCTGTATCGGTCTCTAGACCCTCTGGGTGAGGACCTCTGTCCATGTGCTCTTCCTTTCTGGTGCATCCCTTCTCCATGCCTGTTTTCTCCAGCCCAACACACACAGGCCACTATGTGGGGATGGATAACTTATCTACAATATGAGAGATGCTGACTATACATAGCCACGACAAATCACAGATTCATGTTATGCAGTGGGAGTGGCAAATTCGGAAAACACTAACTGGTCCCTTTAAGAGTCCCGGTTCCCATTCTGGACACTCTAGCTCCCTCCTCTTGGACCCAGTTCCTGGAGTGAGAGATCTTATTCCTTCCCTCTCAGTTGCTGGGTTTAGCTATTTCCCTTCCTCTCTGTGGGACATGGTCCCCTCCTCTGGGGCCTCCGAGACAACCACTGTTGATTTCTGGCTGAGACTGCACCACCTGCATCAGAATAGCATGGGACACTTGTTAAAATGCAGATTTCTTGATCACGCTTGTGTGTTTAACAAGTTTTCTGAATTGTTATCACAGGTCCTAAACTTTGAGAACAACTGAGTAGGCCCTAAAAAACGCTAGCTTTTATTCATTAGTTCATCCATTTAGCAAGTGTTTGTTAAGCACCTAATATGGGCAAGGGCCAGGGCTAGAACCTGGAGAAGTAGACTGTGAGTCTGGCTCTCAAGGTGGGCATTTACAGAATTTGCTTCTAACTCTGCACCCACTATTGAACCTGAGCCCAAGGTCCCAGGTTGCAGTTCCTTTCTTTCGCCCTTCCTTTATGGCAGCTTAGAATCCCCAGCCCCTGTGTGCCAGAGTGGCACGTCCTAGAAAAACACCAACGGTCTCTACCCACTGTATCCAAAATGCTCTATCCTTCTGTGCCTTGATGAAAGAAAGACTTGAGCTTTTTTCAGCCTAAGTAAGCATCCTTGTGACAAGCCACCACTTCCTCTTTAAGATGTACATTATTTTAAGAAAAAACATTCCCCCTTGGCCCTGGGGAAAACCTTCTTGTCTTTGAATAAGAATTTGCAAAACCTCAAAACCCTTTGTCTTTACTTTTTACAATTGAAACATTTTGGTCCCTTTAGGGGAAAAAGATCCCTTCTCAATTAAAACCACTTTAGGAAAAATGGACTTCTAGCTACTCATAAGTTACACAGGTATTATTCTTTCCAATTAGTGATGTATAATAACAACAAAAGTCAAACTGTTTCAGCGTCAGAAATCTCAAATTTTTTTTTCACCCCTTCATTTTTCTTATGTTAGCATGTTTCAGTAAGGTAATAAATATGAAAGCAAAATAATCATTATTTTTTAGAAAAATCTCTAAATTGTAGATTTATGTTTCACTATTTTTATTTTCAATATGAACTTGACGTAATTCTCACTTTCTTCACTTGGGAGCACTTGTTAAAAGGAAAATGTGTTGCTTCTGTATTGACAGAATATCCAAGTACACCCCTTCCATGACCCCTGCGGAAGTGGACAGAGCCATGGAGATGGCCCTGCGGGCCTGGAGCAGCGCCGTCCCTCTGAACTTTGTCAGAGTCAATGCGGGCGAAGCAGACATTATGATCTCTTTTGAAACCGGAGGTACTGTGGTACTTCCTGGATTTTGTCGATTAGTCCAGAGGAAAAATATTTCAATACTTTTCCTCATACAATGTTTAATCCATGTGAGCAGCACGCTCCTTCTCAGAGCTGTGAAGGGCAGAGGCCGAGATCATGGCAAAGTCACGGCCTTTATCTAGTCAGAACATAGAGCCGGGGAGTTGTCCACATGACTGAGCTACAGAACAGCCTCGGCATAATCCATTTTCGCCGTGGCATTGCCCCGTCAGGGACAAGTTCTGTCAGGTTTAGCTTCTTGATGGCTGGGAGACCCTCTGCCCTCACCCCATCCCCATGATGGTGTCCATCGCTCCCCTTCATGTTAGCTGAGGATCTGCCCCCTCTGAATCCTCTCTGAGGGTCAATCCCACAGAGCTCCTGAAGCTTTCCCGGGCAGCGGCGGTTAGGAGGGCGGCTGTCACTGCTGTCTGGCCCTCGCTTCAGACGCCTGTTGGTGGAGTTGCCAGGCCTGCCACCAGCCTGCACACTCCATCCCTCACTCGCCCCTGTTTCAGAGAAACAGGTCTAGTAGTAAATGAAGGAAAGGCCGTGTAAGTCCTTTCCCTCTCAGCTTTCTCAGAGTCAAGGTGAGTATCCCTGCCTCTTTCCCTCCACAGATAACCTTTCTAAGTGTCCTCTTTAAAGTCTTTATCCTAATTTTAATCTGATGTCCCTGGGGAGAGACATGCGTAGAAGCTGGGAGAGAGGATCAAACAAGTCCTGAGCTGGAGCCCTTGAGAGGTGGCCTTGGGGTGACCTGGCCCATGGTGGGTCTCACCCCTCCCGCAGGGTCAAAGCTACCCCCAGGGAAGTGGCAGGGCGGTGTGGCTTGGGGCAGCTTTGGGGATGATGGAGTTAACATCTGGCTCTGTCTTGATCTTCCAAGCTGGTGCTCTGTTCCCTAAAACAAGCGGACTGGGCACTCTGCTGCCGTTTAACCAGGACCTCAGGGCATGTACTGATTAAACAACACTGCCCTGAAACTTGGGGAAGGGTACACCAGAACTTTGATTTGTTGGTTTTAAATAAAGCAAGGTATTCTCACCAAAATTCTGAAAATCTGTGAAATGTATTCTATAATATCCCTCATTTTATCCTTCCTCCTTTTTTATTATTTTGTAATGAACTTTTAAGTAAAATAGACACTAAAACAAAAGCCTATTAAGCTTTAAAAGCTGTAATTTTATAAATACTTCTGTTGCTTTCAAGAGTTTTATGCAAAATTTATAACAAGATTACAGAGAAATTTTCTTTCTTTTTTTGACACATCCTTAAATTACATTGGGCTGTACAAGCAGAAAGCACACGCTCGTCCAATTTACTATCATTGTCTCAGCCAGATCATATTTTTGTTTTGTTTTTTGTTAGCAATTTTTTTACATATACTTTATATATAAGTATATATAAGTTGTGTTAGTTTCAGTTGTACAGCAAGTAATTCAGTTTTTTATATATATATTCTTTTTCAGATTTTTTTCCCTTATAGGTTATTATTACTAAACTATACTCAAAAATGTTGAGTATAGTTTTCTGTGCTATGCAGTAGTTCATTCTCAGTTACCTATTTTATACATAGTAATGTGTATACGTTAATCCTAAACTCCTAATTTGTTCCCCCCTCACTGCCACCCCCTAAATAATACGTTGAAAGCACTTGGCCAACATGCTCACAGTCCAGTGAGTGGACAAGATGGTGGCTGAATAACCATCTGCCTTTCTCCTTTTGTGATCTGCAGCATGGTCATAGTCTACAGTAGGCCTTGTGCCAATTAATAGTGCAACAAATACAATAACAAAAGAACATTTTTAAAAATTTGTAATGCTTACTATCTTTAAAATACAAAATATCGCTTTTACTATTTTAATAGATCACTCATTGGCATGTGAGATTTCTCTTATTAAAAAAATGAATATTGAAAAGTAAATCTATTTGTATGAGAAATGTCAGTGCTCCTCAAAAAGTTGTCCATTCCCTGTGATGTTATGTACCCCTCAAAATTTGCTAGAAAGACTAAATCCTGTTGGCATTTCTCCCCATATGTCTAGATCACGGGGATTCCTATCCATTCGATGGGCCTCGAGGGACTCTAGCCCATGCATTTGCACCTGGAGAAGGCCTGGGAGGAGATACACATTTCGACAATGCTGAGAAGTGGACTATGGGAACGAATGGTATATATGCACAATTCACCATAACCTGGAAAATATTGTACCTTCTTCTGGGCCTCCATCATGAAACCTTGAGGTTCAACGTCCCAAGCCACCCTTTAACTAGGGAGGCTGGCTAGGAAAAACAAGTAAGCCAAAAATCCAAAAGGGAACACCATAAGGGAAAAGATCCATCCTCAATTGTGCTGTAGATTTGTCTGATCTCTGGTTCACAGGGTATAATCTCGAGAAACAGCAACCCCCTACTCAACACACAGCAGTATTTTTCTTCAACTATGTAGTATTTTTTGTTTCTTACTTGTACTTGGAAATAGGTCACATTCAGAAATGACCTGAGAAGAATTAGTACTTTACTGAGAAGTGCCATGGGCTGGGTTAAAATTTCTAGAACATCATGCATGTCATCTGGAAACCTCCAGTGTGAAACATGGGTGGATAAAAGAGAGCAGACAGGGAACCAGTGAAGCATGCATGGACTAAATCTAGGTGTTACTGCCACTGTTAGTGCTAAAGTCCTTCTTTACGGAGCACCATTGACCATGAACAAAATGAATGGATTTACATTTCCATCGTCCCCTAACCGAAGCCCCTCCTAGCCAAGGGGAGACGAACTAGGCTAAAGTCAGCAAAGCTAAGTGCCAGAACACCCTACCAACATTATCATAACCCAGTTCTGAAAAGAAAATGAACAAACTGATTTGGCATAAATTCTCCTGTGAAGACAGGAAATAGTGAAAATAAAACTCTGTGTTGATGCTGTCTTTTCCTCTCTCACATCATCTAGGTTTCAATTTATTCACCGTTGCTGCTCATGAGTTTGGCCATGCACTGGGCCTGGCCCATTCCACAGACCCATCAGCACTGATGTACCCAACTTATAAGTATCAGAATCCCTATGGGTTCCATCTCCCCAAGGATGACGTGAAGGGGATCCAGGCACTGTACGGTACAATTGATGCACTTCTTTGACTACAGACCCTGAAAGTGACAGGCATTTGGTCTCACAGCAAAGTGTACTCTGCCAGACATTAACCTGCATAGGTGAAGATTAAGCTAGAAACCCTTAGGTTTCTAGAACCTAAGAATAGCTTAGAAACCCTAAGCTATCCCCTCTTAGGAAGAACTTACTTACCATATATGAGTATTGCTTTTTTTTGTAAGATGAATATTTAAATTTTACATCTTTCCTCCGAGCATATTGGTCCCTCAATGGCCATAGAAAATACAATCATTTGTGTGTATTTTGAGTGTTGATCAGGGGTTAGATATTGGAAGAGGATGGATTTTTTTTACAGTTCATATATATAGTGTTTATTCATTTGCAAATAAGTGACCTTATCTCAGGGCTTCCCTGGTGGCTCAGACAATAAAGAATCTGTGGGAGATCCAGGTTTGAGCCCTGGATCAGGAAGATCCTCTGGAGAAGAGAATGGACCTTATCTTCCTAAAAATAGTAATAACGATGGCAATAACTGTACCATTGAGTCATATAGCTGATCTGCAGTTTACAAATCATGTTCATATGAGTCATCACATACCATCCTCATCACCAGCCTGAGGGATGTAAAATGTTTTGTGCCTTTTATAGTTGAGAAAGCTGAGGCTCAAAGACAGTAACTATCCCAAAATATCCAAAATTATCTGAAATGTTACCATTCTTTTAAAGGTGATATAGGATTATTAGGAACTTTATATCCCACTTTCATAAACATAAAGACAAGTCCATTAATCCATGAGAAGAAATCTTGAAACATCACTAGACCTTGACATTTTGTTTGTTTGATGGGTAAAAAGCTGAAGAATCTAGGACGCTGCCTTTCCTGTAAGCCTCAGAACCTGCTCATTCAGCCTTTACTTGTAGGCACTCCTGCTCTTCCTCTCAGCCTAGAGAAGGGGCTACAGAATCCAGCTCCTCCTGCCTTCCCGCATCTGGCCAGTCCATCTGTTGTAGACGTAGGTACACACAGCTGCAGTCAGATTTCACCTGAGGCACATAAAAGACAAATTTCATCCCAAGAAGCGTTCAGCCAGCTGTATCCCTTCAGAGGGGAGTCTATGCCAGTGCTGCTTCTCTCTTGCGTGACAGGAAAAAAAAACTGCGTATCTCTCCATATAATAAGCTAGGGCTCCAGTGTAAAACCCTTCCTGTGGCCATCAAGGAATGCGTGCTCAGTCACTAAGTTATGTCCGACTCTTTGTGACCCCATGGACTGTGGCCTCTGTCCACGGAATTCTCCAATTGAGAATACCGGAGTGGGTAATCATGCTCTTCTCCTGTGACCCCAAGAAGAACCCACTCCAGATCTGTGCCTACCCTTTATGGGTCTTTGTGCCCTGGAGCATCACCGCCATTCTGACAGCCACTGTTCCTCAGCCAAGAGATGAAGTTTATGTTTTGACAAGGCTGTTTTTCTGGAAGTGAACAAAGTACAGAAACATGGTTTTATATCACCGAGAAGCACAAGCCTCACCTACTGCTAACCACCTTACCACCCTGAGCTTCAGCAGAGTGCTGGGAGGATTAGTAAGTGTTCAAAAAATGGCAGTGTGTTTCTGATCTGACCAGTTTCCACTTTCTGATCTTTTCCCAAAGCCTCACCCCAACCTCTGATCTTCATCCTATTGCTGACCTTTCTCCACCCGGGTCTTACCCACCTCACCCCCTGGCCTCACTCCTTCCCTGATACCCAGCTATGGTAACAAGACTCGATTCAGCAGAGGGACCTCCCAGGAGCAGTGACTTAGGCAGCCCCAGCTCACTCCTCTGTAGTTGGCAGACTGTTCCTGAGGACTGTCTCAGGAAAACTCAACAGCATTTCCCCCAAGGGCCAGGTCCTGTGTTCCGAGAGGATCTACCAGAAGGTGCCTTTAAATGGTAAACACCTCCATGGTACTTCTTCCAAGAGGATCTACCAGAAGATGCCATTAAATGGTAGACACCTCCATGGTACTTCAGGGCCCCAAGAATTTGCTCAGCCTCTCCTGGACACGTAAGAAAAGGCTTATACACAGGGCAAGATACCCAGAAGCTGTTCAAAAATAAGAAGAAAACACACAAGAAAGATATAATCTTATTGAAAACAAGAGTACTTAATAACAAACAAACAAAAAACACAGAGGAAATTTTCAAAATAGATTCCTAATTTGAAACACCCATGGCTATCAAAGAAATTTGCTTAATAATAAAATAATAGTCATTTTTTTGAACTTTTGTTATATGTCAAACACTCCACTAAGTGCTTTTCAGGCATTATTTAATTCTCACAGAAACCTTCTGAGGTCGGTACCTTTATTACTGCTGCTACTGCTAAGTCACTCCAGTCGCGTCGGTACCTTTATTGCCTTCCCCCATTTTACTATGAGGAAACGGAGGCTTAGAGAGATTGAATTATTCGTCTGAATCACACGAGTCCTCCCTCGTAGCTCAGTTGGTAAAGAATCTGCCTGCAATGCAGGTGACCTGGGTTCGATTCCTGGGTTGGGAAGATCCCCTGGAGAATGAAATGGCAACCCACTCCAGTACTCTTGCCTGGAGAATCCCATGGACCAAGGAGCCTAGCAGGCTACAGTCCATGGGGTTGCCACAGTCAGACGCGACTTAGCGACTGAACCACCATCATAGGAGTGAGCAACTAATGAAGCCAGGATTCAAACCCAGGTCCTCATGTCATTGACCTTGTAATATACAATGGAAGTGGGTCCCTGGAGCAGAAGTGTACAGACTGCATTCCTGGTACCATTTTGACCAAGTCACTTTGAACCCTAGGACCTCGGAGAGCATTCCCAGGGAAGCCCACCGCGCCCCATGGGCCCCCTCATAATCCGTCCATCCCCGACCTCTGTGACTCCAACTTATCCTTCGATGCTGTGACGATGCTGGGGAAGGAGCTCCTGCTCTTCAGGGACCGGTAAGCCTGACACGTGCCCCCAGCTCTCACCAGGCTTCAGCCGCGTGCCCAGGCACACGTTGTTGGAGACGACCTTGTTGCTGCCGTGGGTGACGATCATGCTGAAGTGCTGTCCTGTGTGACAGTCGGATGGGAGGCAGGAGTCTTTGGGGAGACACAGAATCGCTGAAACTACTGTTTGTGGGGTACCTACGATGCTCTTGCCACTGGGCTGTTTTCTGTATAAGTCCAGTATTTCTTCTAATCCTTTTCACTGTGAAGCAGTGTTAGAATCCCAAATTTACAGATGAGGACAGAAGCTCAAGAGAACACAAAATTTTACAAGGTAACACAGTTGTATTAAGTGACTGAGTTATGACATCAGCCCAGATTTATCTGATTTCTACTTTATTCACCTCTGTATCCCTACTGAGAGCCCATAGTATATTCTCAGTAAATATTTGTTAAAGAGGGTTGGGTAGGTGGAAAGATGGACAGATAGGTTGTTGCATGGGTGGATGGATTCACGGATGGATAATCAGGTGCATAGATAGATGGGTGGAGAGTTCTAAACTTAGTATTCTTCCTAAACCCCTGTTTCTCAAGGCCTCTTGACTTTTTTTTTTTTTTTATTAGTTGGAGGCTAATTACTTTACAATATTGTAGTGGGTTTTGTCATACATTGACATGAATCAGCCATGGATTTACATGTATTCCCCATCCCAATCCCCCTCCCACCTCCCTCTCTACCCGATCCCTCTGGGTCTTCCCAGTGCACCAGGCCCGAGCACTTGTCTCATGCATCCAACCTGGGCTGGTGACCTGTTTCACCATAGATAATATACATGTTTCGATGCTGTTCTCTCGAAACATCCCACCCTCGCCTTCTCCCACAGAGTCCAAAAGTCTGTTCTGTACATCTGTGTCTCTTTTTCTGTTGTGCATATAGGGTTATCATTACCATCTTTCTAAATTCCATATATATGTGTTAGTATGCTGTATTGGTCTTTATCTTTCTGGCTTACTTCACTCTGTATAATGGGCTCCAGTTTCATCTATCTCATTAGAACTGATTCAAATGAATTCTTTTTAACGGCTGAGTAATATTCCATGGTGTATATGTACCACAGCTTCCTTATCCATTCATCTGCTGATGGGCATCTAGGTTGCTTCCATGTCCTGGCTATTATAAACAGTGCTGCGATGAACATTGGGGTGCACGTGTCTCTTTCAGATCTGGTTTCCTCGGTGTGTATGCCCAGAAGTGGTATTACTGGGTCATATGGCAGGCCTCTTGACTTTTCAACTGCCAGCTGTCAGAAAGCACAGAAGGAGAGGGAATATTGGTGACTTCTTGTTTTACTACAGCTATAGCTACTAGAAGAATACCCTGAGGTTTGAGTTTCTATTATTGTCATTTTAGGAATGTTTCTTTTGGGCTTATTAATTGAAGTTTCAGTAGTTCTGTGAGTTATAAAAAACAATGTGATGGCATTGGTGTTTGACTTTAATGGCATTGGAGACTGAGTAATTTATGATACTGGAGATGCTGGATTTTTAGTGAAGATACTATAGGAGTAGCTGCAGATATAGCTATGACTAGTGGTGGTTGGTGGTTGATCTTTAGTTATGTGCTGCCGAAGTGAGCACAGCTGATCTTTATTTTTTAGTATTTTTGTTATTATGGAGATAATCATGGAAATTAAGTAGATGTAAGTTTAATATTAGTGTAATAAGGGAAAAGGAGAAAATTAAAACTGTTTGTTTTGAAATTAATGTGGAAGTTTTTGAAGATAGGAAGTAGACTTTGATAATACATTTTTCTAGCCAAATTAAGTGTAATAATAATGATGCTGACTTTTGGCTTGCTGAAAGGTGGATGGATGGTGATAGGCAGTGACTGATAACTGGAAAAATCTGAAGAGGTTGGAAAATTCATACAGGTGTTTCCCTGGGGACTCAGTTAGTAAAGAAACCTACAATGCAGGCAATCTGGATTTGATCCCTGGGTCAGGAAGATCCCCTGGAGAAGGGACTGGCAACCCACTCCAGTTTTCTTGCTTGGAGAATCCCATGGACAAAGAAGCCTGGTGGTCTACTGTCTAGGGGGTCCCAAAGAGTCAAATACGACTGAGCAACTAACACATTAAGGGGAATTAATTTTTAGGTTTTGCGTTATAAAGTTAAATTCAAGTACTGGAATAAAACCTGAGAGAGTTACTGCAAAGCTGCTCATTTTAAGTAGTAGGGCAGAGTTATATATCAATAGTTGTTGGAGTAATCTTGTTGGAAAACGCTTCTGATTAAAAGATGTTTAATAGAATCAATTAGGAGAGGATTATTTTCATTTATCAAAATTAGAGTCAAAAAACGAGGTTCCCCTAGACACATGAAGAAAAATAATTTGAATACTTTGGGCAGCTGCTAAGAAAGTGGCAGTGACTCTTATTAATCAGGTGCAGGCATTAGTACACAATGTGTTAGCAATTTTGATAATTCAATCTTTGGAGAAAAATCCTTTAAGGGAAGGCCTATCTATGAGCTGTAGGCTTCTGATAGTAAGTGAGGTTGAAATAAAGAATAAAGCTTTAAATAAGCTGCCCATTTGAAAGGTGTCTTGTTTATAGCTATGAAGAATAGACCCAGAGAATATAAATAATATGGATTTTTAAAATGTATGTGTGCAGACATGGAAGAATGCTAAGTATGGTTGACTAATATCAATGATAACTATTACTAGGCCTAAATGGCTTGAAGTAGAGGAGAGAGCAATCTGCTTCACGAGAATAGTTGGTGTGGGTAATAACACCTGAACAGATGTCAGTGTTTTGGATAGTTTTATTCTTTTCTATCACTGGTAAAAACAAATTAATAAAAGCTCCAGCCATTGTGCTTGAATGAGGCTGAGGGCCATGGTAGACAAGGCCAAGCTGGAGGGATTCTCCAGCCACAGCTGGAAGCCCCATGAGTAGAAGCGGACAGTGACTAAGGTTAAGCGTGAAGATTTGTTGGAAAGCTCATGAATTAAAGTTGCATTGTTCCTATTCCCCTCCCATGGTGCTGTCTCTGGGAACATGGCTACCAGTTCCTCTGTAATCACTTCTCTCCTTGGACAAAAAGAAACCTCCCAACTCCCACCCCCACTCCTACCTTTACTGGGGACAGAACTCAACCACATCAGAATAGGCAGAGGTAGCTCAGGCATAAGCATGTGTGACATGACTTATTCTTTTTCTTCATTGGAAAAGTGTGTGTTGAACTCATGTAGGGTGCTAACCCCGTCACAGTAACTGGGGCTGTAAAGACAGATCAACAGTCCCCTGGCTTTTGCACACCTCAAAATGAAGGAAAGAAAGATCCAAAGAGCACTGCCATCTCTCTGTGTGCTGTGGGTGTATTTAGTCAGACAGAGAAAGGGGTCTGGTGTCTCTTTCTTTAAAAACACACTAATTCCCTCAGCCTCACCCTCATGACCTTATCAAGCCCTAATCACCTCCTACTGGTCCCATCACACTGGGGGTTATGATGAATTATGGGAGGACACAGACATTCAGTCCATAACAGAGTAATCATATTGTTAAACATGTTATTGAATATCCTTCCAGACTTTTTCTCTGAGTAGAGATTTATCATAAATATGGGAGGGAGACAGGGATATCCACAAAAGTAAGACTTTGTAATGTGCTGGATGTGCTGATTTGCAAACTTTTTCACTCAATTATCTCTCATTTTTTCCATGTCAGTGAACTTTAATTTTCATCTTTATTTAATATATGTGTATATTATCCCAGTGTACAGATCTTTACTTATTTACTTATCCCTACTTACTTAACCTGTCCCAAACTAATGAACATCTGGATTGTTTCCACTTTTTAAAAAGTTAGAAACAGCTGAACTAAATCTTCAACAATGGATGGGCATCTACTTTTCAAAGCAAGTAAGAGGAAAACCCAGAAATCTAGGCTTTAGCCTTAGGCTAAGTTGGTTCGAATTCTGGTTATGCTTCCTACTGATCAGGTGACACTGGGCAAGTCGTGTGTCAAACTTGTGAGGGCTTAATAAAAGGCAGTTACTATATTTAGGAAGGGGAACAAAAACTATGTACAATAGATTAAGGCTTGGAAACAACCAGAGGTATTTTTAATTGTTACCTGTTTCGATTGATTTTTTTCCCTAAGACTTGCTGATTATTTACTTTGTTTTTATTATTTATTAGCAAAAAGTAAACCAAAGTGGAATCAGTAGGCATTGAGCCAGGAGTGATAGGCAAGGTGCAGAGCAGGAGAGCCCCAGACACCGTGCAAGGTAACGTCGGCTCCATCTGAGGGAATGAACTCGTCAGACTCTGTGCCATCCTGATGAGTGGGTGTGCCCCAGTGCAACAAGTAGCTTCTTCTTTTGGTATTATCAGTGGTTGTGACAGAGGCAAAGGGACAGTGAAGTCAAAGACAGCCCTTTCACACAATCATATTTTCTTTAAAAACTAAAAGAAACACTTTTTAAACTTCTATTTATCACACTATGAGCATTCAACAATTGCTAACAACTAATGGGAGATAATATATCCTTTGATGAAATACCAAATGTAAATGAAATGTAAATACTGACGGTGGTAAGAGAATAGAAAGAGAAGCATAGATATAAGGGGCATTTAGAAGGGAGTAAGCAGGGAAGAAAGATGGCTGATTAACTTTTTCCTGCTCAGCCATCACCTTCTCATCTTCTTCCGCTCAGGATCTGAGGAGCTATTATGGTAAGGGCAGGTAATTCCAAAGAACTAGGAAGAGCTAGAAGGAGGACGGGGAGCCAAGAGTGGTACCCTTCCAGCACTGGAGCTGCCACTAACCCACCATGGGACCTTGAACTTCTCTTCCTCCTTTGCAAAATCAGGTGTTGCCTGATATTTGTCGTGACTTCAATGTGTTCAGTACTCGGTGCTAAGCATTTTGTTATCAACTCCTTACACAGCCCTGTAAGGTATGAATTAGACATAGAAAAGACGGACAACTTGTTCACACTCACAGGGCTGGTCATGTTTTAAGCTGGGGCCCACACCCACAGTCCTGTGCCAGAGGCTGTGCTCCTGAGCACCCTGCCCTGCTGCCTCGTAGGTGCCGTGCAGAGCTGGACTCGCATGGCGCTGATCCCCTATCGTCACCAAAAGTCCCCAAGGGCTTGCTAAACCTGGACAAAGAACAAAGAATTCTTTCAGCCACAGCCATCATGGCAACCTGGGGGCCATATGAAAGCATTCCCAGCCTGTTCTCTCCCACCCGCCAGCCTGGAATTCCCCATCACTAACAATAATCTGTTGATGAGACATTTCAGGCTGTGGAGGTAATAACCGCACAGTTTGTTTCCAAAGCATGATGGAATGCAGTGCCTTTTAAAGTCACTGTGAGACTGCTACATATTCTCCACAGTGTATAAATGGATATGGGTACATTCAAATGTTCTGTTTGAAGAGAAACTTCAGCTACACACAAACACATATGTAATTCACACAGATTTACTTTTTATAATAAATTACAAAATATTAAGGTTATCTCAGATTTCCTTGAAATGACTGGAACAACAGTCATACCCAAATGATATTTGTATGCCTTCTATTATTCTGGGTTTTACATGATGCAGTTTTAATGATAAGATCAAGAATATGTCTATCAGCTTCAGATCTCAGAAGAATAATAGCATTTCACATGTAGAATAGGCATAAAGTTGATCATGTCCAAATCCTTCATTTTGGAGTCTGCTGACACCCAGAGCAGAGTCTCCTATCACTCACCTAGAAAACCTCGTAGCTGTGCAGTGGAACTGTGAAGAGAATGCTGGATTTTGACTTGAATGAATGAATGCCTTCTGACTGGAATGCATTTGCATGAGTGAGAAAAGCACTTTGGGGTGGCTCCTCTGTCCCTGGGCCCTGGGCCTGCAGGTTGGGTGAAGAGCCACAGGGAGGAGGAGGTTCTTAAGTATCTAGGTCCCCAAAAATGTCTGCTAGGCTTCTGCATGTGCTGTTTTATTCTCAAATTAGAGTTCTTTATTTTAAAACATCTGTAAATCCCTGACTGATTGACTAATTGTCACATTCTGAAAGATGTTATGTACCATATATAGTAATGGAAAGAAAAATATGTTTCAGGGTCACTCATGTAGGGACTGAAGAGAAGGACGAATGTAAGAGGCATCTTGAAAAAGTCACCAGCAGGACCTTGACACTGATCTGATGAGAACAATGGAAAAGGAGAGTCAAAAGTAGCAGCATCACTCACTTAGATAAGAAAATCAAAAAGATTTAGATGCATCAAGAAAAAGTCAATTTTAGATAAACTCTTATAATATTATTAATTATAAAATCTGACATTTCATGATCCTTTATGATGTGCAATGTTATCCTAAACATTTTATAGGTATCTGCTCCTTTAATCCACACTCTTTTTCCCAGCTAGAGTTTTAACCTAGGTCTACTTGACATCAGAGACAGAATGGCTATAATGGAACCCCAGATAAATCAGGGAAAAGAGGATTGTCTTTTTTTTTAAGTGATCAGTAGTGGACAATGCTGCTGAGGTCACCAGGTTGAAAACTGAAGAACAGGACTTCAGTCCAGGATGATGAAGGACTATAGTTTTAGCAGCACAGTTGGGGCTTCCCTGGTGGCTCAGTGGTAAAGAACCCGCCTGCTAATGCAGGAGATGTGGGTTCGATCCCTGCATGGGAAGGATCCCTTGGAGAAGGAAATGGAAACCCACTCCATTATTTTGGCCTGAGGAAATCCCATGGACAGAGAAACCTGGAAGGCTACAGTCCATGGAGTCGAAAAGAGTCAGACACAACTTAGCGACTAAACAACAAGAAGGAATGAACCTAGATCCTAAGGAATGAAAAGGCAAAGGGTAATGGCGGGCTTCCCAGGTGGCACTAGTAGTAAAGAACCCCCTGCCAGTGCAAGAGGCATAAGAGATGAGGGTTTGATCATCCCTGGGTCAGGAAGACTCCCTGGAGGATGGCCTGGCAACCCACTCCAGTATTCTTGCCTGGAGAATCCCATGGTCAGAGGAGCCTGGAGCGCTACAGTCCCTAGGGTCGCAAAGAGTCAGACACAACTGAAGCGACTTAGCATACATGCACAAAGAGTGATGGTATAGATCATTCATTTTCAAATCATTCATTTGAAAATCTTATGAATAACAAGGAGTTAAGACAATAACTGGAAGAGGCAGCAGAGTGAAATGAGGATTTTTCAGTTTGAGAAATACCTGGGAACATTTGAAGGCATAAAAAGGAGCCGTTGCGGAGAAAGAAATGCAAAGCTCTATCAGAAGGAAAGACAATAAAATCAGTACCCTCTCCTATTATTAATAGGTGAGTCCATTGGGACCTAGCATTTTCCAGATTTTCATGGGCTTGAGGAAAGCGTGCACAACTAAAAAGGAAGTCTTCCTCCTTCAGTCTCCCTGAGGATATTTCTTTTCTGGCTCTAAGGTTGCATCACTGAAAGTCAACACATGGTATTGTATTTACTTAGATTGATTCTCTGTTATGTATTATGAATTCAGGCAAAGAGGCAGAAGGTGTACAAAGATTGCTGATTCACTGTCGTTTCTTCTGAAACCCCTCCTTCTGACTAAGGACGGGGTTCTTTACATCTTCATAGGTTGTGGCTTAAAATATGGATCTCCATAGGCTCCCAAGATGGATATATACACTTAATTTAAGGACACAATGAATAGTTTTCACTGTTTTAACCACTATCTACATGTAGGATTTTAATTTTATAAGCTTTGTTTTTCTTGGTTTCAGTGAGATGGATGATGCATGTCTGATTCTTGGCCTCTTAAACCTCCTGATATAAACAGCCCTGGATAGTGAGCTCCCCGCAAATGAATGCCTTCTTGACCAATGATGTGACTGTTTGTATTTCAAAGTTTCCACTGACAAAATTTTATATTAATGAGAAAAATGTACAAGAAAATTTAGTTCTATTGATAAACTCTAGGTTTTACATAATTAATAAGTTTGTAGGGTAACAACATGTCTCTTTAAAGTATTTACAAATAATTGTAAGAGTGTAGCAGTCCAGAGTTTATAAAACACTTTGATATGCATTGTCTCAATTGATCCTTTGAAATGTTAGCAGTTATTATTATTATTTTCATTCTTATTTGACAAGAAGAAATTTAGCCTCAGAAAAATTAAGTGACTCATACAAGGTCACACATCCAATAACAAAATAAGGTCTCAAGTACCCGTTGCTTCTTTCACTGCACCACAGTGCCCATTCTCAGGGAAGAGAAGCATCAATTCAACCCAGCATCAAAAGACTGAAAGAAGAAAGACACTCCCTTCTCCTGAAACTAGGGCACAGAGTGACAGAGAAGAGTCAAGGAAAGTCAGGGGTGAAGAGAATGGAAAATGAAAGGACCTATTCACTCTTGCTGAATTACAGTCAGCAAAGAGGTAACCGTGTCTCCTAGAAAGGAAAGACCAAGAGGATCAGTCAAGCAGGTGGGGAATGAAGACAGTGGGGTGCAACAAGAACAACAAAAAAAGGTAAAAAGCTTAACAGACTTCAATCAAGCCTTAGATGTGCCAGGATTTGCTAATCCTGAGAATACATAGATGAATAATATACAACCCTGCCGCAGGGAGCTCACAGGACTGGCAGCGAGCGTCAGGAATGTTACCGCTGACTTCTGCTCAAACCTGATGACTTAGATGCTGTTCTTTAGTAAAGAGAGTATGAAAACTGATGATTAGATAAGTTCTACACAACCGTGACATCTATCTATCTAGTCAACAAATATTTATTGAGCTTAACTATGTTCCAGATACAGCTTTGGTTCCTGGCTAAACAATGCAGTCAAATATCTATCAGCAAGTCTTTAATATCAATAGACTCCATTGTTTTGCCCTCCTTACCTAAGATCAGATTACAGACTATTAATATGATCTGTTTATTTCACTACCATTTTCAAAATATCTTGCAATTGTTCTTTTTTTTTTTTTAATTGAAGTACAGTGGGTTTCCCTGGTGGCTCAGTAGAAAAGAATCTACTTGCAATGCAGGAGAAGCAGGAGACGGGGGTTCTTTCCCTGAATTAAGAAGATACCCTGGGCCAGGAAATGGCAACGCAGTATTCTTGCCAGGAAAATCACATAGACAGAGGAGCCTGGTGGGTTGCAGTCCATAGCATTGCAGAGTCAGACACAGCTGAACGCACATAGTTGATTTACAGTTGTGTTAGTTTAAGGAATACAGCAGTGTGATTCAGTTATACATGCATATATTTTTTCAGATTCTTTTCTCTTATAGATTTTTATAAAATACTGAGTATAGCTCCCTGCGCTATACAATAGGTCTTTGTTGATTATCCATTTTATATATAGTAGTGTGTATATGTTAATCAAAAACTCTTATCCTTCTCTCCCTTTCCCTTTGGTAACCATAAATTTGTTTGCTATATCTAATTCTTTTTGTATGTAAGTTCACTTGCATCAGTCTTTAAAGATTCCACATATAAGCTATATCATATGATATTTGTCTTTGTCTGGCTTACTTCACTTAGTATGATAATCTCTAGGTTCATCCATGTAGCTACAAATGGCATTACTTCATTTGTTTTATGGATGAGTAATGTTCCATTATATACTTATATATGTGTATGTATATATAGATATAGATATAGACATATATATATATATCCCATCTTCCATAACCATTCATCTGTTGATAGATGCTTATGTTGCTTCCATGTCTTCGCTTTTGTAAATAGTGCCACAGTGAATATCAAAGTGCATGTATTATTTCAAATTGGTTTTCTCCAGATATACACCCAGGAGTGGAATTGCAGGATTATATATAGCTCTAATTTTAGTTTTTTAAGGAACCTCCTTATTGTTCTCTATAGGGACTGTACCAATATACATTCCCAGCAACCGTATAGGATGGTTCCCTTTTTCCCATACCCTCTCTATTGTTTAGACGTTTTGATGCTGACTGTTCTGACTGGTGTGAAGTGATACCTCATTGTAGTTTTGATTTACATTTCTCTAATATTATTAATGATGGTGAGCATTTTTTGTTTGCCTTTTGGCCATCTGTACATCTTCTTTGGAGAAATGTCTGTTTAAATCCTTTGCCCATTTTTTGGTTGGATTGTTTGTCTTTGCAAATATTTTCTCCCATTCTGTAGGTTCTCTTTTTATTTTGTTTATGATTTTCTTTGCTGTGCAAAAGCTTTTATGTTTAATTAGATCCTGTATGTTTACTTTTTTATTTCTATGACTATAGGAGATAGATTCAAAAAGGTATTGCTGTAATTTATGTCAAAGAATACTCTAGCTATGTTTTCCTCTACAAATTTTATAGTATCTAGTCTTACAGTTAGGTCTTTAATCCATTTTTAGTTTATTTTTGTGTGTGATATTAGAGAGTTATTCTACTTTCATTCTTTTAGATGTTGCTGTCCAGTTTTCCCAGCACCACTTATTGAAGAAACTGTGTTTTCTCCATTGTATATTCTTGCCACCTTTGTCATAGATTAATTGACCATAGGTGCATGGGTTTATTTCTGCTCTTTTTTTTTTTTGTGGTATCTTTTTCTGGTTTTGGTATCAAGGTGATGGTTGCCTCATAAAATGAATTTGGGAGTGTTCCTTCCTCTGCAATTTTTTGGAGGAGTTTCAGAAAGTAGGTGTTAACTCTTCTCTAAATGTGCAGTAGAATTTGCCTGTGAAGTCATTTGGTGCTGGGCTTTTGTTTTTTGGGAGTTTTTAAATCACAGACTCAATTTCAGTATTTGTAATTCATCTATTCATTTTTTTAATTTCTTCCTGGTTTAGCTTTATGAGATTTCTAAGCTTTATAAGATTTCTTTCTAAGAATTTGTCCATTTCTTCTTGGTTGTCCATTTTATCAGCATATAATTGCTTGTAGTAGTTTTTTATGGTCTTTAATATTTCCATGGTATTGGTTGTAACTTCTCCTTTTTCATATCTAATTTTATTAATTTGGGCCCTCTTCCTTTTTCTCATGATGAGTTCTAGATAAAGATTTATAAATTGTGTTTATTTTGTCAAAGAACCAGCTTTTAGTTTTATTGATCTTTTCTATGTTTTCTTTGTCTCCATTTCATTTATTCAATATTTCTGCTCTGATCTTTATGATTTCTTCCCTTCTACAAACTTTGGGTTTTGTTTGTCCTTCTTTCTCTAGTTGCTTTAGGTATAGGGTTAAGTTGTTTATTTGAGGTTTTTCTTGTTTCCTGGGGTAAGCTTGTGTCACTATAAATTTCCCTCTTGGAATTGCTTTTGCTGCATCCCACAGGGTTTTGATCATTGCGTTTCACTTTCTTTTGTCTCTAGGTATTTTGTTTTATTTCCTCTTTGATTGCTTCAGTGATCCATTAGTTGTTTAGTAGCATATTTTTTAGCCTTGATGTATTTGTGCTTTTTTGCACAAATCTTGAAATTGATTTCTAATCTCATAGTACTGTGAATGAAAAAAGTGCTTTATATCAGTGGTCCCCAACCTTTTTGGCCCCAGGGACTGGTTTTGTGGAAGACAGTTTTTCCATGGACAGGGCAGGTGGGGGGTGGGCATGGTTCAGGTGGTAATGTGAATGATGGAAAGCAATGGGGAATGGCAGATGAAGGTTCACTCACTTTTCTGCCACTCACTTCCTGCTGTGTGGTCCACTTCCTAACAGGCCACAGACCAGTACCTGTCCTCAGCCTGGGGGTTGGAAACCTGCTTTATATGATTCAATCTATATAAGTTTACTGAAGCTTGCTTTGTGGCCTAGCATGTGATCTATCCTGGAGAATGCTCCATGTGCACTTAAAAAGAATGAATATTCCACTGCTTTCAGATGGAATGTTCTATAAATATCAATTAAGTTAATCTGGTTTAATTCATCATTTAAGCCTTGTGTTTCCTTATTGATTTCTGCCTGGATGATCTGCCCATTTATGTAAGTAGGGTGTTAAAGTCCCCTGCTATTATTGTGTTACTGTCAATATCTCCTTGTATGTCTCCTTTTATGTCTGTTAACAGGTGCTCCCATGCTGTTGTTGTTCTTTAGTCACTAAGTCATGTCCAACTCTTTTGTGACCCCATGGACTGTAGCCCACCAGGCTCCTTTCTCCATGGGATTTTCCAGGCAAGAACACTGGAGCAGAATGACACTTCCCTCTCCAGGGGATCTTCCTGGCCCAAGAGTTGAACCTGCATCTCCTGCTTGGCAGGTGGATTCTTTGCTCTGAGCCCCCTGGGAAGTTTATGTCGGGTGCATGTGTGCCTGTGTCCTAAGTCACTTCATTCATGTCTGACTCTTTGCACCCCTATGTACTGTAACCCACCAGGCTCTTCTTTCCATGGCTTCTCCAGGGAAGAATACTGGAGTGGGTTGTCATGCCCTCCTCTAGGGTCTTTTTCCCAACCCAGGGATCAAACCCACATCTCTTACATCTCTTGCATTGGCAGGTGAGTTCTTTACCACTAGTGCCACATCTACAATTGCTGTATCTTCTTCTTGGATTGATCCCTTGATCATTATGTAGTGTCTTCTTTGTCTCCTGTAACACTTTATCATTTTTTAAAATAATTTTTATGGGACTATAGTTGCTTTACGATGTTGTGTTGGTTTCTACCACACAGAAACCAGTGACTCAGTTATACATATACATATATCCCCTCTTTTTGGGTTTTCCTCCATTTAGGTCACCACAGAGCACTGAGCTGTACTGGAGGTTCTCATTAGTCATCTGTTTCATACATAATAGTGTATATATGTCAATCTCCATCTCCCAACCCATCCCACCTCTCATTCCTCCCTTAGTGCCCATACATTTGTTCTCTACATCTGTGTTTCTATTCCCACTATGCAGATAAGATCATCTATACCATTTTTCTAGATTCCACATATATGCATTAATATACTATATTTGTTTTTCTCTTTCTAACTTACTTCACTCTGTATGACAGCCTCTAGGTCCATCCACATCTCTACAAATGACCCAATTTCATTCCCTTTTATGATTAAGTAATATTCTATTGTCTATATGTACCACATCTTCTTTATCCATTCCTCTGTTGGTGGACATTTAGGTTGCTTCCATGTCATGGCCATTATAAATAGTGCCACAATGAACATTGAGGTGCACGTGTCTTTTTGAAACATGGCTTTTTCAAGGTTTATGCCCAGTAGTGGGATTACTGGGTCATATGGTAGTTCTATTTTTAGTTATTTAAGGAGCCTCCATACTGTTCTCCATAGTCACTTTATCAATTTATATTCTGACCATCAGTGCAAGAGGGTTCCAATAGTCTTTATCCTAGTCTATTTTGTCTTGGGTTTCCTTGGTGACTCAGTAAAGAGGTAAAGAATCTGCCTGCCAATGGAAGAGACATGCATTTGATCCCTTGGTCAGGACTATCCCCTGGAGAAGGAAATGGCAACCCATTTCAGTATTCTTGCCTGGAAGATCCACTGGACAGAGGAACCTGGAAGGTTACAGTCCAGGGGGTTGCAAGAGTTGGACTTGACTTAGTGACTGAACAGCAACAACAACGTTTTGTCTTATATGAGTACTACTACTCCAGCTTTCTTTTGATTTCCATTTGCATGGAATATCTTTCCATTCCCATCAGTTCTTCTTTTCTAACAATTTTATAGATTTTCTTTTTTTGCCTTATACTTTAAATCTACTCACAGGTATATTAGGAGGTTAATTGTTATACCTTTTTTGGTCAATTTTAATGTATTTATTATTGTAATCTATAGGTCTAAGTTTGTAAATCTTCTGAATATGTGTCTTATCACTTTATTACCCACAAGATATAATTTTTCTTCATTAATATAAAACTTTTAATGAGTAAAGATTCTTTTGGAATTTGTGATACTTTACATAAGTATCACATATACATAGTGCTTATTAGTTATTAGTATTTATCATGTATACATTCTAATATGTCATAGCAGTGTTTAAGCCAAGGTTTCTTGACTTTGGCACTACTGATATTTTGAGCCAGACAAGTCTATGCCATGCTGGGCTATCCAGTGCATTGTAAAAGGTAAATAAAATGATATCCCTGGTTTTCACTAGACTCCAAAAGCATTACCCACTCCTAGCTGTGACAACCAAAACTATCACCACTCATTAAAAAATGTCTTCCATGTCACAAAATTATTCTTGGTTTAGAATGATACTTTACATCAATTTAATCCTCACAATACCCACAATATCCTAAGTCAAGTAAGTAATATAAGATTCTATCACCTGTGAACAGTTCTAAAAGTACATTTTGGTTTGCCTAAACTCTTAGCCATTGCACTTTACTACCCCTCACATTGAGTCATCTGGGACATCAATAACATGCAACTTAAAGAATTGGTTTAATTTGCCTAGAGTCACTTGATTTTTAAATGAGAATTTAAAAACTCCCATGTGATTTTTAAATGAGAAATGAAAGATAATACATCCCAGCTCTAGAGTACCCAAGAAGAGAAAGCAGCTGGAAGTTAACCTCATCAGAGATGTAATTCAGAAAAAGCCTGATTATTAGACAATGTGTCTGCTTATCCTCCTTCCCACTTTCCTCATGCTCATTATTTTAATTGCCTGAAAGGCACACTTTGTGCCTTAGAGAAAATCTAGCACAGTGACTTGAGCAGAATCAGCATTTTGGAATTACATATTGTGTTGAATTAATTGGAAAATGCTTTTTGGATTCTTCATGGGTTCCCAGTGAATCCATTTTTTGGCCTCCTTATCAAAGATGAAATTATGAGCTTTTGACTTAATCTGTTTTTCTATATTTATTACCTGATTCTTCTGGATACCCAAACAAGTGCTCACTTTGTGATGGTGAAGAGAAGGAAGTGGGGAAAGCAGTTCTTCTGGCCTCCAGAAAAGGCCAGATCTCATTGGGTAAGCGGTCAAGTTATAAACAGAGGAAAACCAGAGGTCACAAGGCTGAGAAGGAGCAAGTAGAGAAATTAGGGGGTATGATGAAAATCAAGGCAGCTGGAATTTAATTGACTCTGTCTGGCCTTAGCCACTCACTGACATTGGAGCCTCCCAGTCTTTCTGGGTCTAAGTTTTCTATCTGTTAATACATACAGTGTAAATATATAATTTCCTTGATAGATAAAGATTGGTACAGAGTAGACTAATTCAGACAACCTGAGAATACACTGGGCTACACCTAATGGAATGATGGTGGTGGTTTAGTTGCTAAATTATGTCCAACTCTTGAGACTGGATGGACTGTAGGCTGCCAGGTTCCTCTGTCCATAGGCTTTCCCAGGCAAGAATACTGGGTGGGCTGACATTTCCTTCTCCAGGGGATCTTCCTTCTCCAGGGACTGAACCCATGTTTCCTGCATTGCAGACAGATTCTTTACTGCTGAGCCACCAGGGGCTTCCCACACCTAATAGAAGATTTTGGCCTAATTCTTACATATAACTTTAATAATACTGCTAGCTATGTTCTTTGCACTTTGCCTATTTTATGAGATTGTTGTTTCCTGCATTACCAAATGTGTGGCTGAATCTCCAACAAAATAATAATAACTAGGTGACTTGGAGCAGTTAATCAAATACATAGTTCTGTATGCAATCAATAATTGTAATTACTCTAGATATGGAAGGATACAAACAAGAGGAAATTTTTCCTGGACTGTAAGAGGCTGAGTAAGACAGGTTGGTCCAGCCCCTTGGTTACTGTTGATAGTAACAGTACACTGACTGGCCTATCAGCAAAATCTTCGCCAGACCTAGGAATGAGTTCCTTGCTCCATGGGATGAAATGGTCATGAAATGCCTCCCAAAGTATGGTTGAATTTGTAACCATGAGGGGGCCCTGTCAACTACAAATTTTCACCTACCTCTACAAGAATGAAATCGTGAGCTGGGGCAGCTGCTGATTTTCAACATCCCCCGAAAAATGTTCAGGGAGAAGAGCAAAAATGAGGCACTCTGTGCTCAGGGAAAAGCTAGCAGAATGGGTTTGCAGAAGGTATTTTTAGGAACTGATTTTATGAGCCTAATTTTTGTACCTCCTCATATCTAGAAAAGCACTAAAATCCTTGTGACAGCTGTTCCTTGTGACTAGCAGAAAGCTTCACCAGACTAGCAGAAACCTTCTGGAAAAATATGTACTTGATTATATATATTCCCTCTTCACCAAAACCAAATATATATACTGACCTCTCCTCACCCTGCATATTTGGAGCAATTTCTCAGAGCCATCTGAGGTGCTGTCTCCCAGCCTACAGTCCTCATTTTGCCCCCAATAAAACTTAACTAACACAATAACAACAACAAAAATACCTACAGTCTAGATAAGGCTGTGATGTATAGGGCTTGGGGAGAGGAAGCTTACCCTCAATAGACTCCTGCCACACTGAGTATTATCTATGGTAGGTGCCCAAATAATTATTTTTAAAATGGACAATATCCAGCCAAGCGGCACTTTATAGTTTATGATGCACTTTCACATGCTTTATCTCTGTTGATCCTCTTAGTGATCGCATGGGACAGGCCAGGTATTATTATTTACATTTAAGAGATTATGAAACAAGCTTGGAGATAATGGTCAGCATTAGAGGTGCAAAGACAGCTTTCAGTTTTCTAAAACACAATGTGCTTTCCCTTCTGCACCATGATGCTGCTTAGGAACATGAAAAAAATATTCCTCTCTCTCAATAGAGCTGTTCTTTGGATTTCATCATCAGCTCACCCAGATAGCCTCACCAGACCCCTATATGCAGCATCCCTCTTATGGGGTACACTCTACGCTCCTGAACATCATGCACTTAACTCTGCATTGCACAAATTATAATGTCTAATTGGGCTTCCCGGGTGGCTCAGATGGTAAAGAATCTGCCTACAATGCAAGAGACCTGGGTGCAATCCCTGGGTTGGGAAGATCCCCTGGAGGAGGGCATGGCAACTCACTCGTGTTCTTGCCTGGAGAATCCCATGGACAGAGGAGCCTGGCCGGCTACAGTCCATGAGGGTCTCAAAGAGTCAGACCGGACTGAAGCGACTAAGCACACACAGTGTCTAACTAGTTATCCACCTCTACTACTAGATGATAGCTTCTTGAAGGCAGAGCCTGAATCTTGTTCAGTGTTTCATCCCAAGGTCTAACTCAGTGCCTGCTGATAGGTGCTCACAAATATTCGTTAAATTAACTGAAGCTCAACAGAATGTTTGAGGAGTGCCTAAATTTACCACGTGGAAAATTAAAAGTCAAAACTTTCCCTTAAGTTCTCTGTCCACAAATAATTTTATGTGTTGATTCTAGCTTCTATTAAGTCAGTAAACTATTCATATTTTATAAGAATGATTTTAAACTCAAAAATTCAAAATAGACCACATTTACATTGAAATTTTCAGACCAGTACCCTCGTGTATACTCCCACAATTTTATGTAAATAATATTGGGAAAATGGATGGTTAAGCTGCTAAATCTTAAGTTAATGTATAGGTACCAGATTTGTGTGAACATGTCATTAGGTCCTAAGATATAAACACTTTCAATAGATAAGTAAATAGGCAACATAATTTATAATTGTTAATGTTTTTGCTGTTTTTACTGGAAGTAATTAGCATCTCCAAACCACAAAAGCTTGGCTTATTTATATAATACTCACAAAATGCACCTGAATGGCTACCTTTATGAGATTTTAATTTTCAAAAGATCTGATTCATGTTGATGTTTGGCAGAAACCAACAAAATTCTGTAAAGCAGTTATCCTTCAATTAAAAAATAAATTTAAAAAATTTTAAAAAACCACAAACACACACACACAATAAAAAAATCAGAAGAAGAATGGGAAATTTGTAGCAAATGATACTTAGAATAGGAAGGTGCACAGCTTAAGTGTATACATCATTGATGTCAACCCCTGCTATTTCCTTCCATTCTTTGAACATCCTTAAATAAATGAAGGAAAAAGAATTACAGAGATGCTAAAAGAATGAGAAGGAAAAAGAAACGGATTACTAAAGCCAAAATATATATATTCTACTTAAAAACAAGACATGGAAAAAAAAAAAAACAAGACATGGGCAAGAGGCATTTAGAAATTGCCTCTGAAGTGTGGTTTGCCATATATTGCAGTCCAAGTTCAGTTGAAGATCTGAGTCAACCCTGATCTTATTTCTTTTCTGTCACCAAATAGGATTTTCTGGCGTCGGCAGGTTCACTTGATGTCAGGGATCCGGCCCAGCACCATCACCAGCTCCTTCCCCCAACTTATGTCCGATGTGGATGCAGCTTATGAAGTGGCTGAGAGGGGCACAGCCTACTTCTTTAAAGGTACGCTGAAGATCGCCAAGAAAGAAGTGGCGGGGTACAGGATACGGTGTGTCTGGAGCACCCAGAACCATCAGTGTTTGTTAGTGACCACAGAGCAATTCCAGCCATTCCTGCTCCTCAGACTGGGGATGAAACATCCCTCTACCGTACTGTGATGCTGACAACAGTGACGGTGACTATCAAACTCTCCCAGAGCCAAAGATGCAGTCCGGTGAGGCTCGGTGATAAGCGAGTGTCCGGGAAGCTAGAAACCTGCTCCCTGCCCCGCCCTGCCACCCCCTTCCCCAGACCTCTGCTCTGAGTGACATGGTATTCTCTGCTGAGAGCCTCTAATTCACAAAAGTCAGCGTGGAAACCTCAGCAAAACAGTACAAGCATCTGGGAGCAGAGAGACGCCTGGACTCTGTCTCTAGCCCTTTACTATTTGAGTGCCTTAGGGAAGTTATCCAATTGCTCTGTATCTTCATTTCTTCCTGTGCAAAATAGTTATAGTAATAACAACCTTGAAGATGTGACTGTAGCTAGCCAATGGAAATTGTCCAGCAAATGTTAGCTATCAGTTTAGATTGTATTTTCTTAATGCCAAGGGCTGAGGATAGAAGATTAGTGCCAATTTAAGCAAGAATCAGCATTTGTGTTTCACTTGCCCCTTCCTTCTCTCTCACACATATATAAGACTGAAATGAGATTATACAGATGAAAAGTATCTTGAAAAAAATGAATGTGTTGCATTTAAGACACAGTTGTATCAGTATTATTGCCTTCATAAGGCATAACTAGGGATTTCTGCCTCCAGGGCAAGTTTTAAGTATTTTACTGAACTGAATAGAGACTTGTATCTCCTCCTGGGTTTTAGCCATGGCAAATATCCCATAAACTAGCCCCATTTGTAATCCTGCATAGAAATCCTAATGAGTGAAGGGCATCACTAAATAGTACAGGGTTTTTGTAAACTTTAATTTCTGGTTCCAGGACCCCACTATTGGATAACAAGAGGATTCCAAATGCAAGGTCCTCCTCGGACTATTTATGACTTTGGGTTTCCAAGACATGTGCAGCGAATAGATGCCGCGGTCTATCTCAAGGATGCACAGAAGACCCTTTTCTTTGTGGGAGATGAATACTACAGGTATGGCTTTTCTCTTTGTGATTGTCCAGCTGTATTCAATGAGAAGGAAAAATCCTTTTGCTGAAAAGAATGCAAGGCAAATTTACAATAGGCCCATTGACTCTTCTCAGTCACTAGGGTGTCATTTACTGATGGTTGACACTGTCTTCAAGATACAGAACCATCCAAATAAGTGAAACATTCATTCAATAATCCCATTGTTTGGTGTCTAACACATGAAACATCCTAATCTTTCAAAGCACTCATTAGCTGGATACCCAGGGGCCTAAAATAGAGGAGGTACTATTCCCAATACATACCTACCATGAATGCCTTGAAAGAAGAACTGATTCCTTCTTACGTGAGTATATCTTATTGATGCATGAATATCACTGCATTCCAGAATGCTCTGTGATTTTGTACAAAATGAATGTGGTGATGACTGTGGGGCTCTTTGAAGGAAATTTTTGCTGAAAGGCAAAGGCCTTATTGCTATGTTCTTTAACCTAGAACATGAAAATTCTTCTCATCCAAACAAAGATCATGTGTAATTTCCAGGCCTGTCTTATAAAAGGTTGCTATGAGCAGATTCAATCACTGTACACACGGTCACACCTTGTCTCTCCTGCCTCATCTCACTACCTTAACTGGGTACAACTTTGTCAAGCTCTGCCTCTACACCTTCTCTAGTCACAGTTCTCACTTCAGCATTCCTTGTCTTTCTGAACTTTAATAGAGAAGCAAAAACGGATTCTAAACAGGTAACTATGCTAAACTCTGTAGGTCTATGTTAGGACCTTGTTGGCAGTGGAAAACAACTCAGCTTTGGTCTAAGGGTTTTCATTTTATTTTATATTACCCATTTTTAATGACCATATCTGTGGTATAAAATAAATTTATAAATACATATCTATCATCTTCCTCTACTTCTTCAGTTTAGAGCTGAAAACGTAATCTAACAGAAGCACAGATATACTTCAGGAAAACTTATTTCATAAAAATGAATGTCACATGTGGACCCTCCCGACTCTTCTGAGGCACTGAGAGCCTTGGAAGCGTTGCTCAAAGTGTCTTGTGTTGTCATGCGTTGACACTTCCAGTCCAGTGTTTAACCACTAAGCCAGCTAATTTTCTTTCATAACTTCCTTTATAAAATAGGAATAGTTATTCACTTATTAAGTCCCTAGTATCTGCTGGCCATGTTCTCCAAAGTTTTTCTTCAAGATAAGGTGGCTGTCATCACCATGCTGACCTACAGGGAGATACATATTAAGAAACTCAACTCCCATTTTAGGTTTTCAGAGAATGGTGTCCAGAGATGGAGTGTATGAACTGGCATGTCAGAGTGTGAGTTGTGATTATCCATTTAACTTGTCAAAGTCTGTTCACAGCTTGATTCTCCCTGGGGGGATTATCCACTCTCATGGTTTCTATTATCCATTCATTGCCTAGGACTCTGGTTCTAGTCTTTGGACTAATATCACTACCCACTAGAACCCAAAGTCAAACACATACCTCCAACCAAGCAGGACTGAGGCTGAACAGCTAACATGAGGAGCTTGGTGAAAGGTTTTTAATTCTCTGTAAATTAAGGAATGGGAGGGAGAGGATCTCTGATATTAATGATGGCTAATAACCCCTGTGGAAATAATACTGAAACTTTCCAACTGAACCTCTATGAGATTCTATTAAGGAAAAGTCTTTGGCAATCTAGATAAAACAAATCAATTGAAGGTTGGCCTAGGACATTAATTCAAATATTAAAGAGCTCATTTTGCCAGAAAGGAAAAGAAACCACAGTGGCCACTTTTGATATTAACCTCCCTGGGTTACTGAGAGTATTTAGTGAAATAATGGATGTAGCTACCTAATACACTGCCTAACATATTGCAGGTGCTCAAAAAAGTAGCTCCTTAGTAATGAAAGGAACTTATATGGTTGTTGTTGGCCAGTCGCTCAGTTGTGTCCGACACTTTGCCACCCCATGGACTGCAGCACACCATGCTTCCTGGTCCATCACCAACTCCCAGAACTACTCAAATTCATGTCCGTTGAGTGGGTGATGCCATCCAGCCATCTCATCCTCTGTTGTCCCCTTCTCCTTCTGCCTTCAATATTTCCCAGCATCAGGGTCTTTTCAAATGAGTCAGCTCTTTGCATCAGGTGGCCAAAGTATTGGCGCTTCACCATCAGCATCAGTCCTTCCCATGAATATTCAGGACTGATTTCCTTTAGGATGGACTGGTTGGAATCCTTGTAGTCCAAGGGACTCTCAAGAGTCCACTGTTCTCCAACACCACAGTTCAAAAGCATCAATTCTTCAGCACTCAGCTTTATTTATAGTCCAACTCTCACATCCATACATGACTATCGGAAAAACAATAGCCCTGACTAGATGGACCTTTGTTGGCAAAGTAGTGTCTCCGCTTTTCAATATGAGGTCTAGGTTGGTCATAGCTTTTCTTCCAAGGAGCAAATGTCTTTTAATTTCACGGCTGCAGTCACCATCTGCAGTGATTTTGGAGCCCAAGAAAATAGTCTGTCACTGTTTCCATTGTTTCCCCATCTATTTGCCATGACGTGATGGGACCAGATGCAATGATCTTTGTTTTTTGAATGTTGAGTTTTAAGTCAGCTTTTTCACTCTCCTCTTTCACCTTCCTCAAAGGCTCTTTAGTTCTTCTTCGCTTTCTGCCATAAGGGTGGTGTCATCTGCATATCTGAGGTTATTGATATTTCTCCCAGCAATCTTGATTCCAGCTTGTGCTTCATCCAGCCCTGCATTTCACATGATGTACTCTGCATATACGTTAAATAAGCAGGGTTCCCAATTTGGAACCAGTCTGTTTTTCCATGTCCAGTTCTAACTGTTGCTTCTTGACCTGCATACAGGTTTCTCAGGAGACAGGTCAGGTGGTCTGGTATTTCCATCTCTTGAAGAATTTTCCACACATTATTGTGACCCACGCATCAAAGGCTTTAGCATGGTCAATGAAGCAGAGGTTGATGTTTTTCTGGAAGTCTCTTGCTTTTTCGATGATCCTACAGATGTTGGCAATTTGATCTCCAGTTCCTCTGCCTTTTCTAAATCCAGCTTGAACATCTGGAAATTATTGGTTCATGTACTGTTGAAGCCTGGCTTGGAAAATGTTGAGTATTATTTTGCTAGCCTGTGAGATGAGTGCAATTGTGCGGTAGTTTGAATATTTTTTGGTGTTGCCTTTCTTTGGGATTGGGATGAAAACGGACCTTTTCCAGTTCTGTGGCCACTGCTGAGTTTTCCAAATTTGCTGGCATGTTGAGTGCAGCACTTTCACAGCATCATCTTTTAGGATGTGAAAGAGCTCAACTGGAATTCCATCACCTCTACTAGCTTTGTTCATAGTGCTGCTTCCTAAGGCCCACTTGACTTTACACTCCAAGATGTCTGGCTCTAGGTGAGTGATCACACCATCATGGTTATCTGGGTCATTAAGATATTTTTTGTATAGTTCTTCTGTGTATTCTTGCCACCTCATAATATCTTCTGTTAAGTCCATATGGTTTCTGTCCTTTTTTTGTGACCATCTTTGCATGAAATATTCCCTCAGTATCTCTAATCTTCTTGAATAGATCTCTAGTCTTTCCCATTCTATTTTATTCCTCTATTTCTTTGCACTGATCACTTAGGAAGGCTTTCTTATCTCTCCTTGCTATTCTTTGGAACTCCATTCAGATGGCTATATCTTTCCTTGTCTCCTTTTCCTTCAGCTTCTCTTCTTTTCTCAGCTATTTGTAGGGCCTTCTCAGACAACAATTTTGCCTTTTTGCATTTCTTTTTCTTTGGGATGGTCTTGATCACTGCCTCCTGTACAGTGTCACGAACCTCCATCTGTCATCCTTCTAGCATTTTGTCTATTAGATCTAATCCCTTGAATCTATTTGTCACTTCCACTGTATAATTGTAAGTGATTTGATTTAGGTCATACCTGAATGGTCTAGTGGTTTTCCCTACTTTCTTCAATTTAAGTCTGAATTTGGCAATAGGGAGTTCATGATCTGAGCTACAGTCAGTTCCCGGTCTTGTTTTTGCTGACTGTATAGAGCTTCTCCATCTTCAGCTGCAAAGAATATAATCAATATGATTTTGGCATTGACCATCTGGTGATGTCCTTGTGTAGAGTTGCCTCGTGTTGTTGGAAAAGGGTGTTTGCCATAACCAGTGTGTTCTCTTGGCAAAACTCTGTTATCCTTTGCCCTGCTTCATTTTGGACTGCAAGGTCAAACTTGCCTGTTATTCCAGGTATCTCTTGACTTGCTACTTTTGCATTCCAGTCCCCCGTGATGAAAAGGACATCTTTTTTTCAGTTCTAGAAGGTCTTTTACGTCTTCACAGAACCATTCAACTTCAGTTTCTTCAATATTAGTGGTTGGGGCATAGACCTGGATTGTTGTGATATTGAATGGTTTGTCTTGGAAACACACAGAGATCATTCTGTCATTTTTGAGATTGCACCCAAGTACCACATTTCAGATTGTTTTGTTGACTATGAGGGCTACTCCATTTCTTCTAAGGGATTCTTGTCCACAATAGATACAATGGTCACCTGAATTAAATTCACCCATTCTAGTCCATTTTAGTTCACTGATTCCTAGAATGTCAGTGTTCACTCTTGCCATCTCCTGTTTGAAATTATATGGTAATTAACAAATAATTGCTTAAAATATTGTGAAAATTAACAAGTGATTGCTTAAACCTAAATATTCCTATATATAGCAATCCAGTCAAAGAGTTCATCAAAGGGAATTTTCTTTTTAAACACTGAAGTACCTTGACATTGCACTGAAATCTCTGCTTCTGGCAAGGCAGATACAGTACTTTCAGCAATGGGAGTCTTCTATTTTACACTCTCCATTACACACACTGGTTTTCACAATAAGAAATATGACAGATAACCTTGACCTACAGCTCAGAAGTTCAGGAAAAGCTAATGCATCATTTTTATTAATAACTGCTCCCCTGTGTTTGACACATTTTGCTCAATAGGGCCTCATGTGTATGATATCTTATAGTCTATAAAACCCTGTATCAGATAGAAATTATGTTCAGCTGCTAGAAAGAGAGACAGTAATAGTTGTGACTTAAATACCACAAGGGGTTTTTCTCTCAAATATGTAGAATGTCTGAAGTTTTATAGGTTTAGAGCTGGTAAGACAGGTACATGGCCATTAAGGTCCCAAGTTCCTTCTGACATTTTGCTCTAGTATTAACAGGTAGCTTCCACTCATGATTGCCACAGGATTCCAGGTGGCCAGTGGTGCCTCAGTCATTACATCCTATGCTAAATAGGAAGAAGTTGGGCTGAAAAGAAAGAGGAAGGAGGCAATGAAGTTCTGTAGGTAAAGCACATAGACACACCCAAAAATACCGAAAGCTCAAGTTACACACCAATAATTCTATATTGATACCCCTGGGCAGTGCATTAGGATTTACTCTCCTTAGTCATCCCTCAGGTTCTTCTTTGGTCCTTTTGCTAGTTCAGTCTATGGTACAAATAATGTGCCAATTGAAGAGAAGTCTCTAGATATGATTGTTGTCAGGGAAATTCTCCATGAACCCTTAGGGCTGGGGGCCCGTTTTAGTGAATGAAGTGCCATTAAAAAACTACTGAATAGTTTCCTCCACTGAGGATTGAGTGCTGGCTTGGGTCAAGTTGATTCAAGCTCTAAGAGTAAGGGGACTTCACTGGTGGCTCAGGATAAAGAATCTGCCTGAAATGCATAAGAATACCTGCAACGCAGGAGACTGCCTGCAGTGTAGAAGACTGGGGTTCAGTCCCTGGGTTGGGAAGATCTCCTGGAGAAGATCTTCTTCCAGTTGCAGAAATGGCAACCCATTCCAGTATTCTTGCCTGGAGAATCCCATGGGCAGAGGAGCCTTGTGGGCTACGATTCTTGAAGGTGCAAGAGTGGGACACGACTTAGTGACTAAATCACCACCACCACCTAAGAGTAGGAAACCACATGTCAGTGTAACAGTAACTCACAGAGGAGCCGACCACAGAGCTACAAAGTGAAACCCAAATGGGGCTCTGCCAGGCTGATGCCAGCACTGCTGCCCCACCAAATGACACATCAGGTAAGCTTTACTAACAAGGGCTACTTCCCCATTCATCTGTCTGCTTTTATTCCTTCCTTTCCTGTTCTAGACAGCCTCAACGATCCATCCAGTTTCTTTTTTTATGTTACTTCTGCCACCTCTGGATAATTTCTCCCTGTAAGTATTTTCCCTTACTTACTAACACCAGAGCAGTGATTACACCAAGGAGCATCTGAGGCCTCTGGGAGCAAGGGGGTGCCATCAACTCCACCATGCTTTGAGATGGTCATCTCAGTTCAGTTCAGTCAGTCATGTCCAATTCTCTGTGACCCCATGAACCACAGCACACCAGGCCTCCCTGTCCATCACCAACTGCTGGAGTCCACCCAAACCCATGTCCATTTAGTCAGTGATGCCATCCAACCATCTCATCCTCTGTCATCCCCTTCTCCTCCTGCCCTCAATCTTTCCCAGCATCAGGGTCTTTTCAAATGAGTCAGCTCTTCTCATCAGGTGGCCAAAGTATTGGAGTTTCAGCTTCAACACCAGTCCTTCCAATGAACACCAAGGACTGATCTCCTTTAGGATGGACTGGTTGGATCTCCTTCCAATCCAAGGGATGCTCAAGAGTCTTCTCCAACACCACAGTTCAAAAGCATCAATTCTTTGAAACTCAACTTTCTTTATAGTCCAACTCTCACATCCATACATGACCACTGGAAAAACCATAACCTTAACTAGATGGACCTTTGTTGACAAAGTAATGTCTCTGCTTTTTAATATGCTATCTAGGTTAGTCATAACTTCCCTTCCCAAGAGTAACCATTTTTAAAATTCATGGTTGTAATCACCATCTGCAGTGATTTTGGAGCCCCAAAAAATAAAGTCATCCACTGCACTATTTCCACTGTTTCCCCGTCTATTTCCCATGAAGTGATGGGACCAGATGCAATGATCTTAGTTTTCTGAATGTTGAGCTTTAAGCCAACTTCTTCACTCTCCTCTTTCACTTTGATCAAGAGGCTCTTTAGTTCTTCTTCACTTTCTGCCATAAGGGTGGTGTCATCTGCATATCTGAGGTTATTGATATTTCTCCTGGCAATCTTGATTCTAGCTTGTGCTTCCTCCAGCCCAGTGTTTCTCATGATGTACTCTGCATAGAAGTTAAATAAGCAGGGTGACAATATACAGCCTTGACGTACTCCTTTTCCTATTTGGAACCAGTCTGATATTCCCATCTCTTGAAGAATTTTCCAGTTTATTGTGATCCACACAGTCAAAGGCTTTGGCATAGTCAATAAAGCAGAAATAGATGTTTTTCTGGAACTCTCTTGCTTTTTTGATGATCCAGCGGATGTTGGCAATTTTATCTCTGGTTCCTCTGCCTTTTCTAAAACCAGCTTGAACATCTGGAAGTTCATGGTTCACATATTGCTGAAGCCTGGCTTGGAGAATTGTGAGCATCACTTTACTAGCGTGTGAGATGAGTGCAATTGTGTGGTAGTTTGAGCCTTCTTTGGCATTGCCTTTCTTTGGGATTGGAATGAAAACTGAGCTTTTCCAGTCCTGTGGCCACTGCTGAGTTTTCCAAATTTGCTGGCATATTGAGTGCAGCACTTTCACAGCATCATCTTTCAGGATTTGAAATAGCTCAACTGGAATCCCATCACATCCACTAGCTTTGTTCGTAGTGATGCTTTCTAAGGCCCACTTGACTTCACATTCCAGTATGTCTGGCTCTAGGTAAGTGTGAGTGATCAATCACATCATGATTATTTGGGTTGTGAAGATCTTTTTTCTACAGTTCTTCTGTGTATTCTTGCCACCTCTTAATATCTTCTGCTTCTGTCAGTGTTGTCTAAAATTTGTGTAAAATGACTTACAAATGTATAGGTACAAGCTCTTTTCCACTCCTAAATCATTCTGTCTATACAGATAGACTAGAAGCATGATTGACACTCAGTCGTGTCTGACTCTTTGCGACCCCATGGACTATACAGTCCATGGAATTCTCCAGGCCAGAATACTGGAGTGGGTAGCCTTTCCCTTCTCCAGAGGATCTTCCCAACCCAGGTCTCCCACATGGCAGGTGGATTCTTTACCAGCTGAGCCACAAGAGAAGCCCAAGAATATTGGAGTGGGTAGCCTATCCCTTCTGCAGAGGATCTTCCTGACCCAGGAATCCAGCCGAGGTCTCTTGCATCGCAGGTGGATTCTTTAACAACTGAGCTATTAGGGAAGCCCAAAGTAGGATACAGTCTTCCAGATTCTTTCCTTCCTGGATACCTCAAGAATGCTGAAACTGGATCTGTTTATTTAAAGATTTTATAGTTAATCAAAATAGAGAAATAAATAATAGTAACAAAAATAAGAAATATGGATAGATTTCAAAATCTTGTTTTTTAATCTTTTTTTTTTAAATATTACCAAACTACTGCATTCATGCCCGTATTGGTCATGATTACATGTCAAGCTGTGTACTAAGATGTTGACACTCATGACAAGGCACAAAGTTTGCTGTTTCAGAGTGTAGACAGGATTAAAGAAATGTTCATCTCAACTCTGGCATGTTGGATCATCTTTCTGTTGGATCATTTCTGGATGCAGAAATAGCATCTACTTCATTGAGTTGTGAAAATAAATGAGAAAAATGTGAAATTCCTGTCGTATAGTAAGGACTCAATTCTTATTGGGCGTTATTAATGCCCTCAGCAAGTTGTACAGTTGAAAGTAAATGTATAGATAACTAATTAAAAGCAACCCAGATGCCACAAGTGGCCTCATGGAAGACTGTGCAGGGATCAGTGGGGCAGAACAAGAAGGAAATGGCCAATTCTAGCAAAATTGTCCAGAAAGAGTTTTTAGAGGAAGCAATGACTGAGCTTCATTCTGAGAGGTGAGTAGGAGTTTCCCAGACAGGATGGGCAGGGTGTTTTCCAGGCAGAGAGAGCAGTTATGCAAAGGCACTGATGCATGAAAAAGCCTATGTTTAGGAGGAAAACCTCAAGTAGTTCAGTATGATTAGAACGTGGGCTGGGATGAGAGATGTGGCCCAAGGATGGAGATCAGGAAGGGCCTGTGCCTTTCCCGGAGATCAGTGCTAATTTAGAGAAAATAGGGATATCTGTAAAGGTCTTAAACAGGGAAGTAACTCATTAAGGTTTTTGTTATATCACTCTGGAAGCAGTGCAGTTATGTTATAGGGAGACAAGACTGAAAATCAGTCAAACCAGTTAAGCCAGAAGGTAGTGGGAAACATCTTCAGAGTGCCTAAGGAAAGAATGCTCAACCAAGAACCCTATATTCTGCAAAGCTATCTTTCAAAGATGAAGGTAAAATGAAGACATTCCCAAATAAACAAAAACAGGGGATTTATCACTATCATCTTCCTAACAAGAAGTACTAAAGAAAATTCTTCAAGCAAGTAAACCCAGGCAGTAATTTGAAAATTTGAATCCACAGTAAAAAAAAGAACACCAGTAAGTGCAATTATGAAATTATAAAAGATAGTATAAATGTATATTTCCTCTAATTGTTAAATTAGCTGTATAAAATCATATATATATACAATTGTATTGTTGGGCCTATAGCATATAGAAAGATTTGTTTCTTTCTGAAGAAAGCAGAGTATGGTAAGTTAAAATATGTATGTTATGCTCTGTAGCAACTACTAAGAAAATAACTCTATTAAGTGAAGTGAAAAAAATCACAAAAGAAATTTAAATGGTTCTTTGGAAATTTGTAACTAATGCAAAAGAAAGCATAAGGAGGGAAAAGGAACTAAAAAATGTGTGGGATATGTAGAAAACAGAAGTGATATAAATCCCATTATATCAGTAATATTAAATGTGAATAGATTAAGCAATTTAATCAAATTACAAAGGCTGTCATACTGATTTAAAAAGCAAGATGCCACTGTGTACTCAAAGATACAAATAGACTGAAAGTTAAAAGGATGGGGAAAAAAAAAAAATATATATATATATATATATATATCTCATGGAAACCATGGCCATAAGAAAGCCAGGGTAGTTATGATATCAGGCAACAAGAAGTATTAAAACAATACTTTTAAGATAAAAAGTATTACTAGGAATAGACAGGGACAATTTATAGTGAAAGGCAGATTATTCTACTAAAAATATAAGACAACCTAACAATAAGGCCCCAAAATGCATGAAGCAAAGAAACTGACAAAAATGAAGAGAGAAAACAACCTGTGAAATAATCATATTTGGATACGTCAGTTCTTCATGTTCAATAATGGACAGAACAACTGGAAAACAAGACCAATTAGGAAAGGAAGATTTGAACAGCACTATAAACCACCTACACCTAATAGATATCTATGGAACACTTCACTCAGTAAAAGAAGACTACAGATTCTACTTAAGTGTATGTGGAACATTGTCCAGGATAGATAAGAAGTTAGGCCAAAAGAGAAGCCTCAATAAATTTAAAATCATTGAAATCATACAAAATACCTCTTCTGATTACAATGGAATTAAGCTAGAAACAAATACCTGAAAGAAAACTGGAAAATTTACAAATAAATGGAAATTATATATCACACTCTTCAACAACCAATGGGCTGAAGAAGAAATCACAAGAGAAATTGGAAAATACTTTAAGATGAATGAAAATTAAAGCACAACCTATGTTGATGCCGTTAAAGCAGTGCTCAAAGAGAAACTTCTAGCTGTAAATATTCATATTAAAAAAAAAGAAAGAATTCAAATAAATAACTTAACTTTCCACTTAAGACACTGGAAAAAAGATCAAATTAATTCTAACAAGCAAGAAGGAGCAAATAATAAAGATAACAGTGAAAATGAAGTAAAGAATTAACACTTTGAGAAAATCAGCAAAGCTAAATGTGTTTCTTTGAAAAGGTCAAAAAAATTTATAAACTTCTCACTAAATTGACCTAGTACAAAAGAGAAAACCAAAATTACTAAAATCAGAGATGAAAGAATGAACGCAACCATACAGAAATAAAATGGACTATAAAAGAATGAACAATTGTGTGTCAATAAATTAGAAAGTTTAGATGAAATAGACAAATTCCTAGAAAAATACAAAGTGATAAAAAAAGTGAGTCATGAAGAAATAGACATTCTGAATAGACCTATAACAAATGAAGAGATTCAATTCATAGTATAAAAATTATCCACAAAGAAAAACCCACACCTACATGTTTCCTGGTGAATTCTATCAAAACATTTAAAGAAGAATTATTGCCAATTTTTAACAAACTCCTCCAGAAAGTAGATGAGGAAGGAATACTTCCCAACTTATTGTATGAGGCCAGCATTGCCCTTATATGAAAACCAAATGAAGGCATCATAAGAGAATAAAACTTCAGATCAATATCTCTTATGAATATGGATACAAAAATCCTCCAAAAATACTACCAAACCAAATCCAGAAACATATAAAAAAGAATTACACACCACGACCAGCTGGGAATTTTTCTCCAAGAAGGCAAGGTTGGTTTAACATCTGTTCATCTTATAATAACATCTATATTGATTAATTATATCAATTAATATAATATATCAATAGATTTAAAAATTAAAAACCATAAAATCACCTCAATAGATGTAGAAAAAGCATTTGACAAAATCAAACACTGTTACATGATAAAAGAAAATTCACCAAACAAGGAATAGAGGGAAACTTTTTCACTCAGATAGAAAGCATCTATGAATACCCACAGCTGATATCATCTTCAGTGGTGAAAGATTGGATGCTTTCCCTGTAAAATCAGGAACAAGACAAAAACTTTCATTCTCACCACTTCTATTCGCCATTTTACTGGAGGCTTTAGTCAGGGCAATTAAGGAAGAATGAATGATATTAAAAAATGAATGATACAGAAGATGGGAAAGAAAGTAAAACTATCTGTATTTATATGTCATATAATCTTTTACATATAAAAACCTAAGGAACCTCAAACAAAAAAAAAAGCTGTTAGAACGAAATGAATGAGTCCACAAATTTGTGGAGTATATATGCAATATGGAAAAATCTAATGTATTTCTATATACTTCAATGAACAATGCAAAAATGAAATTAAGAAAGCAATTCCATAGCATCAAAAAGAAAAATATACTTAGAAATAAATTTTAACAGAAGAAGTGGGAAACTTATAATCTGAAAACTATAAAACACTGTTGGAAGAAGTTAAACAAGATCTAAATGGAAAGATATCTTATGTTCACGGCTCAGAGCCCTAATGTCAGTGTTCCCCAAATAGATCTATAGACTCAACACAGTCCCTACCAGGATACCACTGGTTTCTCCTTGGAAATTGAGAAGCTGATCTTAAAATCTATTTGGAAAATCAAAAAGCCCAGAATAGCCAAAATATTTTGAAAAAGAGGAACAAAGCTGGATAATTCAGACTTCCTAATCTCAAAACTTACTAGAAAGCAACAGTAATCAAGACAATGTGATACTAATAATGAAAATAGACATATAGATAAATGGAATAAAAATGACAGTCCATATATCTATGATCAGTCACTTTTTGACAAGGATGCTAAGGCCTTTCAATAGGGAAAGGATAAAATTAAGAAGTAAAGCAAAATTAAAAGAATAAACAGAAATTCCAGTTTGTATTTATGTAGTTTGACATGCTGGTAAGATCAAAGAATGGAAATGTCTGGAAGGGAGTTGGACATACAGGTCTTGAATTTAGAGAATTCAGGCTGGATATAAATTTGCATTTCATCATACAGTCAGGCAGTAATTGAGATCATCAGTACTTTTCAACATTATTACTAATTCTTTGTTCCAGAATTTTCTCATAGCCACTTTCCTCACCTCATCTAGGATGGTGCATAGCAAGTTCATACTCTTCTCCCTTCTCTTCATTTCTGACTGTTCTCCCCCCTACCCTCTCTAGTTTAGATCACAAAGATCCCTTCCTCCATGAGAACCATGTGACTCCTGGCTAGAAGTGTATTATTAACTTCAAAGGGGATTCTGCTAGAAATTCCACTAGATTTCACTAGAAAGGTCTCCTTGAAGAAACTTCCTGAAACATGTACCATAAATACATGTGTGCATGCTAACTTGCTCAGTCGTGTCCAACTCTTTGCAACCCTATGGACTGTAGCCCACCAGGCTCCTCTGTCTGTGAAATTATCCAGGCAAGAATACTGGAGTGGGTTGCCATACCCTCCTCCAGGGGATCTTCCCGACCCAGGGATAGAACCCAAGTCGCCTATGTCTCCTGCATTGCTAGGTGGATTCTTTATCACTAGCACCCCCTAAGAAGACAGTATCTTACATACTTAACAGTAAATTCCTCTCTCTGCCATCCTTTCTCACATTTTCTTTAAGCATTGTTTAGCAGACTGAACTCTCAATTCAGCAGTTCAAAGAAGACAGAATGCTGTTAAATTTTGCCATTCACACGAGTTAGAAATCATCACAATGAAAACACTAGAAATTTCTAACAAATCTAAGTTCTCAGCAAAAAATTAAACAGTTCACAGGTACTTTACCAAAATACTCCCTAAATCCTTAGATTTCAAATGTGCAGAATAAGGTAATATATATGAGAAAGCATATCAGGTATCTACAGCCCTACCATATTTCAGTTACACAGTATTGCTAGTAAAGCTTAACTGTCAATAATGATTTGTTTTATTTCTATACCCATTGATCGATGTTAAATGATGAAACAAATACCCTCAGAGGAAATAAAGATAGTTACTGGTCAATCGTTTTTAGTTGGTATTTGGGTTTCACAAACAAGACCTTAGTGGTGAGAAAATGTGTGCAGTGCTTTTACCAGGTATCTGGTATACAGGTGGTACTGGTGGTAAAGAAGCCTCCTGCCAAAGCAGGTAGATGTAAAAGACGTGGAATCAATCCCTGGATTGGGAAGATTCCCTGGAGGAGGAAATGGCAACCCACTGCAGTACTCTTGCCTGGAGAATCCCATGGACGGAAGAGGCTTGCAGGCTACAATCTGTAGGGTCGCACAGAGTTGGACACAACTGAAGTGACTTAGCACACACACAGTGTATAGTATATTTACAATAAATACTTTCTTAGTGTTCAAATATTGATGGTTTATTATGTGTTAGAAATCAAACTATTTTCTTTTTTTCCTCTCATTTCCCATCTGCCTCCTCAACCATCTTGAGAAGTAGGTACTGTTATCTTCATTTCACAGTTAAAAACATTGCATCTAAGAGATCAAGTGATTAAGTCAAGGCCACACAGTTAAAAGTAGTCCATCCAAGGCTATATTTTATGCCCTCTGAGTCCAAATCCAGAAGTCCTTTCCATATACCATGTGTAGTCACTTTTCATTCTCTTCACCATCTGTTTATTTACTGTCAATTAAAATAACCATGCCCATAATTCTCATCCTGTCATATAATTTTATTTTCTTTAACTCTCAGCAAAATCCTCAGTATACTATTAACAGTAGACCTTCTAACCTCATTTTTGCTGAGATCTCTGGACTACCTCCAACATTTTCTAGTCCTCCTTTCTTTTTTTCTCAACTTTGCCTACTACTGCAAAATGTTATCCCAATGAAGTGTGTTTAAAAAATTAGGTAAACATTAAACTCTTTGATGATTCAGGATCCCAGACAAAATCAGATCTGGGACAAATCCCAGACAAAATGTTAATGGTAACATTCACTCAACTTTATACTAGCCAGCCAGTTAATGGCTCTTGGGACCAAGTGAAGTGAAAGTCACTCAGTCGTGTCCAACTCTTTGTGAGTATACAGTCCATGGAATTCTCCAGGCCAGAATACTGGAGTGGGTAGCCGTTCCCTCCTCCAGGGGATCTTCTCAACCCAGGGATCGAACCCAGGTCTCCCACATTGCAGGCAGATTCTTTACTGTCTGAGCCACAAGGGAAGCCCTCTTGGGGCCAAAATAAACAGCAAATAGCTTGGGCCAGCCCTTGATTTCTACATGTGCCAGACACGTTTCTGTGTGCATGTGTGCCTGTGTGTGTGTGAGTGTATATGTGTGTTATTTCTCTCATCCTCATGACCACTATTTTCCAGATAAAGAAACCAGGGCTCAGAGCATTTTCCCCTGATCACAGAGCCAGCACATAACAGAGTCAGAACTCAAACCCTGACTCTGCCATTTGACTGTGCTCTCTGCTCTATAACAGAAACCCTCAAAGCAAAAGTGAAAGTCACTCAGTCGTGTCTGACTATTTGCAACCCCATGGACTATACAGTCCATGCAATTCTCTAGGCCAGAATACTGGAGTGGGTAGCCTTTCCCTTCTCCAAGGGATCTTCTCAACCCAGGGACCAGACCCAGGTCTCCTGCATTGCAGGCAGATTCTTTACCAGCTGAGCCACAAGGGAAGCCCAAGAATACTGGAGTGGGTAGCCTATCCTTCTCCAGGGAATCTTCCCAACCCAGGAATTCAACTGGGGTCTCCTGCATTGCAGATGGGTTCCTTACCAACTGAGCTACCAGGGAAGTGAAATCCTCAAATACCTGTCCAAAAACCAAGTGATAGATCATCACAAAGTTTTCATTAGTCCACAGAAAAATAAAAATAGCACAATAAAGACATAGGAGGATGTGATCTGGGTCAGTATTATTGGCAAGAAACATCTTTTCTTCTGAGGTTATGTTCTTTCTGCCTTTTTTAGTATTAAAGTTTCTTTTTTTTAATGAAATGATGATGAAAATAGGTGATAATTATTATTTTGATGGTTAATGGTAATGTTTTTATTTGGTAAAATGAGAAGTAGGTTAACTCTATGTTAACTGTGTAAGGCCATCTACACAGTGTCTATGTAAGAGGTCCAAAAGAAATATATATATTATCAGCTAATCTTAAAATGCAGGCTTCCTTAGTGGTGCTGGCCCTGGATGGTAAAGAATCAACCTGCATTTCAGGGTTTGATCCTTGAGTCAGGAAGATCCCCTGGCGAAGGAAATGGTTACCCACTCCAACATCCCAGGACCACATGACTTATGTGTCAGAGTGACACTTTGGCATAGATTTTATTGATACTCTTTAAAAAGATACTCTTTGAAAAGCAGTTATAGGGTAAGAGACAACAGGGCAGAGACGCAGGTTTCAGAAAGCTGGAGGAACTATTAAACACCTAAGTGGTAGAAAGGGTGAAGAAAAGAAAAATGATTTCACAGGTTTGCCAGAATTTTTGCCTATGTTTTTATAAATGTAATTGAAAATTAAAATTCTCAGCTGGATATTGCTTGTCCAAAATTTCTGCTGAAATTGTATTTACATATAATATTATTAGCTCCATTATCCTCTGAACAGATAGATATATAAGATTTTAGATGTCACCACTGCCCTTAGCAAACTAAGCCCACACATTAAAAAAAGAAAGAAAGAAAGATCACTTTTTCAAATCTATTGGATTTTTCTTTCTGTTGAATTAATAGTCATCATTTTCTTGAAAACTTATTCCATATTATTTAAATGGTTTTTCTATTCTCAAGAAAAGATCTTCACTTTCTCTTTTCATACTTTCCAGATTTCTCAGTATGAGCAGATCCCAATTTGTAATAGATTTCCCTACAGATATTCTTTGGCCAGTCACTTGTTTGGAACTGAGAACACACTTTGCTGTAAAATGATGTAAATGGTGATGAAGTTCTTAAAATCACTCATAAATGTTTAATGAACACAGGGTGAGGCATAGCTCTAATTATAATAGCTCAGCCCCTCATCCTTTATTCAGGGCAGACAGAAGAGGAGGAGGATATGAAATGCATTTCGCTATTTTTCCCTGATTTTAGGGATCAACATTAATCAAAGAATTCAAAATGTCACGTTCCCTGGTATCCCCCACCACATCTCTCTGTATGTCTACAGACATGCCAAACACCTTTCGGTCACTTTGTTCTTCCTGTTTCATCCCTCGCCCCAAATATTTTAAGCATTAGAATTACCCTCCTCATTCCCTCCAGTCATAGCACCCATTTCCTCAATACAACTGTTTCAGGGAAGTGAGAGAAGAGAACCTAGTAAGCACTGGTTAATATGTACACAATCGTACTTCCACTTTGAACAAGGGACTCTAGATTTCAAACACTGGAACAAAGTGAACAAGAGAAATCCAAGCCATGGGAGAGGCAATATGCCCAGCTGTCCTTTCCCTCCTCTCTTTCCCTCACTACAGTCCTGACACCTTGCAACACTCCTCCTGATAGCATAGACATGCCCTGTCCCCACTCCTTACTGGCACTTCTGATGACAAACCATGGCAATGGTTTCCATTTTTATTTGTGTAACTCACATAGCTTGGGTTTCCCCTCGGCCTGCTGGAAGGTTCTAAGGACTCTCCTGAAAAGGGAGTTTGGACTTCTAGGAGTTAACTTCCACTTCTCTCCTCAACATCCAGCGAAGCATCTCAACCACAAGTCAGTTTCAACCTGAATACTTCCTTCCCGGGGTTTGATCCACTCAGTATCATGAGAGCTCTGTCCCCTGCCTGTGTAGTCATAGCCATATGAGAGGCACATTTCAGGAGAAGGCAGTTGTGATCTGCTGCCGCAGGAAACTCCCAGTGGCCCAGGCACTGGGAGAAACTGTTTGACCTTCTGGTGGGAAATGAGTAGGGCGTCCACCTAGGGAATGTCCCCGCTGGGAGCTCCATGCTGATGAAGAAGGGACTTTCTCACACTTTAAATGAAGTCTTCTTGAAGGGAAGAGAGCCTGCTCTGCCTACATGCTGGGCTCATCCAAGTCATACTGGTTCATATGAGTCACTGTCTCTTTACAAGGGATAATTTAGAGAAATACTAAAGAGATGTATTAACCAGTCTTTAGAGTTATCATTGCATGATAGTTGTGAATTCAGAAAAAGAAACCTAATCTACTTTTTGATTAGTTGTGTAATCTTTCTAGGAAACAACTAGAATGTTTTAAAAGCAGAATATCTGTTATTCCAGACTTTCTCACTTCTTGTCTTTATCAATTGATCATTCACACATTTGTTTCTTCATGCATTCATTCATCGTGCATCATTTGTTCAATCCCTTCTCCACAGAGCACAAAGCTCATTAATGAAAGCCTCCATGAAGGGCTTTCAACTATTTGGTGAGCCAGGAAATTCATACATGGAGAGTAAGAGAGAAAGAAATTACAATGATAAAAAAAGCACTAAAAATAAGTGTAGATTTTCCTTTGAAAAGCAGTAATTTTTAATTATAGAAATATCATCTTATAATTCTAAACAATGTAACTAAGTCTAAACAATATAACTGGCAATTTGCTAAAGAAAATGTTTAGAGAAAATGACTCCCAAACTAGTGGCCACAGAATCTCTGCAAAATGGGAAAGTAATAGCAGAATGTGTGTGTGTGTGAGAGAGAAAAAGAAACAGAGAGAGAGGGAAACAGAGATAGACACAGAAAAACAGAGAAACAGAGAGAGCAAGATCTAAAGTAAATCATAAGTCAACCCTGGCTAAATACACCTGACTAGCGTGGTGCCCTCTACAATCAATGAATACCTCATGTTTACATTATTTATGAAATAATATTTCTTACAGTTATGATGAGCGAAAAAGGAAAATGGAAAAAGACTATCCAAAGAGTACTGAAGAAGAATTTTCAGGAGTCAATGGCCAAATAGATGCGGCTGTAGAATTAAATGGTGAGTGTTTCCATAGAACACTTTCTTTGTAGAAATTGTAACAATTTCTGGGCTTTGCTTTAACATAACTGAAAATGGATTTCAGAAGGGGAGTCCTTGGTTCTAATTTTTTGGGGCCCTGAGTCCCTTATAAATTTAGTTAACCAGATTAACCATCAGAAAGAGTATAAAAAGTCTGCCATTATGGGTCTCTCTTTACAAATGCAAAGTTTTAAAAGTATAGCTTCAGTCCATTAGCCAGTTACATCATAAAGGCCATCCAGTCAAAATTACCTTTTTCGTCTTTAAAATGTACATATTCTCAACCTTCCCATTGAGAATAAATGCCTTTCCTCATTCTATCACCCAACTTCTGAAATTTGACACATAGCTGTGAAAGTTGAATTGAACTGGGTTGAATAAGTTTAATTGAATCTTTGAATCAGTCAGTCAACACATTCGTCTTGAGTGTTTAGCACAGAGCTGGACACTGTCGAGAAATGCAAAGGCAACTTTGGAATGGTTACTCTCTTTGGGAAATGCCCCTCCATCCAACGCAGATGAAATTACTAGAAATCAAGACAATCTATAATTTAGTACTGAATTGGGTGGTAGTCTTCCCAGTAATTGCAAGAGGTGATCTGAGAAAGAAAAGATCAAAACAAGCATCAGTTGGTATAGATTTCGTGGTGGGACTTTAAAACCTGCTAGGTTTTAAAAACTGGCTAGTTTTTTGACTCGGGAAAGCAAAAGTGGGGGGTGGATTTCCCGGATGGGAGCAGCCTGAGGAGAGGCACAGAGCTCCCCTGCATGGCAGAGAGAATGATGAGAGATGACTGGCAAGCTAGGGGTGTCAGATTCCAGGGCTCAGAGATAGCTGGGCTGAGGGTTAGCCAGCTGCACCCTGGCACATTCCCTGTTTCTCTTTGGTGCCCCCTCGAGAAAGTTACAACTGCAAGGCCATCCCATTTATAAATTTTCAAGTCATTTTCAGTAACCATAATTTCAACTTTGTCTCTTTTAGGCTACATTTACTTCTTTTCAGGACCCAAAGCATACAAATATGATACAGAGAAGGAAGATGTGGTTAGTGTGCTGAAATCTAGTTCCTGGATTGGTTGCTAAATAGCAAAGTCTAGTCTTTCCTAAAGAATGAAGATGACTGAGAGCTGGATCTGAGGACTGGATCTTAAGGACTAAATCAGAACTCAGGTTACATATTCTTCCCGTGGCCTTCAATTCTAAGGGTAATTTCAAATTCATTGAAAATAATTATGCTTCTAAACAGTGTCTCAGTTTTGGATTCAGAACTTTAAACCAAATGGGAAATTATTATATGATCAGCTTCATGCAAAATCAGAATCAACATGGTGCAACTCTTCAGTTAGATATGCATTATTTTTTTCCTCACTAATACACTGAGGCAAATTGATCAGTTTGGTTTTTATTTCCAGGAAGAAGCCTATTTGTGGATTTTCTAACATGTATTATAATTCTTTTAGTAGGAAATAGCATTACCACACAAATTATATTAATTCTAAACAAGCCTTTTTGGTCTTAACATTTGTTATGATGAATATAAATGTATCCGTCGTTAACCATATCACAGATTACATACTGTATAAGTTTTGTTTCTCATTGTTTGTGTGTGTGTTTGTTTGTTTGTTTGACTCTATGTGTGCTCACTGGTCTTTGAAGTAGGTTATAATGGGCAAATCTACTCAAATGGATTCTTATACTAGGTAAGAGATGGGCATTTTGCAACAACAAGAAAATTTTTAACAAAAGCCAATAAAAATGTTGTATAAGATCAATCCAGTATTTCTCTTTAGTTAATGGTTACTAGCTCCTATCACACTTTGATAACAAATTCTGTGTACTTTATAGAAAACTCAAACCTTGAGATATTATCATGAATATTCAGACTTAGAAGAAATAATAGTAATTCACTGTTTTTTCTCCTTCCTGAAAATAAAATGCCCTCAGTGAAACTGTCTTTAACCCTTCTAAGAGGGCCTCTTCTGACTAGCTTTTCATTTGGGGAAGTTTGTCTTTTGCTTTAGTTTTTCTTATTTCAAGCTAAATTTTTTTTCTACCTAGTCATTAGTATAGATAAAATACAGTTGTCATTCTTATTTTTTAATCTCATATTTTAGTAGTTCTACTTTAAAACACTGATAAATTAAATTGAAGATGATTTAAGATGATTCAAAGAAATGGAAAAATATCCCATATTCTTAGATTGGAAGGATTAATATTATTATTAATATTATTAAATATATTAAAATTAATATTATTAAAATGTGTTGGGCCCTACCCAACACAAACTATAGATTTAATGCAATCCCTATCAAATTACCCATGACATTTTTCACAAAACTAGAACAAATAATCTTAAAAGTTATATAGAACCACGAAAGACCCAGAATTGCCAAAGCAATCCTGAGGAAAAAAAATAAAGGTAGAGGCATAACCCTCCCAGACTTCAGAAAATACTACAAAGCCACAGGAATCAAGACAGCAGGGTACTGGCACAAAGACAGAGGTATGGATCAATGGAACAGAATAGAAAGTCTAGAAATAAACCCACACACCTCCGGTCAATTAATCTTTGTCAAGATAAGAATATATAATGGAGTAAAGAAAGTCTCTTCAGCAAGTAGTGTTGGGAAACTGGACAACCACATATAAATCAATGATGTTAGAATACTTCCTCACACCCTACAGGATTCCCTAATAGCTCAGTTGGTAAAGAATCTGCCTGCAATGCGGGAGACCCCAGTTGGATTGCTGGGTTGGGAAGATCCCCTGGAGAAGGGATAGGCTACCTAGTCCAGTATTCTTGGGCTTCCCTTGTGGCTCAGCTGGTAAAGAATCTACCTGCAATATGGGAGACCTGGGTTCAATCCCTGGGTTGGGAAGATCCCTTGGAGAAGGGAAAGGCTACCCACTCCAGTATTCTGGCCTGGAGAATTCCATGGACCTTATAGTCCATGGGGTCGCAGAGTCGGACATGAATGAGCGACTTTCACTTTCACACCCTACACAAAAGTAAACTCAAAATGGCTCAAAGACTTAATTAAATATAAGATATGACACCATAAAACTTCTAGAAGAGAAAACATAGGCAAAATATTCTCTTACATAAATCATAGCAACATTTTCTTAGTTCAGTCTCTCAAAGAAATAGAAATAAATGCAAGAATAATCAAATGGGACCTAATCAAACTTGTAAGTTTTTGCACAGCAAAGGAAGCCATAACAAACAAAAGGACAACTGGCAGACTGGGAGAAAATACACAAACAATGAGACCTGACAAGGGCTTAATTTGCAAAATATACAAACCGCTCATACGACTCAATAACAAAGAAACAGAAGCAAATCAAAAAATGAACAGGAGACTTAAATAGACATGTCTCCAAAGAAGACATACAGATTGCCAATAAAACTGCTCAACTTCGCTGATTAATAGAGAAATGCAAATCAAAACTACAATAAGCTATCACTTCACACAGGTCAGAATGACCATCATTAAAAGTCTATAAACAATAAATGCTGAAGAAAGTGTGGAGAAAAGAGAACATTCCTACATTGTTGGTGGGAAGTTGGTGCAGCCACCAGGAAAAACAGCATAGAGGTTCCTCAAAAAACTAAAAATAGAGTTGCCATATGATCCAGCAATCCCACTCCTGGGCATATATCTGGAGAAAACTCTAATTTAAAAAGACATATGCAATCCACTGTTTATAGTAGCAATATTCACAATAGCCAACACATGGAAGCAGCCTAAATGTCCACCAACAGATGAATGGATAAGGAAGATATAAACATACAATGGAATACCACTAGGCTATAAAAGAATGAAGTAATGCCATTTGCAGCAATGTGGATGGACCTAGAGATTATCACACTAAGTGAAATAAGTCAGAAGGAGAAAGACAAATACCGCACGATATCACTTATATGTGGAATCTAAAATATGATACAAATGAATTTATTTACAAAACAGGAACAGACTCACAGACATAGAAAACAAGCTTGTGGTTAAAAGGCAGGGGAAGGATAAATTAGGAGTTTGGGATTAGCAGCTATGAACAAATATTTATAAAATAGATAAACAGCAAGGCCCTGCTATATAGTATAGGGAATTATATTCAATATCCTGTAATAAACCATAATGAAACCATAATAAACCATAATGAAAACAGATATGAAAAATAATATGTAATACTTATATGTATAAAACTGAACCACTTTGCTCTACATCAGAATTTAATACAACATTGTAAATCAACTATACTTCAGTTTTTTTAAAAATGTGACCCAGGGAACTCAAACAGGGGCTCTGTGACAGGCTGAAGGGTGGGATGAAGAGGGAGGTGGGAGGGAGGTTCAGGAGGGGGGGGACATGGGTGTACCTATGCTGATTCTTGTTGATGTATGACAGAAAACCACAAAATTCTGTAAAGCAATTATCCTTCAATTAAAAAAAATGTTTGTAAAAAGTAGCTCTAAAATTAGATGATAAAATATAGTTAGCATATTTCATAGACTGCCAGGAACAGCTACAGTATTCAGTAGATACTAGTTATAATTTTACTATTATTTATTAAATTTGTTTCATAGGCTCACTAAAAAGACTTAATAGTAAGAAGAGATGGGATAATTACTCAAGGGTACTCTAAACTTTCCATTTGGTTTCCATTACTGAAAGTGGCTATTTACAGCCAACCAGATGTTGAATATTTGACTGCTGATGACAAAATCTGGTATCCCTGACTTCCAATGCCAACTGACTCTACAGAGTAAAAAAAAGTCGCTTTTGCAAAAATGGTCAGCTGAGGAAAACTTAATATCAATACACAAGAAGGGAAAACAGTCTGGCATCTCCTCAAAACACAGAACATAGAGATACCACATAACCCAGCAATTGCTCTCCTAGGTGATAGTGGTGGTGTTTGGCTGCTAAGTTGTGTCTGACTCTTTTGCAACCGCATGGACTGAAAACCGCCAGGCTCCAAATAGGTATATACCTATGAGAATTGGAAATATATGTCCACACAAAAATGTGCACATAAAGATTCACAGCAGCATTATTCATAATAGCCAAAAAGTGGAAACGCAGGCATCAAATGATGAATGGACTTTTTAAACCTGGAAAATTCACATATTGGAGTATTATTTGACAATTAAAAAAATACTAATACATATTACAATATGAATTAAATTTGAAAACATTACGCTAAGTGAAAAAAGTCACACACATAAGGCATTGATATGCACAGAAGGCAGAGAATATTGCATGATTCTATATGTATGAGATGTTCAGAGATGCAGGAAACTAATCTCTGCTTGTTAGAAGCTGGAGAGAGGCGGCGTGGATGTGACTGCTAACATGTATGACCTGCTAAAGGTGATGGTTGCACAAATCTGTGAATATACTGAAAGCCATTAAATTGTACACCATAAGTGAAGGGATTGTATGGTATGTGAATTATATCTCAATAAACCTGTTATATTTTTTGAAATAATTAAGCGAGGAGATGAAGGTAGTATGATGATGTGTGCAGGCCGTGCCGGCTGACCAGCTGTGGCCGGGAACCCACAGCAGTGAAGCTTTGGCCTGAAGGCATGTAGTGCTGAGCACAACCCCCGTGGTGTCCGCCTCATGGCCAATGCTAGCCCTGCGTGTGTCCGTTGTAGACTCTTCACCAAATAAATGAATGTTACTCGGTGCAAAATGCATGTGCTCTGAGGCCTGCCTGACTGAATTCAAACCCCAGATCTAAAAAAAAAAAGAAAAGAAAAAAAACCCAGATCTGTCATCTTTTTTGTGATATTGGTCAAGTTCCCTAATTTCTGTCTTAGTTTACTCCTTTGTAAAATTACAGTAAGAATAATTCTTACCTCACTGGGATATTTAGAGGCTTAAATATCTGAGTCAAAATATGTGGTCTAGATAGCCCATATAAGAGCTCTAAAACTGTTGCTTTTGAAGCAATTAGAATTAATTTTATTTTGAGATATTTTAGAGAATTTGTAATTATTCCTTGAGATAGCTGAGCAATAGTACCACAAAGACTGATAACCAGTGACCTGAAATTTTTCTTCCCCAAATTCCAAATTGAATTAATAATCAAATGATATACTGACTGTGATTAACCCCCATCTATCAAAAGGAATTCTTACAAATCCTTATCCCTTTTTGAGTAAGAGAAATAGTTGTGTGTATTTTGTAAATATATAGCCTCTCTAAAGCAAAGGAAAAAGTGATTTTGTTTGTGTCAGAACTCAATCAGTACATTTACATACTCATCTGAAAGAGGAATTTTGTGTAGAAGTAGTTTATAACACATACTGCTCACTTGTTCTCAGGATCAGTCAGTTCAGTCGCTCAGTTGTGCCCAACTCTTTGCGACCCCATGGACTGCAGCACGCCAGGCCTCCCTGTCCATCACCAACTCCCAGAGCTTGTTCAAACTCATGTCCATTGAGTCAGTGATGCCATCCAACCATCTCATCCTCTGTCATCCCCGTCTCCTCCCACCTTCAATCTTTCCAAGCATCAGGGTCTTTTCAAATGAGTCAGCTCTTCCCATCAAGTGGCCAGAGTATTGGAGTTTCAGCTTTAGCATCAGCCCTTCTAATGAATATTCTGGACTGATTTCCTTTAGGATGAACTGGTTGGATCTCTTTGAAGTCCAAGGGACTCTCAAGAGTCTTCTCCAACACCACAGTTCAAAAGCATCAATTCTTCGGTGCTCACCTTTCTTTATAGTCCAAATTTCACATCCATACATGACTACTAGAAAAACCACAGCTTAGACTAGATGATCCTTTGTTGGCAAAGTAATGTCTCTGCTTTTTAATATGCTGTCTAAATTTGTCATAGCTTTTCTTCCAAGAAGCAAGTGTCTTTTAATTTCATGGCTGCACTCACCATCTGCAGTGATTTTGGAGCCCAGAAAAATAAAGTCTGTCACTGTTTCCATTGCTTCCCCGTCTATTTGCCATTAAGTGATGGGACCAGATGCCATGATCTTGTTATTTTGAATGTTGAGTTTTAAGCCAACTTTTTCACTCTCTTCTTTCACTTTCATCAAGAGATTCTTTAGTTCCTCTTCACTTTCTGCCATAAGGGTGGTGGCCATGGGCATACCTGAGGTTATTGATAATTCTTCCAGCAATCTTGATTCCAGCTTGTGCTTCATCCAGCCCAGCGTTTCTCATGATGTACTCTGCATATACGTTAAATAAGCAGGGTAACAATACACAGCCTTGATGTACCCCTTCCCCTATTTGGAACCAGTCTGTTGTTCCATGTCTGGTTCTAACTGTTGTTTCTTGACCTGCATCAGATTTCTCAGGAAGCAGGTAAGAGGGTCTGGTATCTCCATCTCTTTCAGAATTTTCCACAGCTTGTTGTGATCCATGCAGTCAAAGTCTTTAGTGTAGTCAATGAAGTAGAAGTAGATGTTTTTCTGGAGTACAGGGTTTTCAGGATAACAGTGCAAAAATATTTGGTTAAATAAAAGTTTTGACCAAAGTGTGAATCAACTGCTTCTTTTGAAATCAAGAAGAAGCAGAACAGAGTTCGGTTTCTGATGACCTCTGTGTATGTCCTATTAACCTCTTCATAATGATTTGCAGGTGGCCTTGGAAAGAACCAGAAAGGCTGCTAAAGGACAAATGGATCACCTGGGTGGGGAGCTTCCCTAACAGATCAGCATTAAATTTTCTGTGGCTGGAACCAAGCTCTCTTCCTGTTAGCCTGGTGTGCGATGGTGGACTCAACTTTGTTAGGTCCTCTGTTCTTTTTCAAGTGTTTATTCAGAAACATCTTGGACTTCTATTTCACGTGGTAGACAACAAATGAACTACAATTTTTAATCATTGTGTGTGATATGTTTAAAATGTGTCACAGGGTCTTTAGGAGCTTTCATTTAAATGTCATCTGCATTTCCTCTTCATTCCTGCTTTTAGTCATTCCCTCAGTTGAAGGTTTTATGTGAATATTTGTAGCTCAAATTTCCCAGTGAGTGGAAATGCCTAATGCTTGTCAACAGGTTGGAGTTTTAGATTCTTATTATAGTCAAAGCTATGATTTCTTCAGGAGTCATGTGTGGATGTCAATCCTAAAAGAAATCAACCCAGAATATTCATTGGAAGGACTAATACTGAAAAGGAAGCCCCAGTACTTTGGCCACCTGATGTGAAGAGCTGACTCATTGGAAAGGACTCTGATGCTGGGAAATATTGAGGGCATAACGAGAAGGAGGTGGCAGAGGATGAGGTTGGTTAGATAGCATCACCAACTCAATGGATGTGAATTTGAGCTAGCTCCGGGAGATGGTGGACAGAGGAGCCTGACATGCTGCAGTCCATGGGGTCACAGAGTCAGACACAAGTTAGCAACTGGATAACAACAACAAAATGGATCATAGAAAGGTCTGTGTCTCTGTCCTACAAGCCTGACTAGGCCTAAGCAGTATCTTCTGATTATGTTCCATCTGGTGAACTTGTCTTTGGTCTCATTCTCATCCCCAAGTAGCTTGTCAAGATGGTGAGGCTAAAGGGCATCCTATTATGCTAAAAACTGCATAATCTCTGCCTTGCTGTCACAGCTTAGAATCTTGGAATTGAAATAAAGCAGAATTGGAAGCATGCTGGTAAGTAAGGTAGAGTAGGAAATTAGTCAGTGACTTCTAAAACACGTATCCTCATTTTTAACCTCTTCTCCATTAACCTTAATACAGTATACTTTCCTTCATTCAAGATATATTTTTAAATGGTTGGGGATAAAATTAAATCTTTGTTACACAATGCAGCATATTGATTCTACAAATAGAGGGAGAGATCAGCAAAGGATAAAAGGATGAAAAAACAGTTGCAAAAGACCAATTAAGAAATGTAACATTTAAATCCATTTAAGATCATCTGCAGTGGTGGGAGAAAATCAAGTCTATGTAAATAGCAATTTGTTTATTCTTGGAAAATTCCAGGCCTGTAATACAAAGTAAACAATGTTAATTTTTGAGGTTGGGTGTTCACAGCTGCCTCAGTAGGGGATGGGACGTCAAACGTCCTCTTAAAGCACATTCCACATGAATCACTTGCAACTCAATCCCCATTGAGTGCAGCATGTCATTCCATTAAACTTTAGGCATATTCCCATATATATGAATTGGCAATTTCTGGAAGTTAATACTTTTTCAACAGTTTATTTGGAAAGACTTTCAGTTCAGTTCAGTCACTCAGGTGTGTCCAACTCTTTGCAACCCCATGAACCACAGCACGCCAGGCCTCCGTGTCCATTACCAACTCCCGGAGTTTACTGAAACTCATGTCCATTGAGTCAGTGATGCCATCTAACCATCTCATCCTCTGTCATCCCCTTTTCCTCCCTTCCTCAATCTTTCACAGCATCAGGGTCTTTTCCAATGAGTCAGCTCTTCTAATCAGGTGGCCAAAGTATTGGAGTTTCAGCTTCGACATCAGACCTTCCAGTGAACACCCAGGACTGATCTCCTTTAGGATGGACTGGTTGGATCTCCTTGCAGTCCAAGGGACTCTCAAGAGTCTTCTCCAACACCACAGTTCAAAAGCATCAATTTTCCGGTGCTCAGCTTTCTTTATAGTCCAACTCTCACATCCATACATGACTACTGGAAAAATCATAGCCTTGACTAGATGGACCTTTTTTGGCAAAGTAATGTCTCTGCTTTTTAATATGCTATCTAGGTTGATCATAACTTTCCTTCCAAGGAGTAAACATCTTTTAATTTCATGGCTGCAGTCACCATCTGCAGTGATTTGGGAGTCCAAAAAAATAAAGTCAACCACTGTTTCCACTGTTTCCCCATCTATTTGCCATGAAGTGATGGGACCAGATGCCATGGATCTTAGTTTTCTGAATGTTGAGCTTTAAGCCAACTTTTTCACTCTCCCCTTTCACTTTCATCAAGAGGCTCTTTAGTTCTTCTTCACTTTACCCCTTCCCTAAAATACATCATCTCCACAAATAATTCAGTCTTTTTTGAAGGCTCTAGCTATCCCACCATCACCCTCAGGATTCATTCTTAATTCATTAAAAAATAAGTGTTTGCTTTATATGAACAGCAGTCTAGGCTCAGCTGGTTTCAAGTGTAAACTTCTGCCCTCGAGGAGCTTACATTCTAATGGGAGAGACAGTCAATATTCAAATGGCTAAATAAATCTCAGTACAATGAAAGACATTAAAAATAATTTGAAAAATATGTAAAGTGGGAGAGGGGAAAAAGGGTGTTGGAGTGCCATTTTATAAAAGCAAGTGTGGGGAAAGGATACACTGAGTCAGGAATGTTCATGCAACAATGTGAGTGAGGAAAGGAAGGAGACATGGGTGACTCTAGGTTTCAGGTAGAGGAAGCAGCAAGGTGAGACCTTGAGCTAGGAGAGGTCGGGCGTTTGAGGCACAGCAGGAAGGCCAGGGTGGCTGGAGGCAGTGAGAGAAGAGAAGTAGAAAAGGTGAGGTCAGAGAGAAAGCCAGCCACGCTCTGCAAAGCCTGGGGGCCAGCTAGGGAATGGGCTGCACACTGATGAGAAGGGTGTGAGCCGGCACATACATGATCTCAGGTTTCAAAGGGTCAGTCTGGCTGCCGGCTGGCAGGAAGCTTCTGGAAGCTTGTAGATGAGGGACGCCATATGCATATGGTGTGACATATGCATGTAGAAGCATGTGATGGACACCAGGCAGTGGAATTTCCCAGGGGAGAGATGATGATGGTGCTGACCAAGGAAGGAGCCGTGAAGACGCTAAGGATGGTCAGATGGGAGAAAGCTTTCTAGGAAGAGCCAGTAGGATGCTCAGGAAATACATACCATAAACAGTGTGACACCACTTCATACCCACCAAGATGGCTCTAATCAAAAACAATAACAAGTACTGATAAGGATGAATACAAAATGCAACCCTCAATGCCTGTATGTTGTAAAATGGTGCCTGCAGCCACCAGGAGCTTGGAGAACAGGGAATAGAATGAATGCTAATGAGAATGGGGTTCTTTTGGAGATGAAAATGTTCTGAACTCAGGTGGTTATGACCAATGCACAACTTTGTGAATATACCCAAAACCACTTAACTGTACTTTTAAAGAGTGCACTTTATGGTCTGTGAATTCACACTGCAACAAATCTGTTACTTTTTAAAAAAAAAAACCAATAGGATTTGCCCCCACAGTGCATGTGGCTTTAAGAAAAAGAAGGGGATCAGGAATGACTCCAAGATTTGGGGGCTAAGCAAATGGGAGAATGGTGGTAAAATGAGGGAGATTAGAGGAAGAATAGGTTTATGAGGGCTGGAAATCAGGAGTGTAATTTTGACTTTGCTGGGTTTGAGTTACCTATCAATACATCCTGGCGCTCTCAGTCGCTGCCCCTGACCTTGGGTGAGTGGGTAGCTCCTCACGGCCATGCTTCTGTGCCGTCCATCGCAGCCGGTGCGCTTCTGAAAGAGATGGGCATTCCAGACCACCTGACCTGCCTCTTGAGAAACCTATATGCAGGTCAGGAAGCAACAGTAAGAACTGGACATGGAACAACAGACTGGTTCCAAATAGGAAAAGGAGTACGCCAAGGCTGTATATTGTCACCCTGCTTATTTAACTTCTATGCAGAGTACATCATGAGAAACGCTGGGCTGGAGGAAGCACAAGCTGGAATCAAGATTGCCGGGAGAAATATCAATAACCTCAGATATGCAGATGACACCACCCTTACGGCAGAAAGTGAAGAGGAACTAAAAAGCCTCTTGATGAAAGTGAAAGATGAGAGTGAAAAAGTTGGCTTAAAGCTCAACATTCAGAAAACTAAGATCATGGCGTCTGGTCCCATCACTTCATGGGAAATAGATGGGGAAACAGGGGAAACAGTGTCAGACTTTATTTTTTTGGACTCCAAAATCACTGCAGATGGTGATTACAGCCATGAAATTAAAAGACACTTACTCCTTGGAAGGAAAGTTATGACCAACCTAGACAGCATATTAAAATGCAGAGACATTACTTTGCCAACAAAGGTCCATCTAGTCAAGGCTATGGTTTTTCCAGTAGTCATGTATGGATGTGAGAGTTGGACTGTGAAGAAAGCTGAGTGCCGAAAAATTGATGCTTTTGAACTGTGCTATTGGAGAAGACTCTTGAGAGTCCCTTGGACAGCAAGGAGATCCAACCAGTCCGTCCTAAAAGAGATCAGTCCTGGGTGTTCATTGGAAGGACTGATGCTGAACCTGAAATTCCAATACTTTGGCCACCTGATGTGAAGAGTTGACTCATCGGAAAAGACCCTGATGCTGGGAGGGATTGGGGGCAGGAGGAGAAGGGGATGACAGAGGATGAGATGGCTGGATGGCATCACCAACTCGATGGACATGAATTTGAGTAGACTCCGGAAGTTAGTGATGGACAGGGAGACCTGGCATGCTGTGGTTCATGGGGTCGCACGACTGAGTGACTGAACCTGAACCAATCAATATATCCAAGGGAAAGTCTTCCAAGGGAAGATGTCCAATTAAGCAGTAGATATAAAAGCTTGAGTTCAAGGAAGAATTTGGAGCTAGATATCTGGGAATCACAGATAACCCTTATATTGCTATTTACAACCCGCTGAGGACCTTTCCCTCATGGACTACCATGAAACCTGCGGAAAATGAATTATAAAGGAATAAAGAGGCAGATAAAAATGATCTGAAGTTTTTTAATCAGGATCTAGTGCTCAGTCTACTAATCCATTCTTCTTACCCTCTGCAAGAACATGGCTTAATTTTTAACAAGAGTTTTTGATGTTTTGAGGCTTTTTTCCCTTGATAGTCACATTTCTTGGAGCAAAAATGAAAGCCTAAATCATAAAAGAAAATACAAAATCTTACAGATTGCTCTTCTGGAAGAAAGTTGTTGGTATACTGGGAATTTATTTAAAAGGGTAAGAAAATTTTAAGTTTTTAAAAATCCATTTTGTTCTTATAGTGAAAGCGCTTGTATTTGTAATCTAACCAAGCCTTACAGAGAAAGTGACTAGCAAGGTCTCGACCACATTTTTCCGTCTTTACCTGAAAACCAAAGTCCCTACGTCTTTACCTCAGTATCCAAGTCCATCTTGAAGACAACCATTACACCTGGAACCTCAGCCCAGCCATCAGTGGAGCTCTCCAGTGGGCCAGTATACCAAGGGCCAGGATGAGTCCCAGAGATGCACACCCTCACCCCACCTCAGTCTTTGCTCCCAGCACACAGATTCCTAACCTACTTTCAACGCCAGATCACTTGGCTGGTGTCTCAGAATTATATTCAGCACCAGAGTTTTTAAAGCATCATTTCACACCTAATCTGCTTGGAGACTCACAAGAACCCTAAGAGATATTATTACTTCCAAAGTCACACAGATAAGGCTGGAAATGCACGTGAATGTGTACAGAGAGTAAAATCAGTGCCAACTAAATTGCCAAGGGAGTAAGACAAGCCAAACATGCTATAGAAACCCAAAAAAAAAAAAAAAAGGCAGGATGGAAGGGAAAAGCAACAGAAATCCATTTTTTTTTTAATGTGGCCAGAGAGAAGGAAAGGAAAAAATCTTGGATTTTCCTTCTTACAAGTGAACTTGAAGTCTGATTCTGTTATTTTCATAACAATAATACTTCCCTGGTGGCTCAGACAATAAAGAATCTGCCTGCAAAGGGGGAGACTGGGTTCGATCTCTGGGTTGGGAAGATCTCCTGGAGGAGGACATGGCAATTCACTCCAGTATCCTTGCTGGGAAAATCCCCATGGACAGAGGAGCCTGGCCAGATACAGTCCATGGGGTCGCAAAGGGTCGGACACGACTGAGCACAGCAGCAGCAATATTCTAAAGTGGTTAAGCTTAACTGTCAGGATTTCCACTTTCCTTGAACACAACCATGTAGCCAATCTGTCTCTCAGTACCTCCCCACAGTATCTCTCTTTTCCCAGCTTCCAGATCAAATTTAGTTTGAAAGCCTGAAACCTAAATACGTTATGTGCATACGAATGGAAGTTTCACTACATTAGAAGCAGGCTTCAAACTACTACAGAAAGTAAAGGCTTTTCTGGAAAGCACATCACATGAAAAACTCTAGCAACGTGATTCTAGAGTCTTGCAATATTTCTCTATGTCCTCAGCATATCAGCCCAAGGCTCTGTCTTTATAATATGCAAAGAGGGTGGGGAATGATTTATGAATCACTTTTTTCATTAACTCAGGATATTTATTTATTCACTTATAAGAAAAAGAGACACACATAATTAAAGTCTTTCCAGAAAACCAAGATACTGGCTCCAGGATATTTTTACCTTCTAGGGAAGTCAGTCTAGGTTTATGGCCTTCCCTTCTATAACCACTGCAGTACTCCTACCTGGACAAACATCTCCTCAAGCAGCAAAATACAAAGAAACTGTAATGGACTAAAAATAACTGTGTGCCTGCCTACCTGGGGCAAGTTATGAACAATAAGATACAAAAAGGCCAAACCCTAACTGCCATTTCTGAGGTGCTGAGAGCAAAAGCAAAGTACTTAAACATGATCCCTGCACACAGCACCTCCAAGGGGGTGGGCAGACCACCTAAGCCTCCCCTCTGGCCCAACCCATGGATCTGCCCTTACCCTTACCCCACTAGAGGGCCCAGCTTGCTTCCACTCAGAGAGGGAGCGAGGGAACCTGTTACTTGTTTTCACGCCTTCATGCTGAGTCCTAATAAATCCTTGCCTGAATTTCTCATCTGGTCTCATCAATTTCTATTGACTAAAGAGTCCAAGAACCCAGGTCAGTAACACCATGTATATCATGAATTATTGATCTCAGATGATTTCACCTAGCAATCTCTGGAGATATCTGCTATTACTATCAATACGGGTGGCAGAGCCAGTGCACCTTTATTCCCCTTTCCAGATCCCATGGGCCTTTCATGCTTTGACTCCATTCCATCCAAAACAGAGCTCCTCATGGGAAAGCTACTGCCAGCTTCCCTGATTTCTCCCAGCAGTGTTTTGTAGCTGTCAGTGTTCCAGTGTTGCATGTATTCTCTTGAGTTTATATATAAATATTTCATCCTGCTGCAAATGGTATTCTTTTTTATTCATTTCCAATTATTCTTTATAGAAATACAGCTGACTTTGGTGTATGAATTTTGGATTCTGTGACACTGCTAAATTATTTATTACAGCTTTCAAGAGGTCTACCTGCTGCTGCACATTGTGAGAAAAAGAAGAAATAAGAAAGGGAAGACTGTTACTGCCTTTTAAACATATCATGCATTTATTTTTTAGTAGTTACATAAGTGCTTATTTACCTCTGAAAAAATCAGAAGAATGTTTCTTTAAGAAATTATAATCTAATTTATTAATACCCTGCCATAGCAATACCTTCCAGAAGTTGGAAAACATTTTCCATTTTCACAGTTACAGGATAGAACCTGTTTCAGTTACAGACACCAACACAGAGCGATGCATGAGCACATAGAGAATTTATGGCTTCAGTCTCACACTTCAGCTGAGTTGAGAATAAAACAGAAAAACAAAACCTAACTCGCCTAGATCTTACAGCATTATCCTCCTTCCCAATGGCCTCAAAATTCTGAATAAACGTGAGCTTACAAATAGATAAACAGAAAAACAAACAAAAAACACCAATCAGTTTCTCTTCTGTTTCTCACCAAACTGAAAATTCATATCCATTAACTAGAAAGATCATCAAATGGTTGTGCTATAAAAGCAAATTTCTAAAAACTGATGCAACCAAATGAGAATATGCTCTTCAGTTCAGCTCAGTCCGTCAGTCTTGTCCAACTCTTTGCGACCCCATGGTCTGCAGCCCAGCAGTCTTCCCTGTCCATCACCAATACCAGAGCCTGATCAAACTCATGTCCATCGTGTTGGTGATGCCATCCAACTATCTCGTCTCATCCTCTGTTGTCCCCTTCTCCTCCCACCTTCAATATTTCCTAGCAATCAGAGACTTTTTCCAATGAGCCTGTTCTTCACATCAGGTGGCCAAAGTATTGGAGTTTCAGCTTCAGCATCAGTCCTTACAATGAACACCCAGGACTGATCTCCTTTAGGATTGACTGGTTTGATCTCCTTGCAGTCCAAGGGACTCTCAAGAGTCTTCTCCAACACCATAGTTCAAAAGCATCAATTTTTTGGCACTCAGCTTTCTTTATGGTCCAACTCTCACCTCCATACATGACTACTGGAAAAACTATAGCTTTGAATAGATGAACCTTTGTTGGCAAGTAATGTCTCTGCTTATGCTGTCTAGGTTTGTCATAGCTTTTCTTCCAAGAAGCAAGCACCTTTTAACTTCATGTCTGCACTCACCATCTGCAGTGATTTTGGAGCCCAAGAAAATAAAGTCTGTCACTGTTTCCATTGTCTACCCATCTATTTGCCATGAAGTAAGGGACCAGATGCCGTGATCTTAGTTTTCTGAATGTTGCGTTTTGAGTCAACTTTTTCACTTTCATCAAGAGGCTCTTTAGTTTCTCTTTGCTTTCTGTCATAATGGTGGTGTCACCTGTACATCTGAGGTTATTAATATTTCTCCTAGCAATCTTGATTCTAGCTTGTGCTTCATCCAGCCCAGCATTTCTCATGATGTACTCTGCATATAACTTAAATAAGCAGGATGACAATATAAAGCCTTGATGGAATCCTTTCCCTATTTGGAACAAGTCTGTTGTTCCACATCTAGTTCTAACTGTTGTTTCTTGACCTGCATACAGATTTCTCAGGAGGCAGGTAAGGGAGTCTGGTATTTCCATCTCTTTAAGAATTTTGCATAGTTTGTTGTGATCCACACAGCCAAAGGCTTTAGCATAGTCAATGAAGCAGATGTCTTTCCCGAATTCTCTTGCTTTTTCTATGATTCAGTTGATGCTGGTAATTTTATCTCTGGTTCTTCTGCCTTTTCTAAATCCAGCTTGAATGTTTGGAAGTTCTTGGTTCACGTACTGTTGAAGCCTGGCTTGGAGAATTTTGAGTATTACTTTGCTAGCTTGTGAAATGAGTGCAATTGTGTGGTAGTTTGAATATTCTTTGGCATTGACTTTCTTTGGGATTGAAATGAAAACTGACCTTTTCCAGTCCTGTGGCCACTGCTGAGTTTTCCAAATTTGCTGGCATATTGAGTGCACCACTTTCACAGCATCATCTTTAGGATGTGAAATAGCTCAGCTGGAATTCCATCATCTCCACTAGCTTTGTGCATAGTGTTGCTTCCTAAGGCCCAGTTGACTTCAGACTCCAGGATGTCTGGCTCTTGGTAAGTGATCACACCAAGGCAGTTATCTGGGTCATTAAGATCCTTTTCGTATAGTTCTTCTATGTATTCTTGCCACCTCTTCTTAATATCTTCTGCTTCTGTTAAGTAAGTAAGTAAAGTCGCTCAGTCGTGTCCGACTCTTTGCGACCCCATGGACTGTAGCCTACCAGGCTCCTCTGTCCATGGGACTTTCCAGGCAAGAGTACTGGAGTGGGTTGCCATTTCCTTCTCCAGGGGATCTTCCTGACCCAGGGATCGAACCTGGGTCTCCAGCACTGGAGACAGATGCTTTACCGTCTGAGCCACCAGGGAAGCCCTCTGCTTCTGTTAGCCCCATGCCATTTCTGCCCTTTATTGTGCCCATCTCTGCATGAAATGTTCCCTTAGTATCTCTAATTTTCTTGAAGAGATCTCTAATCTTTCCCATTCTGTTGTTTTCCTCTATTTCTTTGCATTGATCACTTAGGAAGGCTTTCTTATCTCTTTGCTATTCTTTGGAACTCTGCATTCAGATGGATATATCTTTCCTATTCTCCTTTGCCTTTCACTTCTCTTCTTTTCTCAGCTATTTGTAAGGCCTCCTCAGAGAACCATTTTGCTTTTTTGCATTTCTTTTTCTTGAGGATGAATTTGATCACCACCTTCTGTACAGTGTCACAAACCTCTGCCCATAGCTCTAAAGGCACTCTGTCTATCTGATCTAATCCTTTCAATCTATTTGTCAGTGCCACTGTATTTTAAGGGATTTGATTTAGGTCATACCTGAATGGTCTACTGGTTTTCCCTACTTTCTTCAATTTAAGTCTGAATTTGGCAATAAGGAGTTCATCAACTGAGCCACAGTCAGCTCCAGTCTTGTTTTTGCTGAGTCTGTGGAGCTTCTCCATCTTCAGCTGCAAGGAGTATAATCAATCTGATTTTGGTATTGACAATCTGGTGATGTCAATGTGTAGGGTTGACTCTTGTGTTGTTGGAAAAGAGTGTTTGTTTGCTATGACCAGTGCGTTCTCTTGGCAAAACTCTATTAGCCTTTGCCCTGCTTCGTTTTGTACTCCAAGGCCAGATTTGCCTATTACTCCAGGTATCTCTTGACTTCCTACTTTTACATTCCAGTCCCCTATGATGAAAAGGACATCCTTTTTTGGTGTTAGTTCTAGAAGGTCTTGTAGGTCTTCATAAAACCATTTAAGTTCATCTTCTTCAGTATTAGAGGTTGGGGCATAGATTTGGATTACTGTGATATTGAATGGTTTGCCTTGGAAATGCACAGAGATCATTCTGTCATTTTTGAGATTGCATTTTGGACTCTCTTGTTGACTATGATGGCTATTCCATTTCTTCTAAGGGATTCTTGCCCACAGTAGTAGATATAATGGTCATCTGAATTAAATCCACTCATTCTGGTCCATTTTAGTTCACTGATTCCTAAAATGTCGATGTTCACTCTTGCCATCTCCTGTTTGACCACTTCCAATTTGCCTTGATTCATGGACCTAACACTCCAGGTTCCTATGAAATACTATTCTTTATAGCCTAGAACTTTGCTTCCTTCTCTGGACACATCCACAACTGGGTGTTGTTTTTGCTTTTTCTCAGCCTCTTCAGTCTTTCAGGCACTATTTCTCCAGTCTTCTCCAGTAGCATATTGGGCACCTACCGACCTGGGGAGTTCATCTTTCAGTGTCCTATCTTTTTGCCTTTTCATACTGTTCATGGGGTTCTCAAGGCAAGAATACTGAAGAGGTTTGTCATTCACTTCTCCAGTGGGCCACACTTTGTCAGAACTCTCCACCATGACCCGTGTGTCTTGGGTGGCCCTACATGGCATGACTCATAGTTTCATTGAGTTAGATAAGGCTGTGATCCATGTCATCAGTTTGATTAGTTTTCTGTGATTGTGGTTTTTAATTCTGTCTGCCCTCTGATGATAAGGATAAGAGGGTGTATAAGCTTCCTGATGAGAGGGACTGGCTGTAGGGGAATCAGATCTTGCAGGGCCATGCTCAGTAAATCTTTAATCCAATTTTCTGTTGATGGGTGAGGCTGTGTTCCCTCCCAGTAGTTTGGCCTGAGGCCAAATTCCTTCAAAAATACTCATGCCAGAACACCCTGCAGCTCCCAGAACTGTTGTATTCAGTGCCTCTGACCCCACTGCAGGCCGCTATCAAACCAGGTTTCCACCAGAAACTTCTGGACACTCTCGGGCAAGTCTGGCTCAGTCTTTTGTGGGGCCACTGCTCCTTTCTCCTGGTGCACGCAAGGTACCAGGATACCAATGTGTTATTGAGTATGAGCAAATCAGAAAGGAAAATAAAACAAAAAATCAGTTGAGAGAGAAGAAAAACTAAGAAACAGAGTAACTAGAGTTTAAGTTCTACTGTTACTGGAATTCACCCTGGATTCCAAGAAGGGATGTGTCCAGGTTAAATAACCATTAGTGAACGTCTCCAGAAGCGCGGTTTACTTGATACTAATACTTTGCCAAGAGAGCCCATTCAGGTTTCTCAGTGGAAATTCCAAAAATGCTAAGCCATAATTTTCTAAAATGATGACTCTCAAACATAAAATAAACATATATCAAAGAATTTGTTTACTCAATTAATTAATGGGTGTACTAGTCAGAGATTTTGGAGAATATATATGTGCAATTAGGTACACTGAAATAATTTTGCTAATAAATGCAAAACTGATTAAAATTTTATAGGTCAATAAAATATAAATTTTACATTTCAAAGTTTTATCTCAATGAGACAATATGCCATTGACATTTGCATATATAATGAATTGCTCACCATGATAAGTTTAGTAACCATCTGTTACCATTCTTCTTCTTGTTGTTTAGTCGCTAAACAAAGAGTCATATTGGACTCTTTGGTGATCCCGCGGACTGTAGCCCTCGAGGCTCTTCTGTCCATGGGATCTCCCAGGCAAGAATACTGGATTGTGTTGCCATTTCCTTCCCCAGGGGATCTTCCAGACCCAGGGATCAAACCTGAGTCTCCTGAATCAGCCAGATGATACTTTATCACTGAACCACCTGGGAGGCCTTGTCACCATACAAAGTTATTAAAATATTATCAGATATTACGCTTACTTTGTGTGTGTGTGTGTGTGTGTCTGTGTCTGTGTCTGTGTGTGTGTGCGTGCATGCTGTTTTACTCAACTCTTTGCAAACCCAGGGACTATAGCTCACCAGGCTCCTCTGTCTAGGAAATTTTCCAAGCAGGAATACTGGAGTGGGTTTCCTTTTCCTACTCTAGGTGATCTTTCTGTTCCCAGGGATCAAAACTGCATCTCTTGCATCTCCTGCATTAGCAGGCACCACTGGGAAGCCCAGTTATTTTATAACTGGAAGATTTGTACCTCTTAATCGCCTTCACCTATTTGGTTCAGCCCCTACTCCACCGGTTTGTTCTCTGTTTCTATGAAACTGTTTCTGTTTTGTTTGTTCATTTGTTTTTTTAGAGTATTTGCATTTCTATGGACGAGATTGTTTGCATTACTGTGGACTAGAAAAACTTAGATTGCTATCAGTTTTCTACAACTTTGTTTCTATTACAGAATTATAGAATATACTTGTCGATCAGACGGTGAAATAATAAAATACAATCAAATAATCCCTGGATGATCAGCTAGACAACACTCATGATCACTCTGCTAAAAGAACACTCAATGCTCTCTTTTTTCTCCATTTCTAAGTCTCATAATTTTTCTTGAAATTTGTAATAAATAGCCAAAATAAGTTTCCAACATCAATTTATTCATTGCTATATAATTAATTCTTTTATATAATTAATTCTTTGTTCAACTTTCATATACTTTTTGAGTCTGCTTTCATATACCATCTGGACAAGAAAAACTGCACAGGTACATTACAAGCATTCAGTTAGGGTTAGATATAATTTGAAATTTAATTCTAATATTAGTTCTTAATATGGTGTAATTTTGAGCTTACTTTTTTCTTTTTGAATTTTTATAAATAAAGTTAAAATTAAATAAAAGATACTCATCTAAATCAGAACACTGCTCTCCTTCCATTTTGCTAGACACTATTCTTCAGAAAGTTGGTTAGTGAGTAGAGCTACTGAGAGATGGAATATCTGAGAAAGGACACTTCCTGGAGCGGGACTTTTGAAGACACGTGATGCGGCCTCTGGAAGTTCACCGAGCAGCCAGAGGAGTGCTTAGCATCTGCTCCTTCAGAGACGGGAAAATGCAAGCGGGTTCAGAGCCTCTAGGCAAGAACTAGCAATTATTCCCTTGTCTGTATTTACCCAAAAGCCAGCCTTCCAAACCACACCTGACTGCTAGTTGGTGATATGTCTATTACTGAAGCAGTACGATGCCAAAATAATTGGCCGAGTAAGAATTTTTCCACCCAGTATTTTGGGGCACAACCAACTTTATCAAAAGCATAAGAAACCCTTGAAGTTTTTACCCTGGAAGTTTCAGCTTTTTGCAAGCACAGAACGTCTGAGGACATGGGTTAATTATTTTGCTAAAGGACAAACTGGTTGCAGTTCACTAATCGTTATGCTGTACTTGAAAGAAGCATTTGAGCAGTAGACCTCCAGCCACTGGGCCTCTGCATTAAAATATGGCTTACCATCAGTGTCCTTCACCAGCGTCAAGGTTCTACTGGGTTTTTTAACTACTTATCATATGTTCTAAACTCCAGGAAGCAGGAAAATACAAACAACACATAACGACACTTTCCTTACCATCAAAGAATATTTATTTTCATTAGATCAATAATGTGGGGTTAATAAGATGCCCAACAACACCTGAGATAACATGATTAGAGGCTAAAGTTCTCTAAGCAAATCCCCAAAAGTCAAGGGGCCGGTGAGTACTTATGGAGAAACGAGGTTTTTGAATTCCATCCTGAAAAAAATAATGAATTGGGGCAGATGGGAAAGGAAGGGAGGAGATTCCAGAAAAGGAGGAAGTTAGAATAGGAAGGTAGTACCAGTTAAATGAACTAATTTAGAATGTGTAGAATATTGACAACAGAAAAAACATGCCTTTGATGGCCGAATTAGATTGAGTAAAAAGCAAAACTTTTCATAGGAGAAAAGAAGAAAATAGCATTGAGTGACTTCATATTATGCCAGACATGTTTACATCATTATCCCATATAATTTAAAAAAATAAAAATCATTATGAGGCTTCCCTGGTGGTACAGTGGTTAAGAATTGCCCGTCAACGCAGGGGACACAGGTTCAATCCCTGGCTCAAGAAGCTTCCGCATGCCTCAGAGCAGCTAAGCACGTGTACCGCACCCACTGAAGCCTGTGCGCCCAGAGCCGGCGCTCTGCAACAAGAGAACCACCGGGAGGAGAAGCCACCTCTGAGAAGCCTGGGCACCAAAGCGAGGGGCAGCTCCCGGCTCCGCAACCAGAGAAAAACGGAGGGCGCCGCAAAGACCCACTGCCGCTCAACACAAACATGTCAGTCAGTCTGTTTTTAAAAAATAAATCTTTATGGAGGAAGGATCACTATTGGCTCCATTTTACAGATGACTATACAAATGAGACTCCAGGAGTAAAGCAACTTTCCCAGTTGGGATTTACACCCAAGTGTTCTGACTCTCAACTCTTCTGACAATGATCAGTACTTTTTCAAATTACACTTCATGGGGAAGGCAAGACTTGAGCTAGTCCCCAAAGCAGGTAAGTATTTGAAGTACTAGTTATTAAACTACAGAGGGGCAGAAACCCATTGCCCAGCATCTGAAGTGAAAAAGTAAAGTCAAAGTGTTAGTTGCTCAGTCATGTTCACCTCTTTGCAACCCCATGGACTGTAACCTACCAGGTTCCTCGGTCCATGGAATTCTCCAGGCAAGGATACTGGAGTGGGTAGACATTCCCTTCTCCAGGGCATCTTCATGACCCACAGATTGAACCCAGGTTTCCTGCATTGCAGGCAGATTCTTTATCATCTGAGCCACTAGGGAAGCCCAGCAAATATTCATTAGATGAGTGAATAAATTCATAAATATTTAAGCAGAGAAAACATTTTGGGAAAAGAAATGGCTTAAGTGGACAATAGGAAGAAATTACATAACTTTTACAAGAATTATGAGACATTCAGCTGTTATACTAGGCTTAAGTGAAGATCCTAAAGGTCAAGCTGAAGAACTATATTTTATTCAATAAAAAATGCAAGTTGCAAAACTGAATTTTTTTAATGGAGCTACCCCTCATTAGTATAGTTGTGAATATCCCTGCTTGTCACGCAGGAGACCAGGGTTAGATTCCCTGATGGGGAGCAGTATTAAGCATTTGGGCTTCCCAGGAGGAGCTAATGGTAAAGAACCCACCTGCCAATGCAGGAGCCTCAGGAGATGCAGGTTCCATCCCTGGGTCGGGAAGATCCCCTGGAGGAGGGCCTGGCAACCCACTCCAGTATTCTTACCTGGAGAATCCCAGGGATCGAGGAGACTGACAGGCTATAGTCCATAGAGTCGCAAAGAGTCAGACAAATATGAAGTGACTCAGCAGCAGCAGAGAGAAAAGGGGGTATTTTTATTTTTATTTTATTGGGGGGGGTATTTTTAATAATGGGTGTTGGTTCACAACTTCAAGAGTTCCCTTGGGTGGAATTTGAAACTGGCTCCCACATGCAAAAAGCAAGCAGAGACTGGAGAAAGGCAGATCACTCCAGACAGGTAGGTGGCAGGTATGATACGCGAGGGAACGGCCATACAAGGCTCGTCTTGGGCGACCTCAAGGGGAGTAAATCTCTGCACCTGCCCCCAGAGTCTTGTTTATACAGAGGTCTTAACCAGGTTCAGTTACCGGCACACATCCAGTCCGCGTGATCTCAACAGCACACTCTCTCTTAAGCCGCATCCTGAAAATGACTCCCGCTGTGGGAAGGGTGGGCAGGCCGTGCCTTCCAGGGGCAGGGGGGTAGGGAAAAGCCTCTGGTTGCCCAGGTCCAGCTGGGAGACAGAGCACACTGGCCAAAATGGACTGTTCAGACTCTCTAGCCCCATGTTCTGTAAATAATGACTGTGTAACAGCTGAGATCATTTTTAATTAATTAATTTTAATTGGAGTCTAACTACTTTACAATATTGTGGTGGTTTTTGCCATACGTTGACATGAGTCAGCCACGGATGTGCATGTGTCCCCCATCCTGAACCCCCCTCCCGCCTCCCTCCCCATCCCATCCCTCAAGGTCATCCCAGTGCACCAACCCTGAGCGCCCTGTCTCATGCATCGAACCTAGCCTGGCGATCTGTTTCACATAGGGTAATACACATGTTTCAATGCTATTCTCTCAAATCATCCCACCCTTGCCTTCTCCCACAGAGTCCAAAAGTCTGTTCTTTACATCTGTGTCTCTTTTGCCGTTATTGTTACCATCTTTCTAAATTCCTTATATATGCATTAATATACTATATTGGTGTTTCTCTTTCTGACCTGCTTCACTCTGTATAATAGGCTCCAGTTTTCTCCACCTCATTAGAACTGATTCAAATGCATTCTTTTTAATGGCTGAGTAACATTCCACTGTGTGTATGTACCACAGCTTTCTCATCCATTCGTCTGCCGATGGACATCTAGGTTGCTTCCATGTGCTAGCTCTTTGTAAACAGTACAGCTGAGATCATTTGTAGCACTGCGCACGCGCCTCACAAAATGCTGGCGTAGTCGCGGGTTGTGTGCGGTGCGCATGTGTAAGCTCCACTCAGAAGGTGGCCCCAATTACTGCTGCGTCCCGGCTGTGTCCGTGGGGTCAACCACCAGAGGCGAGAACATAGCACGTCTGCTGCTACGGCTGCTGCATCAGCCAGGAGAGAAGAAACACATCTGCAGATCCTACCGCTGCCTGAGTTTGCTTCCGGCCTCTTAGCTTGCGCTTTGCCTACCCCGGGTTCAGCGAACAGTGCAGACAGTGTGAACAGCAAGACAGCTGGTGTCACAAACGGGATCAGTGACACAGTTGGCATAGTTGGCAGGATGAACAGCAATCCAAGGGTCAGCAGGCAGTCATGTCCTCACAGGGCCTCCTCCTGTGGTTTAAACAAAGTTGCCATTACATTGACTGGGAGGAACAATTCTTTATGCACCTTATGTCAATATCACAGACTTTTATGTCTATAGAAGAAACACAAGGAGGATAAGAAGAAAAAGGAGGAGGAAGAAGAGGAGAAAAGGGGCTGGGGGAAGGAGGAGGGGTGGGAGAAAAAGAGGAAGAGAAGCAGCAGCAGGAGACAAACCACTCACTTCTCTCTGGAAGACGTTATTACAGACATACTCATAGAATCACTCTGAGAAACTGCTTATAAAAAACGTATAAATGCTTAGTGTCAAGTTCTGCAGTTCTGTAGGTATGTCTTCGCAGACTGGTAGCAATCAGATCGTCGACAGACACTGCCCTGTGAACCACATTCTGAGTAGCCCTGGTCCACAGGAAGGAGCCATTCAAAACGACGTGCCTTCGATTCAAACTTTTTATCATATCAACAGTGTTGGGCAGCGAGTTTTCAAATTAAAACTGGAGCCCATTATACAGAGTGAAGTAAGCCAGAAAGATAAAGAACATTACAGCATACTAACACATATATATATGGAATTTAGAAAGATGGTAACGACAACCCTATATGCAAAACAGAAAAAGAGACACAGAAGTACAGAACAGACTTTTGAACTCTGTGGGAGAAGATGAGGGTGGGATGTTGCGAAAGAACAGCATGTATATTATCTATGGTGAAACAGGTCACCAGCCCAGGTGGGATGCATGAGACAAGTGCTCGGGCCTGGTGCACTGGGAAGACCCAGAGGGATCGGGTAGAGAGGGAGGTGGGAGGGGGGATCGGGATGGGGAATACGTGTAAATCTATTGCTGGTTCGTGTCAATGTATGACAAAACCCACTGAAAAAATAAATAAATAAATAAATTTAAAAAATAAGTAAATAAATAAAGGAAGTTGCCACTTTTTAAAAAAATAATAAAAAAAGAGTCATCTGTAAAGTATTTCATATTAATATATATGTTTATATTTATGAGATATCTGAAAATAGATCACAGCAGAAATATTAAGGAAGAAGGGAGGGAAGTAAGAAGAGAGGAAGAAGTAGAAAGAGCTGACAATTTTATGATTGCACCAAAATGTATACCAATAAGGCTTTATTCATAAAATATTACAACCAAGTGTGACAATCCTGGTGAGGAGTGAATAAGAGAACTTTGAATGTAATTTCACCAAGTGAGCATTTGATGAGTGTTTAGTTCTTACACAAGTAATAATGTCCTTAACAGTGAAAATTGTCAAGCATTTCAATGTGACATTTGTCACACCCAGAAATCCTGCTAGTGGCTGGCCTAGCATCATGGGACTTACTCTTGTCTATTCAAGGATGTCAACCAATTCCAAGGCATTTCCAAATCAGCCCAAGATGTAATTATTCTTATAATTAACAGAGCTCAAATTCCAAAACATGACCATGTGACTAACTTAACCATGGAGGGCAAAGAACTTCAAGCCAATAAGGCTCAGGAATTTAAGTACCAAAGAGCACCAAGCCACAACACTATTAATAAAATATAAAACAGTCCTCAAGTTTTACTTGGGTTGTATTTCAAAAATTTGTTAGTTTGCTCTTTAGAGCTTAGAACATATTTCCCAAGATGGTGACCTTTTAAACTAACAAAAGATTGTAATTTTGAGTAGAATTGTTGAGATAATCTATGCATATGTTCAGCTTTGATATATAATATATGCCAAAAAATTGTCAAGAGTGCATGTGTCTTCAAGAGGGATTGTCCTAATATACACTCCAGTCAACAGTGTGTGATCCTTTTTATTGAGCATTTACTATGTGCCAGACACCATGTAAGTGCTTTAATCTTCACAACTCAGTGAGGTGGGTATTTCTGTTTCTATGTTTCCGGGTTAAGTGAACTTGCCCTAGTCCTAGAGGCAGAGGCACAGTTGGAATCCATGTCCACCGCTTTGAGCCACTCAGCCTTCCCTGAGAAAGATTCAGCACATCCAGAGCAAACACATATGAAAAGTGCCCCTCAGTGCAGTAAAGGCAGAGCTGCTCTTAGTCCTGGGCATTAGCCACCCAGCTCTGCGCGGGGATCCACGGAGGGCTGACAAGCCTCCCAGGTGCTGTCAGCGTGGGAAGATGGCTCGGAGCCTTGGAAGGAGGGGAAGGATGGCTTAGACAAGGCTGGGAGATGGACAACGCCCAAGTGAGGTCAGGAGCTCTGTCTGGGATCGCTCTGCCCTCTGCACTTGCAGCCTCTGGTATCTGTGACTTCCTGAGCAATGAGTCGTCTGACTTTCTGGAACTTTCCTAGAATAATAATACAGAATAATACAGACTGCAGGGCTCTGAATGAAAGAGTGATTTTCACACACTTTTCACCTTTCCCAGGGGAGAAAACTTCTGTTATCTCTTCCTGGAACTCCACCCTTTGTTCTTAGTTCTGTTTGTTTTTTCTAAATGGAATTTTCTTCCTCATTCCCCTGCTGTGGGCCTATCCTCCCACTCTGATGGGAATTCCTCTGAGAAAGCCGGCAGCCTCTTTGATGAGCTGAGCCCTGAAAATGTCAGGTAAACCCTGGGAAGGGTGCTCTGAGGCTCTGGCTGTCTGACCACCTTCCCACAACCCACAAGTGGAGTATGTCTGCACATAGATTATCGGTTTTCCCCCTCCTGAAACTCTTGGGTGCCCTTCAGGGAGGAAAAAACCCTGGGAGACTCAGTCTGCCTCTTTGAGGGCCAAGTTGGCCTAGCCTTACCCTCTGGGTGGACACGATCCTGAGTCAGCCTACAGTACTGGTTTTAGCTCCAAATTTCCACCCTTGAGGTCGCCCTTTCTGCACTGACTCTCAAGTCAGATCCCTGAGACTTTTCATGCTAGGGGGATGCTTGCTTTCTCTCTTATCTCTTATTTGTTCCATCATCCTTCCTCCAAGCCCCTCCTCATTATCACGGTCGCCTGTGCCTTTTCATCCCTTCTAGGCCTTCCGTCCCCCTCATCATGGACACAGCCTCTCTTCCCCCTGTTCCAGGTCATCACAATCACAGGGCTGAGAGGAACAGATTTATCGCAGGTTTAAGGAGAAGATTACAGCACAGGAGACTATCAATGTTCTCTTAAAACATTCTCCAATCATGGATGTGTGTGCATGTTAAGTCATGTCTGACTCTTTCGCAACCCCTTAGACTGTGGCTGGGAAAGACTGAAGGTAGGAGGAGAAGGGGATGACAGAGGATGATATGGTTGGATGACACCACCGACTCAATCGACATGAGTTTGAGCAAGCTCTGGGAGATGGTGAAGGACAGGGAAACCTGGCGGCCTGCAGTCCATGGGGTTGCAAAGAGTCAGACATGACAGAGCAACTGAACACCAAGACTATAGCCCACCAGCCCTTGTCCATGGGATTTTCCAGGCAAGAATACTGGAGGGAGTTGCCATTTCCTTCTCCAGGGAATCTTCCTGATCCAGGGATTGAACCTATGTCTCTTGCATCGGCAGGCAGATTCTTTACCGCTGAGCCACCAGGGAAGCTCCTTCCCTTCCCAAACCTATCAGCCCAGTATCCTTTCCTGCCTCTTTTTCTCCTCAGGCCCTAATCCCCCACGTCTGTGGTGTTCCTCTCTCTCCCCTTGCCTGTACTCTCCTTTCCATGTCCCGAAATTTAGAGGCCCCTGAACGCTTCCTTGGAGCCTCCAGGAAAAAATAGGAAATTCCTATTACTTTAATGTTGCTGTTGCTTTAGTTTAGTCACTCAATCGTGTCTGACTCTTTGTGACCCCATGAACCTCAGCACGCCAGGCCTCCCTGTCCATCACCAACTCCTGGAGCCCACTCAAACTCATGTCCATCGAGTCAGTGATGCCATCCAGCCATCTCATCCTCTGTCGCCCCCTTCTCCTCCTGCCCCCAATCTTTCCCAGCATCAGGGTCTTTTCCAATGAGTCAACTCTTTGCATCAGGTGGCCAAAGTACTGGAGTTTCAGCTTCAGCATCTGTCCTTCCAATGAACACCCAGGACTGATCTCTTTTAGGATGAACTGGTTGGATCTCTTTGCAGTCCAAGGGACTCTCAAGAGTCTTCTCCAACACCACAGTTCAAAAGCATAAATTCTTTGGCACTCAGCTTTCTTTATAGTCCAACTCTCACATCCATACATGACTACTGGAAAAACCATAGCCTTGACTAGATGGACCTTTGTTGGCAAAGTAATGTCTCTGCTCTTTAATATGCTGCCTAGGTTGGTAATCATTTTCCTTCCAAGGAGTAAGTGTCTTTTTATTTCATGGCTGCAGTCACCATGTGCAGTGATTTTGGAGCCCCCCAAAATAAAGTCTGTCACTGTTTCCACTGTTTCTCCATCTATTTGCCATGAAGTGATGGTATATAACTCTGAGTATATAACTCAGACCCTACCTAAATTCCCAGAGCCCTAAAGCAAAAAGGTGAATTGCTAGATGGGTGGAGGTGAGAGGGAAGGTGTCAGTGCCTGTGGCAGGAGCTCACAGCTTAGGCGATCTTATTGATCAGTATGCTTCCTCCCACCTTTATCCTTCTGATGACATACATCTCGCAAGTCTTGGTTTTCTCATCCACATAATGGGGATAATAATTATAGAATTGGGAGAATTAAGTGAGACGATCTACATAAAACACGTATCACAATGCCTAGCTCTTAACAAGCATTAAATTGATCAATAAATATATTGATTTAATATTAAAATAATAATTATTTTCACTTCCTTTTACAGTCCTGAGGAACTGTTTCATGTTGCAGTGCTACCCATCTTGTTACCAGATGCTAGGAAACAAGAAATCTGAGCTCCAGTTCTGGTCTTCTGTTAATGAAGTCTGTGTTCTTGGATAGCTTGCTTCATCTTTCCAGACTGACTAAATCTCAGTCTCCTTTTTATTATCACCATGTGCCAGCAATTCTAATAAATAGCATTGAAATAAGCCCCTTCCAAAAATCTTGTATCAATCTGTATTCTAAATAAATGCTGACATTACAGTTGAATTTTAATAATATATATGTAGACTTCCAGTAAGCATGTTTTTATTACTTATCTTTAATAGATATTGTGTCCCACACAGAACTTAATTTGGAGAACTTCTAGCTGAAGTTAGCCATGGACTAATGAGGACTCAGCTACACGCATACCCTTAAAAGTAAGTTAATAACTTTCATGATCACTATGGCCTAATTCTTTTCTCCAGTTTCTATAGGACTACTCATTCCTATGTTTAAAGAGTAGATTCAAGATAAACAATAAAAATAAGGGATTATAAAAATAAGGGAACGGAATTTGAACTTCATCATTTCTGTCATCCCTGTGACCATGTGGAGCTTTCTGGTATTTTAATTTTTTTTGACTGTAGAGACATATGAAAGATGCTAAAGTCAGTTCCAAAATAACAGATATATATAGCACTGTGGTATCTGGAAACTGATGTGAAATGGGAATTTTTTATCACTGACAAAAGTATCCCTAAGTTTAAGATTTTTCCTTTTTGTATTTTGGTCACTTCATGTGAAAAAAAAAAAAAAGACCTTTAAAATTAAATTAATAAAAACTGTTCTTTATGAAATAATGCCATTTGCAGCAACATGGGTGCAACTAGAGATTGTCATACTAACTGAAGTAAGTCAGACACAGAAAGACAAATACCATGTGATATCTCCTTAATCTAAAATACGGCCCAAGTGAACCAATCTGCAAAGCAGAAACAGACTCACAGACATAGAGGACAAGCTTGTGAGTACGGTGGGGAGCGGGGAGAGAGGGAGCGGGAGTCTGGGGTTAGCAGATGTAGACTGTTGGTACAGGACAGGTAAGCGGCAAGGTGCCACCGTGCAGCACGGGGAACTGGATTCAGTGCCCTGTGATAAACTGTGATAGAAAACAGTGCTTTAAAAATAACGTCTACATGTGCGTAACTGACTCAGCTGTACAGTAAAGACTGGCGCAGCATCGTAATCATCTCTAGGTCAATTTTAAAAGTTTAAGAAGTAAAATGAACATCAAAAAAGAGTTTTTCAATGCACTATGAGTCAAGATAGGTTGACCAATTTTCACGCAACTGTGCAAAATCGATTACAATGAAGTTCGGGTTCAAAAACAAAAAGCACATTATTCATTACAATGTTCAGTAACTGAAAATTTCACTTTCTGTATTTTCTTTCCAGTCAGTACTCTTATTCATTTCATTTCCTGATTATGATTGAAAATAATTTTGTCATACAGAGAAAGGAGGTGTTGAAAAATGACTCACTCCATGGGCCGTAAGCACTAGGTTTGCTCTTGGTCCTGTCAACCAGAGGTAAAGAGTTTGGGCTGGTTTCAGAGTTGGAAAGCATGATCCACGGGAAAAATCTAACCCAAAGGCACGCATTGTTTGACCTGCAGGGTATTGGGCCACACAGTATGGTTGGTTGTTTGTTTACTTATTTATTTAAATTATTTAAATAAACATTATTGTTAAATCAGGATTTTCTGGATATATGCCCAAGAGTGGGATTGTAGGATCACACAGTAGCTGTATTTTTCGTTTTTTTCAGGAAACTCCATACTGTTCTCCATAGTGGCTGTACAAAGAAAACCATAATTCAATAAGATATGTGTACCCTGATGTTCATTGCAGCACTCTTTACATCAGCCAAGATATGGAAGCAACCTAAATGTTGTCAACAGATGAATGGATAAAGAAGATGTGCTATATGTGTATATATATATATATATATATATATACACACAGTGGCATATTGTGCTGTGTGCTGGGCTTAATAGCTCAATCGTGTCTGACTCTGTAACCCCATGCACCATAGCTCGCCAGGCTCCTCTGTCCATGGGGATTCTCCAGGCAATAATACTGGATTGGGTTGCCATGCCCTCCTCTAGGGGTTCTTCCCAACCCAAGGATCGAACCCAGGTCTTCTACATTGCAGGTGGATTCTTTACCGTCTGAGCCACCAAGCAAGTCCAAGAATACTGGAGTGGGTAGCCTATCCCTTCTCCAGGGAATCTTCCTGACCCAGGAATCAAACCAGAGTCTCCTGCATTGCAGGCAGATTTTTACCGGGTGAGCTACCAGGAAAGCCCACAGTGGCATATTACTAAGCTATAAAAAAAAGAAATAATGCCATTTGCAGCAACTTTCTCAAACTAGAGGTTATCATACTAAGCAAAGTAAGTCAGATAGAGAAAAAAAATACCACATGATATTACTTACATGTGGAATCAAAAAAGATGCTAATGAACTTATATACAAAAAAGAAATAGAGCCAGAGACATAGAAAACAACTTTATGGTTACCAAAGGGGAAAGGGGGAGAGGAATAAATTAGGAGCTGGGGATTATCATATACACACTACAGTATATAAAACATTAGTAGATAACCAACAGGGACCTACTGTATAGCTCAGGGAACAACACTCAATATTTTGTAATAACCTATAAGGAGAAAGAATGTGAAAAAATAGATACACATGTATTTATAACTTACTTTTATATACACCTGAAACTAACACAACATTGTAAGCCAACTATACTTGAATAAAATTTAAAAATAATAAATATAAATAGAATTTAGCAGATTGGGAAATGGTTAAAAAAATTTTTTTTAATTTACCTTTTTGAATGCCCAGCACTGTAAAACCTTTTAGAGGCCATTAATGACATTATTAAAATAAACACTATGGAAAGTGATACAAGAAGATCAGAATTTTCATGTATTTGGTATTAAATTTTTAATAATATTAAAAATTTCTGGTACTTCCCTGGCGATCCAGTGGTAAATCGAGAGACGGCAGTTCAATCCCTGGTCTGGGAAGATTCCACGTGCCATAGGGCAATTAAACCCATGTGCTACAACTACTGAATCCTGTGTGCCCCTGTTCCACATTGAGAGAAGCCTCTGCAATGAGAGACCTGAGTGCTACAGGTAGGGAGGAGCACCAGCTCCCAAGCCGGGGAAAGCCCACACACAGCAACCAAGAGCCAGCCCAGCCAAAACTGAAACACATAATTTTTTAAAATTTATGATATCTCTGGTATCAATACGGTATTGATCTCGTATATATCTGGTATTGATCTGGTATATATCTGTTGTATATATATCTGATATATATATATATGGTATATATTGACCTGGTATATATCTGGTATTGATCTGGTATATATCTGTTGTATATATATCTGGTATGTATATATATATGGTATATACTGACCTGGTATATATCTGGTATTGATCTGGTATATATGTGGTAACAGTATGCTGCCTCTTAACTGAAGTGTCAGAGACCCTAAGTAATTACCCCCACCTTACTGAAACTAACACATCAGCTCTCCTGAGTTGAGTTCCCAGGCTCTCCCCAAGGTATTGGGAGTTTATACACACACACTGGCCTACTGTGTGTGTGTGTATAAAAGAAAGAAGGCACTATGGCAGGGGTCACTGCAAGGGTCAAGGGCCGTCCAGAGAGGACTCTGATTCAGCACACTGAGGGGAGTTTATTTGAAGAGTAGTAATACTGAATCAAGTTCTGGGCTGTGTTCTCTCTCTCCCACCCCCACATCTGTCGCTGCACTTACTGAGCACCCGTGACGTTCCAGGCACTGGCTGCTCATTATTACATCATCCCTCCAAAATCACTGCACTTGAATTCTCTCAACCCCATGGTTCCCAAACTTCACGCAGGTGGGCTCATGGGATAGCTTAAATTTTCAGGGGAAATACAGTAATGCTCAGTATTTCTTGGAAACTGAGCAAACTAGTAGTTCAAGGTAGTTCACAGTTTCAATATTAGATCACACTACATCCCTTTGGATGTCATCAAACTTTGCAAAACTGGGTTCTGTGATAAAAAGCAAGTACTGTGTGAAAATCAGTGTGGATTGGTCTTCCCCCAAAATCCAGAAGTTGTGTAGTGTCCACCAGGAGCCTGTACACATTCCATTAGTGTGAAATCATTATTATTTAAGGATAAAATAAAAAGATTATTTTTCTTTCAATTTATGTCTATTTTTTTCAAATAGCTTTTAAGTTGTTAGGACATAATTATTAAGTTGATTCAGACCTTACTACTTAATAAACAAGACTGTTGGACATTTATTTTGGCTAAGAAGCCCTGCAAAAAAAAAAAAAATTACCAAGAGCCAGGGGACCAGAAACAAGAGTTTTAGAACCTCATTGAAGAGGTAAGAAAACAGACTCAGAGAAGTTGAGTAACCTGTCCAAGGTGATGAAGCTCGGATTTGGATCAATATGTATCTGATTCCAAAGTCCACGTTCTTTCCGCCACCCTGTATTGCCTGCTGCATGTGAGAAAACAAACCATCTCCATCAATAGGTCAGACTCAGTCACTCCTCATCACGGGGTTCACAAATGTAGCCAAGCCTGTTGTGGGGGCTACAGCAACCCCTTCCAGCATCACGTGTGCGTGTGCTCAGTTGCGTCCAACTCTGTGACTCCGTGGACCGTAGCCCGCCAGGCTCCTCTGTCCCTGGAACTCCCCAGGCAAGAATACTGGAGTGGGTTGCCATGCCCTCCTCCAGGGGATCTTCCTGATCCAGGGATCTAACCCATGTCTCTTGCATCTCCTGCATTGGCAAGAAGATTCTTTACCAGTGAGCCACCTGGGAAGTCCAGCATTATATCACCCACTCCAAATATTTATAATCTTCCAGTAACTTTCATTCTATTTCTCCAACTGATGATCTCTGTCTGGCTCATAACATATACCAAATTCAAGTCCCTAAGGAAAAAGACTACCCTTCTACAAAATAATCTGGCTTACAATACATAGAGACATGGTGTCAATTCAGGCCAGTGTGTGATGAAGGCTAGACATGGGATGCTGGAAATTCAGTAATGAAGAGAGTCCCATGAAAGGAGAACTGATGGAGTTTCCTAATAACCAAGGGGAATCTTTCTGACTGTACAAACACTTCAGGAAATTCTCAGATTAGAATGATCAGGATATGACATGATGTTAGAATTAGTTCCAAGGGATATAGTAGATTATCAGAGAAGTCCTTCCTTCACCACAAATGAATGCAGCTTCTTCAAAACAAAAAAGTACACAAAAGAAACATTTTTCCTGATAGCAAAAATGTTGAATTTATTATCTCTTGCCACACACACACACACACACACACACACACACACACCAAAAAAATCAGTGGTGTGATGAATAATTTAATCATGATTTACATCATGACAAAAAAAAAAGGCCAAAAATATTCAAATGCAAATGATAAAAAGACACCAGCTATTATACTTAAGGGAAGATCAGGGACTTTTCACATGATTGCTGTATTCCCCAAGGCCTCTCCTCTGTGAGTGCTTAATAATTGTGAGTGGGTTGAATTGAACCAAATTATTGGACACCAAGCTAAATACTACTGTGAATTTGAAAATGCTACCATGAGCTAAAACAAAACTCTGTAACCAAGACTTTTTTTCTCTAAACCAACCACCATTAGCAGGTGAATTTTATGGTATGTAAATGAAATCCCAATAAAGCTGCTTAAAAAAATACTATTAATATCTATGCATGCATGTGTGCTCAGTCGTGTCTGACTCTGCGACCCTATGGATTATAGCCTGCCAGGCTACACTATTCATGGGATTGTCGAGGCAAGAATACTGGAGTGGGTTGCCATTTCCTTCTCCAGGGGATCTTCCCAACCAAGGGATCAAATCTATGTCTTCTGCTTTGGCAGGCGGATTCTTTGCCACTGGGAATCACTGCAGACGGTGACTGCAGCCATGAAATTAAAAGATGCTTACTCCTTGGAAGGAAAGTGATGACCAACCTAGATAGCATATTAAAAAGCAGAGACATTACTTTACCAACAACGGTCCGTCTAGTCAAGTCTATGTTTTTTCCAGTGGTTATGTATGGATGTGAGAGTTGGACTGTGAAGAAAGCTGAGCGCCAAAAAATTGATGCTTTTGAACTGTAGTGTTGGAGGAGACTCTTGAGAGTCCCTTGGACTGCAAGGAGATCCAACCAGCCCATCCTAAAGGAGATCAGTCCTGGGTGTTCATTGGAAGGACTGAAGCTGAAACTCCAATACTTTGGCCACCTCATGTGAAGAGTTGACTCACTGGAAAAGACCCTGATGCTGGGAGGGATTGGGGGCAGGAGGAGAAGGGGATGACAGAGGATGAGATGGCTGGATGGCGTCACCGACTTGATAGACATGAGTTTGAGTAAACTCTGGGAGGACAGGGAGGCCTGGCATGCTGCGATTCACGGGGTCGCAGAGTCGGACACGACTGAGCAACTGAACTGAACTGAAACTGAACTGTACCACCTGGGAAGCCCCATTAATATCTATGATCCTCTCTTAAAAACTGTACAGGTGATAGTTTAAAATTTCATCTTCATCTTGTAAAAATTTATTTTCCATTCACATTTCTTCTCGCAGCTTTTAATTTTTCCAAGACACACAAGTAACACATGTGTTCATAAGCATGCTTACAAAAAGTTCAATTATCCAAGAGAACTGAGAAGCAGTTTGACTAAATAATGAAGAGCCTAGGTTCTGGGGACAGGCTGGGTTTAATGCTTGACTCTACCACTTACTAACAAGTTACTTTAAACTTTTGGGCCTCACTCTGTTTGTCTATAAAATGGAAATGATGATAATAATTTTACGAGTGCTTTATGTGTCAAGGCCTGTTCTAATAAGCTCCCATGTGTACCTCAGTTAACCCTCACAACAACTCTATGACTTCTATTCACATTTTGCAGATGAGGAAACTGAAGCCCAGAGTGTTCAGGTAATTTGTTTTAAGCTCACAGTTGCACTGCTAGGCTATAAGCTGAGATATGAACTCTTAAATGTCTGTAGACTAGAGGAGTCTACACTCTCAACCACAAGTATCTTCCTCCTGGGGTTGTAATGAGTAAGTGAAATTTTAAAAAGTAAAGCTTTAGGACAGAGTCTGCCACATGCAAAAATGCTATCTTTTATTAACTGTTATACAGTAAAAAGCAAAAATCTCCCTTTATCTGCACTCCGCTGCCCTCTCTCCTCAAAAGAAATCCCTACTGCATGTATGTTTTATATTTAATATATATTTATTTATGCAAATAGAATAATGCTAGCCATGTTATTCAGCAAAGTGCTGTTAACTTATCTATACATCTTTGGATACTTGGAATCATTTACATGACAGTGCACGAGGGTCATTTAATTTAGGATGAAGTTCAGTTCAGTCACTCAGTCATGTCCAACTCTCTGTGACCCCCTGGACTGCAGCACACCAGGCCTCCCTGTCTATCACCAACTCCCGGAGCTTACTCAAACTCATGTCCATCAAGTCGGTAATGCCATCAAACCATCTCATCCTCTGTCGTCCACTTCTCCTCCTGCCCTCAACCTTTCCCAGCATCAGGGTCTTTTCAAATGAGTCAGTTCTTTGAAGCAAGTGGCCAAAGTATTGGAGTTTCAGCTTCAGCATCAGTCCTTCCAATGAATATTCAGGATTGATTTCCTGTAGGATAGACTGGTTGGATCTCCTTTGTGTCCAAGGGAATAATACTAAACATCTTATTTAAATTTATGTAAAAGCTAAATGCTTTTAACTTATCTATATATCTTTGGATACTTGGAATCATTTACATGGCAGTGCACGAGGATGGCATTTAATTTAGCATAAAGTTCACTTCAGTTCAGTCGCCTTTTAGGATAAAGGTGATGGTTTAATTCAGTGGAGAAGGAGAATGTGAGAAATGACAAGACAAGGCAATGTGCTTTAAGTTTCTGGGACAGCAAACTGTGGGAAGGTAGCTATATGGGGGAACTAACGGAAGATCTAGTGAGTAAACCTTGTTATATAGATTCCTCTAGGGCTGTCTCTGAGCTGGTAGGAGGTCTAGTCCTTCCTCCTAAATAGAGAATAGTGATACTTTACAAACTTATGTCCAGCTTTTAGGAAAGGAGGGAGAGGGCCTAGAGCTGTTCTTATCTCTGTTTCTTCTCACTGGCCTTCAGCTCAAAATAAGCCTTATGCCAACGTGACATATTTGGGGTGGCATTTTCTGCTCCCCTTCTGTAACTGATGACAGGGAAAACTCTCATGCCTGGCTCACTGTAGGCTGTTGCCGTCCTCGAGTCCCCCAGCGGGTGACTGTGAAAGGCAGTAATGAAGGGTGCTGGTTCCAGCAAGCAGAACACTGAACAGTGTGCATTTGCTATTGATGTTGATGATGATAAGCAGTCACCAGCTCAGTCTGGAGGGGGAAGTGATCACATAAAAATAAAAATATACATAAATTCCTGTAATCACAAGTCACTTGACTGGTTCATCAGGAATCTAGAAGGAACAAGATAGAAAGATTATAAGATCAAATATAAAGAGGTCTGGGAAAGTAGCAGCTGAATGAACCTAGGCAAGTAAGCACAAAGTGTGGATCATTGTGTCTCACATCAATGCCTGAAGGAGCACATCTCCCCAGGAGGAAGCCCTGAACACCTCTGTGGATGCAGTCACGTGTCTAGTAGAGGTCAGCTCGCCTCTGCCCTCAGCTACCCATGAACATAGTGGGCCTGTGACCAAAATGCACAGTAATGGACATGGAAGCAATTCATGAGCTCAGTTACAGTTGATCTAGCTGTTGCCGCTGCTACTAAGATTTGACTTGTCAGTATTAATAACCAAATCTAGGCCTTCAGTATGGCACTGTTCCTCAAGGGGACCAGTCAGTTACTTGAGACAGTATGAGATTAAATCAGATGATGCAGGTATGAGTGAGTCTCTCTTCATTGCCCTAAGTGCATCGGCCAACAACACCAGGCTGTGCTAAATGTTCCTCTTCCTTATTCCTTCATATCTCAAGAAAAACTTATCATTGCACTGACCATATTGCATTCTAATTTTCTGTGGCTATTTCAACGAAGCTGCCAGGTCCCTGATTGTAGTGTCTAAGTGTTAGTTTTCTTGAGTTCCCTAGCCCTCTCACAGGGCTATACCACATATATACCATATGCTTATAAGTATTTGGTAAGTAAATGAATAAGTTTCAAAGAAACTCATGCAAACACCAAAAGGAGGGGTTGTAAAAGCCATAACTAGTCTAGCAGAGGTAAGGCCTAGAACCTTTGCAACAGTGCAAGAACCTTTTTGGTATGATTGGCTCCATGTCAGGCCCTGCATTCCCCAGCCTGGGGAATCCAGCAAAAGGCCTGGAAATCCCCAGGGAATCTGACTTTGAAGGTCAGCAGGGTTTGATTACAGAACTTCCACAGGACTGGGGAAAACACAGACTCTTGGAGGGCACAAACAAAAGCTTGTGCACCCCAGGACCCAGTGGAAAGGAGCAGTGACCCCACAAGAGACTGGGCAGACCCGCCTGTCAGTGTCTGGGGGTCTCCTGCGGCGGTGTGGGTCCACAGTGGCCCACCTCGGGGTCGGGACACTGGCAACAGCAGTCCTGGGAGGCGCAGTGTGTTGGCATCAGTCTTCTTGGAGGAGGTCCCCAATAGTACTACCACGGAGCTGCCAGGTGGGCGATCCACAAACTGGAGATCGTACCAAGTTGGGGAAGGCCAGTGACAAAAATAAAAACTGCCAAACAAACAAAAGCTAACGTCTTTGCACTATAATTAGCTTTTAGCATTGATGTGATGATTAACAGCAAAATCACATGCAAAGTACTTACTAAACAGTAATAGGCAGTCAACAAGCTGCAGCTTTTTTAATAACAAAGCTTTTAAGAGGAATGGAATTCAGTGTAATTAGAATTGCAATTAGAATTCAATTGTAATTAGAATGTGCAAGAATTGCACATTCAATTTGAATTTTCTCCGTATTCAAATACAAAAAAAAAAAACCCACTTATATTTAAATGTTGAACTTTGTGTATCATGCTGTCCTACTTTAAAACACAGAAATTTATACTGCTATCACTGAAAACTAAGGAGGAAAACCTGATGGTTAAAAAGTCTGAATATTTAGAGTTAGACTGTTGGATATCATTATCAGATTGGCCCATATAGTCAGCTTTCCTCTCTTTCTTATTCGCAGATTTAAAAACCAGTAAGACTCCAAATGCAACTTGGTATACAGTATTGGACCCTGGAATAGAAAAAAATTATTGAAAAAGCTGGTGAAATCTAAATAAAGTCTGTATGTTAGTTAAGTGATATTCCAATGTTAATTTCATTTTTATAAAGATCATGGTGTGTAAGATGTTAATATTAAAGGAAGCTGGGTAAGGGGTATTCGGGAACTCTTTTTTTTTTTTTTTGGTGGAACTCTTATTTTTAAGAACTTTCTGAAAATCTAAAATTATTTTAAACTAAAAAGGTTTTAAGGTAAATATGAAAAGAATAATTTGGAGGACATGTAAAGTGGAGCATACGGCAAAAAAACACAAGCCCCTGCTCTCAAGGACCTTGTAGCCCCATTGAGTCAGGAAATAACCTTGAAGTAATTTATGAAGCAATATTTCACCCCGTGATACAGGCAGTATTATACAGTGATGAGTAGGACAGACTGCCTGTCTCTGCCACTTTAATAGCCGTGTGATACTGGATAAGCTGCTTCCCTGGTGGCTGCTTTACCAGGAAGCGGTAAAGAATCCACCTTCAATGTAGGAGACACAGGTTCAACCCCTGGGTCAGGAAGCTCCCCTGGAGGTGGAAATCGCAATCCACTCCAGCATTCTTGCCTGGGAAGTTTCCTGAACGGAGGAGCCTGGGGTCACAAAGAGTCGGATGCAACTGAGCATGCATGCACTGGGTAAGTTTGCTTAAACTCTGCACCTCAGTTTCTTCAACTGTAAAAAAAGAGTGAAAATGATAGTACCTACCACAGGTTTGTTTTCAGGATTTAACAATATGTTAAACACTTAGAACTGAGGACACTGTAAACTTTATAAGGATATTTGCTATTATGGTTATATTATAAAGTTTCAGTATTATAAAGTATAATACAAAAATAGATAGCACTTCCATATTGGAAAGCAAGAAGTAAAACTGTCACTATTTGCAGATGACATGATATAATACCTAGCAAATCCTAAAGACACCTCCAAAAAACTAGAGCTCATCAATGAATTCAGTAAATTGCAGGATACTAAATTAATATATAGAAATCTGTTGCATTTCTATACACAAACAGTCAACTATCAAAAAAAGAAATTAAGGAAACAATACAATTTACAATTGCATCAAAAAGAATAAAATACCTAAAAATAAACCTGCCTTAGGACATAAAAGACCTGTATTTGGAAAACTATAAGACACTGATGAAAGAAATTAAAGATGACAAACAGATGGGACGATATACCCTGTTCTTGGACTGGAAATTTTAATACTGTCAACATAACCACACTACCCAAGGAAATCTGCAGACTAAATGCAATTCCGATCAAAATACCCATTACACGTTACACAGAACTAGAACAAATAATTCTAAAATTTACATGGAATCACAAAAGACTCTGAATTCCTCAAGCTATCTTTACAAAGAAAAAACTGGAGCTATCATGCTCCCTGACTTCAAATTGCACTACAAAATTACAGTATTCAAAACACTATAACACTGGCATAGAAACAGAGAGATAGATCAGTGGAGCTGAATAAAGGGCCCAGAAATAAACCCACACACCTATGGTTCATTAATCTATGACAAAGGAGGTTATAATATACAACAGAAAAAAGCCAGCGTCTAATAAATGGGGCTGGGAAAACTGGACAGCACCAAGTAAAAGAATGAAATTAGAACATTCCTTAACACCATATACAAAAATAAACTCAAAATGGTTTAAAGTCCTAAATATAAGACTGGAAACCCTAAAACTCCTGGAAGAAAATAGAGGCAGAACACTCTTTGACATAAATAGCAATATTTTCCAGGATCTACTCATTGGAAGAACTGATGCTGAAGTTGAGGGTGCAATACTTTGGCCACTTGGTGTGAAGAGCCGACTCATTGGAAAAGACTCTGATCCTGGGAAAGATTGAAGGCAGGAGGAGAAGGGGACAACAGAGGATGAGATGGTTGGATGGCATCACCAACTCAATGGACATGAGTTTTAGTAAATTCCAGGAGATGGTGAAGCACAGGGAAGCCTAGGGTGCTGCCGTCCATGGGGTCACAAAGAGTCAGACACGACTTGGCAACTGAACAACATAGCAATATTTCCCAAGATCTATTCCTAAAGGCATAGGATACCAAAGCAAAAATAGACAAATGGAACTTAATTAAATTTAAACATTTTTCATAGCAAAGAAAACTGTCAATAAAATGAAAAGATGACCTACAGACTGGGAGAAAATATTGCAAGTTATATGACCAACAAGGAGTTAATACTCAAAATATATATAAAAAGCACTTACATTTCAACATCAAAAGAATAAACAACCAAATCAAACAGTGGGTAGAAGACTTGAATAGACATTTTTCCAAAGCAGACCATGCAGATGACCAACAGACATATGAAAAGAGGCTTAACATCACTAATTATTAGAGCAATGCAAATCAAAACCACAATGAGGTATCGCCTCACATTTGTCAGAATAGCTATCATTAAAATGTCTGCAAATAACAAATGTTGGAGAGGATGTGGAGAAAAAGGAACCCTAGTACACTCTTGGTAGGGATGTAAACTGAGGCAGTCACTATGGAAAACAGTATGACGTTTCCTCAAAAAATTAAAGTAGAAATATCATACCTCTGTGCAAAGTCACTACAGTCTCTTTGCGACCCCATGGACTGTAGCACCCCAGGATTCTCTGTTCATGGGATTCTCCAGGCAAGAATACTGGAGTGGGTTGCCCTGCCCTCCTCCAGGGGATCTTCCTGACCAAAGGATTGAACCAGCTTCTCTATGTCGAAGCCCAGAAATACCATATGATCCTGAAATTCCACTCTTGAATAGATATCTGGAAAAAATGAAAACACTTAAATCAAGAATATACAAACAACCCCAGTATTCACAGCAGCACTATTTACAATAGCCAAGACACAGAAGCTATCCAAGTGCCCATCAACAGATTGTTGGATTAAGATCTCTCTCTCTCTCTCTCTCTCTCTCACACACACACACACACACACACACACACACACACACACACACACACACACACACAATGGAATATTATTCAGCCATCAAAAATGAAATTCTGCCATTTGCAGCAATGTGGATGGCCTAAGGCTTCCCTGATGACTCAGATGGCAAAAAAATCTGCCTGCAATGCAGGAGACCCTAAAGCATGTTATGCTTGATGAAATAAGTCAGACAGATGACAAATATAAAGTATGGAATTCTGGGACCATTGATGTACAGAGCAGCTTTCTGATTTCCCAGGATCCTGCATATGGAAGGAGTGGTTTCTTTGACTGGTAAGTTTTGTGGTGTTGTTCTGAAAGTTCTTCCTCTATTCCCTTTCTTCTAAAACTAGGTAAGGCAATTTCTGTCATTCTCAATTGGACCCTGACTATTACACTGCTTCATGGGATTACTTTGTGTATTATGTGAAATAATGCACATGGTACATTTAAAAACCATGCCTGACACATAGTAAGAGCTCAATAATTCATCTTTGAGTTATTTTTAAATTACAGTCATTAATATTGTTGAAATTCAATTGCTCTTGGTTTTTCTGCTTTCCTTAGCAAGTATTATTTCTTTTTCCTTTTTTAATGCATTATATTTTATTTTCTGTGTGCATTTTTAAAGACTTAAACATGTATTATATTTTGTTTCTATTGAAGTATAGTTGATGCACAACATGAGTTTCAGATAAGTGATTCACAATTTTTAAAGGTTTAGCTATTATAAAATATTGGCTATAATTTCTGTCAGTTCAGTTCATTTGCTCAGTCGTGTCTGACTCTTTGTGACCCCATGGACTGCAGCACTCATTTTCAGTGCTGTACAATATATCCACCACCCTAGCAGCTATCCAAGAATTTGAAAGCCCGAGTCAGAACTTTGGCTCCGGACCTACACTATGCCTATAGAGTCACAAAAGCAAATGTGAACTGTGGTAACACTCACTGAAATAAAAAAACCCAGAGCTGAAGAGGACTGATGAGAAAGATCATGACTTTAGTTTAAGACATGTTGTTCCTATAGAACGTCCAAATGAACATTTCTAGAATGCGATAGAAAATACAAATTTATAAGGAAGAGATTTAGGCTACATTTATGCCAGGGAATGAGATAAGTGATATATAAACATTTCCTTTATCCTGATAGCAACCAAGTGACAAGATATTATTAAGTCCAGGAAAATGAGATTTAAACAAGCCTGGAACTGATTAAAGTATGGATAGTAAATGAACCCGTGGAGTGATATGAGATCATGGGTCAAACAGGAGATGGCAAAAGTAAACACTGACGTTTTAGGAATCAGCGAACTAAAATGAACTGGAATGGGTGAATTTAACTCAGATGACCATAATATCTACTATTGTGGGCAAGAATCCCTTAAAAGAACTTGAGTAGCCATCATAGTCAACAAAAGAGTCTGAAATGCAGTACTTGGATGCAATCTCCAAAATAACAGAATGATCCCTCTTGATCTACAAGGCAAACAATTCAGTATCACAGTATCAGTAATGCTGAAGAAGCTGAAGTCGAATGGTTCTATGAAGACCTACAAGACCTTCTAGGACTAACACCCCAAAAAAAGGTGTCGTTTTCATCATAGGGGACTGGAATGCAAAAGTAGGAAGTCAACAGACACCTGGAGTAACAGGCAAATTTGGCCTTGGAGTACAAAGCGAAGCAGGGCAAAGGCTAAGAGTTTTGACAAAAGAATGCACTGGTCATAGCAAACACCCTCTTCCAACAACACAAGAGAAGACTCTACACATGGACATCACTGGCTGATCAACACAGAAATCAGATTGATTGTATTCTTTGCAGCCAAAGATGAAGAAGCTCTATAGAGTCAGCAAAAACAAGACTAGGAGCTGACTGTGGTTCAGATCATGAACTCCTTATTGCCAAATTCAGACTTAAATTGAAGAAAGTAGGAAAAACCACTAGACCATTCAAGTGTGACCTAAATCAAATCCCTTACAGTGGAAGTGACAAATAGAATCAAGGGATTAGATCTGACAGTCAGAGTGCCTGAAGAACTATGGATGGAGGTTCATGACATTGTACAGGAGACAGTGATCAATACCATCCCCAAGAAAAAGAAATGCAAAAAGGCAAATTGATTGTCCGAGGAGGCCTTACAAATAGCTGAGAAAAGAAAAGACGTGAAAGGCAAAGGAGAAAAGCAAATATGCCCATTTGAATGAAGAGTTTCAAAGAATAGCCAGGAGAGATAAGGAAGCCTTCCTCAGTGATCAGAGCAAAGAAATAGAGGAAAACAATAGAATGGGAAAGACTAGAGATCTCTTCAAGAAAATTAGATACCAAGAGAACATTTTATGCAAAGATGGTCATAATAAAGCATGATAAAGGACAGAAATGGTGTGGACCTAACAGAAGCAGAAGATATTAAGAAGAGGTGGCAAGAATACACAGAAGAACTACACAAAAAAGATCTTAATGACTCAGATAATGATGACGGTGTGATCACTGACCTAGAGCCAGACATCCTGGAATATGAAGTCAAGCGGAACTTAGGAAGCATCACTATGAACAAAGCTAGAGGAGGTGATGGAATTCCAGCTAAGCTATTTCAAATCCTAAAAGATGATGTTGTGAAAATGCTGCACTCAATATGTCAGCAAATTTGGAAAGCTCAGCAGTGGCCACAGGACTGGAAAAGGTCAGTTTTCATTCCAATCCCAAAGAAAGGCAACTCCAAAGAATGCTCAAACTTCCACACGATTGCACTCATCTCACACGCTAGTAAAGTAATGCTCAAAATTCTCCAAGCCAGGCTTCAATAGTACGTGAACCGTGAACTTCCAGATGTTCAAGCTGGATTTAGAAAAGGCAGAGGAACTGGAGATCAAATTGCCAACATCCGATGGATCATCAACAAAGCAAAGAGAGTTCCAGAAAAACATCTTCTTCTATTTTATTGACTACGCCAAAAGCCTTTGACTGTGTGGATCACAACAAACTGAAAAATTCTTAAAGAGATGGGAATAACAGACCACCTGACCTGCTTCCTGAGAAATCTGTATGCAGGTCAAGAAGCAACAGTTAGAACTGAACATGGAACAACAGACTGGTTCCGAATTGGGAAAGGAGTATGTCAAGGCTGTGTATTGTCACCCTGCTCATTTAACTTATATGCAGAGTACATCATGAGAAATGTTGGGCTAGAGGAAGCACAAGCTGGAATCAAGATTGCCAGGAGAAATATCAATAACCTCAGATATGCAGATGACACCACTCTTATGGCTGAAAGCGATGAACTAGACAACCTCTTGATGAAAGTGAAAGAGGAGAGTAAAAAAGTTGACTTAAAATTCAACATTAAGAAAACTAAGATCATGGCATCTGGTCCCATCACTTCATGGCAAATAGATGGGGAAACAATAGAAACAGTGACAGACTTTATTTTTTTGGGCTCCAAAATCACTGCAGATGGTGACTGCAGCCATGAAATTAAAAGACAATTGCTCCTTGAAAGAAAAGCTATGACCAACCTAGACTGCATATTAAAAAGCAGAGACATTACTTTGCCGACAAAAGTCCATCTAGTCAAAGTTATAGTTTTTCCAGTAGTCATGTATGGATGTGAGAACTGTGGTGTTGTAGAAGACTCTTGAGAGTCCCTTGGACTGCAAGGAGATCCAACCAGTCCATCCTAAAGGAAATCAGTCCTGAATATTCATTGGAAGGACTGATGCTGAAGCTGAAGCTCCAATACTTTGGCCACCTGATGCAAAGAGCTGACTCATTGGAAAAGACCCTGATGCTGGGAAAGACTGAAGTTAGGAGAAGGGGATGACAGAGGATGAGATGGTTGGATGGCATCACCAACTCAGTGGACATGAGTTTGAGTAAACTCCAGGATTTGGTGATGGACAGGGAGGCCTGGTGTGCTGCAGTCCACAGGGTTGCAAAGAGTCGGACACGACTGAGCGACTGAACTGAACTGAACTGAAGGAATGTTCATAGCACAAGAAGTAAAGGCCACTGACGGAAACTTACAGTTCACCAAGGGTTAAGAGGTGGACGCAAGAGGAGTTTAAACAGGAAAATGGGGATCAAAACAGAAGAAGAAACAAGCAAATGTATTAGCACAGAATCCCAGGGAAGAGAGCCTTTCATGAAAGAACACAGGAATCAACTGCCTGTCAGTGATCAAATTTGAGAAGGACCAAAATGAGGTTTCCAAATTTAGCAACAAATGACTCTACACATATTTATACTTTGATATTTAACTTAAGCTCTGTAAGAAGATTCCATTATATCTCCCTACAAGATAATTGAGTTCAGAGTATATGTCTGCTGATTCCTTTATCCCTAGGACCAAGCACATATAATGGATAAATGAATGTTTTTGTTTTATGAATGAGTAAATTTGGGCAAGGGTTTCTCAGGTGACTCTGTGGTAAAGAATCTGCCTACCAATTCAGGAGATGTGGGTTGGGTCCCTGGGTCAGGAAGATTCCTTGGAGAAGGAAATGGCAACCCACTGCAGTATTCTTGCGTGGGAAATCCCGGGGACAAAAGAACCTGGCAGGCTACTGTCCAATGGGATCTCAAAGAGTCAGACATGGCTTAGCAACTAAACAACAACACAAATTTAGGGACATAGAAATATACTTAATGGTGCTAGCTCAAAGACGGATCAGGAAAGAGTTTTCTTACCCGAGTGAAGTCTTATGCACAAAAGAGAGAATTGCTATGGCGAAAGAATTATCAAAACAATTTAGGAAGTACTTGTAGCTGGTTTTAAGAAAAGTTTTCTTCCTGACTGCCCCTTGCCCTCAAATATTCACCTAGTGTACTTGATGATTCCTTGTTTTGAAAAAATCATCTGAAGCTATTGCTACGAAACACAAGTTCATGTGCCCAATGCAAGCAAGATGAAACAAACCAAACATCAGGAATTTGAGCACAGAAAGATTTATTGCAGGGTCATGCAAGGAGACAGGTGCCTTGTATCTGAAAAGCCCCCAACTCCTCGAAGGGTTTTAGCAAATCACTTTTCAAGGCAAGATGAGAGTTGTTGCCAACTTCTTGATGGAGGAATCCTTTGTTCTTTCAGTTGCCCATGTAGGTCAGTCACAGTGTTCCTGTAAACTTCCAACAAGACAAATATTATTGTTTCTTCTGCAACTCTTTAATCTCTAAATGAATGGACTCTTAAAAGCCAGAGCCTTAAGAATAGGCTATCCTATATATTTCAGGCTATAGGCAACATTCTTTTACAAAAGGCACAGAATCAGCATGACTAAACAGGGGCAACAAAGCAAAAGTTCAAAGCAAAACACATTTTAAGCTAAATGCAGAAAATTCAGAAACAATGTCGCTACAGTGGAGTATACTCAGGAATGAGCACAGTGTAAAACTGTGACTTCCCCTCTGTGACTTTGGAGACAGTTACAAAGCGTTTGCTTCATAATGACTTAAGTATATGCATGTTAATATTTTTATGTGTTAATATTTTTCTATGCATTTCAATTTTTTTTATATTGTTTAAAATACAGAATGTCCTGTTTATAATGCTCCCTCGATTTTTTAATTGAGAAGACATGTCTAAGTGGCAATTTGAGGACTTCCCTGGTAGCTCAGTGGTAAAGAATCTGCCTGCCGATGCAGGAGACACGGTTGGACCCCTGATCTGGGAAGCGGAGCAACTAAGCCCATCTGTCACAAGTACTGAGCCTGTGCTTAGAGCCCGGGGGTCCCAGCCGCTGAGCCCTCCGGCCACAGTTCCCGCAGCCTGCACACCCCAGAGCCTGTGCTCTGCAACAAGAGAAGCCACCGCGATGAAAAGCATGCCACCGCAGCCCCCACTGGCTGCAGCCAGAGAAAACCCTGCGCATCAACAAAGACCCAGCACAGCCAGAAATGAACGCACAGATAAAGGCTTTAAAAATGAAAAAAAAAAAAAGTAGCAACTTGATCCTGGCAAAGAAAATGTGTCTTCTCACGGGTTAAATTTATACAGAAGACAAGTGGGAAAAAAACCCTTTGAAAGACAAATCCATTGTGCTTCCTGCCAATAAGGGCACAATACTTCCTCGTTGTCATTAATGAAAGATAACACACGCTTTTCAAAGTTCCGTAAGACGTTCCAAACAAAGAAAACACTGAAATGAGTCACCCGTTTCCACATCCAAGGTTAAGAAGCCATATAAATTTCTCCAGCCGCCTGCACAGAACACCAAATGCCCTGTAAGCGCGAGGCGGCAGCTATGCGGCTGGCGCTGCTCTGCGCCGCGTGCCTGCTGCCCGGCAGCCCGGCCCTGCCGCTCGGCCCGGGCCCGGCAGGCGAGGGCGACCCGCGCTGGCAGCTGGCTCAGGTACGTCTCTGGCCCGCTCTCCCGGGCCGCCACGGGCTTTCCACTTTAATAACTTTCCCGATTATAAAGGCAATAAATGCTTTAATCAAGTGCAGGCTCTGAAGCCTGCCCAAAGGGGATTCAAGTTCCACCTCCTCCACTCTACTGCGTGGATGGACAGAGGCATCTTATTAACCTTTGAGCTTCGGTTTTCTAGCTGGAAGATATGATGTCAATCAAATGGGGGTGATGTGAAACAACATCCCTGAGACATATTATATAGATTGAAGCTTTTGCAGGTACTACCATGTATTGCGACTTGAGATAGTCTCTTAAAGAGCAAAGAGATGCCGCTCAAGATAAGGACCCTAGGGATGGAGAGACTTGAGAACAGAAAATGAGGGTAGATGTTGCAGCTCTTCTGCTGATAAACCGAAGATGATGGGTGAGGCATGAACTTCTGACCGTTTTCTCATATATCCAGTGGAAACAGTAATACTGTGTTTTATACCTGGAGGAGTCTAGCAAATAAATGAAGTGGTAACAATACCAACTATCATGTATGTAACAACTTCAGATTATGAAATACGTCCTATACGTGATGTCATTGAATCCTCAGCTCTATCCTGGGAGAAAGAAAAAACCAAAGTAAAGTTGATTCACATCCCACATACTTGCTAACTGTAGAGACAAGAGTCAAGAACAAGTTCTGGTTCAAAACTCATGTACTTTCCAATATATAATAATTATTCTAATGTGAGCGAGGCACAGAAAGTGTTAGTGGCTCAGTCGAGTCCAACTCTTTTCCGACCCCATGGACGATAGGTCTCCTCTGCCCATGGGATTCTCCAGGCAAGAATACTGGAGTGGTTGGCCATTCCCTTCTCCAGGGGATCTTCCTGACCCAGGGATCAAACCCATGTCTCCTTGGGTTCTCCTTCAGATTCTTTACCAGCTGAGCCACCAGAGAAGCCCAAAGTCTAAGTAATTATTACTTGGTAAAAGTATTGTTTATAACTTTAAGCTTTAAGCATAAGAAAAGTTGAGTTCTATTTCACACTAACTGACTTTTTTAAAAGTCCCTGTAACGTGTTGGATTGAACCATATGAAATTACTGATATTTGACCATTTTTTTAATGTATTTATTTTATTTTTGGCTGCGCTGGGTCTTCGTTGCTCTGTGCGGGCTTCCTCCAGTTGCAGTGCATGGCCTTCTCATCACGGTGGCGTCTCTCGTAAGGAGGATAGGCTCAGTAGCTGTGGCACACGGGCTTAGTTGCGCCACAGCATGTGGAATCCTCCCAGAGCAGGGGTCAAACCCATGTCCTCTGCATTGGCAGGCAGAGTTTTAACAACTGGACCATCAGGGAGGTCCTATTTGACTGTTTTCTTTTGATCTGAAAAACATCCATTTTGTATGGTTCCACCTTCTGGATTCTCCAGAGGGAGTCCACTTGCAGGAGTGTTGAGCCCCTTCACCCAGGGTGCAGATTGCCAGTAAACCAGAGGGAGGCTCTCTAGCTTTAAAGGAAGGTAGGAAAACTCATCTCAAGGATTCAGAGAGATTTCTCCGAGAGGGTGTCTTTGCAAAACTGGTAGCTCTGGAAGGGAGAAAATGAGCTATTTGATTTTAAATCAGGAATTAACGCGCAACTGTCATGGATGAACAGTGAGTACTTGTTGTATTGAATGAAACACAGTCCTTGGGAACAGGAAGAGAGAGCTCCTTACTGCTAAGATTACTTACGTGAAGTTCATACTCCTAACTCATTTCGACGGCACTATCACACATTATCATGATGCTCTATGGTTTTCTGAGGAAATGGGCTTTGGAATCAGAATAGGAGTTCAAATACCCATTCCTTTGGTTGCTCATGGGGTGACTTCATGGAAGTTACTTCCCTTCTTGGAGCCATTATTCTTCAAATGTGAAATAGGAAAGTATTGCCATACCCAACTTACAGGGTGGTTATGAGATTTAAATCTGATAAGCATGTAAAGCTCTTGGTCTGGTCCCTGCCACTAGTAAGTGCTTCATCAAGGTTCTTGGGAGGCTGCTGCCGTTGTTATTTTCATTCACTTTCTACTTTTTCCTATTTAGGCTGCAGGACCGCTATCTTCACACCCATTCACTGAGGTCCTTTAAGAAATTCCCAGGGACCTAACTGTGCATGGAACACACCTAAGAGACCTTCTTTACCTTACAGCTTCACAAAGAGGGTTTTACAAAGAATTTAGCTATGGAAAGAGCGTTGACATGGCAAGCAGTCAAGAAACTCAGGACCAGTTTGCCTACTAACTTAATACATGACCGTGGAGCACGTCATTTAGTTACTATGAGTTTTGATTTCTTCACTTAGAGAATGAAATAATGTCCTAACATCCTTCCCAGGACTAAAAGGTTAAGAGCTTTAACCTCAGGGGACCTGACCTCCAGAGAGTCTTAGAAAGGGCTGGGTGACTTTGGATCTCCCCAAACGGTCTCTGATGCCAAGAGCAGACTTCAGGTGTGCACCCTGAGGGCACACTGGGCACTCTTCCTGACTGTTAAAACAAGTCTGTGTTTTATAAACTATACAGTGGGTTTCTCCTCAAAACATTTAATGGGACAATCGAAAAATAGAGGGACTATTTTCTTTTGGCCATGAAAAGAAATGGCAATGACTCATCATCAATATTAAATTTTCTTCTCAGGAATGCACTGTTTTTTTTACCTGGTTACTGTGTAACTATTTTGCCTTCAAACTACTATTTGGGTTCATAGGAATCAGAGGCAAAGTTGTGCAGACTTCTGAGATAAAGAAGACAACAAACAAGAATTAGAGATCAATTACTCTCTTTCCAACAGGACTATCTCAAGAGATTTTATGCATCTGACTCAAAAATCAAGAATGCCAATAGTTTAGAAGTGAGACTCAAGCGGATGGAAGGATTCTTTCACCTGCCTATAACTGGAATATTAAGCCCCCGTATTATAGAGATCATGCAGAAGCCCAGATGTGGAGTACCAGATGTTGCAGAATATTCGCTATTCCCAAATCACCCAAAATGGACGTCCAAAGTAGTCACCTACAGGTCAGTTTTGCTTTGGCTCATTTTGGCAAAAACAATATAGCCTTTCTCCTAAAAGGTCAAACATTGTTTTCTTGCTTGCTACCAGGATCATGTCATATACTTCAGACTTACCACATATCACAGTGAATCAATTAGTGGCCAAGGCCCTCAAAATATGGAGCAAAGAGATCCCACTGACGTTTAAGAGAGTTAGATGGGGAACTGCTGATATCATGATTGGCTTTGCAAGAAGAGGTAAGGAAGATTCCTTCAGGCTGATCCTGTGTGCTGTTTTGCTTGTTGTTTATATCAGTGCCCTCCTGTTTTCCAGATTTAAAATCTTTAATGAGATATAGATAGATGATAGACAGATACATAGATCTCATTAATGGGATACAGATATAAACATACATATATATGTCAATGTTACTACATTTTTTCTAGCCCATTAATTTAGAGCCACTTTTTATAGCAGAAAATGGCAAACTATGTCCCATGTGCCAAATCTGTAAATAAATATTTGTTGGAACACAGCCATTCAGTTCAGTTCAGTCACTCAGTCATGTCTGACTCTTTGCGACCCCATGGACTGCAGCACGCCAGGCTTCCCTGTCCATCACCAACTCCCGGAGCTTACTCAAACTTACGTCCGTTGAACCGGGGTCTCCTGCAATGTAGGCACATTCTTTACCAACTGAGCTATGAGGGAAACCCAAACATAGCCATGTTCTTTCATTTACCTATTGTCTGTGAGTGCTTTGGGGCTACAATGACAAACTTTAGTAAATGCAACAGAGATCATGAAGCCCACAAAAAGGTCCTTTGCAGAAAAAGTTTGCCAACCTTTATTCTATAACATGAATCATTTTATATACATATATAAGTTATAAGCAGGGGCTTCCCAGGTGGCGCTAGTGGTAAAGAACCTGCCTGCCAGTGCAGGAGACATATGAAACACGTGTCTGATCCCTGGGTTGGGAAGGTCCCCTGGAGGAGGGCATGGTAACCCACTCCAGTACCCTTGCCTGGAGAATCCCGTGGACAGAGAAGTCAGGCAGGCTACAGTCCACAGGGTCGCAGAGAGTCAGACATAACTGAAGCAACTTAGCAGGCACGCACATATACAAGCAAAAGAAGAGGTTACAACTTTCAAAGGCCTTAAGTGGTCTCCAAGAAGTGAACTGCCCCTGTGGCCTATTGCCAACACCTTTCATGTATTTAGTAAGAAAGCAGAAAATAGAAAATTTTATATTAAAGGGCTTAAGGAGATAAAACCTATATACCTGAACTGCTATTAATTACTGATGTTTCATGGTGCAAATTTTAGAGGAAAATATTGCTCTTTGGGTCTGCTTTAATATTACACTTCACGGGTGCTGTGAATTTAGCTGAAATTTAAACTTAAACCGCAATATTGACAAGCGTGAAGAAAACCTTACAGAAAGCACTGACATGATGCTCCATGCTTTTTAGGAACCGGATAAACTGGATACGGCCAGATGCCAATTTGAAAATAAAATTCTCTGCATCACAAATAAAAGCACATCAAAACCCCCATTTTAAGATACCTTGAGCACAGTTCTTCAAGAAACTATCTGCTATACTCACAAAGGATAAGCTAGGTTTTTAAGAAAACTTACATTAAATGATATTCAATTACCTGCTGAATCCAGTATTCTCCACTCTGCCACCATGCGGCAAAGGAAAGTGATCAAATTTAACATTTAAGTGCCACCATAAATCAGATGTGAATGTTTTTAAAGTCTTGCATCAGTAAGCTTTCAAAATGTGGAGGTTATTAGGGATGAGCAGCAGTTGTATGAAAGAAAAAGTTCCTCTAACAAACAAATACCCAAACCACCCTGTCATGTAGCTGGCTGCTTGGACTGATCGTTTTCACCTCAATAATCTTATAAACTAAAAGATGGAATGACTGGATATAGATTCAGTCTCTAAAGGCAATCACCCTGTTTTCTTTCAGCTCATGGGGACTCGTATCCCTTTGATGGACCAGGAGCCACACTTGCTCATGCCTTTGCACCTGGGCCAGGCCTGGGAGGAGATGCTCACTTCGATGAGGATGAGCTCTGGACTGATGGCAATGGGATAGGTACAGTATCCCGCATCTCTTCCATTACACATCCTTTTCAAAATCCTCAACTTTCTATATCTTAACTATCTCTAATTTTGATAATTGCTTTAATTAATAATAATTATCTAGTCTTGCTAATTGCCAACCTCTGTGCTTTAAATGTGCTCATAAAGTTCCACGTATGGAAGATGGAGGCTCGGGCTATAGCGTCAAGCAACATTGGGTTCAATTTGCTCTACCTCTACCAATTACTCACATTCTCTTTGGACAAGTTACTTAACTTCTCTGAGCCTCAGTTTCCTCATCTGTGAAATGGAAGTGTAACTAATTCCCACCTCACAGGATTGTTGTTTGAATTAAATGAGATAATGCTTACACAATGCTTAGCATAGTGCTTGGAATATATCAATATTTCAATCAAGTATAACTCTTTTGTATATATCCTCAAAATATTTTTTAGTTAAAGGACAAAAGGGAGCAGAGACTATAATATTTGGAGAATTGTATATAATTCTAGTATTATTCGGGCTTCTTAGTTTCCTCTAGTCATAAATAACCCACATGCCAATGCAGGAGACACAGAAATGCGGGTTCGATCCCTGGGACAGGAAGATCCCCTGGAGGAGGGCAATCCACTCCAGTATTCTTGCCAGGAGAATCCCATGGACAGAGGATCCTGTTGGACTACAGTCCATAGCATTGCAAAGACATGGGCACAGCTGAAGTGACAGCACACACACACTAATATTGGTCACTATTGGTCACTATTGGTCACACTATAACCCAGCCCACTGTAGTCATCATTTTACAAAGTGGAAGATTATAGACAAAACAGAAAACTAATGAAGAGGAGCTCTAGATAAATAATCCTAATTGGAGACAATGCTTTTAAAAAATTGGCTACTAACTGGCCCTGAAAGTGAAATGAATACTTGTGTTTGGCAATGGGAATTTACCACCACAGTGATGCCTTGCTGTGAAAATCTAACCTATGTAAAATTACGACCCTGCTTCCATTTCACGTATTGCATGTGTTTTTCATTCTTCCCTCTTCCCACTCAAAGTAAAGACACCTTCCTTCAATCTAATGCACCATGATTGGAACTCTGGCCCCTCTAATTCACACACTCACAACTTCCTTCTTATTTGCAAAGCCTATCTGTGAGTCTGAGGGAGAGAGAACATATATTTAATGCACTTTAACAAATCAAAAGCAAACTGCAGCCTTGCCTGGAGGGCCTGCCCTGCGGTTGTGCTTTCTCGAAACCAATTTTCTTTCTCCTGCTATTCAGAGCCACTATCATTTATTGGATATTCATCATTTTTCAGATATTGGGAAATTTGAGTTATTATGACAAATCTACAAGGTCAGAATTATTATCTCCATTTAACAAATGAGGAACTGAGACTCAGCAATACCCATTCATTTGTCCAGAGTTGTCCAGCTAGTAAGGAGCTGAGCCAGGTTTCAAACTCAGGTCTTTATATTTTTTTAAAAGCCTTTGCTTTCTGCTTCTGAACACTGCTGAATGATTACATAAGAAGAAAATAGACAGAAAAAAACATTATATTTTCTTAAAACCAGAAGTGGTGATAAGATTAAAGTACAACTTTTCTGATTCCTCTTTTAAACCCACCCCCTCATGAAGGCCTGGAAACAAATAAGAAAACTATGGAGGATTTAAAGAATTAGGTATCTTATAGTTACTCTAATTTTGATTATCTGTTTTGATGTTATTATACAGATAGTTATTTTTACAGTCACTATATGTCTCTCTTTGGTTTCAGGAGTTAACTTCCTGTATGTTGCAACACATGAACTTGGCCATTCCTTAGGTCTGAGTCATTCGTCTGATCCTAATGCTGTGATGTATCCAACCTATAGCAAAGAAGATTCCAAGAACTTCAAACTTTCACAGGATGATATCAACGGAATTCAGACGTTATACGGTAATATTTATGATTTCCATATTTCCATCAGGAGGCATTGTCTCCTTATGGTGGGCTTGAATGAGAAAGCCTGGGAAATAGGTATTTACTTTGAAACACACTGGAACATATATATCTAAAAGCCTATTGAGGGGAGAAATTTGAGACATTGGATACTTGAAATTTAATCAGACTATCTTATACTATGAGAATATTTATACTGTGATTTTAAGTTTTCAGTAATATAGTATCATTTGATGAAATCGTGGAAAAGAAACTTCAAGGGGTTTTTCCTTAAGCTGCAACTCATTCTTCCTTCTGGCTGGATTCAAGTACTTTAGCAGAGGCTCCCCCACAGGGATAGACTGAGGAATATAACACCTTCTCCCGGGGTTTCCCACTCCCACAGATTTGGCCCTAGAGGAGGAAAAGTGACCTAATTTTTCCTGCCTGCATATGTACATAGGGAAAGGGGTTAACCATCAACAGTGACAATTGCTAGTCATGATGTGTATGAATATCCCATGTCCTAATCTACACTTTTTTGTTTTAATCAAATTCCAAACTCAGTTTAAAAAAAATAAAATGATTTATATTTGCTTGATCAAGTCAGAAGAGTATTGTGAGAAAGAAATCAAAGGACAAGGATAAAAAGCTATGTCTCCAGACATATGAAAGATTTAATTATATAGGTATTAAATGTAAGGAGTTTATTAATCCAAGAAGTGATGAGAGCAGAAAATATAATAGTAGGAATCAAAAAAGCTAAATAAATCATCCGAGGACAAATTCTTGGTTCTTGAACAAAGATTCCAAGCCAGGGCTGCATGACTTCACACTCTTTCTGCTACACAATTCAGCTGATCACTACTTAGTATGTTTTTAAAAGCAATTTGGAAAAGAGAATACATACAGAATGATATCTTTAAGTAAACAAATACAATTAAACTTTTCTGGCAAAAATGTCAGGATGATGAGAATACACTGCATAAAGATCACCTGAGAGTCTTTGAATGTTCAGAAAAGCAATGAAAGTGCTTCCACATAATAAATAATGTAATGTCCTCAGAGGGAAATTACTCCTGTGAGATAACAGATTGAAGCTGTAATTTACTATTAATCAACTTTTCTCAAATTGTGTTCCCAGAACACTGGTCCTACCAGACAACTCCCGCCCCCACCTGGCCCCCACCAAAAAAAAAGATGCTTTGGAGAAACAAATTCAAAAACCACTATACCTACTGTATTTGAGGTACACTGGATGTTACAGAGAACCTAACAAACTCTCGTTTAATTCAGCGCTTCCTAAATTACAATCCTCTGTGTGGAACACCCATTGAGCCCTCTCAGAATAACGTTTCAAAGAAGACAGTTTGGAAAATATCATGTAAATGTACCTCAAAGTTCTTATTTAAGGAGATGCTGCTGTCAAAAAAGCTCACGAAACACTGACAATTGTTGGCAGTTATCACCAACAAAGTAGAAAATATTATTAGTACCTCCCCTTATATAAAACCATGGAACTCGTGGATTAGTGCTTTAAATCCTATGTTTTAGAGAGTGAGGTGCCTCCAGTCAAAGTTGGAAAGAGGTAGCTTCTGGATAAATTAAAGCAAGATTTAATTATATAGGTATTAAATGTAAGGTGTTTGTTAATCCAAGAAGTGATGTGAGCAGAAAATGTAAACTCAAAAGAATGTGACTAAACTCACAAGTGTAAAATTCCCAACATTCTTTTCAGGATAATAAAAATAATAGCTAAAATGCATCAAGTTTATATAGCGTACCAAGCATTTCACATGCATTAGCTTGTTTATTCCAACAATCCAGTAAATTATTCATGCTCTTATTCTATAGATTGGTAATCTAATACAAAGAGAGGCTATTAATAAGGAGTATCTTACCCAAGATCATGCAGCTGGTAAAATGGCAGACACAGGATGCAAAAGTATCTGACCCCCAAGGCCTATACACAGTGCTGCCTTTTTAGCCTTTGGAGGTTAATCTTCAAAACTTGTCCCAGGCATAGAAAAGTGGGCTGGATGAATGATTACCTACTGCAACACTTCTTGTGTTTTTTTAGCCTTGGGATTTGTGTGTGTGTGTTTCATGCAATGCCAGAATGTTCTTATTTTTGTCTCTTAATAGGAAAGAGAAATTATTCAAGAAAAAAATAGAAACTTCAGCAAGAACACCCATTCATTCATTGGATTCTATATAACCGTTCCCAACCAGAACTAATGAACACTGTTCCTGCCTTCCATTTAACACTTGCTGCCTCCAACCTTGTATTGTGGTTGGTTTTTATGTCTCTCTCTCCATTTGCGGATAAACTTTGTTTACGACATCACTATGTCTTACTCATCTATGACTCTCCTCAAGCAAGATGCACTTGGTGGATGTCAATAAATGTTAACCATACAGATAAATACAATTTTTATTTCTTGGTAAAACTATTCTGGCTTCCCAGGTGGTGCAGTGGTAAAGAATCTGCTTGCCAATGCAGGAGACCCCGGAGACTCGGGCTCAATCCCTGGGTTAGGAAGATCCCCTGGAGTGGGAAATGGTAACCTGCTCCAGTATTCTTGCCTGGAAAATTCCATGGACAGAGGAGTCTGGCGGGCTGCAGTCCATGGGGCGGCAAAGAGTCGGACATGACTGAAGTGACTGAGTACAAAAATGATTTCTATTTGGGAGGACTGTGGCAAAAGAAGACATGCCATACAATGAAATCAGAGGCAGAAACCAAAAACATAAGTAACCCCACCACATTATTTTGGGTGTTCAGTTGCCCCTAACCTATTATCAGGTCAGGTATAGTGTAATATAACCCAAGACAGTAGAGCCCAAAAGTACACTAAGTTCCCCTCACCCTTTGGGCCAAGTGCTCACTCTGAGTATTCTGGGTAGTCCAGGGCTTCCCACAAAACACGTGTGAATTCCCAAGGATTTGCATTCTTATGGTCACTCCCAGCGCCAAGCTCCCCCCTGACCTGACCTCACTCCATCTGTCCCACCACAGCTGCCCTGGCCCCCCTCCTCTGTCCCACAGCATCCCAGATATGTCTCACCCTCTTCTCTCTTCCTTTCTCCAAACCAGTCCTACAGACCTTGTGAGATTTGTATCAACCGTCCGGTTTTACACTGCACAAAGACAGTGATTGACCAAGACTCCATTTGGATATTATCCTCATCCTTCACATCCTTGACGCATCTCAGCATCAGGAATTTCCCACTGGCCACCTGCCCCTGCAGGCCCCAACCTCCTCCCTCATCTCTCCTAATCTTCAGATCTCTACACCCTGGTCCTTGTTGCTTCCCCCAGAAGCTCATCTCCTAAAGTCCAGGGAGCTCTCCCTTTCCAGGTATAGAGACTCACTACCGTGTTTCTGTGGGAAAAAACACTCTCTGTGCAGGGCTTAACCCTTCAGCAGGACACAGAGCCGGAAAAGGCTTTTCTTTCAGCTGTTCCTCCTCCATACTCCCTCCACCTCTGCCTGGTTTTCTCTGCAAATGGAGGGATGAATATTTGGAATTGATTTTCTTTCTGATACAAATTACACCACACATAAGCACCCCGAGAAGATCCGTTATTTCACCCAAAATGTATCAGTAATTCAAAACTCAGAAATACCACCAAAACCATTAGGAAGCCATTCCAAGAACAGATAAAATGAAAGGGGGATCCACTACCTAGGCAAAATATAAGGTATATATGAATAGGAGTTCAAAGACTTTTTTAGAAACATAAGGGAACACGTCTATAATAAAAATGTAGAAGACAGAAGTCATTAAAGTTCCTCATTTTGTAGATGATAAAACAGATCAAGAGGAGTTAAGTGATTTCCATCAATTTCATAGTAAACAAATGTCTTGTATTTAAAGCATTTCTTGTTTTTTTGTTTGCCAGTTTGCACTTTGCTGTGGGCAGCAGAAGGCAGTATCTATCTTGCAGCTAAAATGCATTTTAATTGTTTTCACCTGCCCAGCATCCTTTCACGCTACTTTTGGGGACAGGGACTGTCTTTCTCTTTTATAGACTGTCTTAGGGAGACATCACTAAATATGCCACATACAGCCGGGGCTGAGAAAGGGGTACAGAACCCAAGTTTGGCCTCTCGGACACTCACCTATAAACACCAGAGGCTGATGTACCCTGGCAGTGGACTTTGGAGATACTGCCTACGCAGTCCTACACTCAGGTAAATCTCTGAAGCTGCTTTGGGTCCTGTCCTACAAACAGCTTAGGTACAGGGCTTCTCTTTGAGGTTTTGCAGCTGACTGCAGGGCCTTCCAATAAATTTTATCTTTTGCTTCCGTTCACCAGAGTCAGTTTATGCCTGTTGTTTACAAATCTCTGCCACAGTAGCTTGACCAGCTCTCCTATGGTGTATGACACAAGGGTTCTGTTGCGTATCTCACCAGTCTTAAGTATGAAGTGAAGCACTAACTGAGCATAGAAGCTGAATTTTCTTATTCCTATGCAAAATGCCTAAAGCTCACTTCTAACTAGAAATTCTGCCTAGAAAATAAGAACCTATGTTCTTTTTTTTTAATTGTGGTTAAGTGCACATAATATAAAATGTACCGTTTTAGCCATTTTTAAATGTACAGTTCATATTAAGTATATCCATATTGTTGTACAAGAGTAAATGTTCTTACCCTTTAGCACTCTATTAGCATGTTCAACTGAATAATTCTTCATGAGAGGCTGTTCCGGGCATTGAGTGATGCTCAGCAGCATCCCGTGGCCTCTCCCCACTCAGTTCAGTCCAGTTCAGTCGCTGAGTCGTCTCCAACTCTTTGCAACCCCATGAACCACAGCACGCCAGGCCTCTCTATCCATCACCAACTCCCAGAGTTTATTCAAACTCATGCCCATTGAGTCGGTGATGCCATCAAGCCATCTCATCCTCTATTGCTCCCTTCTCCTCCCCACTAGATGCCAGTAAACCATCCTCAGTCATGGCAACCAAAGATGTCTTCAGTTCAGTTCAGTTCAGTTCAGTTCAGTCGCTCAGTCGTGTCCGACTCTTTGCAACCCCATGAATTGCAGCGCGCCAGGTCTCCCTGTTGGTGAGTACATCACCAACTCCTGGAATTTACTCAAACTCATGTCCAGCGAGTCGGTGATGCCATCCAGCCATCTCATCCTCTGTCGTCCCCTTCTTCTCCTGCCCCCAATCCCTCCCAGCATCATGGTCTTTTCCAATGAGTCAACTCTTCCCATGAGGTGGTCAAAGTACTGGAGTTTCAGCTTCAGAATCAGTCCTTCCAATGAACACCCAGGACTGATTTCCTTTAGGATGGACCGGCTGGATCTCCTTGCTGTCCAAGGGACTCTCAAGAGTCTCTCCAACACCACAGTTCAAAAGCATCAATTTTTCGGCACTCAGCTTTCTTCACAGTCCAACTCTCACATCCATACATGACTACTGGAAAAACCATAGCCTTGACTAGATGGACCTTTGTTGGCAAAGTAATGTCTCTGCTTTTTAATATGCTGTCTAGGTTGGTCACACATTTCCTTCCAAGGAGCAAGTGTCTTTTAATTCCATGGCAGCAGTCACCATCTGCAGTGATTTTGGAGCCCAAGAAAATAAAGTCTGACACTGTTTCCCCTGTTTCCCCATCTATTTCCCATGAAGTGATGGGACCAGATGCCCGATTCTAGTTTTCTGAATGTTGAGCTTTAAGCCAACTTTTTCACTCTCCTCTTTCACTTTCATCAAGAGGCTTTTTAGTTCCTCTTCACTTTCTGCCATAAGGGTGGTGTCATCTGCATATCTGAGGTTATTGATATTTCTCCCAGCAATCTTGTGCTTCATCCAGCCCAGCGTTTCTCATGATGTACTCTGCATATAAGTTAAATAAGCAGGGTGACAATATACAGCCTTGACATACTCCTTTCCTATTTGAACCAGTCTGTGTTTTCCATGTCCAGTTCTAAACTGTTGCTTCCTGACCTGCATATAGGTTTCTCAAGATGCAGGTCAGGTGGTCTGGTATTCCCATCTCTTTCAGAATTTTCCACAGTTTATTGTGATCCACACAGTCAAAGGCTTTGGCATAGTCAATAAAGCAGAAATAGTTGTCTTCAGACATTGCCAAATGACCTCTAAGGGGCAAAATAACCCTTAGTTGAGATCTATGAAGCTAAAGAAAGTGAATTCTTATTTTAATGAATTATACGCAATGTCCCTCTTTACCTTTTTTCATCCCTTTCATCTGCTAATCCTGTGTCATCCCATGGGAAAGGAAAACCAATAAAAGATTAATGTGACTTTGCTTTTGAGACATTTATTTGATGAAAAGACTATAATATTTTAAGGAATAAAACCAACTTTATGTTAAAACCAAAATACTGCATACTTACAGAAGCTCACAAAACTTGTTTGTATTTTGTTGATTACTTTTATTGTTATCTTTTCTAATTATAAAGTCAAATTCCAGTTTAAAATAGAAGGTTAAGCACAGAAATTTACCTTTACTTTCCTCTGAGTTTCCATCTAAGTGGTGGTAAGGCAATAAAACAGCATAGGAGGAGGTCTCTCCATGGACAAGGAATTTCAATACATTTATGAAGACCTAATAGAGCTGATAGGTGAAATATATCAAATTCAGTCTGAGATATGTGAAGAGATCTCAAGTGGAAACCGGTGTCAACTATGGTTACAGGATGAAATGTAATTTGATCAATCATGACAATATACAAATGTAGGAAATTGGAGAACATTGCCAATTCCATGTATTGTAAAACATGACATACATGTTTACATATTAACATTGCTAAAAATAAGGTGACATCTTGCAATTGGGGCTGGCAATTCTCCAGGAGATTTGGGTTTGCTCTTGCCTATCACATGGAGCCCTATCAACCTGACAGCACTGTATACTGAATCATGTGCTTGGGGTTGTTTTCACCATACTGTTCATGTGAATTCAGTCAGCAATTCTGTGGTAGTACCAGGTTGCCAACATCTGTTGGATCATAGAAAAAACAAGAGAGTTCCAGAAAAACATCTACTTCTGCTTTATTGACTATGCCAAAGCCTTTGACTGTGTGGACCACAACAAACTGTGGAAAATCCTTCAAGAGATGGGAACACCAGACCACCTGACCTGCCTCCTGAGAAATCTGTATGCAGGCCAAGAAGCAACAGTTAGAACCGGACATGGAACAATAGACTGGTTCCAAATCAGGAAAGGAGTATGTCAAGTCTGTATTTAACTTATATGCAGAGTACATCATGAGAAACGCTAGGCTGGAGGAAGCACAAGTTGGAATCAAGATTGCTGAGAGAAATATCAACAACCTCAGATATGCAGATGACACTACCCTTACGGCAGAGAGTGAAGAAGAACTAAAGAGCTTCTTGATGAAAGTGAAAGAGGAGAGTGAAAAAGTTGGCTTAAAACTCAACATTCAGAAAACTAAGATCATGGCATCCGGTCCCATCACTTCATGGGAAATAGATGGGGAAACAGTGTCAGACTTTATTTTCTTGGGCTCCAAAATCACTGCAGATGGTGACTGCAGCCATGAAATTAAAAGACACTTGCTCCTTGGAAGGAAATCTATGACCAACCTAGACAGCATATTAAAAAGCAGAGACATTACTTTGCCAACAAAGGTCCGTCTAAGTCAAGGCTATGGTTTTTCCAGTAGTCATGTATGGATGTGAGAGTTGGACTATAAAAAAAGCTAAGCACCAAAGAATTGATACTTTCAAATTGTGGTCAGTTGGAGAAGACTCTTGAGAGTCCCTTGGACTGCAAGGAGATCCAACTAGTCCATCCTAAAGGAAATCAGTCCTGGGTGTTCATTGGAAGGACTGATGTTGACGCTGAAACTACAATACTTTGGCCACCTGATGTGAAGAACTGACTCATTTGAAATGACCCTGATGCTGGGAAAGATTGAAGGTAGGAGGAGAGGGGATGACAGAGGATAAGATGGTTGGAGTCAGGTAGGATGGTTTCTTCCTCTCAACACTGTGATTGAGGCAGCCATGTGCTCTTGCTGCATTTTTTGGTGTGGCAGGTTTACTTCTCTTTAATTCTTTTACCAAAAGACCAGCCATTTGGTATCCCAGCTTTATGTCGGGATCTTCTGTTAGAATCTGGTTCTTAAACATCTTGAACACAAAGAGATGGTTCATCCTACAATAGATGACATTTTAATTCACTGAAATGGGCTCATTGGAGAACCAAGTTTAGATGTAGTACATGAAAAGAGACACAACTTTTTACAGTAATCTTCCCTTATTTTGTGTCAGTTTTCCATAACTATTGATTTCTTGTCAGTATTTTTAGGGATAAGCACAAATAACAATCACCTTCAGAATACTGGCCACCTGCCTGACAGTCCTTGTTCTCTGAGAATGTCACTGACCCACGGTGGATCTAGGGTGCCAAGTGTTTACTATCCCCCCTCCTGCCGCAGCTGTCTAGAGCAAAGGCAGACATCCACCTCAGGCAAGGCCCTTGAGGTATCTTCTCCAGGGGGACTGTGATTCCATTCACTTATTTATTCAATAATATTCATTGAGTGTTTACCATGTTCCAGACACAATTTTAACCTTAAGGATATAATTTCAAACAAAGAAAGTCATTATGCACATGGATCCCACAAACTCACCCTAAGCAGTAATGAACAGAGAGACTCAGAGACTGGAATTTCTGAGCAGAGTCTTGTCCACAGTCAGAGTCTTTAGGAAAACTCCATAAATTTCTGTGACTCAAGATCCTAGAAATTCCGTAGTATTTTTCCTCTCCTAAGGCCTGGTTGTTCAGTAGTTTTCTGGATTCTATAAGGCATTGTAATGTCCTTTCAATAAATCTCCTCTTCAACTAAGCTAATACCAGAACAAGTCCAAAAATTAAGAGAAACAGTATAACACAGGCATCTTCTTCCTCTCTTCATCAGCATTATCTATCATGGTTATCCATGGAATCTTCCAGAAAAATGGCGTCCAACAAGATAGAACAAAGATCAGATCAAAAGTGACTGAAGAGGGGCTTCCCTGGTGGCTCAGAGGTAAAGAATCCACCCGCCAATGCAGGGTACAAGGGTTCCCCTGACTAGGGGAGATTCCATACGCCATGCACCTGAACTACTGAGCCTGTGCTCCAGAGCCTGGGGGCACCAGCGCTGAGCCCACCCACCACAGCCACGGAAGCACGCGCTCCCCAAAGCCTGTGCTCCGCAGCAAGAGAAGCCAGCACAGTGAGAAGCCTGCACCCCACAACTGGAGAGTCGCCCCCAGTCTCCACAGCTGGAGGCAAGCCCTCGCGGCAACGAAGACCCAGCACAGCCAAAATAAATTCATAAATAAAATCATTTATTTTAAGTGACTGCAGAGGTGCAGACTGTGTCAGCCCCATGTGAAGCTAATCAGAGCTGCCCTTTGTTGTCACTCCATTGATGTTAATGTAAAAACAATGATAAGTAATAAAAAGAGTATTAACCGTGTCTGAGGTTCTGTTTGGGTTCTAGCTGTGCTCTGACAGGCAGTAAGGAAAGCTTGGGCTTCCTTATCTTCTCTTGGCTTTGGATTATCCTTTGAGTTCTCTCACTTCATAAAGCAGGACTTAGAGATTTACAATTCAATGATCAACTAAGGACTCACTCTTGACTAAATTTGCCTAACAGTTTGATTAGGAAAAACAAGGAGATGAAGGCAGATGTTTGCCATCAGAATCACTCACTGAGGCCCTTACAAGGAAAACAGTGCCAGCTTACAGCGCTCAAGCAGATACAAAAAATATGCATGTAGGCATTTCCTTTTCTTCACCTGGCAACTCTTGCAATTCTTCACACCTCAGCCCTGACATTTCCATGCCCAAAAGACCTCCACTTCACCCCTGCATCTGCTTAGACATTCCCCTTAAAACCTTCCATGGTACCAAACATGTACCCCTCACAGTCATCTTTTTTAAAATTAATTTATTTCTTTTAATTGGAGGCTAATTACTTTACAATATTGTAGTGGTTTTTGCCACACATTGACATGAATCAGCCATGGGTGTACATGTGTCCCCCATTCTGAACCCCACTCCCACCTCCCTCCCCATCCCATCCCTCTGGGTCATCCCAGTGCACCAGCCCTGAGCACCCTGTCTCATGCATCCAACCTGGACTGGCGATCTATTTCACATGTGGTGATACACTCACAGTCATCTTTTACCTCACTGACTTATAATCTTCTGATGAATACACAGTCTCCACTAGATTGTCAGTTCCTTTATGAAGCTGAATGTGTTATTGTGGAAAGGAAACTTATTCCTAAAGCAAAATGAAAGGTTCACTCACAGAAACCTCTCATTTAGGTTGTGTCCAAATTAAGAAATCATTCAAACATTTCTAAAAGACATAAGATCAAGTTATACATTAAAATGTAACTGGATTGATATCCTAGAAATTAAGAAAAAAACAGAACTCATAAATTAAAACAAAAAAACAAAGAAACACAGAGGAAGATTCTGGGAAGATGGTGGAATAGGAAGCATCAGAAATATATCTCCCCTCCTAGACAAAAATTGCACTGACCAACTCAGTCTAAGGCAACTTGTTTGGAACTCTGGAGCCTATAGAGGGTCTGAACCTTTCAGGAGAAGGCTTGAACTGTAAATTTTGGTCAATATTGGTCAGTTTCAGCTCTTAGTATGGTAGTAGCTACCCCCCTCTCAGCCCTACGGCAGGCAGCTATGCACATGCTCCTGGAGCAGCCTGTATGCAGTTTGCACAGCTGTGGGAGTGAGGATGTCCTCCAAATGTTAGAAGTCTGATATCTGATCACTAATAGCTGCTTTTTTTTCCCTTTGACTGCACCATATGGCATATGGGATCTTAGTTCCTCAACCAGGTATTGAACCCAAATGCCCTGCATCGAAAGCATGGAGTCTTAACCAACGGACCATTAAGGAAGTCCCATTGATTGCTGCTTCTGACCACAGAAGTGCAGACAAAAAGAAAATATTCCTCGGGTTGCAACTCCTCATATCATTTCAAGTCTCTCCCCATCCTACCAAAGCGACTTCCAGGTGCTTAGAAGAATCAGTGACTTTTTCTCCCTCATTTCTGTCTTTTTTCCCTATTAAGGGCCAGACAGAAGACTGTGAGTGCATGCTCCGTGGCTTCAGTTGTGTCCTACTCTTTGAAACCCCATGGACCATAGTCTGTCAGGTTCCTCTGTCCATGGGATTCTACAGGCAAGAACACTGTAGTGGGTTGCCAGGCCAGGAAATTCAAAAGCAACTGCAGATACAGAGAAAATCAAAAAGTCACCACACATGCCCTGGAGAAAGTGCAGGCTCACAAAAGACCTGAGAAAATGTTAAGTTTGTGCCTCAGGCAGATCTTTGGCACAGAGATAGTCTATAACAATAAAGAAAAATAAACGGAAACAAAAAAACAGCTAATACTGTGAAAGGAGGAGATTCAGAATTCCAGAGTTACCACATTATTAGCTTCAAATGGGCAGTTTTCAACAACAACAAAGAAAAAAATCACAAGGCATTCAAAGAACCACAAAATATGACTCATCCAAAGGAAAAAAATAAACCAACAGAAACTGTTCCTGACAAATACCTGATAGTGGATTTACTACAAAAAAACTCTAAAGCAACTATCTTAAAGATGGTCAAAGAACTAAAAGAAGACATGGGGAAAGTCAAGAAAACAATGTATGAACAAAGTGGAAATATCAACAAAGAAATACTGAAAAGATAACCAAAAAGAAATTCTGGAGCTGAAAAGTAAAATAACTAAAATTTTAAAATTCACTAGAGGAATTCAAAAGTCAATTTGAGCAGGTAGAAGAAAGAACCAGCAAACTTGAAAATAGGACAAAGGAAATTATTAAATCACAGGAACAAAAGGAAAAAAAGACTGAAGAAAAGTGATCATCAAGTGGACCAAAGACATATTATGGGAGTCCAAGAAGAAGGAGAGAGAATAGAACATACGAAATATTTAAAGAAATAATGGCTGACAACTTCCCAAACTTGATAAAAGACATGAATATAAATGTCAAATAAACTCAACAAATTCCAAACAGATAAAGAAATCCACATCAAGACACATTTCAATCAAACTGAAAAGACAAAGAGAGACACTTGAAAGCAACAAAAGAGAAGCAACTCACCATATACAAGTGATCCTCAATAAGATTATAAACAAAATTCTCATCAGAAATTTTGGTGATCAGAGGCATTAAGCTGATGTATTCAAAGTGCTGAAAGGGAAAAAAACTTGTCAACCAAGAACCCTATATCTGGTGGAACTATCTTTCAAAAGTGAGGGAAGGGAATTCCCTGGAGGCCTAGTTGTTAGGACTCAGCTCTTTCACTACTATGGGCCTGGTTCAATCCCTGGTGGGGGAACTAAGATCCCCCAAGCCGGGCAGCATGGCCAACAAGAACAATAACAAAAGTGAGGGAAAAATTAAGACATTATCAAATGCAGAAGGAGCTCATAACCACTAGACCTGTCCTGCAAGAAATGATTACAAAAGTCCTGTAGACTGAAGTGAAAAGACAATAACTCAAAGCCACGTGAATAATAAAGATCTCAGTAACATAAATAGACAGCCAATTATAGAATCTACTATTGCTGTAGCAATGATATGTAGCTCCACTTTTTTTTCTACTTGATTTAGAAGACTAATCCTTTTCTTAATTATTAATCTAAAACTAGTATTATTGTAACTTTGGCTTATAACTCCTCATTGTTTTCTACATAAAAGATATTTTTAAGATGCAATATTGTGACATCAGCAATTGAAAGGGGTGGAGATGGAGCTGTTTTTTGTATTATTGAAATTGAGCAAGTATGAATTACAGTTAGAGTGCTATAACTTTAGGGTGTTAAATGTAATCCTCATGGGATCCACAAAGAAAATAGCTCAATAATACACACAAAGGAAGTGAAAAAGGAATTGAAATATTTCACTACAAAAAAGTAACTAAGTATAAAATAAGATGTAATGCAAGAAATGAGGGACAAAAAATTATAAGACATATAGAAAACAAATAACAAAATGGCAGAAGTCTTAAACTCTCCAATCAAAGAGATTGCCCAAACAGATTTAAAAAACATGATACAACTATGTGCTGTCTACAAGAGACTCACTTTAAATGCAAAGACACAAAATAGGTTGAAGGTGAAAGGACAGAAAAGGATATTTCATGCAAATAATAACCAATCATTTGCAGAGGTGGCTATACTAATGGCAGATAAAATGTACTTTTAAGTCAAAAATTTTTACACAAGTCAAAGACAGACATTATATATTAACAAAAGTTCTAAGCAGCAGCTGCTGCTGCTAAGTCACTTCAGTCGTGTCCGACTGTGTGACCCCATAGACGGCAGCCCACCAGGCTCCTCTGTCCCTGGGATTCTCCAGGCAAGAACACTGGAGTGGGTTGCCATTTACTTCTCCAACGCATGCATGCATGCTAAGTCACTTCAGCCATGTCCGACTCTGTATGAACCCATGGGCAGCAGCCCACCAGGCTCCTCTGTCCACAGGATTCTCCAGACAAGAATACTGGAGTGGGTTGCCATTTCCTTCTCCATCTAAGCAGCAAGATTATATAATAGAGACTTCCCTGTTGGTCTAGAGGTTGGGATTCAACGCTTTCACTCCCACGGCCTGGGTTCAATCCCTGATTGGAGAACTGAGATCCCACAGATGTGCATGCTAAGTCACTTCAGCCATATCCGACTCTTGGTGACCGTATGGAAGAAGTGCCCTCTAGACTTTCTCATTCCCCTTCCCAATGTCTGTAAAATTACAGTTGATGGGTGTGGGGAGCAGGATGAAAAGAAGCTGGAGATGTAGGGCAAGAACTAACTGGGAAGGGCTTGAAGATATAAGTTGAAATTTTAATTTGAAATCAGTGGTTTCCAAACTCAGGTATAGAGGCCGGTATCAATCTGCAAAGGAATGAAAAATAGTGTGTATAATATAGTAAGTTGGTAATTTAGTTCATTCAGTTTTTAAATTCTAAGATGATTTCTTTCTTCTCTTTTGTTAAGAACATATTCTTTCTTTTGTAAAATGATGGCACTGATAGGTGATAGATTGCTTTTAATGCTTCTACTTTTAAAAATAAATGTCAGTGCCCCTAATTTTTTAAATGATACTAGGCTACAATTACAAGGAAGCTTTTAGGTATGGAACTCACAAGATGAGATTTGTTTTCTAGACCTCAACTAAAATGTCAGCCTTATGAATTATAAACTCTCCTATCCACAACTCTGCCAAGAAAGGGAAGGAGACCAGTACTAGCTGACAAGACTGTAAAATATATATATATATATATATTTACCATGGTAGGAATAACAAAGTGCAATTAAAAAAAAAATCCTAGGTCACATATGATTTTCTTCACTGTGATTATTTAGAAGGCTATTTATAACACATTTTAAAAGAGATAATTAACATTCAGGTATTTCATCAACAATGTGTGTGTGTGTTAGTTGCTCAGCCGTGTCCGATTCTTTGTGACTCCATGCACGTAGCCTGCCAGGCTCCTCTGTCCAAGGAATTTTCCAGGCAAGAATACTGCAGTGGGTTGTCATTTCCTTCTCCAGGGGATCTCCCTGACCCAGAGATTGAACCTGGATCTCCTGCACTGGCAGACAAATTATTTACTGCCTGAGTCACCAGGGAATCCTTGTAAATAAACCAGATAATTGTAACTTATTCTAAGAATTATACAGGAAACATGATTTGACCATTATTCTCAGTTAGTCATTCAAAAAACACCCATTGAGTCAGGAACTTGGGGGATGAAGAAGTATGCAGAGGTGAAAAATACAGAAAACCCGTCTTCAAAAGTCTCAAAGTCTGATGAATAAAATACTCAAAAAAATTTTTATAAAACTCTATTTTATGGGTTATAACAAAGGATTTTACTATGTGAAAGGGAGAAAGTCCTAATACTGAGATTCTAGGCGCTATATTTTAATTAGTTTCTTAGCTACATTCTACAAATTCTAGCATACCATAGATAGCATGAATATTCATTGGAAGGACTGATGCTAAAGCTGAAGCTCCAACACTTTGGCCACCTGATGTGAAGAGCCACCTTATTGGAAAAGACCCTGATGCTAGGGAAGATTGAAAGCGGGAAGAGAAGGGGACTACAGAGGATGAGATGGCTGGATATCACCACCGACTCAATGGACATGAGCTTGAGAAAACTCCAGGAGATAGTGAAGGACGAGGAAGCCTGGTGTGCTGCAGTCTGTGGAATCATAAATAGCTGGACGTGACTTAGCGACTGAACAACAACATGGATAACAGTTCAGTTCAGTTGCTCAGTCGTGTCCGACTCTTTGCGGCCCCATGAACCGCAGCACGCCAGGCCTCTGTGTCCATCACCAACTCCCAGAGTTTACCCAAACCCATGTCCATTGAGTCAGTGATGCCATCCAACCATCTCATCCTCTGTCATCCCCTTCTCCTCCTGCTTTCAGTCTTTCCCAGCATCAGGGTCTTTTCAAATGAGTCAGCTCTTCCAATCAGGCAGCCAATGTACTGGAGTTTCAGCTTCAGCATCAGACCTTCCAGTGAATATTCAGGACTGATTTCCTTTAGGATGGACTGGTTGGATCTCCTTGCTGTCCAAGGGACTCTCAAGAGTCTTCTCCAACACCACAGTTCAAAAGCATAAATTTTTCGGCACTCAGCTTTCTTCACAGTCCAACTCTCACATCCATACGTGACCACTGGAAAAACCATAGCCTTGACTAGACAGAACTTTGTTGGCAAAGTAATGTCTCTGCTTTTTAATATGCTGTCTAGGTTGGTCATAACTTTCCTTCCAAGGAGTAAGCGTCTTTTAATTTCATGGCTGCAGTCACAATCTGCAGTGATTTTGGAGCCCAGAAAAATAAAGTCAGCCACTGTTTCCACTGTTTCCACATCTATTTGCCATGAAGTGATAACAAGCAAGTCCAAAACTCCAGTTTGATCATAAAGTATTCCAGATAAGTAAGACCTCTCAAATAGGCCTGGGACTCCCCACCAGCCGAATCAAAACTTTTTTGGAACTGTGATGCATCCTAAGACTTCACAGACAACAGATCTGTATCATGGCCTGAAGGCTCTACCTACGTACTCTACTCCCTCCGCATTTATCCTTCCTAACACAAGAAGGATACCTGAGGATACGTCCCTTGCATGTCTAATCAAAAACAACCAAACTCATAGAAAAAGAGATCAGATTTGTGTTTGCCAGAGGCAGCGAGTGGGAAGTGTGTGAAGGTGGTCAAAAGCTACAGGCTTCCAATTTTAAGATAACTAAGTGCTGGGGATATAATATAAACATGACAACTATAGTTAACAATGCTCTATAATATATCTGAAAGTTGCTAATAGAGTAGATCCTAAAAATTCTCATCACAAAGAAAATAATCTTTGTAATTAAAGAGGTGATGGATCTCAACTTATTTGGGTAATCATTTCATAATATATACATATGTCAAGTCACTGTACTGTACATATTAAACTTATATGATGTGTATGTCAATCATATGTCAATAAAACTGGAAGAAAAAAAATCTCTTACATGTATAAAGCTCTGCTCTTTGGAGGACTTGAACTAACACAAAGAGTGTTCTATCTATCATTGCATTTTAAAACTGCCCTAAATAATCACTTAAAACAATTATTTTATTAAATCTCAATATTTTGTGGGTCAGGAATGCAGGCAAGGGTCCACAGGGTAATTCTTTGGTTTCACTGGCAAACAGCCTGGTCTGGAGGGTCCAAGACCTGCCAGTCTGGTGCCTGAAATCTGGGCTCAGCTGGAAAGGTCAACCATATACCCACACGTGACCTTTCCAGCATGGAGATCTTGCTGGTCAGCCTTCACACATGTGGCTTAGGGCTCCAAAAGAAAGTGCTCCCACAAACAAAGAGAAGCTGTGGAGCCTTTCAGACACTTAGCCTCACTTCTGCCATACACCAGTGGTCAAAGTAGTCACAGTTCACCCACAGTGAAGAGGCAGCATGCACCCCACTTTAACACAAAAAGTGCCACAGAATTTGCAGTCATGTTTTAAAACCGCCACATGGGGTCAGCCTTCCTCTTATGAAACCCTCTGTTATTTAAACTAGAGGAGATTAACTGAAAGTATACTTGCTACAATAAAAACGTTGTATGGATCAGCAAAATTAAACTCTAGCTTGCACCCTCGTTTGCCATCACAGCCTAGATGTCAGTACCCGAACGAACAAAACGGGAATACAGAGTTACTGCTTTACTGCTCGGGTGGAGGCTTGTAGACCATGACCCTGGTGACCCCAGCTGTTTCTCTGAGGGTAAATGTTTTACCATCTGCACATACTGAAGGCTGTCAGGCAACATGACCCCTGCCCACTTATTCACTGACCATTCTAAGTGTGTAAAACAGTTACTCCCATTAAGGGCAAGCATTTAGAGGATGGTGAACTCCACTTTGGCTCGACTCCAGCCAAGGGACAGCTGTGAGCTACTGTTCCAACTTGAATTAGTGAGAAAGAAACAAGGCATTATGATTCTCAAAGGATGGTGGGATAAACTTTAAGAATAACTCAGTCTTTCATCCCTGATTTCTTTTGCTGAGGCATTTTCCTGAGGATTATAAACTTTAGGACCAAGAACCAATAATTCTCCTTGGTTATAAACCCACATGAGGGTGGACTTGCTCTCCTAGATTTGAATAATAATGATTGTCATTTGTTTTACGTGCATGTGTTTGGGCTAAACGTTAACGTGCAAGAAGTCTTGAGAACTACCTCAGCATCACAGCAAAAACATATTTAACAGGCTTCTTTATCTTGCCTCTCAAGTTAGCAAATTCACCTAACTCTGAATAAAAACAAGCAACTATGTAGAAAAGTTTGGGAACCTTAACTAACAAATTGGAATTCTGTTCAAATTTAGCATCTAATTATACTTTTTCGGTTATCTATATCGAGATCATATTTAGGGAAGAATCTATCTCAAAGTAAGTAGATTACAACCTCTTTAGGAATCATTCTCATATAAAAACATGATTAATCTAATACACTCTGAACCTTCTCCTCACCCATGATATAAAAAGTGTAGTTCTTGACAGAAAAGTCTATGTCTAAACCCTCTGAATTAGAAACCTAAGGATTGGCACTGTCACATGGAGCTTGTCTGATAAATTTATTTTTGAATGGTTGAATGATTGAATGAATACAGTATTTGAATTAGCTCAATTAGCATTTTCATTTTAGACATTTTCTAGAAGATGATGATACAAATCAAGAATGATAAGTAAGGTGGAGGCTTATTTAAATTTGAAATAGCTTAATGGTTTATATTCAGTTTATTAAGGATTATACTTAGAAAATGTTAATTCTAACTTACTTAGGGAAGATTCCTTTGAACTTCATTTTCTATATGTTCATATCAGATACTTAGGTTGTTTTTTGGCCAAACCCTAATATTCTGGTTATATCTGTGGCCATCACACCACCAACAAAGACTAAAGGATATCATCTTAATTCCTTTCAGGCAAGGAAGTTGGCTGCTTTGTTAGGGCCTAGAAGAGCGTGTGAGTAGGGCACACGTTTATTATTTGTGATAAGAAGGAATTAATTAATGTGTAAATTAGTGACCTGGAAAAGCATTGACTAGAAATTGACTGAATGATTTCTCCACCTCCTGTGCTCATTGGAATAATAATTGCCAACGTGTAAACACTTAGAAGGGTTTCTGTGGTGGCTAAGCGGTAAAGAATCCACCTGCAAGGGAGAAGCTATAAGAGATTCAGGTTCAATCCCTGGGTCGGGAAGACCCTTTGGAGGAGGGCAAGGCAACCGACTCCAGTGTTCTTGCTGGAGAATCCCAAGGACAGAGGAGCCTGGCGGGCTACAGTCCATAGTGTAGCAGAGTCAGACACGACTGAAGAAACTTGGCAAGTATACTTTGTTCCAAGCACTGACATTGTTTAATATGTTCTTTGGATTTTCTATTGCTACGTAGCAAATAAACATCAGACTTAGTATCTTGAAACTACTATAACCATTTTCTATCACATAATTCTGGGGCTTGACTAGGTAGCTCTGCTAGTCTTGCTTAGAGCGCGAGCATGCTCAGTCGCTCAGCTGTAGCCAACTCTTTGTGATTCGTGGACAGTAGACTGCCAGGCTCGTCTGTCCACAGAATTTTCCAGGCAATACTGGAGTTGGCATTTCCTTCAAATGGACTGCCATTTCCTTCTCCAGGGGATCTTCTCGAGCCGGGGTTCGAACCCGCGTCTCCTGCATCTCCTGCAGTGGCAATGCAAGAGGGTTCTTGACTACTCAGCTGCCTGGGAAGCCCAGTCTTGTGTAGGGTCTTTCATAAATCTTCAGCTAGGTGGTGGCTGGACCAGAATGTCCGAGATGGCTTCCTTCACGTATCTAGTGCCTTAGCTGGGGGACTGGAGAACTGGGACCTCTCTCCCCACAAACGGCCTCTTTTGTACAGTGACTGAATCCCCAGACCTACCATTTCTAAGGGGGCAGAATCAGAAGCATCACTTGTTCCGAGGGCTACTGGTTAAAGCATACACAGGTCCAGCCCAGTCCAGATTCAAAGTGAAGGAAAATAAGCTCCATTTCTCAAACAATTTGTAACCATCTTCAACCCACCCTACATACGTACACTCTAATCATTGTAGCAACCCTGAAAGGTGGGTATTATTTCCTCCATTTCATAAAAGAGGAAACTCTCACAGCCAGCAATGACACTTGGATTTGAAGCTATGTTTGTATATTTCCAGTCTTTTGTTGTTGTTGTTCTTGTTGTGTCTCAAAGAAGATGGGGCTTCCCAAGTGGCTCAGTGGTAAAGAACCCGCTGCCAATGCAGGAGCTGCGGGAGACACAGCTTCGATCTCTGGGTCGGGAAGATCCCCTGGAGAAGGAAATCGCAATCCACTCCAGTATTTTTGCCAGGATAATCCCAGAGACAGAGGAGCCTGGTGGGCTACAGTCCATGGTATCGCAAAGAGTCAGATGCGTAGGAGCACACATGCTTTTATTTTCATCTCCAAGAAGATAACATTAAGAATATACACAAAATAAAAAACCACAATTATAGGATATCTAATTCTGTGTCTGGACTTGGTCACTTGCTTCATTCTTGTCCCTGAAAACCATGGTATTTACTGAATCATCAAGCAGAACTTCATATTGCTTTTTTGGCTCCAAAGTTCCCCCTTCAATTTTTACCATCATTGTTGTCAACAAAAATACACTCATTCTTTCTTTGGCCTGGCCTTCCTTTTCTTTCACCACCCAGACAATGGTTCAGCAAACAGCACGTTGCCAGGCCTTGGTTCTTGCATTGCTCCTCTGTTCACCTGAGTTTACCACACAGATTTCAGCTAACTTTTCCTAAAAATACAGTCACTTTCTCTGCTAACATGTCCTTCAAGAATATAAAATAGTTTAATATTGGCCTAACAACCATAATTCTTCCCTAACCCAAAGTCCTAAAGATAGCCAATGTGTTCTTCCAGTAATTTTATCTTTCAGATTTAGCTCCTTTCTTACTTTTGTATTCCAGAGTTTATTTTTATATTTTGCCTGAGGTAGGGAGCTAATTAATTGTTTTCATATAGTGAAACAAATTTTTCTACAAAACATTTCAGTTCAGTCGCTCAGTTTTGTCTAACTGTTTGCGAGCTCATGGACTACAGCACACCAGGCTTCCCTGTCCATCACCAACTCCTAGAGCCTGCTCAAACTCATGTCCATTGACTTGGTGATGTCATCCATCCTCTGTCATCCCCTTCTCCTCCTGCTTTCAGTCTTTTCCAGCATCAGGGTCTTTTCCAAGGAGTCAGTTCTTCGCATCAGGTGGCCAAAGTGCTGGAGCTTCAGCTTCAGCATCAGTCCTTCCAATGAATATTCAGGACTGATTTCCTTTAGGATTGACTGGTTTGATCTGCTTGCAATCAGAGGGACTCTCAAAGGGACTTTCTTGTTGAGTTGTTGCATCTGGCCACCAAAGCCTAAGATATTTAGTATCTAGCCTTTTATGGAAAAAGTTTTGCTGACCACTGGTCTTGGTTACTCGTGGACTTGAATTCTTCTACATAAATTGCAGAATTATTCTGGCAATGTTCCCAGTTCCAAGTGCTTGATGGCAAGCATCAGAAACTGGTTCTGTCTAGCTAAATGCAAAATGAATTTGTTGGAGAGGATATCGGAGCGTTCACAGAAATTCTCAGAAAGGAGGTTATAGAAAAAGACTCCAAAAATGAGCAAGAAGCATAGGAGGCCTGGCAACAGCACGACAGAGAAGGCTGCAATGCAGGAGGCACTTGGTCAGATGCCACCACAGGGAAAAGCCTTCTGAACGCCCCGTGCACTACTGTACCGCTCACATAAGATTCAGAGTTCTGGGAAGGAGAATTTTACTCCTGAGCTAGAATCACATTTGTGCTAGCTTCCAAAAAGCAATAAGGAGTACCTTTCCTCTTTCATAGAAGGAAGTAGAGTCCTGCCTTCTACCAGGAGTCACCTGATGGTTCATTCAAAATATGAGGCAGCAGGATCTCTCCAAAGGGGCTATGACTTGCTTGGAACTGCATTGCATTTGGGGGGAATTGTCATCTCTAAATATTGTATTCTCATTCACGAAGATAATTCATCTCACTATTATTTCAGCTCTTTCTTATGCTCTTTGATGGAGTTTTTAAGGGCTTCCCAGGTGGCTCAGTGGTAAAGAATCCACCTGCCATTCATTGCAGGAGAGGCAAGTTCACTCCCTTAGGTCAGGAAGATCCCCTGGAGAAGGAAACAGCAAATACTCCAGTGTTCTTGCCTGGAGAATTCCATGGACAAAGAAGCCTGGTGGGCTACAGTCCATGGGGTCGCAAAAAGTCAGGCATGACAGAGTGACTATCACTCATTCTCTGAGAGGAAAGCTACTGATTTTGGTATATTGATCTTATAATCAGCAAATATTGAACTCACTTATTACTTCTAAGAGTCTGTTGATTTTCTTCTACATAAACAATCATGACACTTGAAAGTGACAATTTGGGAACTTCCTGGTGGTCTAGTGGTCAAGACTCCATGCTTCCACTGCAGGGGGTGCAGGCTTGATCCTGGTTGGGGAACTGAGATCCCCTATGCTGTGCAACATGGCCAAAAAGAAAAAAGAAAGCAACAATGTTATCTCTTCCCACACAATCCTTCTATTTCTTAGTGTTTTTTCCTATCTGATAACATTGGCCTGAACCTCCAACATTATGAACATTGTGATAGCATATGTTATTGTATTGTTCCTAATTTTAAGGTGAATGCCTTCAAGTTTTTCCATGTAAAAAGATAAATACCTTTCTATCATGTTAAGGAAGTTCCTTCCTATTTCTAGTTTAAATAATAGATAAGTATAAAATGAATCTTATTCTGAACCTGTTGAAATGTATTTCATTCTTTAGTTTGTTAGTATGGGAAATTATATTAATCGATCTTTCACATAGAAATTTCTCCTTGCACTCTTAAGAATTAATCATAATTAGCCACAATATATGTCATTATTTAATCATTACTGAATTCAGGTAGGCAATATGTATTAGGATTCTTGCATCTCTGTTCCCAGTGAGGCTACTTTTATCAAGTTTTGAGGTTAGATGTTAAACTGGTTTCAGAAAAGGAATTGGCAATTTTATCTTTCTTGAAGAAAGGAAATAATAAAACTAAGGCTGCAAAGTAATAAGACAGAGAATTTTTTAAAGTAGAAATGATTACCAAAATTACCATTTGTTTTTTTTTTCAAGTTAATAAAAATAGAAAAATAATCAGTTGCCCACACACCCCAAACTGCCCAAGAGAACTCCATGGCACACTTTTGTCCTGGCACAGTTATTAAGAGCAGACCCTTTCATTCTCACAGTGTCACTGTTGGGCAACAAATCATCTGTAGGTTGAACACACAAGTGACACGAGGGTGTTATTTAGTTGCTAAGTCATGTCCAACTCTCTTGCGACCCCATGGGCTGTAGCTGGCCAGGATCCTCTGTCCATGGGATTTCCCAGGCAAGAACACTGGAGTGGGTTGCCCTTTCCTCCTCCAGAGGATCTTCCCAACCCAGGGACCGAAACTACATCCCTTGCATTGCAGACAGATTCTTTTCCACTGAACCAGCAGGGAAGCCAACCTGGGTTTAAGTCACACATTAACTCTCTTACTTTGGTATTTTCACCTGGCCTTTCTGAGTTTCAGAGAATTCCATCATTAGAATGGAAATCGTTAACATTTACCTCCCCAGGTGCTTTGAAGAGCAAATTGTATAAGCAAGTAAAAGTTTAACTTCTAAATAAAAGCTGATTGTTGTACCAACCATTCCCAGCAATCCACATATTAGAGCAAGGATTCAGGCACCCAGGTTCAACGCAATAAAATTCCAAAGCTATCTTGACTTAAGCAGGAAAGTGTGTATGAGGCTGTAACACTGTGAATGCCAAAGAATGTTCAAACTACTACACGATAGCACTCATCTCACATACTAGCAAAGAAATGCTCAAAATTCTCCAAGCCAGGCTTCAAGAATACATGAACTGTGAGCTTCCAGATGTTCAAGCTGGATTTAGAAAGGGCAGAGGAACCAGAGATCAAATCGCCAACATCTGTTGGATCATCAAAAAAGCAAGAGAGTTCCAGAAAAACATTTACTTCTGTTTCATTGACTACGCCAAAAGCCTTTGACTGTGTGGATCACAACAAACTGTGAAAAATTCTTAAGGAGATGGGAATACCAGACCACCTGACCTGCCTCCTGAGAAATCTGTATGCAGGTCAAGAAGCAACAGTTACTGGACATGGAACAACAGACTGGTTCCAAATTGGGAAAGGAGTACGTCAAGGCTGTATATTGTTACCCTGCTTATTTAACTTATGTGCATCATGCAAAATGCTGGGCTGGATGAAGCACAAGCTGGAATTAAGATTGCTGGGAGAAATATCAATAACCTCAGATATGCAGATGACACCACCCTTATGGCAGAAAGTGAAGAGGAACTAAATAGCCTCTTGATGAAAGTGAAAGAGAAGAGTGAAAAAGCTGGCTAAAATTCAACATTCAAAAAACTAAGATCATGGCATCTGGTCCCATCACTTCATGGCAAATAGATAGGGAAACAATGGAAACAGTGACAGACTTTAATTTCTTGGGATCCAAAATCATTGCAGATGATGACTGCAGCCATGGAATTAAAAGGCGCCTGCTCCTTGGAAGAAAAGCTGTGACCAACCTAGACAGCATACTAAAAAGCAGAGACATTACTTTGCCAACAAAGGTCCGTATTGTCAAAGCTGTGGTTTTTCCAGTGGTCATGTATGGATGTGAGAGTTGGACTATAAAGAAAGCTGAGCACTAAAGAATTGATGCTTTGGAACTGTGGTGTTGGAGAAGACTCTTGAGAGTCCCTTTGATTGCAAGGAGATCCAACCAGTCCATCCTAAAGGAAATCAGTCCTGAATATTCATTGGAAGGACTGATGCTAAAGCTGAAGCTCCAGTACTTTGGCCACCTGATGCGAAGAACTGACTCCTTGGAAAGACCCTGATGTTGTGAAAGATTGAAGGCAGGAGAAGGGGACAACAGAGGATGAGATGGTTGGATGGCATCACTGACTCAATGGACATGAGTTTGAGTAAGCTCCAGGAGTTGGTGTTAGACAGGGAGGCCTGGCATGCTGCAGTCCGTGGGATCGCAAAGAGTCGGACACGACTGACTGAACTGAACTGATAACACTATGAAATAATAGACAAATACATATTGGTGTCCACCCCCATTTCATGCCACAGAGCTCCTAAAACCCTTGTGATCTGCTAAATAAGGGCATCAGTAACATTTTTTTTCTAGTATTTGCTATTTGACCCCTGACAATAATTCCTGAACCCTTTATAATTTCCTGAGTGATAGTGTTCTCATGAGGCAACTCTGGGTGGGCTCCTGGATGAGGGCTGGTCACCTGAAAGACCAAACCATTATTAGAAGCTTGGGATTTTCTGACCCATCCCCAAACATACCCCATTCTCTTGAGGAAGGAGAAGGAAATGAGTCAATGATCAATCATACCTATGTGATGAAGCCTCCATTAAAATCTCTGAGGAAGGGGTTTGGAGAGCTTTCGGGTTGGTGAACACATCCACGTCAGTGTACCCTAGCTACATGGAGACAGTAATCCCTGAACCTAGGACCCTTCCAAGTCTTCTTGACCCCTATATTTCTTTTATCTCTCTTTCTGTCTGTTCATCTTCATCCTTTATCATGTCTTTTAATAAACTGGTAAACATACCTGTTTTCCCTGGGCTCCATGAGTCATTCTAGCAGATGATTGACTCTAAGGAGGGAGATCTTAGGAACCCCTGGTTTGTAGCCAAGTTGGACAGAAGTTGTGGGTAACTTCGGACTTATTACTTAGGCTTGGTATCTGAAGTGTGTGTGTGTAGGGTGGGGCGGGGGGAGAATCTCCTCTGGATCTGATGCTGTCTCCAAGTAGATCATGTCAGAATTGAGTTAAATTATAGGCCATCTGTTAGAGATGCAGGTTCAGTTCCTGAGTCAGGAAGATCACATAGAGGAGGGCATGGCAACCCACTCCAGTGCTCTTGCCTGGAGAATCCCATGGACCGAGGAGCCTGGCAGGCTATAGTCCATGGGGTTGCAAAGAATCACACGTGACTAAAGCGATGCACACGTCGTCTTCTAGAAGGCCATCCGTCTGGTGTTGCTTCTTGTGGGAAAGACCCCTACACATCTGGCATCAGAAGTGCCGTGAGCGTGGTAGTACAAGGAAGAACAAAGAAAAACACATAAAAAGGCTGGGTATTTTTCCTACACAGCCACCAATGCCCAGGGCCCCACCTCCTCCCACCCCCGTGGCCTACTAGGCAGCTGACGATATCCCAGGTTTGATCTACGACCCTTGAGAACAGCCTTCCTGCAAAGCTCTATTCTAAAATATCAGGGAAGCCCAAATCCAAAGATGTTACTTTCAGCGATTCTTCATCCCCATCTCCTGTCCCAACAACTGTCTCCTTCATCCATCAGAGGCCTCGGTTCTTCCTTGTAGTCACCAACCTCCCCTCCACCAGTAATATGTGCCAAGAGGTAAATGCTGACACTGTTCCAATGCATAATCTTATCTGGTTTTGTGTTTTTCTTTTATTTCAATGCACTAGAAAGTGAAATGCAAATATTTTTCGCTTCTTTGGGGAAGCAAGTCCTCCCTTCCCGGGAGCAAAGAAGAACGTGTTTTTCAAGTTATGGATTGAATGAGCTTAAGGTGTATGGTGAAGGAGCACTAGGGAGGAACTTCCACCCAGACTTGGAGGCTACGTAGTGGTGGTGGGGAAGGAGTCCATAGGTCCAGAAGCAGCAGGGAGCCGGGCTCTATTCCAAGTCATTGCCCCAAGAAGCAGCAAGGCTCCAGACAGGCGGTACGTGGTTTATCCAGGGAAGCAGGGGCCCAGGCACTGGGTTTCAGAGCTTTGCCAAATATTCTAGCACCCTCAATGTGTCAGGGAAACTGCCAGAAGCTGCCAGCCCAGACAGGATTGTGCAGACACAGAAAATGGGAAGACCAGCAGTAGCTGGGGTGGGAGAGATGACTCATAGCCAGGGATTATAGTCGAGGCGGCAATGGGGGCTGTCAAAAAGACTTACACACCTTCCTACGGGCCGAATGTGCTTCCTGCGGCTCCGCAGTAAGAAGCCACCTGTCAGTTCCCCAGTTTGATCCCTGGGTTGGGAAGATCCCCTGGAGAAGGAAATGGCAACCCACTCCAGTATTCTTGTCTGGAAAATCCCATGGACAGAGGAGACTTGGCAGGCTCAGTCCATGGGGCTGCAAGAGCCAGACGCGACTTAGCAGCTAAACAGCAACCAGCCCAAAGGAGTGGCAACTTGGAATCAAAACTAGGTTGATCCAGGGATCACAAAGAAATGTAATATTTCTTGCACACCTGAGCTTTTGATCTTAGATTTGGACCTGTTACAATACAGTAGATTCCTACTCAGGGTATAAATTCAGGAGCTGAGGGACTAACCCCAGGAGGAAGAGCCTCTGTTGACCATTCCGCAATCACCCTTCCAGACTCATTTTTGCTGTGCTCCAGTCACACCTCGGACCCCACACTGCTCACCGCCGCAGCACCCATCCTCAGCCCCGCCAGCCCTCCAGGGCAAGGCTCCTGTGTCTTCTCTCCCACTTTGTCTTGAGGTCTTTTATCTCAAGAAAGAGACACGGGTAGGATGGAGGAGTATCTCTTCCTCGATTTTACTTTCCAAATGTTCTGCAACAGACCATCTATCCCCTGGTGATTCTCGAGTCTATATCTCCAGCCTTGTCCTGACTATAGAATAACACCTCGTGCATGTGACATCCCCTTGATACCCTACCTAGAACTCAAGCTCCAGATGCTAAAACTAGAACATATTAACTTGTTCCACCCTTAGATATCCCTATCTCAATAATTAGAATCACCAACCAGCTGACTTAATTAGAAACCCAAAGTCGTCAACTCTTTTTAAATGTTCTTTATTCACCACCTTCTCCAGTCCCATGACTTCTGACTTCATTTAGGACTTCATTATTTCCTGTCCGGATCACCACAACAGCCTCCTGACCCATCATACTCCAGTATACTTCCCACAAAGCCAGATTGATCTTTCCAAAACATAAAGTAGTTATCACTCCTCTTTTGAGCATTCTGCAGTGATACCTCACTCTTCTGCTTTTCCATGTCATATACACTGTGGCCCTTGACCAGATCCAGCCTGCAGCCTCTTTTTGTATGGCCTTCAAGATAAGAATGGATTTTATATTTTTTAAGTGTTTAACCAAAGAAAAGAAGATGAACACCCAGCAATTGTCACATGTGGCGGACAAAGCCTAAAGTTTTCAGATCTAGCCTTTGCAGAGAACGTTTGCCACCCACTTAAGTTTAGAGGACTCCACTCTGGCCCTCCCCTAACCATACCCCTCCCCGCTCAGGGCAAGAAATCCCCAGCTATCCGAAGGGCTATCCCATCCAGAGCCTGTGTCCACCCTTTCAACAGTACCCCTGGGATTCCTAGCCCAAACAGCCTGAGCCCACCTCTAGGGCTCACTCAGGCCTCAGAGGAGGCCAAAGGCAGCTGTTTGCAAGGAGACGGGACAGAGCCTGGACATGCAAGCTGAGCTGCTCACAAATGTGTGTGAGGAGGTTTGAATTACGGGAGCAGGGATGGGAAAAGAAGGGACCAGCCAGGACGCTGTACTTGTGCTTTGGGCCTGGGCCCCACAAGTGTATCTTCCCTGTTGCTCAGATGGTAAAGAATCTGCCTGTAATGCAGGAGACCTGGGTTCAATCCCTGGGTCGGGAAGATCCCCTGGAAAGGGGAATGGCAACCCACTCCAGTATTCTTGCCTGGGAAATCCCACGGACAGAGGAGCCTGGGGGGCTACAGTTCATGGGGTCACAAAGAGTCGGACACGACTGAGTGACTAACACGGCTACACTGCCACAAGTGTAAGGATACTTATAGAACCCTCTAGCATAACAAGTAAGACTTTTCATGACACATACACTTGCACACCGCACTCAAGACAGGCACTGACAAGGCTGGCTCTTGGCGCACCCTGCTCTTTACCAGCATCTATGTGCTTGCCTATTTTGCTGTTCATTCTCTTGCTGGAATCCTCTCAAATTTGAGACTCAGCTCCAAGGTCAGCTCCTCAGTGAAGGTTTTCCGACCCTCTCTTCTCTCCTCTCTTACTCTTTCTCATTTAATCTTGGGGGCCACAATGCCCTACACAAATGTCTATCACAGTATCTCTGACACTTTGTTCTACCTGGTTTATTGCATCTGTCTCCTTCCAGTGGACTGGACCTAAACTAAAAAGACTTAGTCTAATTTTTTTCTGTGATCCAGTCAGTATAATGGAGTTTCTAGCACATAATATGTCCGCAATGCTTTTTAAAAGAATACATGAATAAATCAAAATATATGACCAGTCTATCTTACCAAATCCTGGGATCCACACTCAAAGGGCAGGGATACTTGTATATTCCAAGTGACTATGGTCTCATCCCACTTTTATCCATGGAAAATTAAAATAAAAACTAGAATCCTACAACTATCTGCAGTTTTCTACATGTACCATATGTTTATGGCCTTTGTGACCTTGTTTTGAGGTTTGGTGAAGTTCTCAAGGCTTAAAACTTAGCTCAAGTATCGCTTGTTTCAAAACGCCTTCAATGGGAAGGGAGGCAGGAGGGGGGATCAGGATGGGGAACACATGTAAATCCATGGCTGATTCATGTCAATGTATGGCAAAAACCACTACAATATTGTAAAGTAATTAGCCTCCAACTAATAAAAATAAATTTAAATAAATAAAATAGAAAAAAAAAAAAAAACAAAAACACCTTCAAGCTGAGTTTGCTCTTCCCACTGATGTACTCTTGTTTGATTGCATATTTCTATTACCAATTTTCACATTGTTTATGTCTTTCTCCCTAACAAGATGGAGAGTTTCTTGAAGGCAAGATCTATCCATGCATTTTTGCATTTCCAGTGACAAGGGCTATACCTAACACTTAGAAGTTGTTTAATAGACGTTTGATTAATGCTCATATACTTAGAGACTTTAGAAACTGTGGAAGTTATTCAATCCAAAGAAAGAATCCCAGTCACAGTATTTTCTATTATCAGCCCATCTTTGAAATCCAGTGACAGCCTCATGAGACTACCCTAACAGAATGTACACCTCACTGGGACAAAAGTTTTCCTGTTTTTTTTCACAGGCAAATCCCCAGAACTTAGATCAGTGTCTGGCACATAGCTGTTGTCCTTCTTGTTCAGTCACTAAGTCATGTCCGACTCTTTGCGACTTCATGGATTGCAGCACCCCATGCTCCTGTGTCCTTAACTATCTCCTGGAGTTTGCTCAGATTCATGTCCATTGGGTAGGTGGTGATATCTAAGCATCTCATTCTCTGCCACACTCTTCTCCTTTTGCTTTCAGCTCCAGCAACAGACCTTCCAAAGAGCATTCAGGACTGATCTCATTTAGGATGGACTGGTTTGATCTCCTTGCAGTCCAGGGGACTCTCAAGAGTCTTCTCCAACACTACAGTTCAAAAGCATCAATTCTTCAGTACTCAGCCTTCTTGATGGTCCAACTTTCACATCTGTAATGATTACTGGAAAACCCATAGCTTTGACTATATGGATCCTTCACTGGCAAAGTGATGTTTGTTTAGGTTTGTCATAACTTTTCTTGCAAGGAGAAAGTGTCTATTAATTCATGGCTGCAAACACCATCTACAGTGATTGTGGAGCCCAAGAAAATAAAATATATCACTGCTTCCACTTTTCCCCCTTCTATTTGCTTTGAAGTGATGTGACAGATGCCATGATCATAGTTTTTCACGTTAAGTTTCAGGCCAACTTTGTCACTCCCCTCTTTAACCCCCATCAAGAGGCTCTTCAGTTCCTCTTCACTTTCTGCCATTCAAGTGATATCATCTGCATATCTGAGGTTGTTGATATTTCTCCAAGCAATCTTGATTTTACCTTGGGATTCATCCAGCCTGGCATTTCACATGATGTACTTTGCATGTAAGTTAAATAAACAGGGTGACAATATACAGCCTTGATGTACTCCTTTCCCAGCTTTGAACCAGTCCATTGTTCCATGTCCAGTTCTAAGTGTTGCTTCTTAACCTGCATACAGCTTTCTCAGGAGACAGGTAAGGTGGTCTGGTATTTCCATCTCTTTAAGCATTTTCCACAGTTTGTTGTGATCCACACAGCCAAAGGCTTTAGTGTAGTCAATAAAACAGAAGTAAAAGTTTTTCTGAAATTCCCTTGCTTTCTCTATAATCCAATGAATGTTGGCAATTTGATCTCTGGTTCCTCTGCCTTTTCTAAATCGAGCTTGAACATCTGAAAGTTCTTGGTTCGTGTATTGCTGAAGTCCTGATTTAAATGATTTTGAGCATAAACTTGCTAGCATGTGAAATAAGCACAACTGAACATTCTTTGGCATTGCCTTTCTTTGGGATTCGAATGAAAACTGACATTTTCCAGTCCTGTGGCCACTGCTGAGTTTTCCAAATTTGTTACCACACTGAGTGCAGCACTTTCACAGCATCATCTTTTAGGATCTGAAATAGTTCAGCTGGAATTCCATCATCTCCACTAGCTTTGTTATTAGTAATGCCTCCTAAGGCCCACATGACTTCACACTTCAGGATGTTCACCTGTAAGTATGTGACCACATCATTGTGGTTATCTGGGTCATTAAGATCTTTTCTGTATAGTTCTTCTGTGTATTCTTGCCATCTCTTCTTAATCTCTTCTATTTCTGTTAGGTCATTACTGTTTCTGTCCTTTATCATGCCCATTCTTACGTGGAATGGGTTCCCTTGATGTCTCCAGTTTTCTTGAAGAGATCACTGGTCTTTCTCATTCTACTGTTTTCCTCTATTTCTTTGCATTGTTCATTTAAGAAGGCCTTCTTTATTACAATAGCTTTGCTATTCTCTGGAACTCTGCATTCAGATGAATATATCTTTCCTTTTCTTCCTTACCTTTCACTTCTCTTCTTTCCTCAGCTATTTGTAAAGCATTCTCAGACAACTACTTTGCCTTCTTGCATTTTTGGTGGGGGTGGGTTTGGTCACTGCCTCCTGTACAATGTTAGGAACCTCTGTCCATAGTTCTTCAGGCACTCTGTCTATCAGATCTAATCCCTTGAATCTATTTGTAACCCCCACTGTATGAGGGATTTTGATTTAGGTCATAACCTGAATGGCCTCATGGTTTTTCCTTCTTTCTTCAGTTTAAGACTGAATTTTGCAATACGGAGTGCACGATCTGAGCCACAGTCAGCTCCAAGTCTTGCTTTTGCTGACTGTATAGAGCTTCTCCACTTTGAGCTGCAAAGAACATAATCAATCTGATTTCAGTACTGACCATCTGGTGATGTCCCTGTCTGGCACATAGTAGGTGCTTAATAAATATTTAGTAATGTTTGAATGAATAGTTGAAAAGTTTTTTCTGACACTGAACCAAAATTTGTGCCCTTGTAATTTCCACCCTTTGAACCTGGAATATATGTTTTCCTTCTTTACATGACAAGTTTTCCAAGTATTTTTCAGGGAGAGCTCGTGTCTCTCCCATTATGTTCCTCCTCTTTTCCAAGCTCAACAACCTCAGTTCCTTCCTAACCTATTCTGAGACCCTTTGCCAACTCCATGCCCTTATCTTTAATATCCTTCTGAGTCTAAAACAATAATAATAATAATTAAGAGGAGCTGTGAAAGAGACAAGTATAATTAAAACTCACAGCCCTAGTCCTAGTATAACAGCTCAAACATTAAAGAGTTCAGAGAATCCCTCAGGTTAACTAGTTTAAGCTTCTAATTTTGCAAATGAAGAAACGGAAGTTACAATGAGTTATTCATCAGAGCAAGACCGGCTCCTGGTCCAGTAGCTAATCAGATGTAGACCCATCTCAACCCCAAGATTAACCATCTTGCTCTATTTGAATTCTTATTCAAATACTAACCTGAAAAAACTCATTAGATTTGCCGAATCTATCACCTGCCAAAGACAATTCTCTCTACAGATGTGATGAAATAGGAAATTTGGCCTTCTCTTTTTTAAATTATAATTTTATTCATTTATTTATTTTGGGTTGTGGGGGTCTTTGTCCACAGGCTTCTCATTGAAGAGCTTTCTCTCGCTGCAGAGCGTTCGCCCTGGGGCGCTCTGGCTTCAGGAGCTGCAAGGCGCAGGCTCCAACTCAAGGCCTCAAGAGCTAAGCGCAGGGACCCAGCCGCTCCGGGACCTGTGGGATCCTCCCAGGTCAGAGAGTGAACTGAGTCTCCTGAATGGGCAGGCGAATTCCTCACCACTGAGCCACGAGGGGAGCCCTGGCCTTCTTTTTAAAAGAATTTCATCACATCTGTAGAGAGAGCAGTCTTTGTCAGGGGAGCAAGATTTTGAAAATCTATTTTTTTTTTTTTTCAGTTAAAAAAGAAGACCAAGTTCCCTGGTTCTATAGCAATAATTTACTTGTTTGAACTGTTTTTCATGAATTACCAGATTTTGGTAGCCTTTCTTTTTTTTGGGAGGGGGACTTGATTTTTTTTTTTTTTTTAGTTTATTTATTTTAATTGGGGGCTAACTACTTTACAATATTGTGGTGGTTTTTGCCATACATTGACATGAATCAGCCATGGGTGCACCTGTGCCCCCCATCCTGAAACCCCTCCCACCTCCCTCCCCATCCCATCCCTCAGGGTCATCCCAGGGCACCAGCCCTGAGCGCCCTGTCTCATGCATCGAACCTGGACTGGAGATCTGTTTTCTTGGTAGTCTTTCAAGAGAGAGTTAATAAAATGGTTTATAACTTGTTAGAAAGGCGGTAGAGGTTCGCTGACAGTACAGTGGTTAAGAATCTGCCTTGCAATGCAAGGGACACTGGTTTGATCCCTGGAAGGGGAAGATCCCACATGCCTCAAGCAGCTAAGCCTGTGAAGCACAAGTGTCCCCAAGCACGTGCCCCACAATGAAAGAAAGGACTCCACTGAGAAGTCTGCAGACCATAAGGCAGAGCAGACCCCGTCACGGAGTGCCAAAAGCCAGAGAAAGTCTGTGTGCGGCCACGAAGACCCAATACCACCAAAAAAATAATAAAAAAATAAATATATTTTTGAAAAAGAGCTATAAAAATCATTTTAATAAGTTCATATATAGACATTTTTATGATACTTAAATTCTCTTAGGCCAAGAACTGAATCTCAGTGTACAATATAAGGTAGAGGCAACCCAGCTGAACCACAAGAAATCTGTGCCACATTTCTTTTATCTCATATTAGGATCAGATGATAAAGAATCTGCCTGCAATGCAGGAGACCTGGGTTCAATGTCTGGGTCAGGAAGATCCCCTGGAGAAGGAAATGGCAACCCACTCCAGCCTTCTCACCTGGAGAATTCCATGGACAGAGGAGCCTGGAGAGCTATAGTCCACAGTGTCACAAAGAGTCAGACACAACTGAGCAACTAACACACACACACACAGAGGAAATTAAATTAAAACCAACTCTTCAGTACAAGAAAGGATCACCCATTCCCGCCTCTATTTACCACTTGCTTTTTTCTGTTTACCATTTTCTCTTATCCCAGAAAAGAATGAACAAAATTAAGTAAAAAATGTCAAATTTTTAGTAAAGACATTTAAATATTTCAAAGGCATAGGCAGTTACATACATTTTAGGGAATTTTGTCTTAATATTGATGAAGCAGAATAGTAGCAGAGGGATTGTAAGGGTTACTTTGCATTTAGTAAGCACAAAGTCTGTTTGCAAATAAGCCAATTTGCAGATAATCCAGTTGAAGAGCTGGTTTACTAACCCATTTTCCTAAAGTAGGTCTACCTATTTGTAATTGGGAACTTCCTGGACGATGGATAATGAACACACAAGTTGTACTTTCATACAAACTTTAGTGGTCAACAATTTGTGCAATTTTGAAAAGAATTTTCCCGTGTGAACTGCCCCGTCAAAGACTTGTAATTTAACATAGGAAAATGTACAGTCTAGTTCAGTGTCAGAATTGCACCAGGAGAATGCTGTAGATTTTTATCTTGGAAATTGCAGCTACCTATAATAGGTCTTCTTTCTTTCCCTGTAATAATCCTCACCTTTGATAGCTCCGTCTGCCTCAGTGGTTTGCAAACTGTGGTGTCTGGCTGCATCAGCAACACCTGGGAACTGGTTAGAAATGCAAATTCTCAAGCCCACCCCAGGACTACTGAATCAGAAGCTGGGGCGTGGGGCCAGCAGTCGGTGTCTTTACTTGTCTGCCAGGTGATGCTGACGTGTGTTAAAGTCTGAGGATTGACATGTGCTGTGATAGCAGCTCACCACATCCTGTTCCTTAAGCTCACATGAAATGTTCGTCCCTGCAGACAAGCCCTTGTTACCTTACAGGGATGAGAGAGAGAGAAGCAGAACCTGACATCTGGAGCAGCTTGGGCGCTGGTGTACAACACAAACAGGTTCACAGAGCATCATCCGACCAGGCCACTCTGCAGTCAGGACAGAAACAAACCCACTCCACAGTCACATCTGAACACAGACAAAAACAGGAACGCGTCCAAACCACAAAGATAACCAAAATAGTTTCCATCCTAGCTAAAATAAGCAGCCCTTGCCTCTTTGCCAATTAAAACTTTATATTCATTTTACTCTTGCCTCTTTCCAATAAGCTTTATTAAGATACCCAAACATAGAATAGTCCCCACTTCCTGACAGCACCCAACCCCAGACAAAGCCCCATCTCTCGGCATTACCTAACACAAGTCCAAATCATAAAATAAGATCTTCCTAATTACACAAGCCCCTGTTTCTCTGAAGTTTCACTTAATTACCTGTGGTCAACCTCAGCCTAAAAATATTAAATGAAAAATTTCAGAAATAATTCATAAGTTTTAAATTGTGTGGGGTTCTGAGAAGCATGATGAAAACTCACACTGTCTGCTCCATCCACCCACAATGCAAATCCTCCCTTTGTCCAGTTATTGTGGCCCTTAATCACTCAGTACCCAACTTGGATATCAGGTCCGTGGGTCCTGGTATCACAGTGCTTGTAATCAAGTCACCCTTACTTAACAAGGGCCCCCATTGTAGTGAGCAGTGATGCTGGCAATTCAGATCTGCCCAAGAGTAGCCTCAAGCAAGGTGCTTCCTTTAAGTGAAAAGGTGAAAGCTTTCAACTTGATAATGAGCGAAAAAAATGGTTTGTTGAAGTTGCTAAGATCTACAGGAAGAACAATTCTTCTATCCATGAAACTGTGAAAAAGGAGAAATAATTCATTCCAGTTTTACTGTTGTGCCTCAAACTGCAGAAATTAGAACCATAGTGCATAAGTGCATAGCTAAAATGGAAAAGGCATTAAATTTGTACAGTATTTTCAGAAAGACCATATTCACATAACTTTTATTACAGTATATTGTTTTAATTATTCTATTTTATTATTAGTTACTATTGTTAATCTCTTACTGGGCCTAATTTAAAAATTAAACTTTATCATAAATAGGCATGTATTTTTTAAAAGAAGCACAATATTAGCCACAGTTTCAGTATTATCCACATTTCAGTATAGGGTTCAGTATTATCCACAGTTTCAGGCACCCCAATGGGAGTCTTGGAACATATTCCCCGAGGATGAGGGCAGAAGACTGATCTTCCTAAGATGTTGCAGGTTGTAACTCATTTTGCTACAAGAAGTAATAACCAACTTTCTCAGGAACAGGTGTGTTCCTGTGGTCTTTGACTGGACAGCATTGATTATAAGAATTATTGCACAACCCCCTAGTCAGTGGGAACCAATGCCCTCCCGTGAACAATTTGTTCCCAGTCCAACACAAGGTAAATACAGAAATTAGGATTTGTTATTTAGAAACACCAACAACCATTTGAGATAGTAATTTTATGTCTGTTGAATCTAAACATAGAACATCAGGCTGGTATTTTGCATACCAGTTGTTTAAATTTTATTTTTCTAGCAATTCATAATTATATCTTACGAATTATCTGCAATAGATTTTTAAAAAGAAAAACTGGTACTCCATCACGAATTGGTTGAGAGGCATTGTCCTACAGGGCTTCTCTAATACCTTTCAAAATTGCTCTCACATTAATCTTCTGAAAACTCTGCTTTCAATATCTTGTGCCCTTTCTCAAGCATCTTCAACATTACAGTCTCCTCTGTTTTCCAGATGAGGAGAGGGGAATCTAATATACTTTGAGTTTCTACTGTATGCTGTTAACTGTCAACATTTAAATATACCCAATTCCAAGGAAGAAATTCTAAATAGGTATTAACATCCTGTTTCAAAACCTATTTCACAAAAAATACAAGGACCCAATGTGTTTATGGGTGAACTTTTTTTAAATCTTTAAGGAACATTATATTGAATGTTATTTAGACAAGAATAAAACAGGACAGGGGCTTCCCTGATAGCTCAATTGGTAAAGAATCTGCCTTCAGTGCTGGAGACCCTGGTTTGATTCCTGGGTCGGGAAGATCCCCTGGAGAAGGGATAGGCTACCCACTCCAGTATTCTTGGGCTTCCCTTGTGGCTAAGCTGGCAAAGAATCCGCCTGCAATGTGGGAGACCTGGGTTCAATCCCTGGGTTGGGAAGATCCCCTGGAGAAGGGAAAGGCTACCCACTCCAGTATTCTGGCCTGGAGAATTCCATGGACTATAATCCATGGGGTCACAAAGAGTCAGACACAACTGAGTGACTTTCACTTTCACTTTTCAAAACAGGACAGGCTTCCTAATTAATTATTTAGAAGCCAGCATAATAGGACTGGAAAAGGATAGTACTGGAAAATGTCAGTTTTCATTCCAAACCCAAAGAAGGACAATTCCAAAGAGTGTTTAAACTACCAAACAGTTGCACTCATTTCACATGCTAGTAAAGTGACGCTTCAAATCCTTCAAGCTAGACTTCAGCAGAATGTGAACTGGAGAACTTCCAGATGTACAAGCTGGGTTTAGAAAAGGCCGAGGAACCAGACATCAAATTGCCAACATTCGTTAGATCATAGAGAAAGCAAGAGAATTCCAGGAAAACTTCTGCTTCATTGACTAAGCTAAAGCCTTTGACTGTGTGAATCACAACAAACTACAGAAAATTCTTAAAGAGTTGGGAATATCAGATCACCTTACCTGCCTCCTGAGAAACCTGTATGTGGGTCAAGAAGCAACAGTTAGAATCAGACATGAAACAACTGACTGGTTCTAAATTGGTAAAGGAATATAACCAGGCTATATATTGTCACCCTGCTTATTTAACTTATATGCAGAGTGCATCATGTGAAATGCCAGGCTGGAAAAAACCCAAGCTGGAATCAAGATTGCCAGGAGAAATATCAGCAATCTCATATAGGCAGATGATACCACTCTAAAGGCAGAAAGTAAAGAACCAAAAAAGAATCTCTTGATGAAAGTGAGAGAGGAGAGTGAAAAAGCTGGCTTAAAACTCAGCATGAAAAAAAAACTAAGATTATGGCAGCCAGTCCCTTCACATCATAGCAAATAAAAGGTGAAAAGGTGGAAGCAGTGGCAGATTTTATTTCTTTGGGCTCCAAAATCATTGCACACTGTGACCACGGCCATGAAATTAAAAGACACTTGCTCCTCGGGAGGAAAGCTGTGACAAACCTAGACAGTATATTAGAAAGCATAAGCATCGTTTTGCCAACAAAGGTCCATCTAGTCAAAGCTATGGTTTTTCCAGTAGTGTTGTATGGATGTGAGAGTTGGACCATAAAGAAAGCTGAGTGATGAAAAACTGGTGCTTTCAAATTGTGGTATTGGAGAAGACTCTTGAGAGTCCCTTGGACTGCAAGGAGAGCAAACCAGTCAACCCCAAAGGAAATCAGTCCTGAACATTCGTTGGAAGGACTGATGCTGAAGCTGAAGCTTCAATACTTTGACCACCTGATGTGAAGAGCTGACTCGTTGGAAAAGACCCTGATGCTGGGAAAGATTGAAGGTGGGAGGAGGAGGGGACGACAGAGGATGGCATCACCAACTCAATGGACATGAATTTGAGCAAACTCAGGGAGATAGTGGAGGACAGGGGAGCCTGGTGTGCTGCAGTCCATGAAGTTGCAAAAAGTCAGACTAGAATTAGCAACTGAGCGACAACAACAAATAGTAAGAGAAAGCTGATCAATATAGCATTTGAAATTTCTAGTGCAGTATTGTTAGTAAATACTGATGCAAAGGTGCTGTACTAGACAACTGCTAAAGTTTGTTCCTGGCCTAACATTGATCAGGAGCTTACTAAAAGCTGGCACCATTCACCATCCCTTTGGCAGCCACATTTGTGCCACCTCCCCTTCTTCTGTCTTTCTTGGCTCTAGAAGTAGGAAAGAGACATAAGAAGAGCCAATCAAAATACCTCACTCTTCTGGCCTCAATGATGGAACCAGTGGTGGGTTCATTTCCCATGAAGATTAAACCAGTTTTCCCCAGAATTGTGCTAAGTATAGGTAGCGGGGAAGCTGCCCTTTTTCCTTTGTTGCAAGTCATTAGGACATGGTGCATATTGCCAGTAGCATACTCCCTAGAACATGAGAAGGATCTCTTCAATATGGGGACAAAACAAATGCAAACTGCAGAAAGACATGGAGATAGAGCAAGAATGAGAACAAGAGTGCAAGCGAGAAACTCTCAACACCGGAATTCCCTGGACCAAGTCAACCCAGCACCTTCTCTTCCCTTTCTCAGGCTTGGTTTCATAAATTAACAGAATTCCCCTTCAGGTTAAAGTAGTTTTGAAGCAGGAGACAGACAGACCCCGTATAAACAGTCAGAGTTCACGCCCTGTGGACAGACACTCAAAGAGGAGCAGAGAGAGACGAGCTGACTCCTGCCCAGATAAAAACCACAGAGTCCTCATTTTCAAAGACAAGGAGACCTTCCCAACTACACATGGACAGAAAGGCTATTTAGAGGTCAAAAGAGAGGGAGTGTCACCTCATAGTAAGTGACGTCAACCTAGCCATATGTCTCTTCCCTAGATTCCATCTTGGCTAAGAAATGCACATGTGGGAGGACCCTGAGGTATACCAGATCCGAACTCAGAACCAGCAAAGCAAGATGATTGGCCCGAGGAAACGTGGAAGAAATGCCCCGTAACTGTGATTCAAAATAACACAAAGGCATGACTCTCTCTCTTGACCTGCCTACATGTCCATCTACACATAGTTTTTTTCCTCCTAATAAGCACTATATTGTTTCACTACTTTCTGTTTCTGTGTGGAAATTCATGTCTACACAGCTGGCAGGCCAGGACCTTGTCACTGGTCACTGGTCCCTGGTGGTCTGCTAGATAGGATTCACAACTTTCATTCCTGTGGCCTAACTTCAATCTCTTGCCAGGATCCAAAACCCTGATTCAAGCCGCTGCAGGCTGAAGCCACCTTGAATCAGTTTGAGATCCTTTTCTGTCATTTGCAACCCAAAAGCCTTCACCAACACAAATCTTTAATAAGTAGCTCATGTGGTAGAAAGAGCAAGGGCTAAAGACTGAGACAAATATAGTTTTTTCCAATTAATAATTACATGACAATTAGCCTCTCTGAACATCATTTCCTTGTTTGCATCTGGGAATAAATACAGCCGACTCCTAGAGTTGGACTGTAAGCTTTGGAAGGACAGGAAACATGTCTACCTTTCTTCTTGTCCTTCTCTCATGACCTGCTAAATGGGGGGAGGGCCCCGGGAAGGTAAGAGAAATATTGTCATTTTCTCAGATTCCTTCAGCTTAAAATATTCAATATACTAAGATTTCGTATTTTAGGATCAGTCAGTTCAGTTCAGTCGCTCAGTCGTGTCCGACTCTTTGCGACCCCATGAATTGCAGCACGCCAGGCCTCCCTGTCCATCACCAACTCCCGGAGTTTACTCAAACTCATGCCCATCGAGTCAGTGATGCCATCCAGCCATCTCATCCTCTGTCGTTCCCTTCTCCTCCTGCTCCCAATCCCTCCCAGCATCAGGGTCTTTACCAATGAGTCAGCTCTTCGCATGAGGTGGCCAAAGTACTGGAGTTTCAGCTTCAGCATCATTCCTTCCAATGAGCACCCAGGACTGATCTCCTTTAGGATGGACTGGTTGGATCTCCTTGCAGTCCAAGGGACTCTCAAGAGTCTTCTCCAACACATAGCATGTCCTAAACCTGGTCACTTGAAAAACAGAGTTTGATTTAGCAAATGTCCCCACAATTAAACCCAACTCACTGACCTTTTTGTGTTTCTGCTTTCACTTACTTTTTTAGCTTCTAAAATTGCTAATTTCCTCACCCATGTTTCTAAATGTCCTTTTGTTACAAGGAATAAGAAAATATGACATGTTGGATCTGTTTCTTTTACTTTAACCTGTGCTTCCTGTTGCTTTTGGATACTGTCTATACGTAATTAAAAGATGCTTTCTCCTTGGAAGAAAAGCTATAACAAACCTAGACACCTATTACAATGCAGAGAAATCACTTTGCCAACAAAGGTCCATATCGTCAAAGCTATAGTTTTTCCAGTAGTCATGTATGGATGTGATTGTTGGCCCATAAAAAGGCTGAGTGCCAAACAATTGATGCTTTCCAACTGTGGTGCCAAAGAAAACTCTTGAGAGTTCCTTGGACTGCAAGGAGATCAAACCAGTCCATCCTAAAGGAAATCAATTCTGAATATTCATTGGAAAGACTGATCCTGAAGCTGAAGCTCCAATACTTTGGCCACCTGATGTGAAGAACTGACTCCTTGGAAAAGACCCTGATGCTGGGAAATATTGAAGGCAGGAGGAGAAGAGGACGACAGAGGACGAGATGGTTGGATAGTATCCCTGACTCGATGGACATGAGTTTGAGCAAACTCCGGGAGATAGGAAGGACAGGGAAGTCTGGTGTGCTGCAGTTCAAGAGACTGCAAAGAGTTGGACATGACTAAGTGACTCAGCGAAGGAACAACGGCCATATACAATGGGCTTCCTCAGCGAACCCTGCACCTCTGCCTGAATGTTAAACCAAAGTGCTTTGTTCATATCCCGACCCTGTCCACCTGTGAATGGCTACAACTAAGTAGAAATTAACACATCCCCTCCCTGAGGCTGGCCATGCTAGGAGATATTTGTAAGATTGATGGCCTTTTTACTTTACTTCCTCACCCCCTCCCACTCTGTGTTCTATAAAAGAAACTGTCATCCAGACCCAGATAAGGTGGTTATTTTGAGACACTAATCTCAAAGAAGATTTAAGTTCCTCTGCCATCTTCTTGGTCTGCCAGTTTTCAAATAAAATCGTTATTCCTTGCCTCAAGCTCTGTCTCCTGAATTATTGGCCTGTCACGCGGTGAGAAGACTGAGCTTGGACTTGCTAACACTTTTATCCTTTATCCAACATTTTTACTGTGAGCCTCAACCAAGATATCTATATTGCCATTTTGCCAGAAACAGAAGTCTCTGACTGGTAGTTCTATTTACTATTCTTATGGAGTTTCACTCTTTTCATTTCAAAAATGTGCCCTGTATTTAGTATTTTCTATATTATTGTAGAATATTTTAACATTTTGTGCTTGCATGCTAAGTCACTTCAGTCGTGTCCAATCCTTTGTGACCCTGTGGACTATAGCCCACAGGTTCCTCTGTCCATGGGATTCACTAGGCAAGAATATTGAAGTAGGTTGCCATTTCCTCCTCTAGGGGATCTTTCAGACCCAGGGATCAAACCCGGATCTCCTGTGTCTCCTGCATTGGTAGGTGGGTTCTTAACCACTAGTGCCCCCTGATAAGTCATTTTAATCTTTTAGTCCATATAATTTTCCTTCTCACGTTCATAATTAATTTGTCTAAATTTTCCCAGATGTCTTAAAGTTTTCTAACCTTCAGTTAAATCAAGTAAGTGGTCAGGAGCACAAGCAATTTTCATTAAAAAAAAACCAGTAAAGTAGAGTGGTTAAGAGCATGAATTTTGGACCAAACTGTGCTGAAATTCTCATTGCCACTTAGCTGTGAACCCTGTATGTTGAACTTCCTTACATGTGATATGCAGGTGATAATAATAGTACCCTCCTGTTAGTATTAAAGAGAAAAACCACAGTCCCCAAATGGCATCACTTCTGCTAAAGACCATGATACCAAACCTAGATTTAATACCTAACCCAACTACAGTTTCAACCTTCCCCTGAAATGTAACCGTAGTCAACCATCCAGGAATTTTCTGGTCACTATTAAGGAGGTAATCTGTCACAGTGGATCCTGTCCATCCTCTCCCCACCCCCAAAAAGAATCCATTCTGTTCTTTTGCTAACAGCTTCCTCACCCCACACTTCCTTCCATTTAGCACAACCTCTCAGAGTGCTTTTCTGTTTTCTAGATGGGATGCTGCTGCCTGATCAGGACAAGCTGTCTCTGAGACCGGGATACTTGTTCTAGCTAGCTAAGTGTCTAAAGGCTTCACTTATCCCAGGAATTTGACATGTTCATCTCTACCTCCCCAGCGTCATGCATGGACCTAATGCATAGTGGGTAGGCCATAGCTGTCTTCGGAATGTTGTAAAGGTTAGACAAATGAAAGTGTCAATGAGTTAATGGATATGACTATGAAGATCAGGACAGGATTTTTTGACTGTGGCATCTTGCTTATGTGGTTACAGACAAGGTCCATGTGAAAACACCAGAAGATTTAAGTTCCTCTCAAACTCAACATAAAACAATAGTGAGATGTGGCTGATAAATAATTATAATATAACCTTCAGTTCAGTTCAGTCACTCAGTCGCATCTGACTCTTTGTGACCCCATGGACTGCAGCACGCCAGGCCTCCCTGTCCATCATCAACTCCCAGAGCTTACTCAAACTCATGTCCATTGAGTTGGTGATGCCATCCAACCATCCCATTCTCTGTCGTCCCCTTCTCCTCCTGCCTACAATCTTTCCCAACATCAATGTCTTTCCGAATGAGTCAGTTCTTCACATCAGGTGGCCTTGCTATTAAGTTAAAAAGAGCATGGAAAAAAAAAAAAAAGGAAAAAAAAAAAGAGCATGGAACTCAGAAGAAAAAAAGTTAATAGTGGATTCTTCACTCCTATGGTCAGTTTCCCAAGCATTCCAAATGCCATTCTCCATCCAAAGGAAACTTATCTTCCTTTCCAAGACAGACTCACATCCTTTTGTCCTATTTCTTCACATGGTTTTCTCCCACCCATAAAAAATGCTTTCCCTCTCATCCTTCATTTCTCTATTGCCCTTCCTGGAATTTTCTGCTGTTCTACAATCCCAGGCCCCATGCTCCCAACTTTTCTCTACACCCCCCAAACCTCTGCTACAACGTTATGGTGCTTATCTGTTTTAATTTGACATTTTCACTATTTTTGTGCTTGACTTCTTTATCAAAAGAATATCAGCTGTAAAGCACTGCTCAAAGGCAAGCAAATACCATTACTTTTGTTGTCCTTGCTTCCATGTACATTTCACAGCTATTAGATCATGATCTTCTAAAGGTCAGTAAGAGACTCTTGCCATTTACATTCTTTTATTTCTCTTTAACTTACACAGTGTACCTAGTTCTTTGTACCTGGACAAAGAACAAATGTTGCTTGTCTGATGGCTGACTCATATATATCTACAAGCCACAACAAGAGGATGTTAATACACTAGCAAGGAACAAGGGTATATACGCACTCCAAGCCAGGAGCCAGGTTTTTGAAACATCTCTTAGTACACAGACATACAGATATATTCTCTGATTACATATTCTCATGTATATAAATTGAAAGAGTTAACCAACCAAGAATATGAAGAAATAACTTCCAGAAAGGGAAATACAGATGGCTAATGAAATACACAATGGTATGTCATCTTAGTTAATAAAGAAGGAAATGCAAATGGAACAAAATGAGACACCATGATTTGCCTACTACACTGGTAAAAGTCAAAGACATAGATAATGATCAGTGTCAGCAACAGTGGGAACGTAAATTTTAAAGAGCACTTTACAATACTGATAAAAATTTTAAAACACAGATTCCTTACTAAATAAGCCCACTTCTAAGAGTCTAGTCTTCAGAATAACTTTTTCCCTATTGCCAGGATGTTGGCTGAAGAATGTCCTTTGTGTCATTAAATTTATATCAGTAGTAATCAGAGAAAACCTAAATATGTCAAAAGTGAGATGTTCAAATAAACTATATTTATACCTCACACTCTGATGCTTCATGGCCATCACAAAGAATGAAGCACATCTATGTGTGTAGATATGGGGAAATGATCACAATATATTGTCAAATTTAAAAAGCAAGTTGCAAAGCAATAAATGTAGTATAATCTCTTTTTTTGTGGGGGAAAAAAACCATATGTTCTATGTTTCTAAGTTCATATAAGTACACAAGTTTCTACATAACTATGTGCAAAAACAGAAGTAAAAACAAACCTACAAACAAAAACAGAGGTCTGAAATCTGGAAACACCCAGCTGCTAATCGTGGTTACCCCTGGGGAGGAAAAACAGGAAAGGCTTTGCCTTTTATGTATTTCTGTGTATTGTTGAAACTTTCTTTCAACATTAACTTTGACTTTTTTGAAATAAAATAACAAACTCAATTAAAGCAGTTATAAAATGTTTAAAGATTTGAGAAAGTGTTACCGAGTCCAGGCTCCCTCTGCTTGCCGCAGGATAGGCCAATGAATCCGAGAGAGTAGGTGTTGAGGTAAGAAAGAGACTTTAATCAGGGAGCTAGCAGACTGAGAAGACGGCAGGCTAGTGCCTCAAAATAACCATCTTATTGGGGTCTGGATGCCAGGTTCTTTTATAGATCAGAGAGAAAGAAGCAATGAGGAACCAAAGACAAAAGGCAGAATAGAGAGGGAGAGGCAGTGGGGAAGTAAGGTGAAAGGGTCTTTCAGTCTTACAAAATAACTCCAAGGGAATGTCCAGCCTTTGGAAGGGGTGTGTTAATCTCTTTTATTCACAAGTGGGCAGGGACAAACCATCTCTCCATGAGCTGAACAGAGGCACTTTAGTTCCCAGTCAAGCAGAGGGGTGGGGTCCTTCTGGCAAGCCATTGAGTATGATTATAATAATAAAAACAAGTCAAAGAAACAGTCTCCAACATGGAGTCAGAATTGGCTTCCTCCCTGCAACAGACTAAAGCTAAAGTCTTTGACTGTGTGGATGACATTGACTATGCTAAATCCTTTGACTGTGTGGATCACAACAAACTGTGGGAAATTCTTAAAGAGATGGGAATACTAGGCCACCTTACCTGTCTCCTGAGAAACCTGTATGGAGGTCAGGAAGCAACAGTTAGAACTGGACACAGAACAACAGCCTAGGTCCAAATTGGGAAAGGAGTATGTCAAGCCTGCTTCTGTAATGTTGCTTATTTAACTTTATGCAGAGTACATCATGTCAAATGCTGGGCTGGATAAAGCACAAGCTGGGAGAAATATCAGTAACCTCATATGCAGATGACATCACCCTTATGGCAGAAAGCGAAGAAGAACTAAAGAGCATCTTGATGAAAGTGGAAGAGGACAGTGAAAAAGCTGGCTCAGGTTGAGTGAAAAACTCAACATGGAAAAAACTAAGATTATGGCATCTGGTCCCATCACTTCATAGCAAATAGGTGGGGAAACAATGGAAACAGTGACAGACTTTATTTTCTTGGGCTCCAAAATCACGGCAGATGGTGATTGAAACCACAAAATTAAAAGAAGCTTGCTCCTTGGAAGAAAAGCTATGACCAACCTAGACAGCATATTAAAAAGCAGAGACATTACTTTGCCAACAAAGGTCCATATTGTCAAAGCTGTGGTTTTTCCAGTGGTCATGTATGGATGTGAGAGTTGGACTATAAAAAAAGCTGAGCACTGAAGAATTGATGCTTTTGAACTGTGGTGTTGGAGAAGACTCTTGAGGGTCCCTTGGACTGCGAGGAGAGCCAACCAGTCCATCCTAAAGGAAATCAGTCCTGAATATTCACTGGAAGGACTGATGTTGAAGCTGAAACTCCAATACTTTGGCCACCTGATACGAGGAACTGACTCCTTGGAAAAGACCCTGATGCTGGGAAAGATTGAAGGCGGGGGAGAAGGGGACGACAGAGGATGAGATGGCTGGATGGCATCACTGACTTAATGAGTTTGAGCATGCTCTGGGAGTTGGTGATGGACAGGGAAGGCTCATGTGCTGCAGTCCATGGGGTCACAAAGAGTCAGAGACTCTGAGTGACTGAACTGAACTTGATGACTGCAACAGAAGCAGTGATCAAATCTGCAAGAACTGCGTGCATGAATTATCTCTTTAAGTATTGTTTAGAATACTTATTCTAAACAGTTATTCACATATAGTCATGTCAGTTACTGAGGCCTTAAGTGGTAGCATAAAAAGTCATTTCCATGTTGTAGAAGAGGTAAGAAAGGAACAAAAAGAATTAAAATAAATTTCTTTCAACACTGTGGATGAAGAATGTCTCCGGTAATATCAGTAAGGAAAAAATGCTGCCATCACCAAGCCATCAGCAACTGCAGACACTCCCAAGTGTGTACTCTGAGGGAACTCAAGATGGGAGAGAACAGGGTACTGGCCCCAGATTTAAGATGCACATCAAAGGAATGGCTTCCATGGCCCAACTCTTGCGTCTTCCCCTATGCACATGAAGGTGTGCTCAGCTGCCCAGCGTGTCTGAGTCTTTGCAGCCCCGTGGATGCCTGCCAGGCTCCTCTGTCCCTAGAAAATCCTAAATTCATCCACTTGAGACGTCTGGGTTTTTTTCTAATTGATAGTAATCTTCTGATTTTCCAACTACCTGGTTTTTGCCAAAACTCACATATCCTGGCTACTTCCATACCTCTTTGGAACAAGTCCTCAGAGCTATCTGAGAGTCTGTCTCTCAGGTTTAAGTCCTTAGTAGGTACACCAAATAAAACATAATTTTCAACTTTTAGATTGTGCCTTTTTTCCTCAGTTGATAATACTTTTCTTTAAAGAAGTTGACAAACCAAGCACAGGGCTCTCAGAAAAATTCACCTGATCATTGATTTGTGCTAGAGGCCACAAGTTCAAATTTCACAGGAGACAGACAAGCAGCAGAGATCAATTAGGCCAGGTGGGAATAAGTTACTAAAGGCCAGAGGGGCTGTTTGGAGAGGGTGTACTGCTTAAAGGCCATAGCGATTTCAAAACTCCAGCTAGTTGAAATTTTGCATCTGGTATTACCAGATCTTTTAATATTTCAAAGAAAATCAGAAACCAGAATTTTTCATAGCAATGTTGCAGGAACAGGGGCCCCTTCCAGGGCCCAAGAGTGGGCTCTTGTTTAATACTTGAAAATGAAATGTCTGAATTCATACTAAAAAGGAAAGAGGTTTTGCTGGAAAGGAACGCCCAGGGGCACAGAGCACTAGTGGAAGGGAACATAGGAGCACTGCTCTGCCGCCTGGCTCACAGCCTCACGTTCTGTGGTAGCAGGCTTCATTTCAAGGTCATCTCTGACTTAGGGTTCCTCCTGGTTGCTTCTGCATCACTCAGCCAAGATGAATTTCAGTGAGAAGGATTCTGGGAGGTTAGTAGGAAATATAGACTGGGGTCTCATCTCTGCATTTGACCTTTGCTCATTTTTTCTGGTTGGTGGTAGATTGTTAGTTCCAAGTTCCGTACCCAGACCTCCTGTTGTAAGACAACTCCTGTAGATGGTTAGGTAACTATTGTGCCTGGCCAGGGCAGGCAGTTTCAGTCAGTGGTTCCCCTAACAGCAATAAACTCAGGTTGTACATTTTAACAATCAATTCCTTTAAAACCTTAAACGCTATGTCGGTAGACATTGCGCAAACCAGACAAAACACACCTCCTAGCTGGATTTGGCCGACAGCCTCCCATCTGCCGTTTTTGGGTTTTACTTATTTTTGTCTTCACAGAGTTCCAGTGGACTAATTCTAACACGTCCTTCACCACCCAAACCAGTTCCCTCTTCTTCCACTAGCACTTTGGCCATCCTATTATAGAAAATCAGAGTTCAAAGATTTTTTTTTTAATCGTATTTAAATCTCTCAATTTCTTATGGTAGCAAAATATATATAACATAAAATTTGCCACTTTAACCATTATATGTGTACAATTTGGTGTCATTAATTACAGTCAGAAGGTTGTGCAACCATCACCACTAGCTCTTTCCAAAGTTTTTTCATCACCCTAAACAGAAACTCTGTACCCATTAAACAATTAACTCCCCACTTCTTCCTCCCCTAGTCCCTGATAAATTCTAATCCATTCTCTGTCTCTATGAATTTGCCTATTCTAGGTAACTCACAGAAATGGAATCATACAATATTTGTCCTTTTGTATCTGTCTGATTTCACTTAGCATAATGTTTTCAAGGTTCATCTACATCACTGCATGTATTAGAACTTCAACTGAGTAACATTCCATTGTATGTTGTGATATTGTGATTTATATCAGGAAATAGGCTTTGGGTTGGCCAAAAAGTTCATTGGAATTTTTCCATAAGATGTTACAGAAAAACCCCAACAAACGTTTTGGCCAACATGACATTTGATCTTTGTTCCCATTTCTAGCACAGGAGTTTTAAAAACACTTGGCATCTTCTAAGTGGTGAGAGAAATAGAGGCTTCCTTTGTCACGTTAATGAGGTGATTTTTGGAATGCCTGTAGGTCAGCTAAGACTGGGTGCTGGTTGCCAGGGCAACCAACCCTGTGTTTGGAGGGCTGGCACTTTCAGCCCCTTGGCCTGGCCTTCAGGTAGAGGAGAGGGGCTAGATGTTGAATTATCACCCCATCTATTGATTTAATCAATTGTGACTATTTAATGAGGCCACCGTAAAGATTCAAAAGGACAGTTTGGAGAGCTTTCAGGTTGGTGACTCTACCAGAGATTGGTGCGTCTGGAGAGGGCGTGACAGCTCAGCGCCCTTCCCCCATACCTTGCCCTGCACCTCTTCTGTCTGGTTGTCCCTGGGTTATATCCTTTGATAACAAAACCGTGATCTGGTACATTAAAGGGTTTCCTGAGTCCTGTGAACCACTCAAGCAAATGACCCAAACCCAAAGAGGGGATCATGGGAACCTCTGATTTATAGTCAGTTGGTCACAAGCACAGGTAACAACCTGGACTTTTGATTGGCATCTGAAGCCCAGGGCAGTCTTGTATGACTGAACCCCTGACCTGTGGAATCTGATTCTATCTCCTGGTAGGAAGTATCAAAACTGAGTTAAAATGTAAGACACCTAACTGGTATCAAAGCACTGTTTGTTGGGAAACTCTCTCTTGTTACCATGGAAGTGTTTTCAGAACCATTTGTATGCATAGAGCACATTTTGCTTACCCATTTCTCTTTGAATGGACACTTGGGTTGTTTCTACCATTTGAATATTATGAAAAATGTTGCTATGAACATTGATTTTAAAATATCTGTTTGTCATTATTAGAGAAATGCAAATCAAAACCACAATGAGGTACCATTACACACCAGTCAGGATGGCTGCTATCCAAAAGTCTACAAGCAATAAATGCTGGAGAGGCTGTGGAGAAAAGGGAACCCTCTTACACTGTTGGTGGGAATGCAAACTAGTACAGCCACTATGGAAAAACAGTGTGGAGATTCCTTAAAAAACTGGAAATAGAACTGCCATATGACCCAGCAATACCACTTCTGGGCATACACACTGAGGAAACCAGATCTGAAAGAGACACATGCACCCCAATGTTCATCGCAGCACTGTTTATAATAGCCAGGACATGGAAGCAACCTAGATGCCCATCAGCAGATGAATGGATAAGGAAGCTGTGGTACATATACACCATGGAATTTTACTCAGCCGTCAAAAAGAATTCATTTGAACCAGTCCTAATGAGATGGATGAAACTGGAGCCCCTTATACAGAGTGAAGTAAGCCAGAAAGATAAAGAACATTACAGCATACTAACACATATATATGGAATTTAGAAAGATGGTAACGATAACCCTATATGCAAAACAGAAAAAGAGACACAGAAATACAGAACAGACTTTTGAACTCTGTGGGAGAAGGTGAGGGTGGGATGTTTCAAAAGAACAGCATGTATACTATCTATGGTGAAACAGATCACCAGCCCAGGTGGGATGCATGAGACAAGTGCTCCGGCCTGGTGCACTGGGAAGACCCAGAGGAATCGGGTGGAGAGGGAGATGGGAGGGGGGATCGGGATGGGGAATAAGTGTAAATCTATGGCTGATTCATATCAATGTATGACAAAACCCACTGAAATGTTGTGAAGTAATTAGCCTCCAACTAATAAAAAAATTAAAAAAAAAAAAAATAAAAAAAAAAAAAATAAATAAAATAAAATAAAATATCTGTTTGAGCCCAATTTTTATTGTTTTGGGTATATACCTAGGCATAGTAATAGGCTGGGTAATATGAAATTCTATATTTGACTTTTTGAGGACCTGGCAATCTGTTTTCTACACCAGTCACCAGTCACATCATTTTACATTCCTACCAACAATGCATGTAAGTTCCTCATTTTTAAGATGAAGAAATCAAGGGCAAAACTGGTTAGATAGCTTGACCATAGATACAGAAAGTCAACTACAGATCTTATAGTAGCATGTGGCCATAGGCAGCCCCTGGCATACTGCCTTTGCTGTGTACAGTTAGCTCACTCCCTGTTACCAGGCAACGGTTACCATGAGACCATCAGTGGGCCTATTCAGCCAGCATGAGTGGTGGCCATCAAATGGAGAGCAAGGTAAGAGGCAGATTCGAACTTTCTCCCCAGGGTCATCCTGCTGGTGAGCTGGGGGCCCAGGGATAGGCTGGGGGCTGTGTCCTGCAGGGCTCCAGAACCCTCGCCTAGGTCAGCCCCTGACCGGGCCCAGGCCTTGAGCTGGTGGAGAGCTGCTTCAGCAGCAGCAGTGTGCAAAGAATGCAGGCTGCAGGACCTGGCCTGGGCAGGTTGAGAAGCCTGAGGGCCAGTTGAGTTGGGTGACTGACTCCCTCAACAATGACAACTGGGCCAGGTCTGGGGACCGGGCCCCGAGGGAGCTGCCAACTGAGCTCTGCCTCTTCAGCCAGGGCTCATCCCTTAGGGGGCGAAAGGTGTGCCTTGGGACCTTGCCCTTTCTCACCAGAACAGAGAATAACATTTATTTGGTGGAGATAAATAGAAACACTCTTACCTGACCATGACCTGACCTCAAAAAAAGAGGAACTGACACCAAGAACTTTGTTTGCAAGAACTACATGCCCCTCCCTCACCTTTTCCGTAAAAGGGCTTTGCTGAGAGCTTTCAGGGAGTTTGAGGTTTCTAAGGCATGAGCCACCCATCTCCTTACACGGTCCTCAATAAGCCTTTCTCTGTTCCAAACTCCAATGTTTTGGTACTGTTTGGCCTCACTGTGCTCAGGCACACAGGCTTGTGTTTTGGTAACAAGCTGACAAGAGAAAGCAAGTATCTTGACTCCTAGTAAACTCTCTTTAAAAGGTTAACTCTACTAAGATTTAACTCATATGTTCAGGCTAATGACAGCACTATTTATACAAAGAGTGGGCCACTGGAAACAGACCAGTAGATATATTGGAGGAAACAAAAACAATATTGGAGGAAAGAATTTCAATTAAGTTCTGGATTTTCCTCTCCATGTGGAGAGAATTTTGTTTTGTTCTTTTCTTCAGGCCTAAGCTCTGAGAGAAGATAAAGTCATACTTGTCTTTAGCCTGATACCTAACTATAGAATAATCATAGAAATATTTTTGGATCACTATTAGTCTTACCATTCTAAACTAAGGGCCTTAAAAAAAAATTTCCTTGAAATGCAGCAAATATTTATTTTAGAGGAGTTGGAAAATTCAGAAAAGTAGAAAGGAAAAGACAAGGGCACCTGTTGTTGTTCAGTTGCTAAGTCACGTCTGACGCTTTGCAACTCCATAGACTGCAGCACACCAGGCTTCCCTGTCCTTCACTATCTTCCTGAGTTTGCTCAAACTCATGCCCACTGAGTCAGTAATGCCAACTAACCATCTCATCCTCTGTCGCCCTCCTCTCCTTTTGCCTTCAAGCTTTCCCAGCATCAGGGTCTTTTCCAGTGAGTTGGCTCTTTGCATCAGGTGCCCATAGTACTGAATCTTCAGCTTCAGCATCAGTCCTTCCAATGAAAATTCTGGGTTGATTTCCTTTAGAATTGACTGATTTAATCTTCTTGCAGATTAAGGGACTCTCAAGAATCTTCTTCAGTACCACAACTCAGAAGCATCAATTCTTCAGTGTTCAGCCTTCTTTATGGTCCAACATGTACAAGCATCTATACACGACTACTGGAAAAACCATAGCTTTGACTATACAGATCTTTGTTGGCAAAGTGATGGCTCTGCTTTTTAATAAGCTGTTTAGGTTTTCCATAGCTTTTCTTCCAAGGAGCAAGTGTCTTTTAATTTCATGGCTGCAGTCTCCATCTGCAGTGATTTTGGAGCCCAAGAAAATAAAATCTGTTACTGTTTCTACTTTTTCCCCTTCTATTTGCCATGAATTGATGGTACCAAATGCCATAATCTTAGTTTTTTTCATGTTGAGTTTCAAGCCAGCTTTTTCACTCTCCTCTTGCACCCTCCTCAAGAAGTTCTAACTTCCTCTTCTCTTTCTGCCTTTAGAGTGGTATTATCATCTGCATATCTGAGGCTCTTGATATTTCCCCCAGCAATCTGGATTCCAGCTTGTGCTTCCTCCAGCCCAGCATTGCTCATGATGTACTCTGCATGTAACTCAAATAAGCAGGGTAACAATATACAGCCTTGTCCTACTCCTTTCCCAATTTTGAACCAGTCAGTTGTTTCATTTCTGGTTGTAACTGCTGCTTCTTGACCTGAATATAGCTTTCTCAAGAGACAGGTAAAGTGGTATTCCCATCTCTTTAAGAATTCTCCACAGTTTGTTGTGATCCACACAGTCAAAGGCTTTCATTTAGTCAATGAAGCAGAAGTATGTGCATATATAGAGCTAGATATAGATACATAGATATATAGATATGTTTGGAATTTCCTTGCTTTTTCCATGATCCAACAAATGTTGGCAGTTTGATCTCTAATTTCTCTGCCTTTTATAAACCCAGCCTGTACATCTGGAATTTCTTGATTTGTGTACTGCTGAAGCCTAGCTTGAAGGATTTTGAGTATAACCTTGCTAGCATGTGAAATGAACACAACTGTATGGTAGTTTGAACATTCTTTGGGATTGGAATGAAAACTGACCTCTTCCAGTCCTGTGGCCCTTGCTGCCTAGAAAGCCAGAAAAATAACTATTAACTTTTCAGTACTTTTTTCCAGGCTTTCCCCCCCTAAATATGGCATTTTTGTTTGGTAGATATGGCTGAAATCATAGAACCTTAAAGCTTAAGAAAATTATTACAATTTGGGAAGCAAGCTTAAAAAACAGAATAAGGATAAATGAAGATTTCAAGGTTTAGGAAAGCACCCAACATAGAGTTAGGACTCCTTCCTAGCAAGTCACGGCCCTCACTGTCTTATGACACTCCTTTTGGTGGCATGTTCTTATTTACCTGTCCACATGGAAATGTGTCATTTATCTAAATGTATAAGCTCCGAGGACATGGCCACACATTATACTATTTTGTTTCTTCCTCCATGCCATGCAGAGTGCTACAAACACAGTAGGTCCTCAGTAAAGAATTTCTGAATGCTTATTACTGATTTCAGACCATCTTCAAAGTTAACACTCCTCAGACGCTCCATTAAGGGTAATCTAACCCAGGACCTGCAGGACCCAGTCTTGTCAGGGCTTCACATTCTGTGACCTTTGGTTCAGTAATCAAAGATCATTTAAAATCTTCTGGGAGGCTTCCCTGGTGGCTCAGTGGTGAAGAAACTGCCTGCCAATGCAGGAGGCACGGGTTCGATCCCTGGGATGGGAAGATCCCTCATGCCTCAGAGCAACTAAGCCCGTGTGCCGCAACTAGTGAGCCTGTACTCTGGAGCCCAGCAACTGCAACTACTGAGCCTTCACACCATGACTCCTGAGGCCCATGTGCCCTAGAACTCATTCTCCAGCAACAAGAGAAGCCACCGCAAGGAGAATGTACTGCAACTAGAGAGTAGCCCCCACTCACGGCAACTAGAGAAAAGCTTATGTAGCAATGAAAACCCAGCACAGCCCATAAATAAAAAATAATTGATTGATTTAAAATAAAGGCATCTGAATCTTTACTTCCATCACTTGAATGCTATGGGAAATTCAATCTGTAACCCTTAATAACACTTCTTAAAACCTCCTTTGCCCCATTTTTTTCACTTCAGTACATCTCAAGTCCATGGCTGACTTAAAGCCCCCATCTCAAAATCTTCACCAAAAATTCTCTCTCAACTTCATCCCCTGTGGTTCTTGGTTTCACGTTTCTTCCCCTTTAACTTCAATTTCTTCTTCCTTTCAGCCAAAAATTACAGCCGTTAATATCGTTTTGGTGTTCTCTTATTTCTTTTTCTTACTCTTATTTCTTCAGCTCAGCCCCCTCTCTCCTCAGGCTCTGATTTTGCATCAGGAAAGCTCAGGAATGGAGCTGCACACTCAGCCCCTCTCTCGGAAGGAGACCCAGAAGTTAGGACCGGGGGACAAGGAGGCAGAGAATGTGGGAGAAGCCATAAGTGTTTATAAGGTACTGTCTTTTCTTTTATTCTCATCACATGATGAAATTCTCACATATTAACTTACTTGGGGTGGACTACATGAAAGTTCTTTGGAAAAATATGTGGCAAGTTGTAAAGGTAAAATGATGAAATTTTCTTTGATAAAGGAGGTCACTACCAACTCACCCTCTCCTCCTTAGGATGTCACCTTGAAGGTATATGATAGGCCTGAAAAGTAGGATCTGCTCTTTTGGTCTTACAAAACAGTCACAGGACTTCTGACCCTTGAAACTGCAAACATTCCTCTGGAATTAGCTCAGAGGTCTCTCATGGGTATAATAAGATAATTACAAGGTATATCATCTTGTCTCTGAGAGATAAGTTTTCATTTTTCTCTTTTTTACTTTTTGAATATACCTGTGTGAAAATCGTTGTGATATCTGATATGCATGTTATCACTGATAATGCTTACTCAATAGTAAAATTACATTCTCTCTTCTATACTGGTATAGAGCATGGGTTCCCAACCAATGCCAGTCCATGGCCTGTTAGGAACTAGGTCATACAGAAAGAGGTGAGTGGCAGGCAACTGAGAGCCACTCCCCATAGCTCATTACCCGCCTTACTGCCTGAGTCCCGCCTCCCATGAGATCAGCATTAGATTCTCAGAGGAGTGAACCGTACTGTGCTTGAATCATCCCCAAACCAACACTCACCTCCCCACCTTTCAAGGAAAAATTGTCTCTCACAAAACTGGTGCTTGATGCTAAAAAGATTGGGGATTGCTGATATGAAGGGGTCTTTTGTTGGAGTCTTTGCTACCTTTCCCCAGCACTATGATATGGCCTTCCAAACAACCGTGACATGTATTTAACTATAATTCTTATTTGATCTCTTCCTCCAGTTCAGTTAATACCCAAAGTGCACTCCTGTGGAGTGAGAGCAAATTCAGGTAATACCCAACACTGCTTGACATGAGTCAACAGGTACCAACAGATAATCACCGAAACTTTTTGTTTTCCCCAGCTATCTCTGCATGCATTCTTGATGGAGTTTGCTGTAAGACTCCAAAGGACAGGAGGACGGTAGAACCAAGTTCAGAAAGTATGACTGAATGTTCCAGGACAAGGGGTATGGAGCTACCATTCATTTAGTTCTGAAGCCACAAAACTAGGATTCTGCCTTAGTTCTCTTTTCCTCAAACAAAACATCTGATTGACTCCACACTCAACCCACATGCCCAATGCATTCAGTTCTTCCATTTTCACTACTTCTACCCTCGTTCAAGGCACCATGCCACAGCCTCCTAACTGAACTTCCTGTTTCTACTCACTTGTCTCTATAGCAGCTGGTGTAACCATTTTAAAAATATAAACCATAACATGCTAATGCCAACTTTTTAATGGTTTTTCATCATATTTAAATTAACACCCAACTCCTCACCTGTAAAGTCCCAAGCCTCATCTTACATCTCTTTGCTTCAGCCACACTTGCTTGCTTTCTGTTCCCCCGACACACCAAGCTTATATAAAATGTACTTCCCCCTGGTTTTCACATGGCTCTTTTTAAGACTCAGTTCAGTTCAGTTGAGTCACTCAGTCGTGTCTGACTCTTTGTGACCCCATGGACTGCAGCTCGCCAGGCCTCCCTGTCTATCACCAACTCCCGGAGTTGACTCTAAGTCATGTCCATCAAGTCGGTGATGCCATCCGACCATCTCATTTAAGGACTCAGCTGAACTTTTACCTACTTACAGAGGACTTACCTATTTATTCTAAAGTAACTGCCCAGTTGTTTTCCATCACAATCTTGTGTTTTGTCAGTATGACACTTTTCTAGTTGTTTCTTGAATATATGTGCGTGTTTTCAATTGCTCAAACTTTTGTTGAATGAATGAATGGTAAGCCTTACTCTTCTGTTTCCTAGATGGGAGAGGAAACACTGAGCAAGAATTAAGAGCCTAAGAACTTTACATCAGATTTTTCTTTAACTTCCTCACAACAGCTATTTTATTTACTTCAAATTCTCCACCATTATTAACCCTTACTATAGAATGGCCTGGGGATTTAGGCAACTAACTCCATATGAAGGGTTGAAGAAATAAAAACACCAAATAATGGGATCTGTGGCAGTGACTTTAAACAGGAAAGGAAAGTGTGCCAATTCCTAACAGCTTCCTATAGAGAAGAAATAGAGCCAAAGTGGGAGCTGATAAACAACCCGGGACTAATGCCCATGGAACTTCCATTGGAAATGCCCATGGAACTTTCTGGTGCCCATCACCTGAAGTCTCTGAACTCAGACCTCACCTTCCTACTGCCTCACACAACAGAATCCTGCTCGCATCCATGCTGAACAGTCTCCATCACCACCTCTCCCAACCAAATCCTTCAGATTCAGACACAGCTCTCCAATCCCTTTTTTTTTTTTTTTTTAACCCTTTGGTGGGGGGCGGTGGGGGACTGGGTCTTAGTTACTGCCTATGGGATCTAGTTCATTGATTGAACCTAGGCCCCCTGCATTAGGAGCTCAGAGTCTTGGCCACTGGACCACCAGGGAAGTCCCTTCAATTCCTTTTTGAGAAGTCAGTCCTTAAAACCTTTAATCCACTAAGAACTTTCTTCTCTGACTTCCTTATTTCAAAAGGAAAATCCAGTAGGAATTCATTGGTCTTCCTTCGGTTTTCTTTACCATAACTTGTCCATTTGGGTTTTGTTTTGTTTTGCTCTATTGTTACTTTTAAATATTCATTGGAAGAACTGAAGCTGAAGCTCCAATATTTTGGCCACCTGATGCGCAGAGCCAATTCACTGGAAAAACCCTGATGCTGGGAAAGATTGGGGGCAGGAGGAGAAGGGGATGACAGAAGATGAGATGATCGGATAGCATCATCGACTCAATGGACGTGGGTTTGAGCAAACTCCAGGAGATGGTGAAAGACAGGGAATCCTGTCTTTCAGGAGGCACTGCAGTTCTATTATTAAGACAGGAAGCACTGCAGTCCATGGGGTGCAAAGAGTCAGACACAACTGAGCAACTGAACAGCAACAATTTTTACTTTTACTTTTGTCTTAATCTTAGAATCCTATATAGCATCAAACACAAGATACCAGTAAGAGTTTTTGTTTTGGTTTGTTTGGATTAATGAACAGATTCACACTCTGGCTGCAGTTTGTACTCTGAAGGGAAAAAAACATGAAGATAAAACTAAAAGAAGAGGGAAGAAGGAGGTGTGACAAAAAGAGGGGCTCTAATATATAAGGAAAGGAAGTGGGGTACAAAAGAGGGAAGACACCCCAAAATCAGCTTTCGTTGTGAAGACTTGATCACAGTTTCTAACACGTTGTCAATCTGCTAAAATGGAAGTCGACAGGAAATAGGCAGAATCAGGGAAAGGGCCACAGGCCAACTCCCACTCTTGTGTTAAATTTTCCACTGCCTTGCCTTATTTGCAGTTACCTCTCAGTCTTAAAGTCAGGCAGATTCTGATTTGTTCTTCGTGCAAGTATGGCTTTCTCAACAGAATGATTTGTATATAGGTAGAAAGTAATAATCATCTGTAGACATCAAACCAGATGAGCCTTCCTCTCTCACCTCTTTTTTTCACAAATAAAAATTTAGTGTGGGATATACACACGTTTTGGTGGGAAAACATGAACTCTCAATAACTTTCGTATAGTCATAATAGAAGCAGTTTCTGTCATTCCTATCCAGAAATGAACTCACTCTGAAACCACTCACTGGGTCTATCATTTTATGTGATAGCTAGATCACAGTTATTCACTGCTATTTCCTAGCATGTAGCACAGTGTCTGCTACATGTCATGCATGTAGTAAGTTTTTGTATATTTTCTGATAGAGTGAAATAATAAATGGTAGTTCCAATCTCTGGTACACCCCTAGGTGATCTTAAATCAAAGATACAGACATATGGGAAATACAGGATGGTTTTTTTGAAAAGAGCATAATTGAGGGAGAGGAGTACCAGAGCTCTGCTGCTCTGTTTATCTCTATCTAAAATTCATTCCATGAATAGAAACCAAATGCCTTCTATGTGACAGGAAGTGTGTTATGCCCTGAGGTACAAATATAAAGACACAGACCCTGGCTCCAATGTGTGCTTTTCCATTATCCCATCATAGCCTCTAATCACATTCTATTAGATACTAGGCTGTAACTGTCACTATATCTGTCTTGCCACTATACTAGAAGTTCTGTTAGGACCCAGCCCATCACAGAGCAAGCACTAAATAATAGCTGGTAAAGCATCTAATGGAGATTGTAGCCTCCCAAGGGAAAAGGACATAATCAACCATAGTTGATTCAAGTTGTGAGAAAGTCAGGATTCTTAGTTGTGAGAAAGAAAAGCTGACTCTGGCTGAGACAGCAGAAAAGGAGCATGTTGAAGATACTGGGTGGCTCTCAGAATTATCAGAGGGTAAAGAGAATCATCACAGAGGTTAGGCCTCCAGAAATGATGCACAAAACCAGCAGAACTAGACCAGTGAGGAAACCGTCTCCATTGCAGCTCCCCACCAACACCACTTCTGCATCAGAAACTCAGTCTTGTAACCCTGGAGAAACTGCTGCTGCTGCCAGGGCTGCCAACAAGGACAGCCACCTCTAGAGCTACTCTATCAAATGCCAAAGAACCAGAGAGCATCTCTTGTTCACGGAGAAATGAACCAGCTGCTGGAAAGGCAGGCTGAGCCCGGATTGTGAAATGCTTGGACAGATGGGTAGGCAGACATCAGCACAACTTATTCCTAAAGCAGATTCCCAATTAAATGGGGGCAGTGCTAGTCACTGTCGTGTCTGACTCTTTGTGACCCCATGGACCGTGGCCTGCCAGGCTCCTCTGTCCATGGAATTCTCCAGGCAAGAATACTGGAGTGGGTAGCCATTCCTTTCTCCAGAGGATTCTCCCCACCCAGGGACTGAACCTGGGTCTCCCACATTGCAGGCAGATTCTTTACCATCTGAAACAACTAAAGAAAGCTAAATCTGCAGTGCTTGCTTTTTGTATTTCCACATATGGTTGAATCAACAGATGAAAGTCTGTAAATTCAGAACAGAACTGCCCCCAGGTAAACTCTATGATTAGTCATGTCTACAGTTCAGTCAGTTCAGTCACTCAGTCTTGTCGAATTCTTTGCTACCCCATGAACTGCAGCACGCAAGGCCTCCCTGTCCACTCTGTCCATCACCAACTCCCGGAGTTTACCCAAACTCATGTCCATTGAATCAGTGATGCCATCCAACCATCTCATCCTCTGTCATCCCATTCTCCTCCTGCCCTCAATCTTTCCCACCATCAGGGTCTTTCCCAATGAGTCATCTCTTTGCATCAGGTGGTCAAAGTACTGGAGTTTCAGCTTCAGCATCAGTCCTTCCAGTGAACACCCAGGACTGATCTCCTTTAGGATAGACTGGTTGGATCTCCTCGTAGTCCAAGGGACTCTCAAGAGTCTTCTCCAACACCACAGTTCAAAAGCATCAGTTCTTCGGAGCTCAGCTTTCTTAATAGTCCAACTCTCACATCCATACATGACTACTGGAAAACCATAGCCTTGACTAGACAGACCTTTGTTGGCAAAGTAACGTCTGTGCGTTTTAACACGCTGTCTAGGTTGGTCATAACTTTCCAAGGAGTAAGCATCTTTTTATTTCATGGCTGAAAGAGCCACTTTGATCAAGAGGCTCTTTAGTACTTCTTCACTTTCTGCCATAAGGATGTTGTCATCTGCATATCTGAGGTCATTGATATTTCTCCCAGCAATCTTGATTCCGGCTTGTGCTTCCTCCAGCAGCATTTGTCATGATGTACTCTGCATATAAGTTAAAAAAGCAGGGTGACAATATACAGCCTTGACGTAATCCTTTTCCTATTTGGAATCAGTCTGTTGTTCCATCTCCAGTTCTAACTGTTGCTTCCTGACCTGCATACAGGTTTCTCAAGAGGCAGGTCAGGTGGTCTGGTATTCCCATCTCTTTCAGATTTTCCACAGTAATAAACTGTGATCCACACAGTCAAAGGCTTTGGGATAGTCAATAAAGCAGAAGTAGATGTTTTTCTGGAACTCTCTTGTTTTTTTGATGATCCAGCAGATGTTAGCAATTTGATCTCTGGTTCCTCTGCCTTTTCTAAAACCAGCTTGAACATCTGGAAGTTTGCGGTTCACATATTGCTGAAGCCTGGCTTGGAGAATTTTGAGCATTACTTCACTAGCGTGTGAGAGGAGTGCAATCGTGTGGTAGTTTGAGGTTCTTTGGGATTGCCTTTCTTTGGGATTGGAATGAAAACTGACCTTTTCCAGTCCTGTGGCCATTGTTGAGTTTTCCAAATTTGCTGACATATTGAGTGCAGCACTTTCACAGCATCATCTTTTAGGATTTGAAAGAGCAGAACTGGAATTCCATCACCTCCACTAGCTTTGTTTGTAGTGATACTTCGTAAGGCCCACTTGACTTCACATTCCAGGATGTCTGGCTCTAGGTGAGTGATCACACCATCGTGATTATCTGGGTCATGAAGATCTTTTTTGTATGTTCTTCTGTGTATCTTGCCACCTCTTCTTAATATTCGCTTCTGTTAGGTCCATACCATTTCTGTCCTTTATTGACCCATCTTTGCATGAAATGTCCCCTTGGTATGTCTAATTTTCTTGAAGAGATCTCTAGTCTTTCCCATTTTGTTGTTTCCTCTATTTTTTTTTTTTTCTTTTATTTATTTTTTTTTCCATTTATTTTATTAGTTGGACACTAATTACTTTACAATATTGTAGTGGTTTTTGTCATACATTGACATGAATCAGCCATGGATTTACATGTATTCCCCATCCTGATCCCCTCTCCCACATCCTTCTCCACCCGATCCCTCTGGGTCTTCCCAGTGCACCAGCCCTGAGCACTTGTCTCATGCATCCAACCTGGGCTGGTGATCTGTTTCACCCTTGATAATATACATGTTTTGATGCTATTTTCTCTAAACATCCCACCCTCGCCTTCTCCCACAGAGTCCCAAAGTCTGTTCTGTACATCTGTGTCTCTTTTTCTGTTATAGGGTTATCGTTACCATCTTTCTAAATTCCATATATATGCGTTAGTATACTGTATTGGTCTTTATCTTTCCGGCTTATTTCACTCTGTATAATGGGCTCCAGTCAGACGAATGGATAAGGAAGCTGTGGTACATATACACCATGGAATACTACTCAGCCATTAAAAAGAATTCATTTGAATCAGTTCCTCTATTTCTTTTCCTTTTTTTTTTTTTTTTCTATTTCCTCTCCACATCCAAGTTAAGGAGTGGCAGCTCCACTTTGTTGGAGCAGGCGTGAAGAGATACTCCACGTCCAAGGTAAGAGAAATCCAAGTAAGAAGGTAGGCGCTAGAAAGGGCATCAGAGGGCAGACAGACTGAAACCACAATCACAGACAACTAGCCAGTCTGATCACATGGACCACAGCCTTGTCCAACTCACTGAAACTGAGCCATGCCATGTGGGGCCAGCCAAGATGACTGGGTCATGGTGAACAGGTCTGACAGAATGCGGTCCACTGGAAAAGGGAATGGCAAACCACTTCAGTATTCTTGCCTTGAGAACCCCATGAACAGGGGTATGAAAAGGCAAAAAAGATAGGACACTGAAAGATGAACTCCCCAGGTCAGTAGGTGCCCAACATGCTACTGGAGATCAGTGGAGAAATAACTCCAGAAAGAATGAAGGGTTGAAGCCAAAGCAAAAACAACACCCACTTGTGGATGTGACTGGTGATAGAAGAAAGGTCCAGTGCTGTAAAGAGCAATATTGCATAGGAACCTGGAATGTTAGGTCCATAAATCAAGGGAATGTTAGGTCCATAAATCAAGGCAAATTGGAAGTGGTCAAACAGGAGATGGAAAGAGTGAATGTCGACATTCTAGGAATCAGCAAACTAAAATTGACTGGAATGAGTGAATTTAACTCAGATGACCATTATATCTACTACTGTGGGTAGGTATCCCTTAGAAGAAAGGGGTAGCCATCATAATCAACAAGAGTTCAAAATGCAGTGCTTGGATGCAATCTCCGTAACAGCAGAATGATCTCTGTTCATTTCCAAGGCAAACCATTCATTCAGCCTCAGTTCAGTCGCTCAGTCGTGTCCAACCATTGCGACCCCATGAACAGCACGCCAGGCCTCCCTGTCCACCCTGTCCATCACCAACTCCTGGAGCCTACTTAAACTCATGTTCATTGAGTCGGTGATGCCATCCAACCATCTCATCCTCTGTCGTCCCCTTCTCCTCCTGCCCTCAATCTTTCCCACCATTAGGGTCTTTTCAAATCAGTCAGCTCTTCACATTAGGTGGCCAAAGTATTGGAGTTTCAGCTTCAACATCAGTCCTTCCAATGAACACCCAGGACTGATCTCCTTTAGGATGGACTGGTTGGATCTCCTTGTAGTGCAAGGGACTCTCAAGAGTCTTCTTCAACACCACAGTTCAAAAGCATCAGTACTTCGGTGCTCAGCTTTCTTTATAGGCCAACTCTCACATCCATACATGACTACTGGAAAAACCATAGCCTTGACTAGATGGACCTTTGTTGACAAAGTAATGTCTCTGTTTTTAATATGCTGTCTAGGTTGGTCATACTATCACGGTAATCCAAGTCTATGCCCCGACCAGTAATGCTGAATAAGGTGAAGTTGAACAGTTCTATGAAGACCTACAAGAGCTTTTAGAACTGACACCCAAAAAAGATGTCTTTTTCATCATAGGGGACTGGAATGCAAAAGTAGGAAGTCAAGAAACACCTGGAGTAAGAGGCAAATTTGGCCTTGGAGTACAGAATGAAGCAGGGCAAAGGCTAATAGAGTTTTGCCAAGAGAATGCACTGGTCATAGCAAGTAGCCTCTTCCAACAACACAAGAGATGACTCTACACATGGACACCACCAGATGGCCGACACCAAAATCAGATTGATTATATTCTTTGCAGCCAAAGATGGAGAAGCTCTACACAGTCAGCAAAAACAAGACCGGGAGCTGACTATGGCTCAGATTATGAACTCCTTATTGCCAAATTCAGACTTAAACTGAAGAGAGTAGGGATAACCACTAGACCATTCAGGTATGACCTAAATCAAATCCCTTATGAATATACAGTGCAAATAGAAATAGATTTAAGGGACTAGATCTGACAGAGTGTCTGATGAACTATGGACGGAGGTTCATGACATTGAACAGGAGACAGGGATCAAGACCATCCCCAAGAAAAAGAAATGCAAAAAAGCATAATGGCTGTCTGAGGCGGCCTTACAAATAGCTGTGAAAAGAAGAGAAGTGAAAAGCAAAGGAGAAATGGAAAGATATACTCATTTGAATGCGGAGTTCCAGAGAATAGCAAGGAGAGATAAGAAGCCTTCCTCAGAGATCAACGCAAAGAAATAGAAGTCATGTCTACAATGATAGACTGAACCTGAGATCAGAAATTATACAATCTGTCATAACATATTTTGTGGGGTTTAACTGCTATATCAAGGTCTTTATGTCATGAACTCTGGGTCAGGTACCAAAAGAACCAACAACATTTTGATCTGCAACATTTATATAGTTGGGCTTGGGGCGTGGCTGGATGTTATGTGCCCTGGATCCTTCTCAACTGAGGGTTTCCCACCCAAATCAGGACTAAATTTTTGTCATTCTCTTGCATCAGCCATGGGTTACTACAGGTTATTTCAGAGTTCTTAGCAGAAACAAAATGCAGACTTTAGGAGTACTGCAAGTCAAGACAGGTGAGTAGCACTGGCTCCAAGGGCTGAAGAGATACTTAGGCAAAAACTATTCAAAACAGCTTATTCCATCCCAACTGGGATAGCAGACGCCTTCTCCAAGGAGAGAACTTACTAGGTTAGACGTGTGCAAACTCGGTCTTGCCGGCTATACTTTCCTCTGAATAGCTACCGATTCTTCGGTGTCCCCCTGCCGCCATTCCCCCCACCTCCGCCCCAGAGTCCACTTTAATAACTGCTTTAGGCACGGAAGCTGTCTAGAGAAGCCGGGAACCTGTGAAAGAAGATGGCGTATAATTTGGGGTATAGAGATCAAGGATGTTTTACATATAAAGTGAGTGAAGCCGCTCAGTCGTGTCCGACTCTTTGCGACCCCTTGGACTGTAGCCCACCAGGCTCCTCCATCCATGGAATTTTCTAGGCAAGAGTACTGGAGTGGGTTGCCATTTCCTTCTCCAGGGGATCTTCCCAACCGGGGGATCGAACCTGGGTCTCCCGCGTTACGGGCAGACGCTTTACCGTCTGAGCCACCAGGGAATCATAAACGAATTTGTCGAGTCCTCCACCCCTCGCCCCATCTTAGGCTAGATCACTCAGAAAAAAACAACAAAAAAAACCCTCTGACGGCCCAGGACCCCTCAAAGGGGATCCCATCTACTCCAGCTTCTTTCCCGGACCTCCCTTTACTCCGCCCTCGCCCAAGGCTTCTCCCTCTCACTCGAAGCCGCAAGCATCCCACGCGCCCCACCAGAAATCTACTCTTCAAAGACTTCCTTCCGAGCCCAGCAAAGCCCGGCGCGCTCGCTATCCGGAGAGGCAGCAGGTGCTCGCTATTTTCCAAAAAAAAAACCGAAACTGCCATTTCTGGGGGGAAAAAAAAAAAGGAACCTGATGAAACCTTCTGGGGCTCGCAGACGCGCGCGGGAAGGGGAGGCGGCGAGGAGAGCCCTACTCTGCCAAAAGCAAGCCCCGCCTCGTCCCCGCCCCTTCGCCTCGGGCCCGCCCCCCGCCTTAGCCCCGCCCCGCCGCCTCGGCCCCGCGCCGCTGCCACGGCTCCGGCCCGCCGCCTCAGCCCCGCCCCGCCCCCAAGCCTAGGCCCCGCGCCCGCCCCTCAGCCCCGCCCCACCGCCTCGGCCCCGCCTCGCCCCCCCCCCGCCGCCTGGGCCGGCACGCGACGCCCCCTCCGGGTCAGGCTCCCGCGCCGGATTTGGTGTTTGGGGGGAGGCGGCGGGAGGGGCGGCGTGCGCGGCGGAAGGGGAAGGGGAAGGGGAGCGGGAGCAGGCTCTCAGCCGTGTCGCCGCCGCCGCCGCCCGGTGAGGACCCGCGAGGCCTCGGCGTCCCGCCTCGGAACAATGGGACTAGGCGCGAGAGGTTTCCTGACGTTGCTGGCCCTGGGGGTCGTGCTTGGGGTGGCGCTGCTGAAGGTCTTCACGGACAGCGCGGACCCCGAGGGTGAGTGGCCCCGGGGCCGCTCCCGGCCCGCGAGCCTCCCGGCTGGCTGTGGCCGCGCGGAAAGTTGTGCGAGTGTGGGGACGGGCGCGCGGCGGCCGTGCGCGGGCCTGAGGGCGGCTGGGGGCGGCCAGGCGGCCTCGCGCCCCGCGGGGCCGCCGGCGGAAGGGGCGTCTGGCCCTCCCCTCAGCTCCGGGGCGCGCCGCGGCCGGGGCCGGAGGGCGGCGAGTCACCTGTTGCGCTACCGACGACCGGCCTGCAGCGCGGTTGTTACAGCCTTTCCCCGAAGTTAATGTGTCTCGTGGAGGTTAGAGTTCCTCTCAGGCTTCCTTTTGTAAACGGTTAGGGGGACTGGAAAATATGTCTACCGACTCCTGAGCAGACGTGTCTACCAGTTAGTTGCTAACCTTTCAGCGTTTTCCGGCGTCTCATCGCGTCGTGTAAAATCAAACCAATTATGCATGTATAGTCTTAAGGACCCCGGACGCCTCAAGTTTGCACTTTGGGGCTCAGGTTGGGAGCTTCGGGGGCGTGCGGCCAGCCCTCCCGGGCGCAGGTGATGCTCGCGCCCTTGTGGATGGCCGCTCCCGGCCCCTCGTGTACCGTAAACAGCGGCCGAGGCGGATCTACTCTGCCGCCTTGAACAGCTGCGCGGATGTTAGGAGTTCAGGGCACCGCCAGTAGGGTAACGACAGAATGATTTTGACCTTTAGCTTCAGGGGGAAGGGAGGTGTCCCTTTAGGCCCTTGGCCTTTTGGGGACTTTTTCGGTAAAGCGGCGAAACCTGGGATTTCCTGTGTAAATTTTGTTTTCTCTTTGTCAACTCTTAGCAGAATAAGTTAGTTTAAAGACCCAAGCTTTTCATGGTTTTTAAATTCTATCCACTGTATATTTAGCTTTACATTAGTTTTATCTAGAGTTTGCAAAACCAGATGGTTCAGACACAACGCCTACTTTTGCTAGAATAATCTGGGTGAATTAGATAACGACTTTCCTTTGTTTTGCTGAATTTTTTTGTTTGCTGAATTGCACATGTGACAGACTAGCTTTGTAGACCTCATTTTGAGATCATTTAAGGAAAGAATGATCAGTAAAAGCATGTCCATCATATTTTCAATATTACGAGGTGTTTGATTGTAAAAGTGAACTATCTAGAGTTAAACATAACTTGGTGCTAATTTTATACCAATATTTATGTCAGTAGATCTCCATTTTTTATGTTACTTTGTGAAAGTATACCTTTTTATTGTTTCTCTGAAGAATTACTGAGTAAAGTGTCCTTGCTTTTCTTTCACCCTCATAACAGATTTTTTTGCCCTAATTTAATACTCCCTCTTTGACAGTTCTGTTTATTACCTGATGTCTCACTAGATGTTAATGCTATTTGAAAATTTGGAATGCTCTACTATGTAAGAGCCTTGATTTCATGAACTGGTATCACCAATGTGAGCGGGAATCCGTTTCTCCAGACTATAATGTCACCTTGAAACTAAAGGAAGTTTCTATAAAGGACATCTCAAAAGAACAAGTAAATGTTATCCTAGTGTTTATAGGTCATCTGTAATCTGTTTAAAGTGTTATTATGAAGTACAGTGATTTTTGTCATACTAGAGTTCCATAACTAGTTTTTACTAGACACTTTCATTTCACTCTGTGAGCTCCTCACTCTGTGCTAGTTGAGGTCCATACATCATCCCATTGGATCCTTCCAGTATTATCCCCATTTTATAAATGAGGAAACTGACACTTAGAAGTTACCTAACTTGTGCAAAGTGAAACAGCTAATACAGGTTTGATTTCAGAGTCCAGAATCCATCTTTCAACCATTTTCCACTAAGCTGCATTGTGTGATGTTGACTCTTCAAGCAGTACTGTCATTGCCCAGAATATTGTGCTAAAAGATAAAAAGCATTACTGAAATTCTACTTTTAAGATTTTCTTCAGTCTGCTGCATACTTTAATAAATATTTTCAGTTGAAGGAGGAAGGATAGTTTAAACAGGTTAGCAAGCCAGCAAACAGGATAGATTGTGGTAGTGCAGCGAAAGATGTAAGGGAGAGGAAGGCTGTTACTCAGGACTGTTAGTGGCAAGTGACAGAAACCCACCTTAAACAGTCATAGGGGAGAGAAGGGACTTTAATGACCTTGAACTGAAAAGTCCAAGGGTTGAGGTGGCTTCAGAAATGCTGCATTCAAGAGATCAAACAGGTTGCTAAGAGACAGCCATTTCTAATGCTCTAGATTACATCTGTCAAATCTTAGGCAAGCCTTAAAGTGTTCTTAGCCTGCAGGGGGAATCCAAATAAGAGGAACTTTCTTTTTTTTTTTTTAAGAGGAACTTTCTAAAGTGGTTCAGTTCAGTCCCTCAGTCGTGTCCGACTCTTTGCAACCCCATGGACTGCAGCACTCCAGGCCTCCCTGTCCATCACCAAGTCCCGGAGTTTACTCAGACTCATGTCCATCGAGTCAGTGATGCCATCCAACCGTCTTATCCTCTGTTGTACCCTTCTCCTCAACCTTCAGTCTTTCCCAGCATCAGGGTCTTTTCCAATGAGTAAGTTCTTCCCATCAGTTGGCCAGAGTATTGGGGTTTCAGCTTCAGCATCAGTCATTCCAATGAATATTCACGACTGATTTCCTTTAGGATGGACTGGATTGATCTCCTTGCAGTCCAAGGGACTCTCAAGAGCCTTCAACACTCAAGTTTAAATGCATCAATTCTTTGGTGATCAGCTTTCTTTATAGTTCAACTCTCATATCCATACATAACGACTGGAAAAACCATAGCTTTTACTAGATGGACCTATGTTGGCAAAGTGATGTCTCTGCTTTTTAATATACTGTCTAAAGTGATTGGCAGACTTCAAAAGCCACCATAATGGGTAGCCAGTTAGGAGATGAAATCAATCTTTAATGAAACTGTGCCACTTTATAAATTTAACTTAATTCCATGTAGTGTACTATTCTGCTGTAATACTTGCTCTTTTCTTGTCAAGTAAAGCATCCGCCTCCTTGTACTTAGATCGTCCAAGACATTCTTTATTTCAGTGCTTGCACACAGTAGGTACTTCATAAGTATTTTTTGAAAAAGGGTGAAGAGCTTAGAAAGAGGCAGTTTCTGCCTTCTTGCTCAAGCCAAAAAAAAAAAAAAAGGAAAGCATCCATCAAAAGAGTGACAACATCAGGGAGAGAAAAACAGGAGGCTCTTGTAATCTGGGCAGGAGGAAGACATGGGGTAATGGAGATAAGTGGGTAGAGTCTAGATCTACTTGGGGAGTGGAACTGATATAATTGTTAATGGATTGGATGGTGGAGTGAGGAAGAAGGAAGAATGAAATGATAACTTCCAGGAGTTAGGGTTGAGCAACCAGCAATGCAACAAGTGGGAACATGCGGGCAGAAGCAGGTTTATTGTAGAAAATCAGCACTTCCATTTGGCACTCTCATGTACGTGCTTTGGAATCAAACAGCCTGGACCACATCTGAGAATCTGCCACTTACTGGCTGGGTGGCCAGAATCTGCCTGCAAGGCAGGAGACCCTGGTTCGATTCCTGGGTTGGAAAGATCCCCTGGAGAAGGCTACCCACTCCAGTATTCATGGGCTTCCCTGGTGGCTCAGATGGTAAAGAATCCGCCTGCAGAACAGGAGACCTGGATTTGACCCCTGGTTTGGGAAGATCCCCTGGAGGAGGACATGGCAGCTCACTCCAGTATTCTTGCCTGGAGAATCTCCATGGACAGAGGTGCCTGGTGGGTTACAGTCCATGGGATCACAAAGAGTCAGACCTAAAGGAGCAGCTAAACACAGCTGGGTGGTCTCCTGTGGGTCTTCTGTCACTGCCTAGCTGTGTTTCTATCACAGAATTGTTTTGGGGGTAGATGGGCTGATGCAGGTTATGTACTCCACACAAGGCGTGGCATGTAGTAAGTCCATCATAATATTGTCAATTATTTGGCACCTTCTGCTAAATACATTAAATACAAGTCTACTGACCTTGATCTTTTTCAGGTTTAATCTTCATACCATAGTCTTTTGGGATAAATGGATTATGTTTCCAGCAAGAGAAAGAAATTTGCACACATAGTAAAGATAGCTCCATCAGAATTGTTACTGCATACTTTCTTTATACTTGGGAGGTTTTTGGGGTGGGGAACGCATTCCTTGGAAAAGTATACAATAATACACTTGCTCGCCTCCCATGTAATATATTGTTTAATCTTCTATTATACAGAGATCCAGGGTGAATAATGCACCCTGAAAAGTTGCTTAACTGGAGCGTAGAATTCTTCCAAACTTTTTCCAAATTTTAAGGTACTACTTAAAAATTCAAATAATTATATCGAGAAGGCTTGCAATTTTACGTGAAAACCCTAAGCCACTTCATCTTCTCTTCCATTGTATGAAGTTAGGCATGCTGGTGTACAAGACCTGGGCACTCGTTAATAGTAAGGGTGGTCCACTGTCCTCAGAAGACCAGAGTTATCAGTAGTAGAAATTTCTCATCACCACATGACCCATGTACAAACTATTTTATCAGTGGCTGGCATATAGTAAGTACCTGGTAAGTGTTACATTAGCTATATGTTTTCTGTCTTAAAATATCCAGTGATACAGATCTAGATTTATGAACAGTTTCAAGGCATGTTTTATAGAAGCAGTGGCAAAAGTAGAACTTCCTGTGGAAAAATCTACCCTCCCACCCCTCAGAGGCCTAAAGAAACATACTGCCAGTATTCTTTTTTTTTTTTTCTTTTTTTTTTTTATTATTTATTTATTTTTTCAGTGGGTTTTGTCATACTGCCAGTATTCTTAGTTAAATATTGATGTCCGTTGTTCACAGGATATTTCTTTGTTTTTATAGGAACTCCAAGCCAGAAGAATCCTATGTCTGTAGAAAACTCCGATGGTAACCAAGGAGGTGAGTTTTAAGAGGTCAGAAAATGGATTGTCTGTCTAGCATACATAAAGTAATATCAGCTAGTCCAGTACATATAAGCTGGTACACTGATATGTCTTAACCATGATTTGTGCATTTGTGATTACTTAAAGGCTACCATTAAAGACTTCCTTTAGCAGGCATCAGGAAATGATAGCTCACTGGATTCATCATCTTTCTCAGTTTAGCAAATTGTCAGTAAATTCTAGAACTGTTAATAAAAAAATGCTGGAATTTATTAGTGAGTTTTGAAGCACATTTTTAGGTGTGACATTTTGGGCTCTGCCTATGGACATGAACTAGAATTCATAAATCTGCTGATCTTGCTGGTGGAAGAAATCACTTTAAGCTGGTCAGCCATGGCAGCCTTATTTTGCCTTGGTGGACTCTAAGGAGATCCTGCTTATATTTCACCCATCAGTTAGATTTCAGTCCACCCCATTGCTTCCTTCTTGAAACAGTAGATGAAACTTTTTTCTTATGCTTTTAGTTTGGGATAGATGGATTTCTTCCTGATTTTCTGAATTGACATGGAAGGATAGGAACCAGGTTAATGTTATAAATAAGAGTACTATCAACGCATGTTTCTTCTAAGTCATATTTAGTTTATCTTCTCACTGCCTTTATTAAGAGTGACAGAGGTAAAAACTTAAAAAGGTACACAAATCCTATCCTTGGATCCATTTTTTTCTATTTTATTCAACAAATATTTCTTGATTATTTCTAATGTGTGGACACAGTCCAAAAGGGACCAAGTCTCTGACTTCTTGGAATTTTTCTTTTTGTTTTATTTTACTGTTCAAACATACACATAACTTAAAATTCACAGTGTTAGCCATTTTTAACTGTATGGGTGGCATAATTATATTCACAATATTGTGCAATATCATGGAGATTTTTTATTAATACTTTATTAAAGTACAGTTAATTTGCAATTTTGTGTTAATTTCTTCTGTCCAGCCATATGACTTAGGTATATACATGTATACATTCTTTTTTATTTTCTTTTCCATTGTGGTTTATTCCTGAATATTAAATGTAGTTCCCTGTGCACCTTTGTTGTTTCTCAATTCTATGTGTAAAAGTTTGCATCTACTAACCCCAGACTCTAGTCCCTCCCTCTGCTTGGAAACCTTGGGGTTTCCTTGGAAACCCTAAGTCTGTTCTGTATGTCTGTGAGTCTCTTCCTACTTCACAGATAGGTTCATTTGTGCCATGTTTTAGATTCCATATATAAGTGATTTGTTGTTGTGTAGTCACTAAGTCGTGTCTGCCTCTGTGACCCCACAGACTGCAGCATGCCAAGCTTCCCTGTCCTTCACTGTCTCCCAGAGTTTGCTCAAACTCATGTCTATTTCATCAGATCACTGATTAATCAGTGATTAATCCATCCAGTCACCTCATCTCTGTTGCCCTCTTCTTCTCTTGCCCTCAATCTTTGGCAGCATCAAGGTCTTTTCCAGTGAGTCAGCTCTTAGCATCAGTTGGCCAAAGTATTGTAGCTTCAGCATCCATCTTTCCAATGAATATTGAAGGTTGATTTTCTTTAGGATTGACTGGTTTGATCTCCTTGCTGTCCAAAGGACTCTTAAGAATCTTCTCTGGCACCACATTCAAAAGCATCAATTCTTCTGTGTTCTTTATTGTCCCACTGACATCCGTACATGACTACTGAAGACCATAGCCTTGACTACATGACCCTTTGTTTGCAAAGTAAATCTCTGCTTTTTAATATGGTATCTATATAGTGATTGCCAGACTTCAAAAGCCACCATAATGGGTAGCCAGTTAGGAGATGAAATTAATCTTTGATGAATCTGTCCCAATTAATGAACTTAACTTAATCCCATTTAGTGAAGTATTCTGCTGTAATACTTGGTGTTGTTCTGGCATGTAAAGCACCTGCCTCCTTGTACTTAGATCATCCAAGACATTATTTATTTCAGTGCTTGCACACAGTAGGTACTTCTTAAGTATTATTTTGAAAAAAAAGGTGAAGAAGTCATAAAACTAAGAAAGAGCTTAGAAAGAAGGCACTTTCTGCCTTCTTCCTCAAGCCAGAAAAAAGAAAAAAGGAAAGCATCTGTCATAAGAGTGACAACAGCAGGGAGAGAAAAACAGGAGGCTCTTGTAATCTGGGCAACAGGAAGACATGGGGTAATGGGGATAAGTGGGTAGAGTCTAGATCTGCTTGGGGAGTGGAACTGAAATCATTTTTAATGGATTGGATGCTTGAGTGAGGAAGGAGGAAGAATCAAAAGATAACTTCTGGTTGTTAGGGTTCAGCAACCAGCAATGCAAAACTAGGAACATGCGGGCAGAAGCAGGTTTATCATAGAAAATCAGCACTTCCATTTCACACGCTCATGTACGCTCTTTGGAATCAAACAGCCTGGTCCATATCTGATAATCCACCACTTACTGGCTGGGTGGCCAGAATCTGCCTGCAAGGCAGGAGACCCTGATTTGATTCCTGGGTGGGAAAGATCCCCTGGAGAAAGGGATTGGCTGCCCACTCCAGTATTCATGGGCTTCCCTGGTGGCTCAGATGGTAAAGAATCTACCTGCAGTGCAGGAGACCTGGATTCGATCCCTGGGTTGGGGAGATCCCCTGGAGGAGGACATGGCAACTCACTCCAGTATTCTTGCCTGGAGAATCTCCATGGACAGAGGTGCCTGGTGGGCTACAGTCCATGGGATCTCAAAGAGTCAGACACGACTGAGCAACTATGCACCGCTGGGTGGTGTCCTGTGGATCTCGTGTTGGTCTCCTCTCGGTCTCCTGTGGGTCTTCTGTCACTGCTTAGCTGTGTTCTTGTCGCAGAATTCTTTGGGGATTAGATGAGTTGATCAGGTTACATGCTCCTCACAAGGCCTGGCATGTTTAAGCCCTTCATAATATTGGCAGTTATTTGGTACCTGCTGCTAAATACATCTAAATACATAGTTGACTGACGTTGATCTTTTTCCGGTTTATTCTTCACACCATAGCCTTCTGGGATTAAGGTACTATGGTTCCAGCAAGAGGAAGAAATCTTCTCACACAGCAAAGATTGCTCCATCAGAATTGTTATTGCTTACTTTCTTCGTACTTAAAAGGTTCTTTTTGGGGGGAGCCCTTCCTTTCACAAAGTACACAATAATATACTTGCTCGCCTCCCATGTAATATATTGTTTAATCTTCCATTATATAAAGATCCAGGGTGAATAATGCACCCTGAAAAGTTGCTTAACTGGAGCATAGAATTCTTCCAAACTTTTTCCAAATTTTAAGGTACTAATTAAAAATTCAAATAATTATATCAAGAAGGCTTGCAATTTTACGTGAAAACCCTAAGCCACTTCATCTTCTCTTCCATTGTATGAAGTTAGGCGTGCTGGTGTACAAGACCTGGGCACTTGTTAATAGTAAGGGTGGTCCACTGTCCTCAGAATAGCAGAGCTGACAGTGGTAGAAATTCCTCATAACCACATGGCCCATATACAAACTATTTTATCAGTGGCTGGCACATAGTAAGTACCTGGTAAGTGTTACATTAGCTATATGTTTTCTGTCTTAAATAATCCAGTAAAGAGATCTAGATTTATGAGCAGTTTCAAAGCATGTTTCATAGAAGCAGTGGCAAAAGTAGAACTTCCTGTGGAAAAATCTACCCTCCCACCCCTAGAGGCCGAAAGAAACATATTACCAGTATCCTTAGTTAAATATTGATGTCCTTTCTTCACAGAATATTTCTTTGTTTTTATAGGAACTACAAACCAGAATGAACCTAAGTCTGAACAAAACTCCAATGGTAACAACCAAGGAGGTGAGTTTTAGAAGGTCAGAAAATGGATTATCTGTCTAGCATACATAAAGTAGTATCAGCCAGTCAAGTACATGTAAGCTGGTACACTGACCTGTATTAGCCATGATTTGTGCATTTGTGCATACTTAAAGCCTACCAACAAAGGCTTCCCTTAGTAGGCATCAGGAAATGGTAGCTCAGTGGATTCACCATCTTTTCAGTCTAGCAAAGTTGTGAGTAAATTGTAAAACTATTCATAAAAACATACTAGAATTTATTACTGAATTTTAAATCACCTTTTTAGGTATGACCTTTTATGCTCTGCCTATGAATATGAACTAGAATTCATAAATCCACTGATCTTGCTGGTGGAAGAAATCACTTTAAGCTGGTCAGCCATGACAGCCTTAATTTGCCTTGGTGGACTCTAAGGAGACCCTGCTTATATTTCACCCATCAGATAGATTTCAACCCACCACTTTGCTTCCTTCTTGAAACAGTAGATGAGACTTTTTTCTTGTGCTTTTAGTTTGGGACAGATGGATTTCTTCCTTGATTTTCTGAATTAACATGCAAGGATAGGAACCAGACTAAATGTTATAAGTAATAGTACTATCAATGCATGTTTCTTCTAACTAATATTTAGTTTATCTTTTCACTGCCTTTATTAAGAGTGACAGAGGTAAAAACTTAAAAAGGTACACAAATCCTATCCCTGGACCCATCTTTTGTACTTTTCTTCAACAAATATTGATTGAGTGTCTCTAATGTGTGGACACAGTACGAAAGGGACCAAGCTCTGACGTCTTGGTGTTTTTGTTTGTTTTTTGTGTTATTTTATTGTTCAAACGTACACATAACTTAAAATTCACAATGTTAGCCATTTTTAGGTGTACAGGTGGCATTAAATACATTCGCAATGTTGTGCAATGTCGTGATTTTTTATTAACTTTTTACTGAACTACAGTTATATATTACAATGTTCTGTAAGTTCTGCTGTCCAGCAAAATGACTTAGTTATATACATGTATACGTTCTTCTTTATTTTCTTTTCCATTGTGGTGTATTCCAGAATATTAAATGTAGTTCCCTGTGCACCTTTGCTGTTTCTCAGTTCTATGTGTAACAGTTTGCATCTACTAACCCCAGACTCCTAGTCTCTCCCTCCCCTTGGAAAGCTTGGGGTTTCCTTGGAAACCCTAAGTCTGTTCTGTATGTCTGTGAGTCTGTTTCTACTTCAAAGATTGGTTCATTTGTGCCATATTTTAAATTCCACATATAAGTGATTTGTTGTTGTTTAGTTACTAAGTTGTGTCTGATTCTGTGACCGCGTGGATTGCAGCATGCCAAGCTTCCCTGTCCTTCACTGTCTCCCGGAGTTTGCTCAAACTCACGTCCATTTAATCAGATCACTGATTAATCAGTGATTAATCCATCAAGTCCCGTCATCTTCTGTTGCCCCCTTCTTCTTTTGCCTTCAATATTTTCCTAGTATCAGGGTCTTTTCCAGTGAGTCACCTCTTTGCATCAGGTGGCCAAAGTATAGTAGCTTCAGCATCCGTCTTTCTAATGAACATTGAGGTTGTTTTCTTTAGGATTTACTAGCTTGATCTCCTTGCTGTCTAAGGGACTCTTAAGAAACTTCTCCAACACATTTAAAGCATCAATTCTTTGTGTTAAGTCTTCTTTATGGTTCGACTCACATTCGTAGATGACTAGTGTAAAAACCTTAGCTTTGACTAGATGGACCTTTGTTTGCAAAGTAATGTCTGTGCTTTTTGATGAGCTATGTATAAAGTGATTGCTAGACTTCTAAAGCCACCATAATGGGTAGCCAGTTAAGAGATGAAATTAATCTTTAATGAATGTGTGGTACTTCATGAACTTAATTCCATTTAGTGAAGTATTCTGCTGTAATACTTGGTCTTTTTTTGTCATGTAAAGCACCCGCCTCTTTGTACTTCGATCATCCAAGACATTCTTTATTTCAGTGCTTGTACACAGTAGATACTTCGTAAGTACTTTTTTAAAAAGGTGAAGAGGTCTTAAAACTACAAAGAGTTTAGAAAGTTCCTTAAGCCAGAAAAAAGGAAAGCCTCCGTCATAAAAGTGACAACAGCAGGGAGAGAAAAACAAGACGCTCTTGTACTCTGGGCAACAGGAAGACATGGGGTAATGGGGATAAGTGGATAGAGTCTAGATCTGCTTGGGGAGTGGAACTGAAATCATTGCTAATGGATTAGATGGTGGAGTGAGGAAGAAGGAAGAATCAAAAGATAAGTTCCGGTACTTAGGGTTGAGCAACCAGCAATGCAACAACTGGGATCATGCGGGCAGAAGCAGGTTCATTGTAGAAAATCAGCACTTCCATTTCGCACGCTCATGTACATGCTTTGGAATCAAACAGCCTGGTCCACATCTGAGAATCCGCCACTTACTGGCTAGGTGGCCAAAATCTGCCTGCAAGGCAGGAGACCCTGATTTGATTCCTGGGTGGGAAAGATCCCCTGGAGAAAGGGATTGGCTGCCCACTCCAGTATTCATGGGCTTCCCTGGTGGCTCAGATGGTAAAGAGTCCACCTGCAGTGCAGGAGACCTGGATTCGATCCCTGGGTTGGGGAGATCCCCTGGAGGAGGACATGGCAACTCACTCCAGTATTCTTACCTGGAGAATCTCCATGGACAGAGGTGCCTGGTGGGCTACAGTCCATGGGATCGCAAAGAGTCAGACATGACTGAGCAACGATGCACAGCTGGGTGGTCTGTGGGTCTTTGTCACTGCCTAGCTGTGTTCCTGTCACTGAATTGTTTTGGGGCTTAGATGGGCTAATGCAGGCTACATGCTCCCCACAAGGCCTGGCATATTTAAGCCCTTCATAGTATTGGCAGTTATTTGGTACCTTCTGCTAAATACATTAAATACAAGTCTACTGACCTTGATCTTTTTCAGGTTTAATCTTCACACCATAGCTTTGGGATAAATGAATTATGGTTCTAGCAAGAGGAAGAAATTTGCACTCAGATTAAAGATAGCTCTGTCAGAAATGTTATTGTTTACATTCTTTGTACTTGGGATATTTTTGGGGGTGGGAAAGGCCTTTGGGAAAAATTCACAATAATACACTTGCTCGCCTCCTATGTAATATATGTGTTTAATCTTCCATTATATAAAGATCCAGGGTGAATAATGCACCCTGAAAAGTTGCTTAACTGGAACATAGAATTATTCGAAACTCTTTCCAAATTTTAAGGTACTAGTTAAAAATTCAAATAATTATATCAAGAAGGCTTCCAGTTTGATGGGAAAACCCTAAGCTACTTCATCTTTTCTACAATATATGAAGTTAGGCGTGGTGGTATACAAGACCTGGGCACTCGTTAATAGAAATGGTGGTCCACTGTCCTCTGAGGAGCAGAGTTGTCAGTAGTAGAAATTTCTCATCACCACATGTCCCATGTACAAACTGTTTATCAGTGGCAGGAACATAGTAAGTATCTGGTAAGTGTAACATTAGCTATATGTTTCTGTTAAAATATCCAGTGATACAGATCTAGATTTATGAACAGTTTCAAGGCATGTTTCATAGAAGCAGTGGCAAAAGTAGAACTTCCTGTGGAATAATCTACCCTCCCACCCCTCAGAGCCCAAAAGAAACATATTGCCAGTATCCTTAGTTAAATATTGATGTCCTTTCTTCACAGAATATTTCTTTGTTTTTACAGGCGCTCCAAACCAGAATAATCCTCAGTCTGAAGAGAAGTCCAATGGTAACAACCAAGGAGGTGAGTTAAAAAGGTCAGAAAACAGATTATCTGTCTAGCATATATAACGTACTATCAGCCAGTCCAGTACATGTAAGCTGCTACACTGACTGTCTTAACTATGATTTGTTCATTTGTAAATACGTAAAGCCTCCCATCAAAGGCTTCCCTTAGTAGGCATCAGGAAATGATAGTTCACTAGATTCATCATCTTTCTCAGTCTAGCAAAGTTGTGGGTAAATTCTAAAAGTATTAATAAAAACATACTGGAGTTTATTAGTGAGGTGAAGGACATTTTTAGGTGTGACATTTTGGGCCTGTGGATATGAACTAGAATTCATAAATCTGCTGATCTTGCTGGTAGAAGAAATCACTTTAAGCTGCTCAGCCACGGCAGCCTTAACTTGCCTTGGTGGACTCTAAGGAGACCCTGCTTATATTTCATCCATCCGTTAGATTTCAGTCCACCCCGTTGCTTCCATGTTAAAGCAGTAGATGAGGCCCTTTTCTTGTGCTTTTAGTTTGGGACAGATGGATTTCTTCCTTGATTTTCTGAATTAACATGCAAGGATAGGAACCAGACTGATATTATAAATAATACTACCATCAACACATGTTTCTTCTAACGAATATTTAGTTTATCTTCTCACTGCCTTCTTTAAGAGTGGCAGAGGTAGAAATTTAAAAAGGTACACAGATCCTGTCCCTGGTCCCATTTTTTCTACTTTTATTCAACAATTATTAATTGAGTATCTCTGATGTGTGGACACAGTACAAAAGGGACCAAGCTCTAAGTTCTTGGAGTTGTTTGTTTTTAGTTTTATTTTATTGTTGAAACATTCACATAATATAAATTCACAGTGTTAGTCATTTTTAGGTGTACAGGTGACATTACATACTTTCACAGTGTTGTGCAATATCATGGATTTTTTTATTAATTTTTTATTGAAGTATAGTTAATTTACAATATTGTATTAATTTCTGCTGTCCAGCAAAGTGACTTAGTTATATACATGTATACATTCTTTTTTATTTTCTTTTCCATTGTGGTTTATTCCTGAATATTAAATGTAGCTCCCTGTGCACCGTTGTTATTTCTCAGTTCTATATGTAATAGTTTGCATCTACTAACCCCAGACTCCTGGTCCCTCCCTCCCTGACTTTTGCTCCCCCTTGGAGACCGTAAGTCTGTTCTGTATATCTGTGAGTCTGTTTCTACTTCATAGATAGGTTCATTTGTTCCACATTTTAGATTCCACATATAAGTGATTTGTTGTTGGTTAGTCACTAATTCATGTCTGACTCTGTTACCCCACGGACTGCAGCATGCCTAGCTTCCCTGTCCTTCACTGTCTCCTGGAGTTTGCTGAAATTCATGTCCATTTAATCAGATCATTGATTAGTCAGTGATTAATCCATCCAGTCACCACATCCTCTGTTGCCCCTTCTTTTGCCCTCAGTCTTTCCCAGCATCAGGGTCTTTTTCAACGAGTCAGCTCTTTGCATCATGTGGCCAAAGTATTGTAGCTTCAGCATACATCCTTCCAATGAATATTGAGGGTTGTTTTCTTTAGGATTGACTGGTTTGATTTCCGTGCTGTCCAAGGGACTCTTAAGAATCTTCTCTGGCACCACAGTTCAAAAGGATCAAATCTTTGTGTTCAGCCTTCTTTATGGTTCGACTCACATGTATAAATGACTAGTGAATAAACCATAGCTTTTACCTGATAGACCTTTGTTTGCAAAGTAATGTCTCTGCTTTTTAATAAGCTATGTATAAAGTGATTGCCAGACTTCTAAAGCCACCATAATGCGTAGCCAATTAGGACATGAAATAAATTTTTAATGAATCTGTGCCTCTTTATGAACTAAACTTAATTCCATTTAGTGAAGTATTTTGTTGTAATACTTTGTCTTTTTTTGTCTGTTAAAGCATCCGACTCCTTGTACTTAGATCGTCCAAGACATTCTTTATTTCAGTGCTTGCACACAGTAGGTATTTCATAAGTATTTTTTGAAAAAGGGTGAAGAGGTCTTAAAGCTAGGAAGAGCTTAGAAAGAAGGCAGTTTCTGCCTTCTTCCTCAAACCAGAAGAAAAAAATGAAAGCATCTGTCATAAGAGTGACGACATCAGGGAGAGAAAAACAGGAGGCTCTTGTAATCTGGGCAAAAGAGGAAGAGAAGGGGTAATGGGGATAAGTGGGTAGAGTCTAGATCTACTTGGGGAGTGGAACTGAAATCATTGCTAATGGATTGGATGGTGGAGTGAGGAAGAAGGAAGAATCAAAAGATAACTTCCAGTGTTAGGGTTGAGCAACCAGCAATGCAACAACTGGGAACATGAGGGCAGAAGCAGGTTCATTGTAGAAAATCAGCACTTCCATTTCGCACGCTCATGTACATGCTTTGGAATCAAACAGCCTGGTCCACATCTGAGAATCCGCCACTTACTGGCTGGGTGGCCAGAATCTGCCTGCAAGGCAGGAGACCCTGATTCGATTCCTGGGTGGGAAGGATCCCCTGGAGAAAGGGATTGGCTGCCCACTCCAGTATTCATGGGCTTCCCTGGTGGCTCAGATGGTAAAGAATCTACCTGCAGTGCAGGAGACCTGGATTCGATCCCTGGGTTGGGGAGATCCCCTGGAGAAGGACATGGCAACTCACTCCAGTATTCTTGCCTGGAGAATCTCCATGGACAGAGGTGCCTGGTGGGCTACAGTCCATGGGATCGCAAAGAGTCAGACATGACTGAGCAACGATGCACAGCTGGGTGGTCTGTGTGTCTTTGTCACTGCCTAGCTGTGTTCCTGTCACTGAATTGTTTTGGGGGTTAGATGGGCTAATGCAGGTTACATGCTCCCCACAAGGCCTGGCATATTTAAGCCCTTCATAGTATTGGCAGTTATTTGGTACCTTCTGCTAAATACATCTAAATACAAATCTACTGACCTTGATCTTTTTCAGGTTTAATCTTCACACCATAGCTTTGGGATAAATGAATTATGGTTCTAGCAAGAGGAAGAAATTTGTACTCAGAGTAAAGATAGCTCCGTCAGAATTGTTATTGCTTATTTTTCTTGTACTTTGGAGGTTTTTGGGGTGGGGGAGGCCTTTTTGTGAAAACTACACAATAATACACTTGCTCGCTTCCCATGTAGTATATGTGTTTAATCTTCCATTATATAAAGGTTCAGGGTGAATAATGCACCCTAAAAAGTTGCTTAACTGGAGTATAGAATTATTCCAAACTCTTCCCAAATTTTAAGGTACTAGTTAAAAATTCAAGGAATTATGTCAAGAAGGCTTCCAGTTTGATGGGAAAACCCTAAGCTACTTCATCTTTTCTACAATATATGAAGTTAGGCGTGGTGGTATACAAGACCTGGGCACTCATTAATAGTAAAGGTGGTCCACTGTCCTCTGAAGACCAGAGTTGTCAGTAGTAGAAATTTCTCATCACCACATGACCCAGGTACAAACTATTTTATCAGTGGCAGGAACATAGTAAGTACCTGGTAATTGTTACATTAGCTATATGTTTTCTGTCTTAAAGTATCCAGTGATACAGATCTAGATTTATGAACAGTTTCAAGGCATGTTTTACAGAAGCAGTGGCAAAAGTAGAACTTCCTGTGGAATAATCTACCCTCCCACCCCTCAGAGCCCAAAAGAAACATATTGCCAGTATCCTTAGTTAAATATTGATGTCCTTTCTTCACAGAATATTTCTTTGTTTTTATAGGAGCTCCAGGCCAGAATAATCCTCAGCCTGTACAAAACTCCAGTGGTAACAACCAAGGAGGTGAGTTTAAAAAGGTCAGAAAATGGATTATCTGTCTAGCATATGTAAAGTAATATCAGCTAGTCCAGTACATATAAGCTGGTACACTGACTGTCTTAACTATGATTTGTTCATTTGTAAATACGTAAAGCCTCCCATCAAAGGCTTCCCTTAGTAGGCATCAGGAAATGATACTTCACTAGACTCATCATCTTTCTCAGTCTAGCAAAGTTGTGAGTAAATTCTAAAAGTATTAATAAAAACATATTGGAGTTTATTAGTGAGGTGAAGCACATTTTTAGGTGTGACATTTTGGGCCTGTGGATATGAACTAGAATTCATAAATCTGCTGATCTTGCTGGTAGAAGAAGTCACTTTAAGCTGCTCAGCCATGGCAGCCTTAACTTGCCTTGATGGACTCTAAGAAGACCCTGCTTATATTTCACCCAACCATTAGATTTCAGTCTACCCCGTTGCTTCCTTATTGAAACAGTAGATGAGGCCCTTTTCTTGTGCTTTTAGTTTGGGACAGATGGATTTCTTCCTTGATTTTCTGAATTAACATGCAAGGATAGGAATCAGACTGATGTTATAAATAATTGTACCATCAACACATGTTTCTACTAAGTCATGTTTAGTTTATTTCTCACCACCTTTTTTAAGAGTGACAGAGGTAGAAATTTAAAAAGGTACACAGATCCTGTCCCTGGTCCCATTTTTTCTACTTTTATTCAACAAATATTAATAGAGTGTCTCTAATGTGTGGACACAATACAAAAGGGACCGAGGTCTAACTTCTTGGAGGTTTTGTTTGTTTTTAGTTTTATTTTGTTGTTTAAACATACACATAACATAAAATTCACAATTTTAATCATTTTTAGGTGTACAGGTGACATTACATACTTTCACAGTGTTGTGCAATATCATGGATATTTTTATTTTTTATTGAAGTACAGTTAATTTACAATGTTGTGTTAATTTCTGCTGTCCAGCAAAATGACTTAGTTATATACATGTATGCATTCTTTTTTATTTTCTTTTCCGTTGTGGTTTATTCCTGATTATTAAATGTAGTTCCCTGTGCACCATTGTTATTTCTCAGTTCTATATGTAATGGTTTACATCTACTCACCCCAGAGTCCTAGTCCTTCCCTCCCCTTAGAAATCTTGAGGTTTCCTTGGAAACCCTAAGTCTGTTCTGTATGTCTGTGAGTCTCTTCTTACTTCATACATAGGTTCATTTGTACCGTATTTTAGGATTGACATATAAGTGATTTGTTCTTGTTTAATCAGTAAGTTATGTCCGCCACTGTGACCCCACGGATGCAGCATGCCAAGCTTCCCTGTCCTTCACTGTCTTCTGGAGTTCGCTGAAATTCATGTCCATTTAATCAGATCACTGATTAATCAGTGATTAATCCATCCAGTCAACTCTTCCTCTGTTGCCCCCTTCTTCTTTTCCCTCAGTCTTTCCCAGCATCAGGGTCTTTTCCAGTGAGGCAGCTCTTTGCTGCAGGTGACCAAACTATTGCAGCTTCAGCATGTCTTTCCAATGAATATTAAGGGTTGTTTTCTGTAGGATTGACTGGCTTGATCTCCTTGGTGTCCAAGGGACTCTTAAGAATCTTCTCCAGCATCACACTCAAAAGCATCAATTCTTTTGTTTTCTTTATGGTCCCACTGACATCTGTATATGACTACAGGAAAACCATGGCTTTGACTAGATGAACCTTTGTTTGCAAAGTAAATCTCTGCTTTTTAATATGCTATTTATATAGTGATTGCCAGACTTCCAAAGCCATCATAATGGGTAGCCAATTAGGAAATGAAATTAATCTTTAATGAATCTGTGCCACTTTATAAACTTAACTCCATTTAGTGAAGTATTCCGCTGTAATACTTGGTCTTCTTTTGTCATGTAAAGTACCCGCCTCCTTGTACTTAGAACGTCCAAGACATTCTTTATTTCAGTGCTTTATTTAAGGCAATTTCTGCCTTCTTCCTCAAGCCAGAAAAAAGGAAAGCATCCGTCATAAGAGTGACAACATCAGGGAGAGAAAAACAGGAGGCTCTTGTAATCTGGGCAAAAGAGGAAGAGAAGGGGTAATGGGGATAAGTGGGTAGAGTCTAGATCTACTTGGGGAGTGGAACTGAAATCATTGCTAATGGATTGGATGGTGGAGTGAGGAAGGAGGAAGAATCAAAAGATAAGTTCCGGGACTTAGGGTTGAGCAACCGGCAAAGCAATAGCTGGGAACATTCGGGAAGAAGCAGGTTCATTGTAGAAAATCAGCACTTCCATTTGGCACTCTCATGTACATGCTTTGGAATCAAACAGCCTGGTCCACATCTGAGAATCCGCCACTTACTGGCTGGGTGGCCAGAATCTGCCTGCAAGGCAGGAGACCCTGATTTGATTCCTGGGTGGGAAAGATCCCCTGGAGAAAGGGATTGGCTGCCCACTCCAGTATTCATGGGCTTCCCTGGTGGCTCAGATGGTAAAGAATCTACCTGCAGTGCAGGAGACCTGGATTCGATCCCTGGGTTGGGGAGATCCCCTGGAGGAGGACATGGCAACTCACTCCAGTATTCTTGCCTGGAGAATCTCCATGGACAGAGGTGCCTGGTGGGCTACAGTCCATGGGATCCAAAAGAGTCAGACATATCTGAGCATCTATGCACAGCTGGGTAGTCTCCTGTGGGTCTCCTGTCAGTCTCCCGTGGGTCTTCTGTCACTGCTTAGCTGTGTTCTTGTCGCAGATATCTTGGGATGTTAGATGTGTAGATGCAGGTTACATGCTCCCCAACAAAGCCTAGCATGTTTAAGCCCTTCATAATATTGGCAGTTATTTGGTACCTGCTGCTAAATACATCTAAATACATAGTTGACTGACGTTGAGCTTTTCCAGGTTTAATCACACCGTAGCCTTCTAGGATTAAGGTACTATGGTTCCAGCATGAGAAAGAAATTTTCTCACACAGTAAAGATCACTCCATCGGAATTGTTATTGCTTACTTTCTTCGTACTTAAAAGGTTCTTTTTGGGGGGAGGCCTTCTTTTCACAAAGTACACAATAATATACTTGCTCACCTCCCATGTAATATATGTTTTTATTCTTCCATCATATAAAGATCCAGGGTGAATAATGCACCCTGAAAAGTTGCTTAACTGGAGCATAGAATTCTTCCAAACTCTTTCCAAATTTTAAGGTACTAATTAAAAATTCAAATAATTATATCAAGAAGGCTTGCAATTTTACGTGAAAACCCTAAGCCACTTCATCTTCTCTCCCATTGTATGAAGTTAGGCGTGCTGGTGTACAAGACCTGGGCACTTGTTAATAGTAAGGGTGGTCCACTGTCCTCAGAATAGCAGAGCTGACAGTGGTAGAAATTCCTCATAACCACATGGCCCATATACAAACTATTTTATCAGTGGCTGGCACATAGTAAGTACCTGGTAAGTGTTACATTAGCTATATGTTTTCTGTCTTAAATAATCCAGTAAAGAGATCTAGATTTATGAATAGTTTCAAAGCATGTTTCATAGAAGCAGTGGCAAAAGTAGAACTTCCTGTGGAAAAATCTACCCTCCCACCCCTAGAAGCCGAAAGAAACATATTACCAGTATCCTTAGTTAAAATATTGATGTCCTTTCTTCACAGAATATTTCTTTGTTTTTATAGGAGCTCCAAACCAGAATGATCCTAAATCTCCAGAAAACTCCAAGGATAAGCAAAGAGGTGAGTTTTAGAAGGTCAGAAAATGGATTATCTGTCTAGCATACATAAAGTTATATCAGCCAGTCAAGTACACATAAGCTGGTACACTGACCTGTATTAGCCATGATTTGTGCATTTGTGAGTACTTAAAGCCTACCATCAAAGGCTTCTCTTCGTAGGCATCAGGAAATGCTAGTTCACTGGATTCACCATCTTTCTCAGTCTAGCAAAGTTGTGAGTAAATTCTAAAACTATTGATAAAAACATTCTGGAGTTTATTACTGAATTTTAAATCACCTTTTTAGGTATGACCTTTTATGCTCTGCCTATGAATATGAACTAGAATTCATAAATCCGCTGATCTTGCTGGTGGAAGAAATCACTTTAAGCTGGTCAGCCATGACAGCCTTAATTTGCCTTGGTGGACTCTAAGGAGACCCTGCTTATATTTCACCCATCAGATAGATTTCAACCCACCACTTTGCTTCCTTCTTGAAACAGTAGATGAGACTTTTTTCTTGTGCTTTTAGTTTGGGACAGATGGATTTCTTCCTTGATTTTCTGAATTAACATGCAAGGATAGGAACCAGACTAAATGTTATAAGTAATAGTACTATCAATGCATGTTTCTTCTAACTAATATTTAGTTTATCTTTTCACTGCCTTTATTAAGAGTGACAGAGGTAAAAACTTAAAAAGGTACACAAATCCTATCCCTGGACCCATCTTTTGTACTTTTCTTCAACAAATATTGATTGAGTGTCTCTAATGTGTGGACACAGTACGAAAGGGACCAAGCTCTGACGTCTTGGTGTTTTTGTTTGTTTTTTGTGTTATTTTGTTGTTCAAACGTACACATAACTTAAAATTCACAATGTTAGCCATTTTTAGGTGTACAGGTGGCATTAAATACATTCGCAATGTTGTGCAATGTCGTGGAGATTTTTTATTAACTTTTTACTGAACTACAGTTATATATTACAATGTTCTGTAAGTTCTGCTGTCCAGCAAAATGACTTAGTTATATACATGTATACATTCTTCTTTATTTTCTTTTCCATTGTGGTGTATTTCAGAATATTAAATGTAGTTCCCTGTGCACCTTTGCTGTTTCTCAATTCTATGTGTAACAGTTTGTATCTACTAACCCCAGACTCCTAGTCTCTCCCTCCCCTTGGAAAGCTTGGGGTTTCCTTGGAAACCCTAAGTCTGTTCTGTATATCTGTGAGTCTGTTTCTACTTCAAAGATCGGTTCATTTGTGCCATATTTTAAATTCCACATATAAGTGATTTGTTGTTGTTTAGTTACTAAGTTGTGTCTGATTCTGTGACCGCGTGGATTACAGCATGCCAAGCTTCCCTGTCCTTCACTGTCTCCCGGAGTTTGCTCAAACTCACGTCCATTTAATCAGATCACTGATTAATCAGTGATTAATCCATCAAGTCCCGTCATCTTCTGTTGCCCCTTTCTTCTTTTGCCTTCAGTCTTTCCTAGTATCAGGGTCTTTTCCAATGAGTCACCTCTTTGCATCAGGTGGCCAAAGTATAGTAGCTTCAGCATCCGTCTTTCTAATGAACCAGCAATGCAACAAGTGGGAACATGTGGGAAGAAGCAGGTTTATCATAGAAAATCAACACTTCCATTTGGCACTCTCATGTACATGCTTTGGAATCAAACAGCCTGGTCCACATCTGAGAATCCGCCACTTACTGGCTGGGTGGCCAGAATCTGCCTGCAAGGCAGGAGACCCTGATTTGATTCCTGGGTGGGAAAGATCCCCTGGAGAAAGGGATTGGCTGCCCACTCCAGTATTCATGGGCTTCCCTGGTGGCTCAGATGGTAAAGAGTCCACCTGCAGTGCAGGAGACCTGGATTCGATCCCTGGGTTGGGGAGATCCCCTGGAGGAGGACATGGCAACTCACTCCAGTATTCTTGCCTGCAGAATCTCCATGGACAGAGGTGCCTGGTGGGCTACAGTCCATGGGATCGCAAAGAGTCAGACATGACTGAGCAATGATGTACCGCTGGGTGGTCTCCTGTGGGTCTCCTGTGGGTCTTTGTCACTGCCTAGCTGTGTTCCTGTCACTGAATTGTTTTGGGGGTTAGATGGGCTAATGCAGGTTACATGCTCCCCACAAGCCCTGGCATATTTAAGCCCTTCATAATATTGTCAATTATTTGCTACCTGCTGCTAAATACATCTAAATACATCATCTACTGACGTTGATCTTTTTCAGGTTTCATCTTCACACCATAGTTTTGGGATAAATGGATTACGGTTCTAGCAAGAGGAAGAAATTTGTACTCAGAGTAAAGATAGCTCCGTCAGAAATGTTATTGTTTACTTTCTTTGTACTTGGGAGGTTTTTTGGGGGGGGGAGACCTTCTTGTGAAAACTACACAATAATGCACTCGCTCGCCTCCCATGTAGTATATGTGTTTAATCTTCCATTATATAAAGATCCAGGGTGATCCTGAAAAGTTGCTTAACTGGAGCATAGAATTATTCCAAACTCTCTTCAAATTTTAAGGTACTAGTTAAAAATTCAGGGGATTATATCAAGAACGCTTCCAGTTTGATGGGAAAACCCTAAGCTACTTCATCTTTTCTACAATATATGAAGTTAGGCGTGGTGGTATACAAGACCTGGGCACTCGTTAATAGAAATGGTGGTCCACTGTCCTCTGAAGACCAGAGTTGTCAGTAGTAGAAATTTCTCATCACCACATGGCCCTTGTACAGACTATTTTTTCAGTGGCTGGCACATAGAAAGTACTAGGTAAGTGTTACATTAGCTATATGTTTTCTGTCTTAAAATATCCAGTGATACAGATCTAGATTTATAAACAGTTTCAAGACATATTTCATAGAAGCAGTGGCAAAAGTAGAACTTCCTGTGGAATAATCTACCCTCCCACCCCTCAGAGCCCAAAAGAAACATATTGCCAGTATCCTTAGTTAAATATTGATGTCCTTTCTTTACAGAATATTTCTTTGTTTTTACAGGCGCTCCAAACCAGAATAATCCTCAGTCTGAAGAGAAGTCCAATGGTAACAACCAAGGAGGTGAGTTAAAAAGGTCAGAAAACAGATTATCTGTCTAGCATACATAACGTACTATCAGCCAGTCCAGTACATGTAAGCTGCTACACTGACTGTCTTAACTATGATTTGTTCATTTGTAAATACTTAAAGCCTCCCATCAAAGGCTTCCCTTAGTAGGCATCAGGGAGTGATAGTTCACTAGATTCATCATCTTTCTCAGTCTAGCAAATTGTCAGTAAATTCTAGAACTGTTAATAAAAACATATTGGAGTTTATTAGTGAGGTGAAGCACATTTTTCAGTGTGACATTTTGGCCTCTGCCTATGGATATGAACTAGAGTTCATAAATCTGCTGATCTTGCTGGTAGAAGAAATCACTTTAAGCTGGTCAGCCATGGCAGCATTGCCTTGGTGGACTCTTAAGAAGACCCTGCTTATATTTCACCCATCAGTTAGATTTCAGTCCACCCCCTTGCTTCCTTATTGAAACAGTAGATGAGGCCCTTTTCTTGTGCTTTTAGTTTGGGACAGATGGATTTCTTCCTTGATTTTCTGAATTAACATGCAAGGATAGGAACCAGACTGATGTTATAAATAATACTACCATCAACACATGTTTCTACTAAGTCTTATTTAGTTTATCTTCTCACTGCCTTTATTAAGAGTGACAGAGGTAGAAACTTAAAAAGATACACAGATCCTGCCCCTGGACCCATTTTTTCTACTTTCATTCAACAAATATTGATTGAGTTTCTCTAATGTGTGGACACAGTACAAAGGGGACCAAGCTCTAACTTCTTGGAGTTTTTGTTTGTTTTTGTTTTATTTTATTGTTAAAGCATACACATAACATAAAATTCAAATGTTAGCCATTTTTTGGTGTACAGGTGGCATTACATACTTTCACAGTGTTGTGCAATGTGATGGAGATATTTTATTAATTTTTTATTGAAGTACAGTTAATTTACAGTGTTGTGTAGTTTCTGCTGTCCAGCAAAATGACTTAGTTATATCGATATACATTCTTTTTTATTTTCTTTTCCATTGAGGTTTATTCCTGAATATTAAATGTAGTTCCTCTGTGCACCATTGTTGTTTCTCAATTCTATGTGTAAAAGTTTGCATCTACTAACCCCAGACTCCTACTCCTTCCCCTAGCTTGTAAACCTTGCGGTTTCCTTGGAAGCCCTAAGTCTGTTCGGTATGTCTGTGAGTCTCTTCCTACTTCATAGTTTCATTTGTACCATATTTTAGGATCCATACATAAGTGATTTGTTCTTTAGTCACTAAGTCATGTCTGCCTCTGTGACCCCACAGACTGCAGCATGCCAAGCTTCCCTGTCCTTCACTGTCTCCCAGAGTTTGCTCAAACTCATGTCCATTTAATCAGATCACTGATTAATCAGTGATTAATCCATCCAGTCACCTCATCCTCTCTTACCATGTTCTTCTTTTGCCCTCAGTCTTTCCCAGCATCAGGGTCTTTTCCAACCAGTCAGCTCTTTGCATCAGGTGGCCAAAGTATTGTAGCTTCAGCATCCATCTTTCCAATGAATATTGAGGGTTGTTTTCTTTAGGATTGACTGGTTTGATCTCCCTGCTGTCCAAGGGACTCTTAAGACTCTTCTCTGGCACCACAGTTCAAAAGGATCAAATCTTTGTGTTCAGCCTTCTTTATGGTTCGACTCACATGTGTAAATGACTAGTGAATAAACCATAGCTTTTACCTGATAGACCTTTGTTTGCAAAGTAATGTCTCTGCTTTTTAATAAGCTATGTATAAAGTGATTGCCAGACTTCTAAAGCCACCATAATGCATAGCCAATATGAGATGAAATTAATTTTTTATGAATCTGTGCCACTTTATGAACTTAATTCCATTTAGTGAAGTATTCTGCTGTAATACTTTGTCTTTTTTTGTCACTTAAATCATCCGCTTCCTTGTACTTAGATCGTCCAAGACATTCTTTATTTCAGTGCTTGCACACAGTAGGTACTTCATAAGTATTTTTTGGAAAAGGGTGAAGAGGTCTTAAAACTAGAAAGAGCTTAGAAAGAAGGTAGTTTCTGCCTTCTTCCTCAAGCCAGAAAAAAGAAAAAATGAAAGCCTCCGTCATAAGAGTGACTACAGCAGGGAGAGAAAAACAGGAGGCTCTTGTAATCTGGGCAGAAGAGGAAGAGAAGGGGTAATGGGGATAAGTGGGTAGAGTCTAGATCTGCTTGGGGAGTGGAACTGATAACATTGCTAATGGAATGGATGGTGGAGTGAGGAAGAAGGAAGAATCAAAAGATAACTTCCAGTGTTAGGGTTGAGCAACCAGCAATGCAACAAGTGGGAACATGCGGGAAGAAGCCAGTTTATCATAGAAAATCAACACTTCCATTTGGCACTCTCATGTACACGCTTTGGAATCAAACAGCCTGGTCCACATCTGAGAATCCGCCACTTACTGGCTGGGTGGCCAGAATCTGCCTGCAAGGCAGGAGACCCTGGTTCGATTCCTGGGTGGAAAAGATCCCCTGGAGAAAGGGATCAGCTACCCACTCCAGTATTCATGGGCTTCCCTGGTGGCTCAGATGGTAAAGAATCCGCCTGCCAAACAGGAGACCTGGATTCGATCCCTGGGTTGGGAAGATTCCCCTGGAGGAAGACATGGCAACTCACTCCAGTATTCTTGCCTGCAGAATCTCCATGGACAGAGGTGCCTGGTGGGCTACAGTCCATGGGATCGCAAAGAGTCAGACATGACTGAGCAATGATGTACCGCTGGGTGGTCTCCTGTGGGTCTCCTGTGGGTCTTTGTCACTGCCTAGCTGTGTTCCTGTCACTGAATTGTTTTGGGGGTTAGATGGGCTAATGCAGGTTACATGCTCCCCACAAGGCCTGGCATGGTGCAGGTCCTTCATAATATTGTCAATTATTTGCTGCCTGCGGCTAAATACATCTAAATACATCGTCTACTGACCTTGATCTTTTTCAGGTTTAATCTTCACACCATAGTCTTTTGGGATAAATGAATTATGGTTCCAGCAAGAGGAAGATATTTGCACACAGAGTAAAGATAGTTCCATCAGAATTGTTATTGCTTAGTTTCTTTGTACTTGGGAGGATTTTGCGGTGTGGGACGCCTTCTTTGGAAAAGTACACAGTAATACACTTGCTCGCCTCCCATGTAATATATGTGTTTAATCTTCCATTATACCAAGATCCAGGGTGAATAATGCACCTTGAAACGTTGCTTAACTGGAGCATAGAATTCTTCCAAACTTTTTCCAAATTTTAAGGTACTAGTTTAAAATTCAAAGAATTATATCAAGAAGGCTTGCAATTTTACATGAAAACCCTAAGCCACTTCATCTTCTCTCCATTGTATGAAGTTAGGCGTGCTGGTGTACAAGACCTGGGCACTCGTTAATAGTAAGGGTGGTCCACTGTCCTCAGAAGACCAGAGTTGTCAGTAGTAGAAATTTCTCATCACCACATGACCCATGTAGAAACTATTTTATCAGTGGCTGGCATATAGTAAGTACCTGGTAAGTGTTACATTAGCTATATGTTTTCTGTCTAAAATATCCAGTGATACAGATCTAGATTTATAAACAGTTTCAAGGTATGTTTTATAGAAGCAGTGGCAAAAGTAGAACTTCCTGTGGAAAAATCTACCCTCCCACCCCTCAGAGGCCAACAGAAACATATTGCCACTATTCTTAGTTAAATATTGATATCCGTTCTTCACAGGATATTTCTTTGTTTTTATAGGAGCTCCAAACCAGAATAATCCTCAGTCTGTACAAAACTCCAGTGGTAGCAACCAAGGAGATGAGTTTTAAGAGGTCAGAAAACGGATTATCTGTCTAGCATACATAAAGTAATATCAGCTAGTCCAATACTTGTAAGCTGGTACACTGACCTGTCTTAACCATGATTTTGCATTTGTGAATACTTAAAGCCTCCCATCAAAGGCTTCCCTTAGTAGGCATCAGGAAATGATAGTTCACTGGATTCATCATCTAGCATCAACTGGTAAAGTTGTGAGTAAATTCTAAAAGTATTAATAAAAACATACTGGAGTTTATTAGTGAGTTTTGAAGCACATTTTTCGGTATGACATTTTGGGCTCTTCCTGTGGCTATGAACTCATAAATCTGCTGATCTTGCTGGTAGAAGAAATCACTTTAAGCTGGTCAGCTATGGTAGCCTTAATTTGCCTTGGTGGACTCTCAGGAGACCTTGCTTATATTTCACCTGTCAGTCAGATTTCAATCCACCCCCTTGCTTCCTTATTGAAACAGTAGATGAGGCCCTTTTCTTGTGCTTTTAGATTGGGACAGATGGATTTCTTCCTTGATTTTCTGAATTAACATGCAAGGATAGGAACCAGACTGATGTTATAAATAATAGTACCATCAACACATGTTTCTACTAAGTTATATTTAGTTTATCTTCTCACTGCCTTTATTAAGAGTGACAGAGGTAGAAACTTCAAAAGGTACACAAATCCTGTCCCTCCTGTTTTTTGTACTTTATTCAATGACTATTGAGTGTCTGTAATGTGTGGACACAGTGCAAAAGGGACCAAGCTCTAACTTCTTGGGAGTTTTTGTTTTTTGTTTTATTTTATTGTTTAAACATACACATAACTAAAAATTCACAGATTTGGCCAGTTTTAGGTGTACAGGTTGCATTAAATACATTCACAGTGTTGTGCTATATCATGGAGATTTTTTACTGAAATACGGTTAATGTACAATGTTGTGTTAATTCCTGCTGTCCAGCAAAATGACTTAGTTATATACATGTATACATTCTTTTTTATTTTCTTTTCCATTTTGGTTTATTCCTGAATATTAAATGTAGTTCCCTGTGTACTGTTGTTATATAGAACTGAGAAGTTCTATGTGTAATGGTTTGCATCTACTAACCCCAGACCCCTAGTCCCTCCCTCCCCGACCCTTGCTCCCCCTTGGAGACCCTATGTTTGTTCTGTGTATCTGTGAGTCTGTTTCTACTTCATAGATAGGTTCATTTGTGCCATATTTTAAATTCTACATATAAGTGATTTGTTGTTGTTTAGTCACTAAGTCGTGTCTGCCTCTGTGACCCCACGGACTGCAGCATGCCAAGCTTCCCTGTCCTTCACTGTCTCCCAGAGTTTGCTGAAATTCATGTCCATTTAATCAGATCACTGCTTAATCAGTGAATAATCCATCCAGTCACCTCATTCTCTCTTGCCCCCTTCTTCTTTTGCCCTCAGTCTTTCCCAGCATCAGGGTCTTTTCCAATGAGTCAGCTCTTTGCATCAGGTGGCCAAAGTATTGTAGCTTCAGCATCCATCTTTCCAATGAATATTGAGGGTTGATTTTCTTTAGGATTAATTGGTTTGATCACCTTGCTGTCCAAGGGACTCTTAAGAATCTTCTTCAGCACCACAGTTCCAAAGCATCAATTCTTTTGTGTCCAGCCTTCTTTATGGTTCAACTCACATGTATAAATGACTACTGGAAAAACCATAGCTTTGACTATGTGGACCTTTGTCAGTGGAATGATGCCTCTGCTTTTCAATATGCTGTCTAGCTTGTCATACCATTTCTTCGAAGTAGCAAGCATGTTTCATTTCAAGGCTGAAGTCACCATCCTCAGTGATTTTGGGGCCTAAGAACATAAAACGTCACTGTTTCTACTTTCACCCCTTCTATTTCCCAAGAAGTGATGGGACCAGATGCCATGATCTTCATTTTTTGAATGTTGGGTTTCAAGTCAGGTTTTTCACTCTCCTCTTCCACCTTCATCAGGAGGCTTTTCATCTTTAGTTTTTCGCTTTCTGCCATAAGGATGGTGTCATCTGCATATCTGAGGTTATTGATATTTCTCCTGGAAATTTTGATTCCAGCTTGTGCTTCATCCAGCTCAGCATTTTGCATGATGTACTCTGCCAGAAGTTAAATAGGCAGGGTGACAGCCTTGGCATATTCTTTTCCCAATTTTGAACAAATCTGTTGTTCCATGTCCAGTTCTAACTGTTGCTTCTTCGCCTGCATACAGGTTTCTCAGGAGTGGTCTGTTACTCCTATCTCTTTCAGAATTTTCCACAGTTTGTTGTGATCCACACGGTCAGACTTTAGCGTAGTCAGTGAAACAGAAGTAGATGCTTTTTGTAATTCCCTTACTTTCTCTATGAGCCAGTGGATGTTGGTGATTAGCAGTTGGTTACAGGGAAAAACGAGGTATTTCCACTATCATGAACAGATGGAAGTTTCTAATGACCGATCCAATGGTCAGAGAAATTCCCCCTTTTGCAGTAGTTTGGGAAATGCAGATAAAAGCATTGTCTTCCCAAGAACGAGAGAAAAAGGTATACAGGCCTGGTTCAGTCATCTTGGAAAAGCTGTCTCCTTCAGATGTCGTCTGCTTCATTTTTTAGAAGTCTTTGTTTTCAAGTCACCAGTGCAAGTCCACTCTGGGTTTGATCCTTTCCTTATAGGTGATGTGTTAATCCAAGAGTCTTCTTCTTTTAGGATTTAATGACACAAGGTTGGTTAACAGTACGTGATTGAGGCCTTTTCAGTGGGATTGAAAGGAGTCTTTCTAGAGATGAAATCTCCAGATTGCAGAGTGTGGTGTTTGAGGTTTCATTCCCCAGGAATACACTATGAACAGATGACTGAAGTTAGTTATTTCTGTGACATACATTTTAAGATACTAACTAGAGTATGACTGATAACATCATACCAGGACATATCAGAATTTTATAAAATTTCTGGAACATTTATATTAATAACATTCACCATGCATTATAACCTAAGAAGGTTTATCATCACTTATTTAACAGTGCTTCCAATATAGTTTAACATGCCAAATGAGCCTAAATAGTTTGATTTCTCTTTTTGTAAAGAAAGAGAACAAATCGTTTGAGATGTTGTAAGAGCCCTCTGAAAATTTCCAGTGTTACTTTCAGGTCAAAAAGACTTTATTTAGAATTTTATCTTGGGGAAGTTTATCAAAAATATCAACGAGTTCAGACATCTGACTAAATATGATCCCAGATTATTATAAATCAATACTTTACTACCTAAGAAGGTTACATAGTTCTGAGCAAAATTTTTCTTTTAAAATTGAAAAGACTTTGTTTTCATAAGTAAAAACAAAGATCTGATTAAGATAACATGAAGCACAGAAAAATAATTTTGGTAAAACACAAAATCTTTGCTTTCTAGACAAGAGTACTTAGAAGGTAAGAAAGAAAACTTTCATAGAATTTTATCAGAAGCAGATCATAGTCCAAGCAAACTTTGGTCTTTTAGTAGATGATGGAAAATTAAGTTCCAGTTTTACATAAGTACACTATTGATATTAAAGCTTATTTTTTTTAAACCCTTACAACAAATTCTTTCAATCTTACCTAACTTGATCACTCATAAAATTCCTTTTCCAGATTCTCTTTCCAAAAACCTACAACTTTCTTAATATCCCTTCAGATTTTATTCTGTGTTTTCCTCTTTCCCTTTCTGAAATGGTAAGCCTGCTTTAGGACAGTTACTTACTTTTATTTCAACAAAAATACATCTCTTATACCTTCTTTTACCATCCTATTTTTCTTGTATATGAAGATTTTTCATTTACTATTTCTTGTAGCTTTAATTATGTTAAAGGATTAGAATTCTTAACCCTTGGTAACCTTAGTTTCTAATAAAGCATTCTTTAATCAATTTATGAATACCATTCATAATTTCTAGAATCATGCTTTCTCATAGTATAGTTCTTTAGCATGGCATAAAACATGTTTACTAAGAAAACTAAATATCTTTAGTAACTCTGTAAAAGAAAGCCAAAAGTGGATAAACTTATTTTCGGTATTTACTTTTTCAGTGTTTTATCTTATTTGAAAATGATTCAGATATTCAATGAGTTTAACTCACTATTTAGCTGAACTTAAGAAAATCTTAAGGTTCTAGGGTATGAGAAGATTTAGGGAAATTTTTTTTTAAATTAATTAATTAATTTATTTATTTTTTAATTAGTTGGAGGCTAATTACTTCACAACATTTCAGTGGGTTTTGTCATACATTGATATGAATCAACCATAGATTCACACGTATTCCCCATCCCGATCCCCCCTCCCTAGGGAAATTTTTAAAAGTTTACTTAAAAGCTATTTTGTGTACATCTATTTTACTTGTTTTTTAAAAATTATATTTAGATTAATTATGAAAGTCTGATCATACTGTTATTTTTCTTGCTGAATTATCATTAAAGATCAGTGCAGTACTTTGAGAACAGCTTCAGGCTTAATCTCTGGGTTGGGAAGATAACCTGGATTAAGAAATGGCAATTCACTCCAGTATTCTTGCCTGGAAAATTTCATGGACAGAGGAGCCTAGCAGACTGTAGTCCAAGGGGTTGCAAAGAGTCAGACACGACTGATCACACACATGTATACACACATTAGAGTCCTTGAGATGACTTTAAATGCTCCTTCTAGCACAGGGTATTTATCTTGAGGGGGAAAAGCATTGCCTCAAATTTTTTCCTGAAGAGACCAGATAATACAGCTATTATAAAACTGTTTTGTTTATTGTGTAAGATTTTTGCATAACTGTTTTATCCCTTTGATATATCTCTGAAACTTGAAGATCCTTATGTAACCTGTTGAATTTGTGGTTTTTTAATAGGACATGATGCTCAATATTTTGTTTTGTTAGTAACATTTCTAATTGTAGAAAAATTGTCATTTTTTGAACATACTATTTACCAATTTATTGGGTGCAATTTACTGTTGGGAAAAGAGGAGACTGCTGGCAGTACCACTTAAAACATGGATCTGTATTGCTATTACAGAGGACTCACCGCATTGAATTCAGCAAATCCAGTTGTTCTCGATTGTGTTTGTTTTTGGTCTCCATCTGAGTTCTATCAGTGCTTTCTATGATTTATTCATCTTGGCATCTAACACTATATGGAACCAAGTACATATTTTGTAGTTGCTGATTTACAAAGAACCACTGTATATGTTTTTCAGACTTTACTGGTTCATGCTCCAATCTTATCTGTTATTCTAGCTGAATTTTTTTTGTTTATAGAGTAAGATAGACACTTGAGGTTAAAGAAAGGGGAATTAAGGTTACTTTCTAGCTGTACCACAGAGTTACATGTGATGGTTTTGTTTTTTAGTATGTTCTAATAATTATTTGAAGACAGACATACTTTTGACCTTCTTTTGTACAGGGATTGTTTGATGCTTCATCCTCTTAGAAAGAAAATAATCTCCCCCATTTCATGTATAGTCTGAGAGCATATTATTTAGGGTCTGGGATGGATCGATTTATCCTTCCTGTGCAAGAAAGGCACAGGCCCAGATTGTTTTTCATAACAGGGTTTGGGCAAGGAAATGTAACATAGTCTAGAATGGACATTAGATGTCAGAACAACAGTTCAGTATAAGGATATAGGATCATTCTTCTTGATCAGTTAGGATTAATGCTTCCCCCAAAAGGGGAGTCTCAGGTTCAAGGTACCACCATCCAGTCTGAAGCTCTTTTCTTGGGCATAATTTTACAAAGCAGTTGACCTCCCTTAATGTTCTCACCATACATGACTGCCTTTGGCTTGGTACAGTTGTTTAGTACATCCTTGGTACAGTTGCTTGGGCTGCTCTAGTGGGGTTGGCTTTATCCACAGATCCAGCAGGACCATAGCAGTTTTGAACAGATGCACCTGGTTTGAGTGTTAGATTTCTGCAGAAAAGGTAGTGGAAATTTGGGAACAGCTTACTCAAATAATTATTCCAACTGTTACCCCCAATGAAAACACTAGAAACCTTACTGATGGGAAGAATTCATCAGGTACATAATCTCATATTCCTTAGTGCCTTCCTTTATTTCCTTTGGGTAAAGTGGTTTATGTATGAAAGAAATATTAGATGGAAACTTCCAGTTAGGTTGTAAGCTGCTACAAGACAGAAACTAGATGACCTGACAGGTTATCTCAGATGCAGATGGTGTTAGATGGACAGACAGAGATGTAGGTATAGATATTGTTATTTCTAACCAGAGAGTTGATGTAGGAAACAATTTCTCTGATTACTCCGAAGGTTACTGTGTACTTAAGGAAGTGCTTCAACTCTTCAAAGGCTTTATTTTGTTCAACTCATGTTTATGAGATTGCATTTGAAAACTGCTGATAATTTTTAACATCATTAGATTTTGTAGGAATGTAGAGTGGGAAATCATGCAATATTATGTTCAGTTTCAGGAACAAATGTTTGTTTTGACTGTCCACTCTGCTATTCACTGTTTTAGGCACAAGGCATGTAGTGATATTAGGTTGGTTCAAAAGTAATTGTGGTTTTGCATTGTTGAACTTTGCTGTTTGATACTGGAATATATTCTTAAATTGAGCTATGAAGTTTTGCCTAATCCACCATATTCACCTGACCTCTTACACACCGACAACCACTTCTTCAAGCATCTTGACAACTTTTTGCAGGGAAAATGCTTCCACAGCCAGCAGGCGTTAGGAAATGCTTTGTAGGAGTTTTTCAAATCCCAAAGTATGGATTTTTATGCTACAGCAATAAACAAACTTATTTCTCGTTGGCAAAAATATGTTGATCATTAAGGTTTCTATTTTTATTAATAAAAATGTGTTTGTGCCTAGTTACAGTGATTTAAGATTCATGGTCCGAAACTAAAGTTACTTTTTCACCAACCTAATAAATAAGACAGATTAGGCCCTGCTCTCAAGAAGTTTATAATCAGTTGGTGGTTGAGTCTGTAAGTAGTGTCTGACTCTTTTGACCCCATGGACTATGGCCTGCCAGCTCCTCTGTCCATGAGGCTTCTCCAGGCAAGAATACTGGAGTGGGTTGTCATTTCCTTCTCCAGGGGATCTTCCCAACCCAGGGATCGAACCTGGGTCTCCTGCATTGCAGGCAGATTCTTTACCAACTGAGCTATGAGGGAAGCCCTTATAATCTGGTGAGGAGATACAAACTATGAGATAAACAACTGAAGGCGATTTCAGATCATGATTTTTAGAAATAAACAGGATATATATATATACATATATATATATATATATGTATATGGTGGAGAATGACTGAGGAAGGGCTGCCTCAGACCAGGTGGTCTGGGAGGACCTCTCTGAGGTGGAGTCATCTGAGCTGAGCCCTGCCTGACAGGAAGGAGCCAGCCCTGCACATACCAGAAGGAAGAGCGTTGCAGGCAGAAGGAATAATTAGTGCAGGTGTGAAACAGGAGTGAACCTCTGTGACATGTGGCTGGCATGCAGCCGTTGGTGTGTACTTATTACATACAGGAATTATGAAATGGGAATACAGTGTTTAATATGTAAGAGTTGTATTTTGAAACATCAAAAACATAGTAGAGCACATTTCAGAAGAAGAGGCCAGAGATGTGGATTCTGGCTACTTGATTAAATTTTCTGGGTCTTTTTTGTTGTCATTCGAGTGGAGGTAAGTGTTAGTTCTTCAGACATAAAATGCTATGGTGATTCTAAACTACAGTGCACCTTCATATTCTCTGTACTTTCAAGACAGCAGGTATAATAATAAATTGGAGTGGTTCTGGTGCTTTCTTTCCTGAAGTGTGCCGCTATCCCGAATTAGGAGCCAGATGAAAAGCTTCCAGTTCAGATCAAGAACTGTTGCTTGTACTTGACTGTGATGTGAGCTTTAAAAGGGAGCATCAGATGTTTAACAGTTAAACCATTTTCAGGGTTAGCGGTATGGGGCTGGGTAACCAGCCTGTTGTATGAGTTCTGGGAAAACCCAGGAGATTGTGAATGTTAGCTTGGGTTTGTGGGGGCTGTGAGCTTGTGATGAATGGAGGTTAGGAGGGAGAAACGGTGTGGGATGCACATGTGCTGAGAATTCAGTGCAGAAATCCCAGAAATACCAAGAAATGCTAAACAGCAACAGAAATGAGGAAAATGAGCAGTTTTTAGTACTTTTGTTCCTTTTCACAGATAGTGTAGAAGATAAACATAGGTGTCCTCCCTCTCCCCTCAAAAGTAAATCTAGGGCAGAAAGCCAGCTACCAGACCCTCTGTTCCTATTGTCTTTCAGTATGCACACGGGGGTTTGACACACAGTGAGTGCCCAGTGGGTCCTTGCTGAATCTGAATTTTAGTTTGAATAGGAGAATGGACTTACTTGGCATTGAATACATGACACTCATTTTTTTAGCTTGCTCTGGACTCTCATGTCGTCTTTCAGACAAATGTTATTGACTTATCTACTCAATCGTGTATAGTAATACATAGAGATTTCTCAAGAATAACTTTCCCACATGCATAGTATTAAAAAAAAAAAGACTTTGATGTACTGGTTATAGAATTAAGCAGTAGTTGGTATCAGGCATTCATCTTTTTGTCAGTATCTTCTTTTTCTCCTTAATATTTTAATTTTGTTTACAACTTAATATAAAATGAGTAATGCATGTACATAATTTGAAAGTTCAGAGAATACTTGAAAATATGAAATACATAATACCTGCCTTCCTTTCTCTATTGAGTCCCACTGACTCCTTTTCTCAGATGTCCTTTAATGGTCAAAAGCCAGACTCATTGTTTCCATCCAAAGATCTGTATTTTGTGTCTCACTTGAATGACCAACCATTTGTATCTAAAGCAAGAAATGATTACCAGTTTTACATGTATTCTTCCAAAGACAGTTTAAAAGTGAGAGTGTTAGTCACTCAGTTGTGTCCAACTCTTTGTGACCCCATGGACTGTAGCTCACAAGGATCCACTGTTCATGGAATTCTCCAGGCAAGACAGTTTAAGCCTAATCCATATATAGCATATGTGGTTTTTTTTTTTTTTTTTTTAGTTTTTTTTTTTTTTTTTTTATTTTTTTATTAGTTGGAGGCTAATTACTTCACAACATTTCAGTGGGTTTTGTCATACATTGATATGAATCAGCCATAGATTTACACTTATTCCCCATCCCGATCCCCCCTCCCACCTCCCTCTCCACCCGATTCCTCTGGGTCTTCCCAGTGCACCAGGCCCGAGCACTTGTCTCATGCATCCCACCTGGGCTGGTGATCTGTTTCACCATAGATAGTATACATGCTGTTCTTTTGAAACATCCCACCCTCACCTTCTCCCACAGAGTTCAAAAGTCTGTTCTGTATTTCTGTGTCTCTTTTTCTGTTTTGCATATAGGGTTATCGTTACCATCTTTCTAAATTCCATATATATGTGTTAGTATGCTGTAATGTTCTTTATCTTTCTGGCTTACTTCACTCTGTATAAGGGGCTCCAGTTTCATCCATCTCATTAGGACTGGTTCAAATGAATTCTTTTTAATGGCTGAGTAATATTCCATGGTGTATATGTACCACAGCTTCCTTATCCATTCATCTGCTGATGGGCATCTAAGTTGCTTCCATGTCCTGGCTATTATAAACAGTGCTGCGATGAACATTGGGGTGCACGTGTCTCTTTCAGATCTGGTTTCCTCTGTGTGTATGCCCAGAAGTGGGATTGCTGGGTCATATGGCAGTTCTATTTCCAGTTTTTAAGGAATCTCCACACTGTTCCCCATAGTGGCTATACTAGTTTGCATTCCCACCAACGGTGTAAGAGGGTTCCCTTTTCTCCCGCCCTCTAGCATTTATTGCTTGTAGACTTTTTGGATAGCAGCCATCCTGACTGGCGTGTAATGGTACCTCATTGTGGTTTTGATTTGCATTTCTCTAATAATGAGTGATGTTGAGCATCTTTTCATGTGTTTGTTAGCCATCTGTATGTCTTCTTTGGAGAAATGTCTGTTTAGTTCTCTGGCCCATTTTTTGATTGGGTCATTTATTTTTTCTGGAATTGAGCTTCAGGAGTTGCTTGTATATTTTTGAGATTAATCCTTTGTCTGTTGCTTCATTTGCTATTATTTTCTCCCAATCTGAGGGCTGTCTTTTCACCTTACTTATAGTTTCCTTTGTTGTGCAAAAGCTTTTTAAGTTTCATTAGGTCCCATTTGTTTAGTTTTGCTTTTAAATTTCCAATATTCTGGGAAGTGGGTCATAGAGGATCCTGCTGTGATTTATGTCAGAGAGTGTTTTGCCTATGTTCTCCTCTAGGAGTTTTATAGTTTCTGGTCTTACATTTAGATCTTTAATCCATTTTGAGTTTATTTTTGTGTATGGTGTTAGAAAGTGTTCTAGTTTCATTCTTTTACAAGTGGTTGACCAGTTTTCCCAGCACCACTTGTTAAAGAGGTTGTCTTTTTTCCATTGTATATCCTTGCCTCCTTTGTCAAAGATAAGGTGTCCATAGGTACGTGGATTTATCTCTGGGCTTTCTATTCTGTTCCATTGATCTATATTTCTGTCTTTGTGCCAGTACCATACTGTCTTGATGACTGTGGCTTTTTAGTATAGTCTGAAGTCAGGCAAGTTGATTCCTCCAGTTCCATTCTTCTTTCTCAAGATTACTTTGGCTATTCAAGGTTTTTTATATTTCCATACAAATTGTGAAATTATTTGTTCTAGTTCTGTGAAAAATACCATTGGTAGCTTGATAGGGATTGCATTGAATCTATAGATTGCTTTGGGGTAGAATAGCCATTTTGACAATATTGATTCTTCCAATCCATGAACACGGTATGTTTCTCCATCTGTTTGTGTCCTCTTTGATTTCTTTCATCAGTGTTTTATAGTTTTCTATGTATAGGTCTTTTGTTTCTTTAGGTAGATATACTCCTAAGTATTTTATTCTTTTTGTTGCAATGGTGAATGCTATTGTTTCCTTAATTTCTCTTTCTGTTTTTTCATTGTTAGTATATAGGAATGCAAGGGCTTTCTGTGTGTTAATTTTATATCCTGCAACTTTACTATATTCATTGATTAGCTCTAGTAATTTTCTGGTAGAGTCTTTAGGGTTTTCTATGTAGAGGAT